>NC_086204.1:30348527-30948527 GCF_035770615.1 Melospiza melodia melodia | reverse complement strand
CTGGGAGCAGCAGGGGCTGTTCCTGCTGGAACCGTGCCCCTGGCTGGGAGCTCCCTCCCTCAGCCCTGTTAATGGCACTGCTGCAGCCAGGAATGGTGGGAAAAGATGGGAATTGAGGGAAAAAGCTGGAAATTTTGGGGAAAGCTGGGATGTGTCCCAGCACAGTGACAGGGCCCCACTCCCCACTGCCGTGCCAGGGGGATTGTGCCGTGTCACTCAGGGAGCACTTGGTGCTGGCCTGAGGGAACGCTGGGGAGAGGATGGGTGCAGATTCATGGGGCAGAGCCCTGGGAGCAGCTCCTTGGGCTGACGGAGGGGCGCAATTGCCTCCCAGTGGATTTTGTCCAGGAATATCCATGGCTGCAGGAGGTGTTCCTGCCCGGTGCATCACTCCCAAACCCTCTGGGGCTTTGTGATGCCCGTGGAGGAGCAGCAGTGGGGTGAGGCCGCTCTGTTCCTGGGACAGCTGAGGGGAACAAGGGCAGCAGGGCCAGGCTGGAGGGGCCAGGGTCACTCAGGGCGTGGATGGGGCTGTGGTCACTCAGAGCTGGGCACAGGGGCAGGATCGCCCTGACCTGCTGGGAATGCTCTCCCCAAAGCACCCCAGGATCCCCCTGGGCTCTGCTGGCCAGGGACAGCTCAGTGTCCCCAGCTCCTTCTCCAGGGATCCTGCAGGATGTCCTGCATGAGGTTCTGCACGAGCCTGGAGCACCAGCTCAGGGAATGGACCCGCATTTGTAGGAATTTTCCTTGGGATCACAGAACAGGGTTTTCTGTATTTGCTGATCCATGGCTGCAGATGCTGCAGTGTTTTTCTCAGGAATTTTTTTTCCCAGCAAAGCCACTTGTCAGGATTCCTGCAGAAATACCTGGGAAAGAGGCCACGCTGAAAACTGGGAGCACCATCAGCTCTCCAGCCTGGGCACAGAAAACCCTGCAAAAAGGAATTCTGTGCATTTTCCAGGGCTGTCCTTGTCCCCCCCTGCCAGGGAAAGGCACTCCCTTAACAGGATGTCATTCTCACTCTGCTGGATGAACATTTCCAGTTGTGATGACAGCCATGAGGGAACCTGGACAAGTGGCAGAGGGAGCTCCAGGAGCTGCCAGGCACAGGCCTTCCTTCCATCAGAGCTGCTATTCTGGGGGCACAGATTCACCATCAGGAGGTGTGAGGCAAGGTGTCAGCCTGGATTGAATCCCTGCCCAAGACATCCTGGCTTTGCAGTGGTGACTTTGGACAAATCTCATCCCCAAGGTCACTCTGTACCCATGGGGAGGGCTGGGAAAACCCACCCACAAAGCAGCTGCCTGATTTGTTCCCTTCTTAAGTTTTCCTTTAATCCAGCTGGTTTTGGGGCGGGGTGGGAGCAAGGAGGCAGGGGAGTGGCATTCCAGGGAATTTTGGAGTCCCCTTCCCTGGAGGTGACACTCAGTGCTGTGGGACAAGGTGGGGATTGGGCACAGCTGGGACTTGGTGACCTTGGAGAGCTTTTCCTCAGGAATTTTGGGATTCTGTTTCTCAGGGTTTGCTGGAACCTCATCCATAGGGCTGGTGAAGGCAGGAGAACCTCATCAGTGAGGCCTCAGATTAACCTGGGCTTGGGTAAATGTGAATTCCCTTGGATTTGATCCTGCCTGGCCACCTGAACTCACCATCCCAGAGAGGGACCAACATCTCCTGCTGGCTCCAGCCAGGAACACAGAGAATGCCTTAAACTGTGGGGTGGGAAAAGCTCTTCGTGCTGGGGCACTTGTTTTCAGCTGTGAACTGTCATTTCCAGTGGTCATTTGCTTCCCAGGAAATCCTGGGCAGCTCGTCCCCCCATCCAAACTCATCTGCTTTTTACTCAGCCCAGTTTAATTCCTCTCTGCCCAGGGTTTCTGAAAAGCTGTCCCACAGCTTTTTCTTCCTCTCTGGAATACCCACAAGGTCAAATCCCGTCCTCTGTGTCCTCACAATTTAACTGGAGCCAGGAGAGCTCCACAGAGGGCATTCCCTGGGTCCCAGCGCAGGGCAGGACCTGTGGGAGCTCCTGAGTGAACCAGCTGCTCTGTTGGGACTCTCATCCATGTTTATCCTAAAAAAGCTTCCCAGATTTCCTCTGGAGCAGCCACAACCCAGCTAATTGCAGCAGGGATCAAAACGGGAGTTTGAAATGGAAGCGGAAATGAAATTAAGGAGAAAATAAAGCAAATAAATATTGAAATAGAAATAAACCACAGAGTGGAGGCTGCTGCCACCATTTAACTGCAGATACAACACGAACACTTCTTCTTAATTAAGGAGTGGAAAAAGCTAATTAGCAAACTGCATCATGGCATTGTTGTGGAGATGAGGGCTTTGTGATTAAAGTTGCTTTGAGGAAGCAGGCCAGGAAAGAAATCCAGGTTTCCTGGAAGATCTGTAATGATTTCATAATTGATTTCCTGGAGCAGGATTCTTAATTTTATGGGATTTCAGCTGCTTGTGCGTTTGTGATTTATTTGTCAACAAGAGGAGCAAAAGCCAGGTTTGTCTGGAGCAGCTCTGAGAGCCCTGGGACAGGGTTTAGTGGGTGAAGGGCAGTGGATAGAAAGGAGCTTGAGCTGTGGTTTATTCTGCACAGGAGAATTGGGAATTTGGGATGGAATTAGAGGAGCTTTGGGGGTTGAAATTAAATGTTCTTTCACAGAACCCCAGAACATGCTGGGACCTTCAGCATTATTGAGCCCAACTCCTGTTCCCCACAAAACCCAAGTGGGAACCCCAAAAAGGGGGAAAACACCCCAAAAAAGTCTCTGGAACCCAATCCAGACCATCTCGCAGTCCTGTAATTCAGAACAAATAAGTCTTGCAACTCATGCAAAAGTTAAAAAACCTTAATTTTAACAGGTTCAGGCAATTTCAGGGCGTGTGGAGAAGCTGAAAAGGGCAGTGGATAGAAAGGAGCTTGAGCTGTGGTTTATTCTGCACAGGTGAATTGGGAATTTGGGATGGAATCAGAGGAGCTTTGGGGGTTGGAATTAAATGATGTTTCACAGAACCCCAGAACATGCTGAGTTGGAAGGGACCCTCAGCATTATTGAGCCCAGCTCCTGTTTCCCACAAAACCCAAGTTGGAATCCCAAAAATTTGTGGAACCCAACCCAGACCGCCCCACAGTCCTGTGACTCAGAACAGAAGTCCTGCAACTCACGTAAAAGTTAAAAAACCCTCAATTTTAAACAGGTCCAGGCAATTCCAGGGCGTGTGGAGAAGCTGAAAAGGGAAGGCATCCTTTCATCCTTTTCCACAGGAACCCTTGGAGTGGGCAGGGCCCACAGGAGCCAGGAGTGAGCTGCATCTGCTCTGGTTTGGAGCAGCCCCTGGCAGGAGCCCACCCCTCAGAGCGACCCTGCTGGTCCCTGGGGTGAGGCCGCTGATGCTTGGTGGCCTCAGGGCTGGCGTGTCCCTGTCCCCAGCGCCTGGCCAGCAGATTGTTCCTCCCTGTGCCCCGGGCCAGGCTCCCGCTGCTCGCATTTGCAGCCTCATTTCACCTGGGACAGTGCCTGGAGCAGCCCCGTGGGAGGCTGGAGCGGCAGAGCTGCTTTATGGATGAGATAATCAGCAGCTCCTGAAAGTGATTAAATAAAGGTGGCGTCTCCAGCCAGCGTCCTGGCGTGGTTCTGCCAGGTTTTGATGGATCGTTTGAGTGTTTTCAGGAGGCTTTCCATACTGGGAGCAGCAGGCAGAGCATTAAATCCAGGAATCCCGGGACCTGCTGAAGGTCAGCATTCCCTGTGGCAGGTGCAGGACTGTGCATCCAGCACAAATATTGCAGTTTTCACATTCAGGGGGTGGTTTCTGTGCCTTTTCCTCCCGTTTCCTCAGTTTGATTGATGCAGTGTTGTATGAAATAAATGGGGGGGAAGTTATGGCAGAGACAAATGTTGGGGTTTCTGTTATGTGTTCCCTGTGTAGCTGTGGCCTCACAGTTGCATTGCTTCCTTTGGCTTTTTGATAGAGCAGCTTTTCATGGAATCCCAGAGTGGTTTGGGTTGGAAGGGACCTTAAAACCCATCCCATGCCAGGGCAGGGACACCTCCCACATCCCAGGGTGTCCCAGCCTGGCCTGGGGCAGCCACAGCTGCTCTGGGCACCCTGTGCCAGTGGGACATCTTAAATTCCAGATTTTAGATTTAACATCATCAGCAAAGTTATCCAAAGACTCCTCTGACCATTTGCCCTCAGCTTGGTGGTTCCTGGGAGGACAAAAATTTGACATTCTTTAGAAACGCTGAGCTCTTAAAAATCCCATTCCTTTAGATGGTAATTAGGAGGGTTAATTAACAAGGGTTTCCTGGTGGGCTGTGGCAGCACAGGAAGGTGAACAGGTCCCAGCCTGATCTGAGCTGCTTGGAAGGACCCTCAGCAGAGCAGAGGCAGCGTCGCTGTCCCTGCATGGGTGGGGTGGCAGGAGGTGACAGTGCCACCCTGCCCACGGTGACAGTGCCACCCTGTGCCCTCCCTGAGCTCCTCCTGCAGCACCAGCAGCCTGGCATCTGTGGGAAGCCCTGGAGGCTTTGCCAGGGAGTGGTTCAGGGTTTGAAGGCTGTGTTGGGGCAGCAGCTCAGCAGCTCTCTAGGCTTGATCCAGCTCAGTTCCACCCCAGCCTAGGCTGGAATTCCTGCCTTTCCCATCCTTGATCCCAGCTCAGTTCCACACCAGCCTAGGCTGGAATTCCTGCCTTTCCCATCCTTGATCCCAGCTCAGTTCCACACCAGCCTAGGTTAGCATTCCTGCCTTTCCCATCCTTGATCCCAGCTCAGTTCCACCCCAGCCTAGGCTGGAATTCCTGCCCATCCCATCCTTGATCCAGCTCAGTTCCACCCCAGCCTAGGCTGGAATTCCTGCCCTTCCCATCCTTGATCCCAGCTCAGTTCCACACCAGCCTAGGCTGGAATTCCTGCCCTTCCCATCCCTGATCCCAGCTCAATCCCACACCAGGTGGACTGCCATTCCTGCCCATCCTATCCTTGATCCCAGCTCAGTTCCACCCCAGCCTAGGCTGGAATTCCTGCCTTTCCCATCCTTGATCCCAGCTCAATCCCACACCAGCCTAGGCTGGAATTTCTGCCCTTCCCATCCCTGATCCCAGCTCAGTTCCACACCAGCGTAGGTTAGCATTCCTGCCCATCCCAGCCTTGATCCCAGCTCAATCCCACACCAGCCTGGGCTGCCATTCCTTGATTCCAGCTCAATTCCACAGCAGCCTAGGCTGGAATTCCTGCCCTTCCCATCCCTGATCCCAGCTCAATCCCACACCAGCCTAGGCTGGAATTTCTGCCCATCCTATCCCTGATCCCAGCTCAATCCCACACCAGCCTAGGCTGGAATTTCTGCCAGCCCCATCCTTGATCCCAGCTCAATCCCACACCAGCCTGGGCTGCCATTCCTTGATTCCAGCTCAATTCCACAGCAGCCTAGGCTGGAATTCCTGCCCTTCCCATCCCTGATCCCAGCTCAATCCCACACCAGCATAGGCTGGAATTTCTGCCCATCCCTTCCTTGATCCCAGCTCAATCCCACACCAGCCTGGGCTGCAATTCCTGCCGGCCCCAGCCTGTGGGGGGATAGAATGTAAGAAAATGAAGATGGTGCAGAAGGCAATCTCACCCCTGAGGAGTTGCAGCTGTGCTAATCACCAAAGATTAGGAACAGGCCACAGCTGTGCCCCATGAGGATGAGTGCTATAAAAGAGTGGGTTAGCTGGGTGAGAAGGGAGTTGGAGTTTGTTGGTGGTGCTGTGAGGACCTGCCTGTGAGGAATCACTGAGAAGGTATGGGAGCTTTGCAATAAGATAACACCAGCCTAGGCTGCCATTCCTCCTGGCCCCATCCTTGATCCCAGCTCAATTCCACACCAGCCTAAGTTGGTATTCCTGCCAGCCTAGCCTCAGCAGCAGCCCTCACCACCATTCCAAAGCTCATCTGAAGCCCTCACAGAAATCAGAGCTTATTTCAAATCTGGGAGTGCCAGCACAGAATATTTTAGATATTTTAGGAATCAGAGCCTGTGTGCTTTGGCATCCAGGGTTTGGGTTTGGAGTTTGGTGGGGATTGGCTTGGGGATTTTTTTTTTTAATTTTTTTTTTTGTATGTCCATTGGCATTGCCAGGCACTTTCCTTTTAAATTTTTTGGGTTTTTCACTTTCTGGTTTGTCAGAATGACCTTTGTTTGTTGTGAGCTGATCATGTGTCTGTGCTTGATGGTTGGGTGAGGGTTTTGTTACCCTGTGAAGGGGATGATGCTGCAGGGGGAGGATTAAACCTAAGCCTTATTTTACATGTTTTAATGTACCAAGTTTTCATTTGCATATTACATGAGCATTATTTTATGTATCCTGAGACTTTTCACCCTAAAATGGAGGTTGTACTTCCCACTTTTAGCCAGGAGAAAAGGAGGAATTTCTCCGTGGAAAAGGTGGTCAGGCCTTGGAGCTGCCTGGGGCAGTGGTGGGGTCCCCATTCCTGGGGGGATTTCACAGCACCAATGGAATAAAAGTCCCTGTCCATTCTCCACGCTGGATTTGGGGTGCACTCCAACATTCGCTGATGTAAGAATTCCAACAACTGCAGAAGGAGCTCTCAGGCACTCTGACTGTCCCTGAAAGGCTTTGTTCCTTGTGATGGTTTCCAGCACTGCTTCCAGTTTCACAGGTTTTAAAAATATCCCTCCCGGTTTTGGTAGGAGGAAGTTTTCCCGCAGGAAAAGCGAAATCGCCATAAAAGGCTTGTTATTAAATCTTACGAGCTCAGTGTTTTTAATTTAACTTGTTACATCACAGGAGTGTGAATTCATTAAACTTCCTATTCTTATATGTGGGATCTATTTTAGCTGATGAATCTCTAAGAAAAAGGTTGGAGATGCGTCAGCAGCTCCTGTGGCTCTCTGGGAGGAAAATGTATGGAATTAAAAAGGGATGGATGGATGGAAGGCAAGGGAGCAGTGCCTGTGCCCTTCATCCTGCCTGAGGAAGAGGAGGGACAGACCCTGATCATAGCCTGGGGGACAGCTTGGAGTGTTCTCATTGCCTTTTTCCACTCTCTGTCCCTGATTTTAAATCACTGTTCAGTCACTCTGGGGAGGAGCTGGATTGTCCAAAGGCTCAGAGCTGATCCCACTCTGGCTGTGGAGATTCCCACCCACAATTTGGCTTCTCCCCTGACCCTTTCCTGTGTGAATGCCAGGCTCTCCTGTGCAGCTGGAAATGCATTTCTGGGGTCCCTGATGCCCCTAATCCCAGCAGCAGGAATGCCCTGGTGCTGCAGGGTGAGAGGCACACGTGGACTGGCATTAATTTCATTAAGCTGCTGTAATTCTCCCTAAATAATGCTGTGTGCTGCTGATTCCATTGCTCTGGGCAGGATCAGTGTCAGGCTGCCAGGCCTGTGACTATTCCCCTTATCCCATTTTCTCCAGTAATTCTGTGCAGCAGCTGCCTGCTCCCTCCTAATTCCCTTTGCCAAGGAAGTGCAGTTTGTCACAAAAAAGGTGTTATTTTAGTTATAGTTGAGTCCTTGTCTCAGAACACAAAGGCTCCAGAGAGTTACAGACCCAATCCCAAAGATTTTTGGAAAAGAAGCACCGTGAAAAGTAAGGTTCTGCAGGGAACATTGGCCTGAACTAATTATTGCTGAAAAAGATCCCCAGAAATTCCCATAAATTCTCATTAATTCCGTGTTAGAGCCATCACAGAGGCATCAATATATTCCCTGCTCCAATAAGCAATCAGTTAATTTTACTTCTAGATTTCTTCCCAAAATCCTGGCAGTGACCAACAGGGCACCCCTTTGACCTGAGCTCTCCCAGATCCTGTTTGGGAAGCAGGGAAATTCCTACAAAATGTGGAAACTGCTCTGACCTGCTGTGTAACCCCAGCCAGAGTGGTTTTTGTGGGCTGGAAACCACCCCAAGCCCTCCCACCCTGCTTTTCCAGGGATGATTTAACACCCCATAAATCGGGGCACGCACCCGAGCAGTGAAAAGGGACAATATCTCAAGGAACCATAGAGAAAAGTGACATTAGTTACAAATTTAGACAGTCAGTGTCACCCTGTTTGCTTATTTACAAGAGCAATAATTCACCCAGACTCAGCAGCGAGGGGAGCTGCCACCTGAGGCTGGGAATCTTTGGCAATTTTGTTGTCAGGAAAACACTGACGGGAAACACAATTTTCCTGGCTCCCAATAAGTGTGGAATAAAGTGATTTTTGGGGCTGGTGGTGCACCTTGCACGAGGGGAGCTCACACTTGTGCCTCTTCCTCATCTCCCAAGATCTTCAGAATGAGGAAATCTGTTTTCAGAGAGGCAGAGAAATCCCCAGTGCTGCTCAGGGACTCTGGAAAAGTCTCCCTGTGGCCGTGGACTGTGCTGAGGTGCCCCTGAGACACCAGGGCAGGATTTGCTGCCTTTCCTCAGACGCCTGGAGGAAACCTGAAGGAAAGCGATGTAAAGCTGCTGCTCTGGGTTAATTTAATTTAATTTGATTTCTCTCTCACACCAGTCACCCCTGGGCAGGCACAGCTCTCAGGCAGTTGGAGGGGCAGGGCAGAAAGCCCTGGGAATTCCAGGCTGTGCTTTCCTGATTCTTTGGAGGAGCAGGGCTTTGGAGTTTGTGGAACTCCATGGCCAGGAGTGGTTTTGGGGCGTTTTGGTGCTCTGAGAGTCTCGTGGTGCTGAGGGCAGCAGGACACGGCTCAAAGCACAGAACAATTTGCTAATTAAGGGCTGTGCTCGGAGTGGAACCTCGAGGAGGCTCCAGGGGAAGGGGAATGTGTTCATTTTACCTCTGCATTTGTAACTGCACAGCTGAGAGCAAGGGAGGGAGGAGAGGCTCCAGCTCAGCTGCACGGGAGAGCAGTGAGCCCCTTCCACTGAAATCAGGCTGATTGCTGGGGTTTCTTGGGTAAAGGACAGGGGAGATGCCTCCAGGAGGCAAAGCAAGACAGAAAATAAAGGATTATTCATTTATTCCTTTGCCCAAAGAGGAGCCAATCTGGAATAAGGACTGGACCCCTTATTTCCAAATCCTCAGCGGAGATAATTGGATAACTAAAGATAAATATTGTGCTTAAATTCAGTGCAAATTTCTCTGGTTTATTTTAATCCTTTTAGGCTTGGGTTCAAGCTTTGCTGTTCAGCTGTGCTTTAACAAACGTCATTGCAGCTGACCGTGCAACCTGAGCTTGGGGTGGGATCCTGAGGGATCAGCCTGGCCTGGGGTCCTCAGGTGCTGCATTTGTGCTGGGCACTGAGCTGTGACAGGAGCTGGGAGCTGGGAAATCCCTCCTGGATGGCCTCTGGCACGAGGCCCAGCTGGGCAGGGATGCAAAAGGCAAACCTTTGTGCATCTCTGTTTTAAACCAACAAACTCCAGGCTTCCCAGTGCTTCTGAAACTCACCTCTATTTGCTGTCGTTTCTGCTGTGGTGTTACTGATTTTTGAAATACTCAGGGAGTCGCAGGCCTTTGGATTTTCTTAATGAAGGGCTGGGGGTTATTTGTTGGGCAGGGATTTGAGTGGGATGGACCTGTGGTGGCAGCAGGAGGAAAGGGAATTGCACGGGAGGGAAAGAGGAAGGCACTGAAGAGCAGGAGCTGTGTGACCAGGCAGCCCCAGCCTGGTCACCCATCCCTTCCTCCAGCTCCATGTGATTCCCTGTCCTTCTTTCCAAGCCAGGAACATCCCTCAGACACCCCCTGAGTGCTCTGTGCTGCTGAGGAGGGAAAGGACACTCCAAGCTCTGCAAAGCAATTCCCCTCTTGGACCTGACCCAAAAATTCCAGTCGGTGCCCTGTGCTGTGCGTAAGGAGAACATTGGGAAGTGGGAGTGAAATCCTTTGTGACAGGAGCACATCCCAGCCTTGGAATGTTCCCAGTTCCAGGGGCCCTGAACCAGTCCTGCAATGGAAACAAACCGGGATTTGAACATTTAACCAGGAGCTTCACTTTTTCTTTCCTGGCTGGAAAAGTGAAAGTTGCGCTGGGTTCTCTTTGTTGGGGAAAACTGGTCAGTGACAAAGAAATCGGGATTTGCTGTGCCTTGGCTTTGTTTGGGACGGAGGGAGAAGGGAGAAGGCCGGGAAGGAATTCCATTATTCCGATGAAGGAATTCCATTACTCCGTGTGGAGGAGCTGAGTGGAGCAGCAGGCAGGAGTAGCCCTGGGCACTGAGAGATGTTTTGCATCACTGAGTAGAACTGGGCTTGGCAGGGCTGATGTAATTCCAGTAATTTCCTCTGAAATCCGGAGTCCCCCTGGAATTCTGTGCTGGGGATGGACATGGCCCTCAGGGACAGGGATTGCTGGGTTCCCTGATCCTTGTGGGTCCCTTCCCACCACCCTGTGCTCCTCTGACTTGTTCCCATGTGGAACTGACCCCTCTGGAATACCTCTTCTGAAAAAGATACCTGGGAGGATCCAGCCTGGATGAGGGGGAGCTGGGGCTGCTACATCCCTAAAATCAAATCTCTTCTGGCATCCTAAAAATGAAATATCTTCTGCTATCCCTCAGATCCAGCCTCTCTTGGTATCCCTGAAATCAAATCCCTCCTGGTGTCCCTCAGATCCACCTCTCCCTGTGCCTGTAGGCCCTGCCACCCATTTTTAATGGAATTTAAGTGGGTGACAGGGAAAGTGCATCTGGAATTGGCCTCGTGTTTCTCACATGGGAATATCCCTGGGTGCTGTAACCACCACAGGGTGGTGGATTTATATCCCAGGAAATTCCCAGCACTTCTGTCAGTGCAAATCAGTGATGTGGAAGGAGATAGGGGGAGAAAATCCATCAGTTTTTGGGACAAATTTCTTTCTCTGCATTTTGTAGGATATAAATCTCCTTTGTGACAAAGGAGAGCTGTTATCACCAGGGGCTAAAAGCCACCAAATAAAGCAGTTAAAAGGTTCATTCTGCTCCTAAAAAAAGAGCTCCTATCATTCCCATTACTGTCACCCTGAGTTAAGTATGGAGGATGCACAGGAAAAAAAATCCAGACTTTTAAAATAACATTTTTACTGCAAAAATGAATATAAAATTATAAAATTTTAAAATATATTTATTTAAAATATATCTCCCTTTTAATTCTGAAGGGACTCAGTTACATAAAATATTTTCCCAATGTTTCTTTAGTTAAAAGGTGAATTTAAAACAATATTTCTAAATGAATAACTCTAATTATGTAATGTGCATTTATATAAATATAAACAGACATTTATAAATGCCTCATGTACAAGTAGATAAATACATACATTTATTAATACAAATACGGACATATAAATACATAAATACCCAAACCACACAGAAATTTAAATATGTAAACAAGCAAATATAGCTTAATTTACCAAATCCAGGGCTATTTCCATATGCAAGCACACAAGCATAAATAAATGTAGAAAATATAAATAGAGATATTTCAATATGGAAAAAAAACCAATTAGAAATGCAGGTATTTGGCTTAGATTTTGTAGTTTGCTTTCTTTTTAAACACTTCCCAATTTCTGGGCAGGAGCATCCCAGGGTCTGGGGCATCGATGGCATTCCAGAAGGGATTTGTTCTGTGGGATTCCTCTGGGGCACTTGGGGTGCGGAAGGTGAAAAGTCCTTCAGTGGAAGGAGTGGAACTGTGGGGTATTTAAGGTCCTTCCCAATCCAAACCAGTCTGGGATCCTGGGATCCCTCTTTTCAGGGAATTTGGAGGTAGGAGGGAGGGGGATGAGCAATGTTGGAGGTGTCAGACTCTGCAGCCCCTGCTGCTGAGGGGAACAGCTTGGAGGGAGCATCCACAAGGAAAATGTTCAGCCTGGACAGAGATCATCACAGAATCCTGGAATGATTTGGGTTGGGAGGGACCTCAGACCCCATCCTGTTCCACCCCTGCCATGGCAGGGACACCTCCCACTGTCCCAGGTGCTCCAGCCCCATCCAGCCTGGCCTTGGGCACTGCCAGGGATCCAGGGGCAGCCACAGCTGCTCTGGAATTCCCATCCCAGTCCCTGATCACCCTCCCAGGTGATGTGAGGTGAGGTGCTGTGCTATTCGTTCCCAGTATCCCATCCATCCCTGTCCTCTGGCAGTGGGAGCCATTCCCTGTGTCCTGTGGGTGCTGCAAATGGCTCCAGCCCTGCAGGGTGGGCAGTGCACGAGTCCTTTCCTGTGGAAATCGTGGAATCAGGCAGGAAAGCAGCCTGGCTCCAAATGCCACATACATACACAAAGCAGGAATGAATATGCATGCTTCATGTGGGCTCTGGCAGCAGGAGGGAGCTGGGCACTGTGGTTTTCCTGGATGGTGGATGAAGGATGAAGTGTTTCTCGTGGTGTTAGCAGCTGCAGCTGGGCCATGAGGGGTTTGGGGTGGATTTTGGGACAGGTTCTTTACCCAGAGGATGCTGGCACTGCCCAGATCCCCAGGGAATGGGCACAGCCCTGAGGCAGCTCCAGGAGGGTTTGGGCAGCATTGCCAGGGATGCCCAGGGTGGGATTTTGGGATTGTCCTGTGCAGGGACAGAATCTGGACTCCATGATCCCTGTGGGTCCCTGCCAGCCCAGGATATTCCATGACTCTGTGATCTGTGCATGCCAGGAATGGGGGTCAGCATCCTGGGAGCCCCAGGTGCAGCTCCAGAGCCCAATTCCCAGCTCTACATGCTCTCCTGGATGGCTTCATTAGCCCAGGGTAGGATCTGGGGGCAGGAACGGCTGGACTGGGAGTGGTGATCCCATGATGGATCACCTGTGCCAGTGGGAGCATCTGTGCTCTGGACAGGGGAATGGAATGGAATGGAATGGAATGGAATGGAATGGAATGGAATGGAATGGAATGGAATGGAATGAGCAGGGCGGACCGGGTTCCAGGGGGCACCACATCCACGTCTGCAGGAAGGAGCTGGGGGAGCAGGGATTCCTCATCCCTGCTGGACTGCAGGATGGGAGCAGCACTGGGACAATGAATGGAGCTGGAGTAGGGAGGACTCTTTCTTGCTTTCTAAGAAAAAATTTAAAAAAAATAAAAATTAACAAGAGAGGAGAAAAAAAGACCAAAGGAATTTCCAGGAATGGCTCCAGGTCTGTGCTCCCCCTCTCCTTCAGGGAGATGGGGTTCCCCATAGACAAGTGAATTTCCAGGTTTTTAATGAGGTCACTGTACACAGAGTAACCCCTGAGAGGGTCTGGGGGTGAAACCAGAGAGAAGCCTCGTGTGCTGACCCACCGGTGTGAAATATCCTGTGAAAGAGCTGGGATGTGATGTGCAGTGATTTGGGATTCCTTCCCCAAGCACTGAGCACTGCTGCGTTCATTCTTGGCTTTCTAAGGAGCACAAAAGGCAAAACCAGGGCTGAAGTCTGGTCCCAGCTGCAGAATTCCCTGAGGATTCCCCTGTGCCTCTTTGCTGCAGCCAGAATTCCTGACCCATCCCTGGATCCTTCCCAACACAACCATCCCACAACTCGAGCATCCTCTGACAGAAAACTCCAGACTAACAGGAAAATCCTTTCTTAAAATTCCTTTTAGAAGAGGCGCCACGATGTAATTAAACCAGAGTATAATTGCATTTGCACGTTTGAAACGTGGCATTGAAGGGATTTTAATTGGGATGTAGCCAGTGCCTCTCCCAGGAGCAGGGATCCTGGTTTTCCCTGGCTATAAGCAAAGGCCTGGTGCACCTCAGAGAGCATCCAGAGGAAGCCCCTGGTGGTTTTTAAGGGTGCCTGTGCACTTTCCCCTGTTTTAGCAGCTTGGTAGCTCCTGAATGGACACCTAGGGACTGATTTCCAAACTGGGCTTTAACCTTCATCCATAAAAAGCACGTTTAGCTCTCCTGAAAGGCATTTTTACGTGCAAGTTGGGTAATTAGGAATTTAATCACCCTGCCTCCAGTGAGGAGAATGTTTTTTTTGCACGGGGAAAAAAGCAAAGGTTTAAAGGTTTCATTCCAGAGAGCAATTTGCAAGATTGATAGCCTGAAATGACTTGTTTGCCTTAGGAATAACTGGATGGGAAATGCATTGGAAGTCATTGGGGTATCCAGGAGGGAAGGCAGGAAATGCAGGAATAACTTGGTTTCACCCCAAAACACAAACCTCTGTCTGACATTTCATAGGCCCAGCTCACCCAGTGCTGGTTTTAAACCTCCAGAATCAGAATTGTTCCAACTGTTGGAACCAGCACTGAGATTCCAGTGCCTTGCTGGGGTTAAGAGCATGGAATGGTTTAGGTTGGAAAAGCCCTCTAGGATCATTGAGTTCTCATTCCTCCAGCACTGCCCATGGCCCCAGCTGCCCTAAATTCTGCACATTCCCCCCAGGTTCTGAGAGTTCCTGTGGGAAATGAAGTGGCATTTTGCTTTGCCAGTAGGTTGTGTTTGATTCAGTAGGAAATCCACGATATTACAGAGAGTTTGGTGTCCTTTACTCCAGAGGGAATCTGTCCCAAAGTTGGTTTTCCAGAATGGGACAAAGGCAAGATGGGGAAAAGGAAAAGGGCAGTGCTGGGAGAAAAATAGTGCAGGAAGAAGGAATGGGAATATTCCAAAAGGGATGTGTGCAGTCAGGTCCTCACCTGAGACTGGGGAGCTGCACTTCCTGGGGCATAAATGCAAATCCAGGAATGTTTGGGCAGTTTTATGGATAGTTATGGATAATCAGGATAACATGGAGTGGCCATTTGCTGTGTAGGTGTGAGCTCCTGGCAGATCCTGAGGGCTCAGGATGGGACTTTAGTCAGGAATATCCCTTTCCTTGATGCTATTTGTTCCCAGAAAGTGATTTTATCCTGAGGTTTTTGGGTCAGGCTGTTCCGTGCTGGATCCATCCATGGGCACCAGGCTGTCCTTGGATTTCTCCCTGCACTCCAGCTCTGGCAGAGAAGGGATTTGCAGAGTGTGAGTAAGACATCCAAAGAGTGGGGGAAAAGAGATTCCCTATTATTAGTGATGAGTTATGTAAGGAATGCTTGGTTACGAAAGAACGGGACCCTGCCACATTTGGAGATGTGCTGCAATTCCTGGTGCTCTCCAGCAAATCCCATCTGTGCTGCTCACTCCATCCCTGCTTCTGCAGCAGGAAACCCTCCCCGAGTGCTTTGGGAATCACCAGGTTAGGAATTTAAAAGTCCATTCTGGAAAGGAAATGTTTTGCCTGTGGCCCTTTGGAATATTTTTTTCCAACAAAATCCATGTTCCGTGTAAGGCCTGGAGGGTGGCATTCCACCTGGATGTGCCTGCAGGTGTTTGGTGTTCTGAGGAGGAGAAAAGCTGTGCTTAGGATGCCATTGGAATGGTGCTCTCCAAACAGGAATTTGGGGTACCCAGAGGATGGATTTCACCTCTAGCTGTGGCCTTAAGAAGTTTTTAAGTGGAAATCAGTGAAGTCCTCACGGGTTAACGAGGTGCTGACTGAAGGTGCTGGGTAAGAGGGATAAAAATAGGGAATAAATATTCCTTAGGCCATGTTCAGGGGTATTTATAGCCAAGAATGGCCAGAACTCGTGATTGTATGTTTAAATACAGCTGCTAGCTGCAGCAAGAGCTCCTCAATCATTCACCCCACCTTTAGTGGACAAATTTATCGTGCTGTTTGCTTGGTTTATCCCTTTCCTCATAAAAACTTCAGGAAAAGCTGGAATTGCCCTGCTGTTCCCCCAGAACTGGGGGTCACAGTGTGAGGCTGAATTCCTGCTGCTGCATCTGTTCCCCTCTGCTTTACAGACACAGCAGGAGCAACACCCAGAATTAAGCAGGCTGAGTAATTTCCAGGATATCAACACTCTTTTAATTGTTTATAAATTGGCTGCATGAAGCATTTGATTGAATTTTTTTTTCCCTAGGCTTGGTTCTGAATAATTTGTTTTGTTGATGATTTGTGTTGGGGTTTTTTATGAAGTTTGGAATTCTTGCAGCTGAAGACCAAGGGAAAAATCACTTTTTGTTTTTAGGTGTTGTCAGAGGGGTTTTGAACGTTCTGGGACCCGGTGCAAACAGGGAGATGTGGCAGTGAATAGCTCTGAAGTTAAATTGTTCCTCTTCCCACATTTATGAGGGAGAATTCTGGACTGTGTCATGCACAGATCTTTTGTATCCTCGGTGGACTTTATTTCTTGTTCAATTCGATTTTCAGAGCGCTCTGGGCTCACTCCAAGCTGATCATTAAAGCCCGGGTCACATTGTGCTCATAAAAATGAGTAAAACCGGGGTTGGGAGGGCAGCTTATTTTGGGCACTTCTTACCTGTGAAGTGCTGATTTCCCAGCTCCTCTGGAAGCCGTTTTTGGGGCACTGAGGAGCACAATGTGTGCGCTCACCGCTCACAATGCGCGCAGGGCCCAGCCCCGAGCTCCCGGGCTGGTTTTCAAATGCTTTCAGATATTATTGTCCCCAGCCCTATAAATATTATTTAAAAGCCTTTCTGAGAGCGCTTTTGCCCCGGGGCTGCTGCACAGAGCCGCAGTGTTCTGGGGGATAATGCAGACAGGGCTTTCAGATAGCGCTGCTTTCCCTGCTGGCTTTCTTCTCCCGCGCTGAATGAAACCATTGCTGCCATGTGCTTTTTGTGTGCCTCCTCTGAGACGCGGCCTTGTCCTGGGCCCTGTCTGCCTGTGCCTCTGGGTGACTGGTGCTGCCTGCCTCGGGCAGCTGCCAAGAGCTGGGGCTCAGCCCTGCAAGACAGCAAGTGAACAGGAGCCGTTGTTGGGCGAGCTCAGCCTGCGGAGATTTCTGCTTTTTTCCTCTCAGAACCATCTGCGTTTTCAGGGTGGCACTGTCTGGTTCCCACATCCCTGCTTTTCCTCCTGTGCTCGTGGCCACTCCTGGCAGAATTCTCTGCCTTTCTCTGGGGAAGGAGCAGGAGCCACAGCCTGAGCATCCTCCTTGGAGGAGAGATTTGGTTGCCTGGAAACTACAGCTGAGCCAACTGGAATTTCAGCTCCAAAGGAAATTCTGGGGGTTCTTTCTTATTCTCCTTCTTTTGGGTTGGAACAAAGGCTGCAGAATTCCTTCCAAACTGCCCTAGAAGTGCTCAGTGGAGGCATTTCAGTGCCCTCTGATGCAGATGCTGGATGGAGGATACAGAACATTTGCATGAGGCAGGGTTTTGGTGTTCTGTCCTAGAAAGGTTAAAATGGATTTTCTGGAGCTGATTGAAAACTTTGACACCTCCCACTTGGGAACCAAAACTCTCAGAGGAAAATATTTGTATGGCAAGTTGTATTTTTGGCAAAATATTGTCCTTGCTTCAGAACTCAATGGCTGGGAAATTTGGGGGGATCAGAGTTGTTTCTCCAAGCCCAGCTTTGGGTTTGCTGTTCATCCTGAAGCCAGCCCAGTGATTTTTTTAAATTCCTGGCCTGTTTAATTTCCAGCTGAGGGGCACTGCCTGTTTCTCCCCTCGGTTTTAATGTGTAAAATTTGGGACATCCCCTGTCAGCAGCTGCAGAGAACAGGAGGAAAAGTGTTGGAGCAGCAGTGGCCAGGAGGGCTGCTCCTCTCCTCTCTCCCTTGCCCTGGGTGCTGGGGGATCTCAGGGGGGATCTGGGGACACTGGAGGTGCAGAGGTGGCAGCAGCTGCCAGGGCTGTCACCTCCTGGGGACACTGTGATCTGCTGTGGCACTGTGCAGATTTCCCAGCTGGCTCCAGGGATGGGAACTGGGTCAGGGCACCAGGAACCAGCCCTGCTCCCACACCATGGACCCGAGGCAAAGGAAATCTGATTTTCTGTCCTGAGCCCCCTGAGCTGCTTCTCCCACCTGCTCCCAGTCAAAGGGAAGGGATGGAGGCCGGAGCTTGGCATTTCTTTGACATTGTGCTGGAGCTAATACTAATTTGTGGTGAAGAGTAGAGAGAGAGTTCCTAAAAATAAATTACTGGAGGACTTCTCCGAAGATGCACACTGACTCCTTCCCCCTCTCCCTCTGGCATTTTGTTCCACCCTAATTCGTGGCATTGACAAATTTCGGGGTGGCAGGGTTTTATTGCTGGGCTTCTGTATCAGCACTAAAAGGAAATCAATGGCATTTATCTTTGGTCTCAGATGAACAAGGGGCAATGGCTTCCCACTGCCAGAGGTGGGATATTGAGAGGGAATTCCTGGCTGTGAGGGTGGGCAGGGGTTGGAATAGAATTCCCAGAGAAGCTGTGGCTGCCCCTCAATCCCATAGCAGGGGTGGCACTGGATGGGCCTTAAGGTCCCTTCCAGCCAGAACTACTCTGGGGTGGGATTCTATGAAATCTTTGCTGTGAGAGTTCCCTGTTGTGTTCATGGTGTTGAGACAGCAGAAGTCATCTGCTGTCAAGTAAATTCTTATTTATTATTATCAATCTTTCCTAAAAGGCATGACTGGGTTGGCTCAGGGAACAGCACAAAGCTCCCATTTTTGACAACACAGTGTAGCCCTTCTTTTTTGTCAATTTTAGGTTCTTTTCCTTTGCTTCCTGCATTTTCAAGGGAACTGCTCAGGCTGGGCCTGCGCTCAGGGTAGAAAGTGCAAATGAAAAGCTCCCAGCTCCAGCACTGCTGCAGTGACTTCATTCAGAGCAGCCTTTTCAAAGCAGGTGCTGACCTACTTGCTTTAAATTGGGCCCTTTTTAACTGTACTTAATTAAAATTTATTCCTTTTTTAACGCGCTCCATGAAAGCCCTTTGTGCATCCCAAGGGTCACTACCTAGAAATGGGAGCTCTGGGAATGGTGTCCCGGGGGCCACTCCACTTTTCCCCTAATAAATTGTCCTGTCCTGGTATTCAGAGCTGTTCAGTCAGCGCACATGGAAGCCTTTGTGATCCTGGAGGGTGCTCAGCAGCACTCCCTGGGTTTTCACTGCCAACAAAAAGGAGGAAAGCGTGGGGAATGGCGGGGACGAATTCCCTGACAGCGCAGCCCTGGGAGCTGAGAGCAGTGCCTGAATTCCGAGTGCTTTCAGGGCTTCCCCATTCACCGGGGAACAAATGTCACTCTGGGCTGTGTCACAGCAGATCTGCCGCAGCAAATTATTGCAGATTTGCACTTGACAGCGGGGTCTGACCACCCAACAATTATCATTTAATAGCTCGTTTATCCCGAGGCAGCTCTGGCCATGAGAGGGAAATCCCGGGGTCCCCGAGGTCACACGTGGCCTGGATCAGCTTGGAATTGTTAATGAAACCTCGCCCTTCATTGAAGGGTTCCCATCTCCAAGAGGAAGCTCTTGCCTTGTTTATTGGGCTGTAAATCTGCTGGAAAAGGTTGGATTGCGGTTAATTAAAATGCAAGCAAACAATGAGCAGGATCTGCATCTGTCACGGGGTTTGTTTTGGGGCTGTTATTGTGGCATTTGGGAAGGGAGCAGATGAGTTTGTTTGTTCCAAAGCCAATTAGGAAGGGACAAAATGATCAGTCAGCAGCAGGTACCGGTGTGGGAACAACCTTTCCAGAGCCCCTGGTGCTGGGAAGGAACCTTTTCCGTGGAGATAAAATCTGTTTGCAGGGAAGGGTTGTCTCAGTCAAAACCTGACGGGGTTTGGAAGCTTTTATGAACTTTGTTTTGTAAGATTTTCTGTTTTCTTAACCACTGAATGGGTTGGGTTGGGAGGGACATTAAAGCCCATCCAGTTGCTCTCCCCTACTGTCCCAGGCTGCTCCAAACTCATACAGCCTGGCCTTGGGGAGAATCAGGCATCCAGGGACAGCCACAGCAAATCTGGGAATTCTATTCCAGGGCCTCAAACCCTCTCAAGGAGGAATTCCTTCCCAAAATCCCACCTATCCCTGCCCTCTGGCAGTGGGAGAAGCAGAGAACCTCACCCCCTGCTCTGCTCAGTTCCACAGCTCCACCTCTCAGGGAAGATCCTGCCTTGGCTTCCAGCTCCTTTATTCTTGATATTGTGGAGTTTCTGTATTCTTCATTATAAACCCAAAGAAAATCCTCCTGGAACAAGGAGGATTTGTCACCCCAGAAATTCACGTGCAGGTGATGAAGATGATCAAAGCAGCCAGGGCTGCTTAGAAGTGCTCATCCCTGTTTCTGGAGAGTGCTCCACGATTTCAGCTCCTTCCCTTTGGATCAACAGGCACAAAATCCAGGAATAAAAGCATTTCCAGCATAGGGAAGTGACCTAATGAACCCCATCTTTACTGTCTCAGAATGTTCAGGGCTTGGGACTTCCTGAGCAGCACCTCCCAGTCTGTTTGAAAGGGAGTAGAACTGCACAAACAGTACTTTAAAAATTCCTAAACTTGTCAAAATTTGAGGTTGGACAGCAAATTCCTAAATTAAGATCTCTCATTGGGAAATGTCAGAATTGAGTTTAATTTCTTTTTCTGTGAAATAGATTGATTTTTGCTCTAATTAGCCCATTACTTGTCACTAGAAGGTCTCAATAACATCTGAAATTATTTGACACGACATATGGATGGCATTGATCTCAAAATCAAAATATTGTCTTTATTTCATTTCCTTTCTAAGCAGCACAAATTGCTACATCTTTTTCTGGTCTGAATTCCTCCTATTTTGTCCTAATGAAACATCTTGACAGTTTGAATCAGAAAATATGGGATACCTTGGGAGTAAAAGGGAGGAAGAGCTGTTTTCATTAGTGTAAAAATGCTATCGCAGTCTCACACATGGGTGTTAAAAACATCTGCTCCTCTAATTAGTTCACTGAGTATTTCATTTTTCTACATGGCTTGGAAGGCTCAGACACGTCGTGCTGGGCTCCCTTACAACTGAAACAACAGAAAATCAACTGAACCCAGGCCTAGACAAAGGCATTGTTCTGACACTGCTCTCAAAACATTGAAATTCTGCTTGGAAACAGCAATTCTGGGGTTCACGGCCTCAACCAAAGCCTTGAAAGCGTTAATGCAAAAAGGGTTTGAGCAGGGATGACTGGAATGTTCTGTGTGGTGACTTTCACAACACTTAATGGCATCTGAGGGACTAATTAGTGCTTAATTTGGGCTTGTTTTTGTGTGCAGTGTTTGGGGAACATGGATACATCCACATCACTGTTTAATGTACAAGTACAGCAGGTTTCACTGCTGGGATATTGGCTCAGAGTCGATTATGGGAAGTTTAAACTCCCGTTTTTCCTTCCTGAGGAATGCCCAATTGCCTTTGACCCAAACTGGAGCCTTGCTGGGATGGGGGGCTTTGGGCTGATCCTTCTCTCCTTTCCCTCTGGCTTTGTGTGACATCCCTAAAGTCCCTGTGCCGTTAGGGATGGCAGGGACTCTGCATGGCTTGAGGCTGGAAACTCACATGGAACGTGTGGGAAATTCGCATAAAACATTGAAAATTCACATGGAGCACGTGGGAAATTATTCACATGAATCATGTGGGAAATTCACATGGAACGTGTGGGAAATTCACGTAAAACATTGGAAATTCACATTCCATATTTTCTGATTCACGCGGAATGTGGAAAATTATACACATGGAGCGCATGAGAAATTCACATAAAATATTGGAAATTCAAATGGAATATATAGCAAATTATTCACATGGAACATGTGGGAAATTCACATGGATTATGCAGGAAATTATTCACATGGAACATGTGGGAAATTCGCATGGAACATGTGGGAAATTCGCATGGAACATGTGGGAAATTCGCATGGAACATGTGGGAAATTATTCGCATGGAACATGTGGGAAATTATTCGCATGGAACATGTGGGAAATTATTCGCATGGAACATGTGGGAAATTATTCGCATGGAACATGTGGGAAATTATTCGCATGGAACATGTGGGAAATTATTCGCATGGAACATGTGGGAAATTATTCGCATGGAACATGTGGGAAATTATTCGCATGGAACATGTGGGAAATTATTCGCATGGAACATGTGTTGGAAAGTCACATAGAACATGTGGAAAATTCACCTACAACAGGTTTTAAAGACAATGAAAGTGTAGAACTTCCAAGCAGTTGAGGTTGGTCCCTGTGATCACCAGGGGTCACCTGGAGCAGGTTGGCCAGGCCCGTGTCCAGCAGGGTGTGGGTTTCTCCATGGTGGGAGCCCCCATGGGATAACCCGTGCCAGGGATTTGTTAGAGCCACACCAAAGGAGTGTTTTCCTGGATTCAGGTGGAATTCCATCCGTGCTGTGCCAGTGCAGGCCCTCACTCTGGGCTCATCCCAGGCCTGTGTCCTGCTGGAACTGGGCCCAGCCCTCCAAGGCCTAGATAAGCACATGGAAAAGCTGGGAGCTACCAATTGTACAAATTAGGACAGCAAATCAATTAAACCCAGCTAAATCTGAGCGGGGGATGATTTAGAATGCTGGTGCTTGGCTGCGCCACGTTAATATGGACATGAACTTTTAGGAGGATGTGTTTGTGTACTGCTGCAAGGAGATGTTTCCATGCCAGACTCCAGCCCTGATTTCACTGGAGTGCTCAGAGCTGGGATTTTGGGGGTGACTCATCTTTAGTCACAGCAGAGCCTGACATTCCCATTTGGAAAGGGCAAAATCTGCACTCCAAGGGGGAGTTGGGCTGGTTTGGATTTTGCACTGGAATATTTCAGCTCTGGAGGAGAAGGAAGGAATATTCTGTTTGCCTCCCCCCTGATCTCTGTTAAAATCCCGATCTCATGAATCCTGGGTTGTGCCAGGCTGCCATGGTGTTTCTAGGATTAAAAGCCAGACCTGGCTATTTTATAGGTGCATCAACATCCCTTGAAAAGCGTTGGAGTAACTTGGTGTGCCAAGGCAAGGAATCTGTGGGATACAGTTGGGCTGCTGCCCATGGGCATAAACCAGGAAAAATACTTGGTGGCCTTTGTGAAAACACAAGGGGAATTGTGGAATCTTGTGATGGAAGGGATTTTAGAGCCCATCCAGCTCCACCCCTGCTGTGGGCAGGGACTCCTTCCACTCCAAACCCTGCCTGAGCTGGCCTTAAGGACATTTTTGTGCCTCACAGCAGCCCTTGCAGAGCTCCCAGGTTTTGGCTTTTTCTCTAAACTGATGGCTCCTCTTAAGAAAAATTCCCTAAAAGCAAAGAATTAACTCAGGAAAATGTCATGAAAAAAAACTTGTTCTAAACCAGGAGGAACTTCTTTCTCTGGCAGACTGACATCTCCTATAATCATCTTCTAAATCCAGAAGACAGGTTCTTTGTCATCTAAATAATCGCTTTTTTGCTCTCATGGGAAGTGACAAAGTGAAATCCTCCCCTCAGAATTCCGTCTGTTCCAAGTGGATGCTCACACACCTCGCAGCCCTGCCTCAGCAGCTCCCATCTCATCTCAGGCATTGCCAGACTTCAGCTCCTCTCTCTCTCACTGAGTGTTTATTTGTATTTTTGACTCAGTGCAACTCCCCAGAAATTAAAATTTAATAGTCCTGGGTCAGCACTGGCATCTCTAATTCCAGCACCGAGAGCTTCCATGGATTGAATTCCATCCCAGCTCTGCTCTGTGGAGCTGAGGGGTGCTGAAGGCCGGGCTGGACGGGGTTTGGAGACCCTGGGATGGTGGAAGGTGTCCCTGCCCCTGACAGGGATGAGCTGAGGATCCTTTCCATCCCAAAGCATTCCCTGGTTCATGGGGAGCTGTTGGGTCCCTTTGGCAGGCACAGGGATTCCTTCCATGGGGATAAACACGGCTTGAATCGCTGTGGGTAAGGAATTGGGCTGGGATTCCATCCCCACTCTGCCCCACTCCCCCTGGAACATTTCCCCCCATCCTCACAGACACAGAGCTGGCTAACAGGTAAATTCCTGCAGTGGCTGTGCCATGGCTCTCCTGTTGTCTCTTCCCAAAGCCTTTCCTCTCCTCTGTATTCCCAGCAAGCTGCCAGCTTGTCCAGTAAATAATTCAGGAGTTTCTGTTCACACCTCCCAAAGAGCTGAGGGGTCAAGAGGGAGCTGCTGAACGTTCTTTCTGCTGGGAATAAACCCAGCAGGTTGTGCCTGGGATATCTCATCCCTACCAGCCCCTTGGGCTGTGCTGTGCCAGGAGATGATCGAGGGAAAGGACCTGTGGAATTTTATTGTTGGTCTCTGCCTGAATATGGCACTAATCCACAACTGGAGAGTATTAAACCAGGAGAAATGTGTGCTGGAAATTATTTGGATCAAAAATAATTTAAGTGAAACATTCTGTCTTATTTTGAATTTTATTTGAATTTTATTGAATTAATTTTTTTCTGACTGTGTGAGATCAGCATTCTACCAAACACATTCCCCCTTTTCAGAAGATTTCTCTGATTTAAAAAGTTTTCAAGCAAAAGCACTTCCAGCCTGGTTCTGGCAGCTGTCAATAACCAACAGTTGGAATCCCAAAGTATTTCCTTAAAATAATTCACCTGCTGGTTGAGCAGGATGAAACCTGTAAGCCTCTGAACCACAAATTTAGTGAGTAATGGGATTAAATTTCATAACAACAGCACTGACTTTCACAGCTAGGAAGGCAACAAATGTAAAATGTGCACAGAGCTGTAATTTATTTTTTCCTTTCTTTGTTTCAAACTTGAATTTGGAGAGTGAGAGCTCCAGAATGTGCTGTAAAAATATTAAAAATGGGGTTTAAACCAAGCAGGCATTCAAGGCTGGGAGTTGTCAGGTTTCTGAGCAGGGAACAAGCTGGTTAAAATACAGTTTTTATCTCTTTTTATAGATACAGTATTCTAAAAGACTCTGTAACTATGGTTGCTGCTGTCTTTCTGTTCCATTTGTGCTGAGCAGAAGAATGGGGATATTTTTGCACCTTTTGGGAAAGGGGAATGTTTTTACTCCAGGGAAACTTGCTGTGATGAAAGGATGGAAAGGAGAGCTCAACGTGAACCCTGCCCTGCCTTAAATCTATTTCCAGTGGGCAGAACCTGGAGAAGGGAAGCTGTGGCTGGCCCAGATCCTTGGGGAAGGTGAGGAGCAGCACGGGCTGGGCTCCAGCTCAGTTCAAAGCCAGCCTTTGGTGCTCCTCCTGCGGAGGGTCTCAGCTTCCTCACACTCTGCCATCAGCCACTGGAAAATGAGGGGTTTTTCCTGATGTTTAGTCAGAATTCCCAGAGCTTCCTAGTCCTCTTGCAGCCCTCTGTGGAAATTCTTGTGCTTCCTTTTAGCTTCCCTTGGCTTTTTCCTGTGCCCTCCTGATCGAGATCCGTCCTCTCTGCCACCCTCTCAAATGGGGTTACAACACTTTGCTGACAGAGAAGCCATTTCCTGCCTCTATTTTCCCTTTTTCCTTAGGGTTAAACCCCCATAATTATCATTGAAATAATGGGATTTTAGAGCACTTGCTTTGCCCATACCTTACACAGCCTTGAGAGGAAAATCCTGCGAGGCTGAGGGAAGATCCTACAAGGTTCTGGTGGTGACTTTGTGAGAGCTTTTAGTGCTCCCTCTGAATTTCCACATTTTGCTGGACTTGTCTCCATTCCATGCAGCCCCACCCCTATAACTGAGCCCTCTGGCAGAGGAAAAAGAGGAAGAAATAAAAATCCTCCGGATGAACCCAGGCCAGTTATTGATAGCGTGGGGCTCCAAAGAGGTGGAGGCCCCCAAGAACATTGCAGGAGGAGCGGGCAGGAGCAGGAGGCCTGGAGCTGGGCTGGGAGAGCTCAGGTGAGGGGTGGGGGAGCCGTGCTGGGGCCCCAGAGCAGCCCCTTGGCGTGCCCTGCTGCTCCCTGGTTCCTTCCCTGGGAGCAGCCGCGCTCCGAGCGTTGGGCTGTTGTTCATCTTCCTGATGCCATCTGTTTGCCTGGGTGGGAGGGAGGATTGGGATCCACTCCAAGCTGTTCCAAATGTTTTTCCCTGGTTGGGGCTGAGGTTCAGATGTTCATGCGCAGCTCCTGACGCCGTTCAGCGGCGCTGGCAGGGCTGGGCTTGGGGCAGTCCTGGTCCGGGGGGATCCAAGGGAGCTGGGGTCACCTCTGGCTGGGGATGGGAAGCTCTGGGCTCACTGCTGCATGCAGAGGCAGAGGAGCTGTCCCTGAATCCCCGTGCTGCATTCCCAGTGTGTTCTGGCTGTATGCACTGAATGCTCCCTCCTCAGCTGTTTGCCCAGCCCTACCCCACCTCTCTCTGCTCCCACATCTTCTCCGTGATCATCTTGACTGCTGCTGATTTTCCATTCCTTTTTGGATTCTCTGATGTCCCACCCCAAATTCTCTCTACTTTCACTCCACTCAAACAGCGGCCACAGCCCTGATCTTATTCTCCCTCTTTTTCTGATCCCTGTATTTTTTTCCGTATGCAGCTGACACTGAGCACAGTGAGATTCCTTTTTGATTTTCTTTCCCAGTTTGCAGTTTCCTGCCTTTAAACCAGTGAATCTCACCACCAAGCTGAGCCTGGGAAGCTGAGAGGAGCTTCTGGATACTTTTTCCTGGCTTTTTGCAGTGGTTCCTTTTTGCAGGAGAGTTTTTTGCAAGTGCCTCCCTTGAGTGACAACACTGGAAAACTGTCAAAGGCTGGGAGGTGGGAACTGTGGGGATTGAAATCCCTGCAGCACTTACAGCTCAATCCCAAAATCCTGCAATGCTTTGGGATCTTAAATCCCATCCCATTCCATGGCAGGAACACTTTCCACTGTCCCAGGCTGCTCCAAGCCACAACGTCCAGCCTGGCCTGGGATGGAACAGCCACATTCCTCTCGTGGATCCTGACCCCCCACTCAATGCATGGCTGTAAAACAGTTCTATTTTTAGGAAAATCCTTTTCTTTCTCCTAAATTAAGTCCTGATAGCTTGTCTTTTTAAGGCCCTGGAGGGATTGAATTTTTATTTTGCCACTGGAGAACTCAGAGAAAGGATGTGTTTAATTAAATATTAACAGAATCCTCTCTGAGTTGTAAGAGCTCAGTACCTGTAGTAAATCAGTAAATTCAGGGTTGTCTGGGAGTCACCCAGCTCTGAGGACTTTAATGGATATAATTCAGTGTATTTGGGGTTGGTTTTATTGGTTTTTGGAGGTGACATCCCCATCCCCACAGGAGCTCTTTCCACTGCCTCCTCCAGGTCTCCCAAAGAGAATCCACATGGACTGAAAAGTGACAGAGTGTCTCAAAACTGAGAAACCACCAATCTTTTAGAAATATTTAAATAGAAATGAGCATAAAATAGAATAAAAATATTGATAATATAATCTAAGAATAAATAAAGTGTTTTGGCAATGACCAGAGAAAATTATCAGATGCCAAGGGGTACTGGAGGAGGAACTGGGGACCTTGTGCTGCTGTGGGGACATTGATCCACATTTATGTTTTCCATCATTATCAGTAGAAAGGTGGCTGGGATGATTTAAATGGAAATAAACTGATGGAATCTTCAGCTGTCTAATGAATTTAGAAAAGCTTCAGGAAAAGCCTCAGTTCCTCTGCTTGCATTGTGGGAATGACAAATAGGGATTGCTCACTTTGGTTCTGGGGAAAGAGCTGAGAAATATTCCATTGGTGCAGTTCAAAAAAAATGAGTTAAATCTTAATGAAAGGCACCTGTTTGAGGGCTTTGCTCTGGAACAGGTGAAATTCTAATATTGGCAATTCCTGTCAGAATTAGCTTGAGGTTTGTAAACTGGAATTTGGAGGATATTGTAACAACATTCCAAGTGTTGCTGGGAGTGCTGTGGCTGTAATTCCAGACAGACCTGGGCAGAATCCTCCAAATTTATTTGGATGATTGGTGGCTTTGCTTTGGTTTGTAGTTGTCCAAACAATTTAATATTTGGTACCTGCTGCAGAAAACGTCCAAAAAATCCTCATTCAGCGCAGGATGGGAAATTCCCTATTTCCCTTCCCTCTGGATTACAGCTCCATGCCTTTGGGCCAGGCTTGAACTCCTTCTCTGGAGTCACCAGAGCGGGTTGTAAATGGAAATTTGGTGGTTATTTATAAGCTGCTGCCAAAAAGCAAAAGCCCAGAGGCTCTCAGTGCCTGCACCCAGCTAAGGCTGAATCCAGCAGGTGGGTGGATGGTAAATTTATCCAAGGGTTTTGTCCATGTTTTTTTAATCTGGCTCCAGGCTGTGGCTCTGGACATGCAGCACTTGTCGGGATTGCTCTGGGGAGGAATCTCAGCCTAAGCTAAATCAGCTGAGACAAGGAAAATCCTCCTGTTTAGTCGGAGTGCTTAGGATAAACAGGGGAAATAGTGGAAAAAACCCCAGAGCATATCACTGTGGCTGAATGGAAAGGATGTGCCAAAGTCTTCCAGAGCTGTTCTGCCCACAGCTGCAATTCCCAAAGCCCTGCTGTTCCCCTCCCTTAGGAGTGCAGCCCTCCTGTTCCCAGAGTGGAACAATTTGGTGCAGTTCTGGTGGCTGAGCCCGGTTTACAGCGCGAGCGATAAAATTCTCTTGAGAAAGTCATTGCTAAGATTGCATAATTGGGCATTAAAGTTCTGATTATACTTTCCAAACTCTGGGACTTTGTTAAAAACCTGACATTCCAAAAGCACTGAATTTCAGTGTTTGACAGCTCAGCTGTGAGAGTTTTTTACAGAACATTTGTACCAGAAGAACAGCATGTTAATTGCCTAAAAAAAAAAACTGGGACAGATTAATCATGGAGCAGGATACTTGGGAGAATGTAGTTCTAGAGCCCTCTGCTGATGGATTTCCTCGTGGAAAGGCTGGAGTGGCCAACTCTGGAGGTGGCACTCGGTGACAAGCTGGAGATGGGGCGCAGCTTGGACTCAATGATCCGGGAGGGCTTTCCCAGCCTCACTGAGAATCTCCTGCCATTCTCCAACCATCCAAGCAGATGTCCTTGTTTTCCATGATATCCTTGAACATTCCTGCTCCTTAAACCCCTGACTCTGGAGGTGTTCCAGCTGAAATATTGGAAATATTTCACACATCACACAAATCTGTGCGCAGTGTTTGCGGAGCGACCGGCCCAAGCTGTTAGCTGGATTTGGAGAAGGAGTTTGCAGCCACAAACTTCTCATTATTTTATTCTTTATTTTTACTTTGTGGGTTTGTGTCACACAATAAAATCATGGAATCAATCTCCTGAGTGGGAAGGGACCCACAAGGATCATCCAAGTCCAACTCCTGGCCCTGCACAGGTCTTGTTTATTGTTCCTGAGGAGATTTGAAGCAGAGAAAGCTCTGATAGGGCCAAAGGGCTTTGTTTTCTCAGATCTATGAAACCAAAGCTTTCTGGCACAATCAATTCCTTGGAAAAGGGAAGAATTGTCCTGGAGCTGCCCTGGGATCTCCCATTTTCCTATACAAGGGCAGCTGCTCTGGGGGTGACTCTGACAACACCATGGCAAGGGTTGGGAGCCTCCCATTCCCAGAGCCAGGCAAGGAGAGGATTTAACTTCAGCCAGAGAGGCTGTGCTGAGTTCTGAATTCCAAATTCGTCTCCCTTTGGTGGGGGACCTGGCCCTGACAAAACTTGTTTAAACCCCAAAAGAGCAGGAGGCAAAACCTGGGGTATGGGAAGGAAGTGAGGATGTGCCAGGCACAGGTTTCCTCAGGGAAGGGAAATCCAGTTTCAAGGAACCATGGTGCCAGTGAGGCATTTTAATGGTGAACATTCTCTGGGCAACCTGTGGCTTTGTGGACACGTTGGCAGTGTCCTAGGCCAGGCTGGATGGGGCTTGGAGCACCCTGGGACAGTGGGAGGTGTCCCTGCCATGGCAGGGGTGGCACTGGGTGGGATTTAGGGTCCCTGCACTGAAATACAGAGGAGACAGGCTCAGGAGTTCCTGGATAATGAGGTGTTTATGGAGACAAATGTCAGGTCTAATGTAAAATCATTTTCTCGTATTTGAGCAACCAATTTTCATGACTGCTTGTGGGAATTGTGCCTTTGAGGTTTCCCTGGTGCTGACATTCCCTGTACAGGCTTTGGCATTCCCAGAATCCCATTTATGAGCAGCCATGGAAGCATTTTCCAGCACTGCATCCACAGACAGGAAAGGGATGGACAGAGGACAAAGAGGAAAGGTGGACAGCAAAAAGTTTTGTGCTTTTTGCCAGAATACAAAGAGCAGAGTGAGCAGGGAAAAGTTTTTAGCTGGGAATGAACGAGGGGAAGAACTAAATCTGTGTTTGTGCAGGTCAGTGGAATGTTTCTGTAGGAACTCCTAGAAGAGAGGGTAATTCCATAGTAAAGAAAGGATAATTCCATAGGACAGAAAGGCAAGAAATAATGCTGGAGGTGCAGAACGTTAAACCCAGCTGCAGAGAGTTTGGGGAGCTCAGGGAAGAGGGTGTGAGCCAGAGGAGGGCTCTGGGAATGGGGCCTGTGCTTGGAGTGGGAAGGGGATGTGTGGAGGGAGGGAATCCAGGAGCATCGGGATGGGGAAGGAAGGAGAGGATGGCCCAGGTGAGAAGTTTTGCTGGGAAATAACAAACAGGAGAGAAGGTTAAAGAAGGTAAATGAAAGCTGGGAAATAATGGGAATATCCATGAGAATGGGCACCTTGTGGGATAGAAACTCTCAAGGAGCAGTTGGAGTGGTGGGGGTTGGCAGAAAAGCGGGCATGGGATCAGAACTGGAATTTTCAATGGTTCAAAACTCCCTGTTTTGTTCGGAAAGGAAAAGGTTCTGTGACTGGATGGGAACATTTCCCACGCTGAGGGAACCACGCATTTTCCAGGCAGTTTGCTGTGTGCCTCCCAGAGGTTTGGGAAACACAGAAATGAGCTTAATCTCCAGTTTGGAGCTTCAGGAACACCTGCTCCAGTGGGAATGTCCCATCCCATGGGAGAGAGGCAGGGAAAGGTCCCTCATCCCTCAGGACAAGAGGGATGATGGGCTGGAGTGTGTCCAGGGCAGGGAACGGAGCTGGGGAAGGGTCTGGAGAGCAGGAGAGGCTGAGGGAGCTGGGAAGGGGCTGGAGAATCCCTGAGGGAGCTGGGCAGGGGCTCAGCCTGGAGAAAAAGAGGAAAAATTGCAGGATTATGTGATTCCACATCTGTGCCAGAGGGTCAGTGTGACGGTGTTCACAGGGGTCTGAGGAAAAGGGAAGAGACGAGGATCTGACTCCATGTTTCAGAAGGCTGATTTATTATTTTATGGTATATATTACATTAAAACTATACTAAAGGAATAGAAGAAAGGATTTCATCAGAAGGCTGGCTAAGCTAAGGATAGAATAGCAAAGAATGATAACAAAGGTTTGTGTCTCGGCTCTGTGTCCGAGCCAGCTGACTGTGATTGGCCATTAATCAGAAACAACCCCATGAGCCCAATCCCAGATGCACCTGTTGCATCCCACGGCAGCAGATAACCATTGTTTGCATTTTGTTCCTGAGGCCTCCCAGCCTCTCAGGAGGAACAATCCTAAGGAAAGGATTTTCCATAAAAGCTGTCTGTGACAGGTCAGCTCTCACTGGGAGCCAGAGCTGCCACTTTTAGCTCAAGCTGCCTGTCCTGGCTGCAGTTTGTGGCTCCCACTGCCCTCCCTGGCACTGCCAGCTCAGCAGAACACCCCCCTTCCCTGCTGCAGTCCTGCCAAGCTGATTCCTGTGTCAGGAATAATGCAGCTGGATTGTGATGGAAGCCACTGGGAAGTGATTGGGGATTCTGTAGGAGCCTGTGAGGAAGAAAGCAGAAGTTTTGTTGTTCCTACTTAAATCCCAATTTGTTTCCGTGCTGCCTTCAGCAGGTAAACGATGTTCTCTCTGCTGTTCCTTTGGAGAGCACTTCCAGCCATTGCTCCATAAAGCAGCAAATAAAGCCCATTTCATCCCAAATTTCACAGCACATCATCTCTTAAACAGAAGGATTACTTCACATAAAAGCTGTGACACATCAAAGATGCAAGCAGAAATGTAAATTCCCTGATTTCCAGACAGCACACTTCCCCAAGAAATGTCTCCTGTTTATTGGGATTCTCTCCTGCTGAAATGTCTGCAGGGTGAGCTGTCAGAGTGATTGGAATTTCTAGCAATTAACGGCATAATGATTAATTTTCAACATGTGCCACTAATGTGCAGCAAATTACTGGAATTCTGTCACTCCTATAAAAAGAATCCGGGCTTTTCCTTGAGGTGTGCAAGAATTGTCTGTAGGGAGAACAGGACACAGATTATTGATAATCAAAACAATCAAAACAAGTGCCTTTGCTGTCACTAAAATGCCTTTGCAATTGGAGTTATCATCATCTAGGATTATCCAAAACCATTTGCTCAGAAAATCTCCTTCAGGAAGGAATTTCAATGAAGGAAATTGGGAATTTTGAGTCAAGGCCAATAGTAATCTTTGGAATCAATTAATATCTTATCAGAAAAGATAAAGATTTGCCTTTATATCCCAAAGGTGTAAGGTCTGGGCATTCAAAACTGATACTTGGTAGAAATAATCCTCCAATTTTCCTTCACTGTTTTTCTGCACCTTTCCCAGACCTCAAGGTGTTCAGGTCTCCAGGGACCTCCCAGGACTTGCAGCAAAGCCAGGGACACTTCCCCTCATTAATATTCCCCAGAGACAAAAGCTGAAATCTGACTTTTCATGCTTGGTTATATTTTATTTTAGGATTAGCCAAATCTGAATGTGAACCTGAATTCAGACCGTTGTAATGGGGGCATAATGAAGAGAATTCAATTACCAGCATTAAATGGCATTTCTGGGGGAGATATGCTGCTTATCTGGGAATTTCTGTGCAGGAAAACAATTCAGATAGTATTGCACACCCCTCTCTTTGATAAGACCAATTCCCCTTTGGATGCTCCCTAATAATTCTGTTATTGTGACTTTAGAGCCAGAGTTCCTTAATCTTTCAGGAAGGTTAATGAAGATTATTACCAATGGCTTCTACAGCCAGAATAAATCCCTAATTTTGCATTTCCAATTAGGAGCAGAACAGGGACAATCCCACCTCCCTCACCTCACTCAGGGGGGAAGTTTGGGACAAAATGCTTCTTTGCTTCTAAAAAGGGTGTGGAAAACCAGAATTTGGGTGAAATGGAGAGACTTCCCATGGAGAATCCCAGGATTCCTGAGGCTGGGAAAGCTTTCCGAGGTCCCTGAGCCCAGCCTGGGACCGATCCCCTCTGATGTTTTTTTGGAACATCAGAGATTCCATCCCCCTGCTATGGGCAGGGACACCTCCCACTGTCCCAGGCTGGTCTGAGCCTTATCCAGCCTGGCCTTGGGCATTTCCAGAGATCCAGGGGCAGCCACAGCTGCTCTGGGCACCCTGTGCCACCCTCCTAAACAGGAATTCCTTCCCAAAACCCCATCCATCCCTGCCCTCTGCCAGTGGAAAGCCTTTCCCCGGGTCCTGTCCCCCTTGCTCCATCCCTCTGCTCACCTTGGGCTCTCCCCAGCAGCTCCAGGGACAGGGCTGCGGGCAACTCGAGTAAATCATAGTGACCAGGCTTTGTTATTGTAGCAGATTTTATATCAAAATCCCATACCTGCATGAGCATACGCATTTTAATCAAGGTACCAATTCATAAATAGCAGGTGTCAAATATTGGAGGCAGCTCGCTTTGCTAAAGGTAGATTGATGGAATCATATATGTGTAAATGCATGTTTATTTATATGTGTTATGTCTGTGATAATTGAGGTTTTACTCGCTGCCTAACTTCTAAGCCTCTGAGCACAAATTTTATTTCAGAATATGAAGTTTAAATATTTTAATATAAAGAGGGGCAGCATCCAGGCTGGGAATGCTCCCTCCCCTTGGAAGGAATCAAGCAGATTTTTCAGCAAGAGCAACGCTGCTCTTCAGGCAGAGAATAAGCAGCTTCCACCTCATCAGAGGCCTTTTCTGAATGGGAAAATGGGGGGGAATGCAAAACAGCAGCAAGGACTGATGTCAGAGCTTACATAAGCACAATTCCCATGTCACAAGCACGGGATTACAGCTGCAGACAAAAGTTTGGGATGAGGAATGCGAGGTAGGGGTAGTGAGAGTTGCACAACTGCCAGAGCAAGGAAACCAAGCGCTGAAAACTCCCAGCAAAGCTGGTGCCCACAAAGCTGCAGCTCACAGAAAGGTGAGCAGCAAATTTGAAATCCAAAATGTGGGTGAGGAGGTGGCAGAGCTGTGGAGAGGTTCCACGTGGTTGTAAATGCAGAGAGAACCTTCCTCCGTTCCTGCAAGGCTCTGAATTATGAGCAGGGCTGTGCTTCTAATTGAGATGTGGTGCTGGAAATGAAGAGGGCTCCGAGAGCTTTGAAGTTCCCTAATTATTGCAGCGACCCAGACTGCAACTGGACACTGTGGAAATCAGCCAGGCAGCCCACAGAATTCATTAAAGGGAAGAAAGGAAACACAAGTGGATGTCTGCCCAGTGCCAGGAGAATATCCATGGGGAAAAGGCTTTGGGATGAGGGAAATTTGAGGGTTGTTTTCTATTTTAATTCCAACCTTAAGCTCAGCTTTGTTGCATTTCTCGTGTGTAGTCCCTGTTATCAATCTCTTTTGGCACAGAAAAGGTAAATTCTGGGGTATTGGGACAAACTGGGCAATTCCCAGTGCCTTCCCTTGGGTCAGAGGAGGGAGAAGCTGCCCTGGAACCCCCCAGGAGTCCTGGTGAATGCTCCAGAAAGGGCTCCTGCTTTCCAAACAAGTCCTTTATGGGATTTGGAGAAAATAGGAATGTGCTTTAGAGAACAGGAGGTTCAGATTGGATTCTTTGTTGGAGATTTAGATGGGACGCTGGGAAGTAATTCCATATTAATTGTGTTGATTGTGCTGCTAAAAGAGAAGGAAAACAGGAGCAGGAAAACCATCCCTGTGTGAGATGTGTGACAAAGGAGGCACTGAGGAGAATTCCCTGCTGCTCTGGAAATAATATCTATTTTTTGAACCCTCTGACAGATGTTTTACTGCTCATTCCAGCCCTGCCATGCTCCCATCCACACTCCCAAGTTCTCTGTTTTCAGCATTTCTCTTTAGTAACTTTCTAGCTCTGCCAGGTCCCTGCAACTGGGGTTTCTTGGAGTTTTCTGAATGAAATTGGAAGGGCAGGAGGGGTTTGATGTTTGGTCAGACAGCTCAGGCTGGTCTCTGAGAGCCCAGAACCTGCTGCCTTTGGCTCTGGTTATTCTGAGTATTTATTGAATTTTGGCTCTGGTTGTGGCACTGCAACAACTCCCTGAGACGCCAGCCCTTCTGTGAAGTGTTCTGTGGAAAACTTGTTTGGGAGAAAAATTAAATCCATCACTAATGCATCCTGCAAACCAGCAAATTAGAAATTGATTTCTCCTGCCAATCACTCAGAGGCCTCTCCTGGAGCTTTTTGTAGCAGCATTTCCACCACCCCTGTCCCGCACCCACTGCTGGGCTCTTCAGGAGAGCCCAGAATTCCAGAATTGGGGCTGGAGGGGATCTTAAATCCCATCCCATCCCACCCCTGCCGTGGCAAGGACACCTTCCACTGCCCCAGGCTGCTCCTGGGACAATTCAGGGATCCAGGGGCACCCACAACTGCTCTGGGAACCCCATCCCAGCCAGGAATCCCATCCCAAGGCATTTGGAGTGTTGGGTTCTGTCGAGCCGTTTCATCCCATCTTTAAATCAGCTGGGCGAGCCTGCAGCAGTTTTCTCTGTCTTTCCAGCAGGTGAGGGAAATGTCTTCTCCTGTGGCTCCTGACAAACAGGGATTAGTGTTTTCCTGCACAAAAGGTCCGTGAATTGAGGAGGGATTGTAAGTTATTGTAATTGATTTCCATAAAGCTCCTCTTTTCCTCAGCTGAAGGAGTTTCTTTATAAGACAATAAACTGCAGGAGCTGATAATGAGCTGCTTGCTGGAGCTGAAAAGGAGCAGGTTATTTTATGCTGCTTTTCTCATTTATCCTTCTTTATTCAAGAAATAATCTGATTTTGGAGCTCTTTTGGAGGCTCTGATTTTCCTGTGTAATGTATGATGTGGAGCAGTGACCTCAGGACTCGGCTGTGGGGAATTTCAGCTCTGAAATGGGGAGAAGCACCAAGCTCTGGTGCTTCCAGGGGGAGTGGGAGAGGCATGAGGAATCCCCTGCAGGGATTAAGGGATGGATGAAGCTGCTGTGTCCCTGAGCCTTTTCCATCAGCAACCACCAGCATGGAGGAAAGGATCTCTGAACGTCAGCAGAGAGCAAAATGCAGGGAAGGAAAGTGTAATTACCAGAGCTGGAATTAGTCCAGGGTAGGAATTAATAATGCTGAAATTAATAAAAAGTTTAATTACCACGAGCCCACAAGGCGTGAAATTCTGCTCCTTTCGATCATAGCCCAGGTCCTTCCATTCCATACTGGTGCTTGCTACAAAAACCTTATTTTGCTTTATTTGGACTAATTCAGTGCACTGTTTTCCTAAATCTAATCCTTGGGAGTGGTTTGGAAAATGGGAGTTGAGGGCTGAGCCCTCCTTGCCTTTGTGGTAAATGGGTTTCAGGACAGCCTGGTTTATCCAGAATGTTTAAGTAACTCCTAAAGGTGTCCAGGATGGATTTAGGGACTGCTTGATGTGTTCCCCATCTGCTTTTGGAGCGTTCCCCCATCCTGAAGTGGTTCTGTTCCACAAGGAGTAGGGCACTGTGTAAAGTTACTCACTGAGTTAGGGGTGCACACACATACTGGGGCTGCACCACTGGGACTGAGGGTGGGAGAAGTTTGGGAACAGTTCTGGATACCTATTTTAGTGCAGGAAAAGGAATGGGTTTTGCTAAATCCCCTCTTGGAGCTTCCAGCAGAGCCTGGTGGCACGGGAGGAGCAGGAATGGTTTGGGATCACTCTGTAGCCAAGGGTTCCATCCCTGCTTTCCTCAGCTGCTGCAGGAAACTGTGGGAGCAGCATGGGGAGCTCTGCTGGTGTGGGGGATCCAGGGATTATTCCCATTTCCCACAGGAATCACACCCAGGTACATCCCTGCCAGCTCTGGGCCAGGGACTGGTTTTGGCTCTGTGCTTCCATGGGTGGGTTTGGATCCTGTGCCTTCCAACTTTCCCATTACTTCCGGGCTTGTGGCTGGGCTAGGTGTGTTCCCATCCATCCCAGAGCAGGGAACAGCTGCAGGGTCCAGGTTTTCTCCTTGCACTCCAAATCCCACCTTCCATTCCAGCAAGGTGCCACAGACACCACGCAGTGCGCACTCTGGACATCCCTGGGCAAAACTGCTTTTCATGAGCTGCAATCCAAGCATAACTCCAAGAACATTCCCCCAAAAAGGCTGCTGAAATCCCCATTTTCCCCCCTTTTTCCCCTCCAGTATGCTGCTTGGAGATGACCAGCAAAAGGAAGCTGATCGGGCGCCTGGTGCCGTGCCGGTGTTTCCGCGGCGAGGAGGAGATCGTCTCCGTGCTGGACTATTCCCACTGCGGCCTGCAGCAGGTGCCAAAGGAGGTCTTCAACTTCGAGAGGACCCTGGAGGAGCTCTACCTCGATGCCAACCAGATTGAGGAGCTTCCCAAGGTAATCCACGCCCTGCCGGGGCACCAGGGCAAAGCTGGGGCGTGTGCCCGGCTCTGGGGCTGCTGAGCTGCTGGGGAGAGGTGGAGATGGGGGCTCCAGGGATGTTCCTTGGAATCAGGGCTGGGCTGGGAGGAGAAGGGGCTCCTGTTCCTTCTTCACAACGTGGGAATGGGGCAGCTTGGAGCCTGGAACTGGGAAAAACAAATTCTGCAAAATAAATGGTTCTGGCCCCAGAAATTCCTGTGGTATCCAGTACCTGGATCAGGGGTCACTGATGCCTGTGGATCCTCTCCATCCTTGCTTTTCCCTCAGGATCAGCCCCTTATCCTTGTAGGATATTCCTGGCAGTGCCAGGGCTGTCCCCTGTGTCAGGATCAGCCCTTTATCCCTGTAGGACATTCCTGGGAATATCAGGGCTGTCCTTCCTATCAGGATCAGCCCTTTATCCCTGTGGGATATTTCTGGGAATATCAGGGCTGTCCTCCCTATCAGGACCAGTCCTTTATCCCGGTGGGACATTCCTGGCAATGCCAGGTCTGTCCCCTGTGTCAGGATCAGCCCTTTATCCCTATAGGATATTGCTGGGAATGCCAAGTGTCCAAGCAGGAGTTTCAGAACTGCCCTGAGATCATCCAAGCAATCCTTCCCCTGTAAATCTGGAACCTTCCAACCCGCTCTCCTGCTGATCAATGTTTGCTGTAAGGAATTAGAACCTACTGTAACCAAAATGTTCTGGAAACAAAGGAGGGAAGGGTGGAAAAACCAATTAGTGGCAGGTGCTGGCTCCATAATGAAGTGTGAAGGGATGGGATCCAGGCCTTAATGGAATTTTTTCTCCACAATAATGAAAGATGCTTACAAATCTTTAATTAAACATTGCTTCATTCTCCATCAGCTTACAGCGAATTTCCTGGTTTTGCTGCACAGAGACTTTGTAAAAAATCCATTTACAGAAGTACAAAATGGGCTTTTCCATGCCATGGGGTTGCTTTGCTGGGATGTGATGGTTCATCGCTTGAGAGGTCTCACTCTGTGGAGGAATTCTACACAGATGGTGGGGCAGGGCCACCAAAATCCCTTTATTTTCATGGAAAAATGCTGTGGAGAGCTGCCTGAACTCTCCTGGAGACACAGCACAGAACCAGCTGGGTTCTATCCCCAGAAATCCCAAATGGATCCTGGGGAAAACCTGCTCAGGAAGCCCTGAGGTCCCATCTTCTTCTTCATCTTCATCTTCATCTTCATCTTCATCTTCATCTTCATCTTCATCTTCATCTTCATCTTCATCTTCATCTTCATCTTCATCTTCATCTTCATCTTCTTCTTCATCTTCTTCTTCTTCATCATCTTCTTCTTCATCTTCTTCTTCATCTTCTTCTTCATCTTCTTCTTCTTCTTCTTCTTCTTCTTCTTCTCCTTCTTCTCCTTCTTCTCCTTCTTCTCCTTCTTCTCCTTCTTCTCCTTCTTCTCCTTCTTCTCCTTCTTCTCCTTCTTCTCCTTCTCCTTCTTCTCCTCCTTCTTCTTCTTCTCCTCCTTCTCCTCCTTCTTCTCCTCCTTCTCCTCCTTCTCCTTCCTTTTATTCTTCTTCTTCTTATAATAATAATAATTCCCTTCTTTTCCTTCTGCTACTGAGGAATACTGGAAATCTCTCATTTAGGGAGGGATTTTTGAGATATTTGGGTTGGACCTCTTGGAATGATAGAAGTGTTTCCAAAAACAAATATATCAGAGCAAGATGCTGTATGGAAAAAATGAGGACCAAAGGGAAGCAGTCCAAAGTGCTGAAGCTGGGATGAAGGTGATAATTTAAATTTAGAGTAAATCAAGTTTAACATAATCTTGGCCATGTGGAAGAGAAGATTAATGGCAGTGTTAATAGCACTCATCGGTTTTTGTCTTAAGCCTTTATTAATTGTAACCAGGAATTCAACAGCTGAAATAATTCCTTTATCAAATTTTCTGCTTGAGGTGTTTTTGCTGCAGAGCTCAAGGCTTTTTTTTTCATCTCTGAATTAATATTCCAGGAGAGAAAATGCCTTCTTTTTTCCCCCATGAAACTGGCACTGTAATACTTAACATGAACTTTTGTGTTTTACATTAAATTCTACCACTCTCTCCTCCTTCTGCAAATGTGTTTTCAAAGATTTTATTCCAGAGGAAATTTTTGGACATTTTCTGTTCTTTGCCATATATTCTGTGCCCCTGATATGAAAAAATTCTTTTGAATCAGAACTCTTGATCATGTTTTATTATTTAATGAGGAAACAACTTAACTAAGTCCAGCTCTACTTTAGTTTCACGTGATGCTCTAAAGTCCAGTAAATTATTTTGCATTGAACTGATGCCTTAAACTCATTCTGCCTGATCTTATTTTTGCTTTCCATTGAAGTATCATACTGATGATTCTTTTCCCTGCTGATTTTCAGTTCTTCATTTCTTGTATTTCTCTGTTTTTTTAAGGATTTACAAGATGTTTTTATACTTCTAACTCTTTTTTTTTGGCTAAATTCAGCCAAGTCTTTTTATTCTCTTTGCCTTTGACTTCATTCTCCTGCTGCAAAAAATCCTTTATTTGTGTGAGTCAAGTGAATTGATGACTAATAAAGGGAAAATTGATCTGGATGAGAGTGGAGTCATTGGAATCAGCATCCAGAGAAACATGAGTGGGCTGGAGTTCTCCCCAGAGGTGCAGAATAAAACCCTGATTTCATAACTCAGAGCTCGGTAGCATCACTTGGATTTGGTCTGAGAGGAATTAAAGTTGTTTCATGGGCAGAGGGAATGGTGATTCCAACAAAATCCTGATGGCCAGGGAGCTCTGGAAACTGGGAAAAATATCTGTTAAGCATCCAGTGGTTGAAAAAAAAGAAATTTTGGGACTTCATTCCATGGCTCATATTCCTTCTGATGCTTCATATAATCATTCCAGAGGGAAGATTTTTAATTGGGCTTCTCCCTCCAGCACTTCCAAAGCCTTGGGTGTGTCCAGGTGGGGTCAGAACTGGAAGTTCCAAGCCTTCCTCTGCTCCCAAAGGAATTCCTGGTGAAAACTGGGAATCCACTTCTGTAAAATTGGAATTTGATAGAAAAATTAGAATTGCGTCCTGAATTTTGGGCAGGGGTTTCAAGAAAGTATGTTTTGGATAATGCCAAAGCATTTTTGCATCTTGAGGATAATTATTTAATCTGAATGCAGTCACAGTATTTTAAAATCTGCCATGAAATTTAATTAGGAAATCGAATATTTTAATTTAGCAGGGGGCACAAAAACTTGGGAATTTTTATGACAAATATGAAACACAGCAATAAACTGAATTATATGCAATGATATCAGAATCAAAAGATATTCATTGCAGCGAATTTACAGGTTTTGAGTAGCTTTGAACATCCTTGCTACCCATGACCTTTTTGTCATATCCCCTATCAATGTCACATTTTCTGAAAAATCCCTTTGCCAGGATTTCTTCTCCTGGGAAGCTGAGAAGCTTCAGAGCAAAAGGAAAGCAATATTATCTCATTTGCTTCTCCTGTGTTTTGCTGCTTTGGAATGTGGTTGGAGATTGTTTATCCAACATGTGAATTGTTTTGACTTAATGACCAATCACGGTCAGGCTGTGTCAGACTCTGAGGAGAGAATCACGAGTTTTTATTAGTATCTTGTTAAGGACCCTCCTGTAAGGATCCTTTCTCTATTCTTTAGTATAGTTTTAGGATAGCATTCTTTTATATAAAATAATAAATTAGCCTTCTAAGAACATGGAGTCAGAATCATCGTTTCCTCCTTCATCCTGGGGACCCAGCAAATGCCACAATCCCCGGGAATGCCTTCCCAAAAGCCCCCCTGTGAGGGTGGGATTCTGCTGTGGCCAGGGGGTGTTTGTGCTGATTGTGTGTCAGTAAGGATCCCAAATGGATTTATTTCTTCTCCCCCGCGGAACCCCCGGAACAGCAACTGTTCAACTGCCAGGCCCTGCGCAAGCTGAGCATCCCCGACAACGACCTGTCCAGCCTCCCCACGTCCATCGCCAGCCTGGTCAACCTCCGTGAGCTCGACATCAGCAAGAATGGTGAGGGCTCCCCTTCCCCAAGCATCCCCAAAAAAAAAAAACAGGAGCTGAGATGGAGTTTTGGCTCCCCGTGGCGTGGAAATTCGCGCTCTGTCTGAGGTTCCGCGCACGGCGCCTTGTGGGGGGGTCTGTGCAAATCCAGCTCGAGTTTTTCCTTTAAAAATTGAGTTTTCTTCAGTGTCCTGTGCTCTGGGGACACTGCCCAGCTGGGAGTAGGAATGTGAGGCCAGTTTTCCATGCGCTTAGGAACATTCCACTCCCAAAGGGGTTCAGAGCTCGCTGGGCTCTTCTGTGGGGGTTTAAACAATTCCCAGGATTTATCTGGGCTGGTTTGCTGCTGTGCAATCCCAAATCTGGGAATTTTCATTCCATTCTCATATCAATGGGCCTAAAAACCTTTGCTGTCTGAGCTTGAGGGTCTTCATTTTTAAAAAATGAGGCTTAGGAACTCCTGGAAACATTGGGAAATTTCTTGTCAGAGGAGGGTCTGGAGACTCTCAGGATTCTGTGACAGAAAAGCAGTTTGGGAAGGGATGAAGGCACAAATCTCAGCACAAATTATGTCACTGTTAATTCTAGAATATTATATAAACCAAACACTATCAGAAAAGTTATAATTTTGTATTTTCATGTATTTATTTAGGACTTGAGCCCTTTTGGATGATAATTCCAAACTGTGTTTCCTTCCTGCTCCAGCTGAAGTCTGAGCTGGAAATCCCAACTGAGCATTTATGAGCAGACTAGGCTGAACAGTTTTTTTGTAGATAATATTTGTCTATATCTAATAAATATTTTTGTGCATCTAATACTCTTTCCATGTTTTTTTAGGAATCCAAGATTTCCCAGAAAACATTAAGTGTTGTAAGTGTTTAACAATAATCGAAGCCAGCGTCAACCCCGTGTCCAAGTGAGTACCAGGAGCTCGTTTTGCACATTCCAAGGGCACAAAATGAGCTCAGGCTTAATCTGAGTGTCTTTCTAATTGTTTGAATTTAAACAATTTAAATTTGTTTCTAATTTAAACCCAGGGTGGGTTTGTCTGAGATCTGAGTACTCTGGTAGTGCCAGTCAGGCTGGGCAGTATCCATACACAGGGGTGAGGCTTCACCTGGACACTTGGCCAGCCTTTATTCCTTATTCCTTCCAAAATCTTGCAAAAACAGCAACAAAAAAATGAGTTGTGAATGCAAGATTTACAAAATGGAGTGAAGGGGAGAAAGGGTGAAATGTTGATGTTTCAGTTTAAAAAAAAATAGAAATAGATGAGGGAGAGGGACAAAGAATGAGAGGAAAAGAGAAGGAGGAAAAAGGAAAAAGATTAAGATAAAAGAGAGAAAGAGAAAGAGAAGGGAGGAGAGGGAGAGGGAGAGGGAGAGGAGGAGAGGAGACCTTTAGTTTAAATCCCTCAAGCAGGAAGGGAGCAAAAGCTGCCGTCCCCTGAATATGCCAGGCCTTTGCATTTCCTGTTTGTAGCAATGCAGAGAAGATGGGAATGGGCAAAAATGTCTGTTAAAAGTGAGTTCTTCAGGAGAATTTGGGCAGAAGTAGGTGAGAGAGAAAGTCACCTTTCTACTTCTAAATATACATTGTTATTATCTCCATGGCAACTCGGGGTGAGCATTAAGGTTTGCTCTGTTTTTTTAGGCTGCCAGATGGCTTCACACAACTTCTAAATTTGACCCAGCTCTATCTAAACGATGCCTTTTTGGAGTTTCTTCCAGCTAACTTTGGAAGGTAAGGATGAGTCACCACAGCACATTCCTGTCCCTGAACCCGGCTCAGGCTCCGAGGGACAGGCTCAAAGCTGGCTCCCCTTGAAAAGCTGAGCACAAACCCAGAGATTTTGGCTTTTCAGCCGTGTTTTTGGGAGTGTCGGCAGGATGGGGTGGGGAGGTGATGGAGGCTGGGGAGAGGCCAGGAGCAGCATCCCCCTGCAGTGACTCAGCTGTGGCAGGGCCAGGGGCACCAGGGGCACCAGGGGCACCAGGCTCCTCTCAGGTCCCCTCCTGGTGACAAAGGGACAAAGGAGGGTGCAGAGCTGTGGCTCGGGAGGGCAGGGAGGGGTGGCTGAGGGGGCTGGAACAGGCAAAGGTGGAGCTGTGGGAGCAGAACCAGGGAGAGGAGCCCAGAGACAGCGGGGCAGGAGGGCGGGGAGGAGAGAGGGCGAAAATAAACCCAGCAGGAGCAGAGCCAGAAATGTCAGGTGAGGACAGAGCAGAGGTGGTGGGAGCAGGGTGCTGTGGGTTTGGCTCTCTAATTAGAGATTTCACCAGTTCTTCAGATGTCCCAGCCAAGGCACCAGCTTCAGGCTGGTCCCTGCGGCCACCTGGGTGAAAGTTCTATTGTTTATTTAATTTATTTTTATTTATTTCATTTATTTTATTTATTTTTATTTATTTCATTTATTGTTATTTACTTTATTTATTTTTATTTATTTCATTTATTATTTATATTTTTGTTTGTTCGTTTATTATCTAAGGGAACATTTGCTCATCTCTCCAAACCAAATGACAAAATGTGACAAACTCCTGCTGGGAGTGACACTGGGCTGCTCAGGCCTGTGGAGATAAAAATGTTGGGGTACTTTTATTTTATTTTATTTTATTTTATTTTATTTTATTTTATTTTATTTTATTTTATTTTATTTTATTTTATTTTATTTCATTTCATTTCATTTCATTTCATTTCATTTCATTTCATTTCATTTCATTTTATTTCTTCTATTATTATTGTATTTTGTTTTTATACTATTATGTCTATATATTATTTCTTCTATTATTATTATTGATATTATTGATATTATTATTATTATTATTATTATTATTATTATTATTATTATTATTATTATTATTATTATTATTATTATTATTATTATTATTATTATTATTATTCCATATTATTATTCCATATTATTATTCCATATTATTATTCCATATTATTGCTGTTGTTATTATTACTATAATAATAATTATTATAATCACACCCCCTGGGGCAGGCCTGAGCACCTTTGAGAAACACAAAACCCCAGCAGGAGGCAGGGAATTGTTTGCCTGTGAGGAGTGTGTGGGATGCCAGGATAAGCCCCAGTTCCTGCCCCAGAAGTCAGATCTAAATCCAAATATCCAGGAAAGGGATGGAGGGAGCCCTCAGTGTGGTGTTTGTGCCCATCCTGCTCTGGCACAGCCCTGCTGGGGCTTGAGCTGATAATTTGGGGATTAAGGTTTAGGAGCTTAAATCTTTCAGAAGAAAACATTTTATTCCACAAGTGCTGATTTTATATGAACTCAGTGACTCTAATTCCTTTATTATTGTTGTTATTTCCTCCTGTCTCATCTATTTGGGACCTTACACTTACAAACCTTGCTCTGGTTTTCTTGGGGTTTTTTGTTTCTTCCAAATTTCCCAACTTTTCCTGTGTTTGGAAGCACTAATAAAATCAATTTAAAATTGCTGGGAAAACCTGATAAATGTCAGAGCTTTTCGGGAGAATTCAGATCAGGGCAGACATTGCGTGAAATTATTTGGCTCTGATTTTTGTCCCACAAGAACTGGACTTTGGATTATTTTGCATTAAACAGACTTCTTAAAATTAGAATAAATAATTTCTAACAATTCTGATGGATTCTTCAAATGCATTAATTATTTTCTCTGTATTCCCAGACTTGTCAAATTGCGAATTTTGGAGTTAAGAGAAAACCACTTGAAAACTCTACCAAAGTAAGTGCTGGGGTATTTACAATTATTCACCTGGAATTTCCAAAAGTGCCAAATATCTGGATTGGTAGCAATGCAGTGGTGATGTTTCTGTTATGAGTTGGTTTTTGGTTTTCATTTATAAAATAAATTCTACTGAAGGTTTTTAGCATTTCTACTGAAGTGTTGGAAATACCCTCAGGAAAATATTTTCCTCTCATGGTCTGTCCAGAATTAAATGGTTTGAGCTTTACTGTGCCAGCAGGATATTGAGTCCCTTCTGCCCAAGATTATTTAAGTTAAGTGGGGCTTAAGTGGACAAAAAGTTCTCAAAAGTAAATTCCAGCCCTGGCTTGATCCCACACATAGGGCACCAAAAATTATTATTGTTGTTTTTAGTGAAAGGATGGAATTATTTTAAAGTTTAAAATTATTTATTGTTTAGATAAACAGTAGTCTCAGAGATTGTGAGATTTTAAAGGAGTAAGTTGTTGATTATAGCTTAGGAGTAGTTACAAGTTTCTTCATTATAATAGATATAATTTATATATCATATCATATATCATATCTTATCATAACATATCAATCTAAAAATATATACTATTATTTTTATATTATTATATTAGCATCTATTTTTATTTATAATAGATCTATTATTATTTATAATATAAAATATATATCTATATTATAATATAAATATATTCTATTATATTATAGATCTATTATAATATTATAATATATATTGTATAATATTATATAGTATATGATATTATATAATTATATGTATTATAATATATACTATATATTACATATTATAATTTCTATAATATATAATTTTTTAAACTAATAGACAGTTGTTCCAGGGTTTATTCTACTTTTCTAACATATCACTTACTTCTGTTGTACTGTGGATACTTTCATCTAATGGGCTTTTAACTTACATGCACATTTCTATTCTAACTTTTAAACTCTTAGCTTTATTAAACTGCTTTTATATTATAAATTCTTCACTATTTTATTAATACAGTTTCTCACTTAAGGCATATACTTATAACTATAGAAACATAATTTGATGGTTTCATTATGTTTCTGTTTTATGTCTGTGTCTGCTTTATGTTTAATGTTTTATCTTGCATTTTTACTTTATGTTTTATGTTTAACGTCTGTATCTTGTACTTTTGCATTAATCTAAGTTTATTCTAGGGCCGTAGATCCAATCTTTTGGTGTCTGGGGAAGTTTTTCTTTTTCCAATTCCCACCCCTGGGCAGAGGAAAACCTTCCCGAGGTTCTGGGGGATTTGTTCCCAAATTCCTCTGGAAAATTGCGGGATTGCAGGGACCTCCTTGGGGCCTGGTGACTCAGCACCAGGGGTCTGCAGGGATGAGAAATTCCCTGGATTTGCTGTTCTCATCCTCTGACTCACGGCTCTCTGCAGGTCTTCGGGGGTTTTTGGCAGCAGGAATTGTTTTCCTGCAGGACCTGCTGGAAAAATGACATCCAATGGATCCTTTCCAAAGGAGCAAGTCCTGATGTAGGGGAAAAAAAAAAAAAACAGAAAAATAGGATTTCTCCTGGACTTCAGGATTAATTTGCTTCTTTGGAAGGAGAAGTTGCGGTGCCCAGAAAATGGGCAGGATTCTGAGGGAACACAGTCAGAATTTGGGATTTAATGTGCAAAGTCACATCCTAAGGGACCAGTGGGAATTTGGGGGTAAATCAGGAGCTCTCCAGCTGGGAATGAGGGATGGGAGAGTTTGAGGGGTGTGAAATGCCTGGGAGCCATGGATCCAAATGGATTTATCAGGGAATTCTCACCTGAGCCCAAGGGATGTTTGTGCCATGGGGCAGATTCCAGACTCCTCCAAAAGTAAAAGAAAAAATCAGAATAAAATCAGAATATTCCTGATTGCTCTCAGGAGCCCAACAGGATCTTCAAACCCCCCAAAAAAATCAGTTTAGGGGTGAAAAAAGGGGGAGAGCTCATCTGGGAAACGGGAAAGGCTGGAGCAGGTCCTGATAGGAAAAACAGGGATTGCACAGTAAGGGTAAGGGAGGGCCTAAAAATAATGATAATTATCTAAAAACACAGAGTTGAGGGGAGATATTTCAGTGTTTGTGCGAGCTCCCAGGGAATGTGTTCACTGGGGAAACTGGGGAAATGGGCTGAAAGCAGCCAGAAATGGGACACCCCATCCCCGATGACAACGTGTGACTCCTCAGCACTTTGATCTCCTTTGTTTGGGCTGCTCTGCTCCGTGGGGCTTTCAGGCTGAAACCCCTGAAATCATCAGATTTTCCAGCTCCCTCTTTGCAATCTTCCAAAATATTCCTTCCTTGTCCTTCTCCTGCTGCTTGGAGTCAGGAATGGAAGGACTTCATGGACAGGATGATGATGATGATGATGGGCTGGAGGTTTATTTTCCTTTTTCCTTGATTTTCCTTTTTCCTTGATTTTCCTTTTTCCTTGATTTTCCTCTTGTTAAAATCACTGATTTTATCTCAGTTTTCAGCCTTAAAATGTTGCTGTTTTCAGCCTTAAAATCGAAACCAGTTTTGGTTTTGAATTCATGTTTTAATTCATGATTCCTTCAGGCTCTGACCGTACCCAAACAGCCCCCTGTGAAAATAGAGGGTTGGTTTCAGCCCCCCAGTTTTATTCATTCTTTTTGCTGTCAAAATTCAGATTTTTTCCATTGAAAAGTTGTTGTTTTGCTTTACCTGTTGTGGTCAATGGAATGTGGGAATTTTCTGCTTTGCCTTTTTCTCCAAATCCCTCAGGCTGGGCTGAATTTCTGGGGTTCTTAGCTGCCACAATTTAAGTTACAAAAGGATTTCTGTGCATTCAATTATGTAAAAATTAAATTTTCCTATTTTGTATAATATTTTCCTATCGATGATCCAATATTTTCCTTGATCAAGGGGAAATTGGATAAATATTCCTCTCATAATTTAAAACCAAGGACACCCTGGTTAAAATTTTCCATTAAAAGGAGAAACGGACACAGGAAGGATCTTCCTTAATTAAGATTTTCCTTCTGGGTAATGAATGAAGGGGTGAAAGCAAGATTTTGGTGCAGTTATAATTGAAAATATCTGGTTTGGCTTCCCAATTAGATATTGGGGAAAAAACTTGGGAGAAAAACACATTTTTCACCCACAAGAACTTCCTCTTAGGAATTTCCCTAAAATGGAATTTTCTCGGTGCTTAGAATTCCAGGCGTACTTTGATTTTTTTTCTGTAAATACAATGTGAAAAAATGACATTTTTACCTGTCATTCATTCCATTTTTTCCCCAGGCCTTCCCACTTTTTTCCATATATCTCTTCCCCCCCAGATTTAGAGATAGACCCAAAGCTTTAATTTGAATTAATCCCACCAAATGAAAGTGCCAGGAACCCACAACTCCCCAAAATGTGGGAAAAAATCATTTGGGAGCAAGGCAGAGTGGGGAAGTTTTCCTGTTCTTGCTGAAATTCAGATTTATTGGGATCTTTTGCAACTCTTATTTATTGTTATTTCTTAAAGTGCTGGGACTGTGTATAAGGAGGTTAAACACATTAAGGGTTTTTAGCAGCATCCTAAAAATTGCGTGAAAAGCAGATTTTTTGTCTTGTTTTTGAAACAAAATCAGGTGAATTAAACAAAGAATCTTCCTATTATCAACAACAGAGGCTGTTTTGCAGAAGTTAATTTTGAAAATTTGAAGTTTCTAACCCCATGGAGTGACAATTTTTGTGCTTTCTGCGCAGAGGGAGAAATGAATGAATAATCCAGCAATTTAAGAATGACATTCCGAGATTACAGCTCTCCCAATCCTTTACCTCCCTTCTGGCAGGAATTTGCTGGATAAAAGTGATTTTTACTTCCAGGAACCCGAAAACAGAGTGGTCCAAAGCTTTCCCTGTGCCTCACAGACATCCCTGCCACAAAATCCTCATTCCTCCCATCCCCAGCCCTTCCCGAACCCCACTTTTGGAAGCTGCTTGGCAAAAATCAAAAGGTTTTTGGGGTTTTTTTTTGAAGCCTGTTGAAGTCAGTGGAAGAGACAATTTAAATCAGTGGAGAATCTGTCCGGGGTGGGGGATAAATTTAGGGAGAACCTTCACTTTCTCCTGCTATTTTTTGAGACGCTGCTCCACTTCCTCCCGGGTTCCTGATGAGGATGGGAAGCGTTGGCCACACTTTGGGTTTACAAATATTTGCAGAGTCCCTGGTGCCCCTGTTTTCCTCAAACGGCAGCTCTGGCTGGCTTGGGGAGCCCACACCCCGCAGATTCACTGCCTTATCAAAATATTGGCAATATTTTAATCAGCAGCTGCTACTACGAGGTTTCCCTTGAGGGTTCTCCAAGCTGGATCCGTTTGCTGCTCAGGGAAGAGGATGGGAAATGCATCCCATGGTTTTGCATTGGGGAAAAAAAAAAAGGATTTTCCCATTGTTTTAATTTAGGGGAAAAAAAGGCTTTTCCCACTGTTTTTCTTTAGGAAAAAAGGCTTTTCCTATTTTTAAAGGGGGTAAAGTTGTCTGGAAAATTGATTTTTAAATTTTATTTTGAAGTTGTTTTATTTTATTAATTGATTTTATTTTTAAAATTATTTATAAAAATTATCTATTAAATTATTTATTATAAAAGTTATAAAATTTATAAAATTATTATTTATAACATTATATTATTTATAAAATTAATTTATAAATTTTATTTATAAAATTAATTATTAATTTATTAATTAATATAATTTTGTTTTATTAATTGATTTTATTTTTAAAATTATTTATAAAAATTATCTATAGAATTATTTATTATAAAAGTTATGAAATTTATAAAATTATTATTTATAACATTATATGATTTATAACATTAATTTATAAATTTTATAAAATTAATTATTAATTTATTAATTAATATAGTTTTGTTTTATTAATTGATTTTATTTTTAAGATAAAATTTTTATTTTATTAATTGATTATTAATTATTATTAATTATTCTTCATAGAATCTATGAAGAATATGAATCTTCATATTCTTCATATATTTTCAAGGCTGGCTTGGGTTGGGAGGGAGCTGAAATCCCATCCAGTTCCACGGACAGGGACACCTTCCATGGGCCAGATGAGCTTTAAGCTCTTTTCCATGGGATTCTGGGGTTCTTTTCCAGAGGAAAAGAGAAAAGATTATTTTCCATCTCATTAGGAATGCTGAATTCCAGGGAAAAACTTGCTGGCCCCAAGTGGAAAGAGGGGAGGACCTGGATAACCCTGGAGAACCCCCCAGCCTCACCCTCCTGGTTTTTATTTCCATGCCTCTGTAGCCTTTTAAAAAGCACATAATATTTTTAAAAATCACAAAATAATTTTAAAATAAAATTTTTAAAGCAGAAAATAATTTTAAAATAAAATAATTTTATTCTGAACCTTGTGGGAATTCCATCCTTATTGCCCAAAGTCTCCACACACTCATGAGTGGAAGGAAAGCTCCAGATGGGATCCCCATAAAGATTTGGGGGCAATCTTTGGCACATTCATCCCCCCCATGACATCCTTTAAGCACTGAATATTTACCTGAGCATTGCCCATAACTGCTCATTCCTGATCCACCTCTGTCAATGACCCCATGTAAAAACTCTAACAAAGCTTTCCATAAGAAAAATAAAAGTAATTATAGGAGAGAGATAAAAATAGCAGCCGCTAATGGGAAAATCTGATTTTCCATTGGGAACATCAGCTGAGCTTCGTTTTTTGATGGGGCCCCAACTCCCTGAAATTAATCTGCCCCCACATCAGTTTGTTTCTGGAGTTTTTTATTTGACTGTAGAAATGGCACAAAGAATGGTTAAAAGTTGCATTTGAAGCTGAATTTATAGTAGAAAACACGAAGCAGTTGAAGTTGTGTTCAAAAGAATTTGGGATGAAAGACAAAGGTTTTACCAATTTTAGTGTATTTAATCTCAGAAGAGTTCCAGGATTTAATAATTGAAAAGATATAATAGATATATATAAAATATTAAAATATATGTAATATAGATAATGTATAATGTGTGTAATAATTAAAATATTAGTTATAATAATATATGGTAATACATTTCAGTGGAGTTTGTTTCCCTGGTTTTGTGGGGTTTATTTCCCTGTTCCTGTGGGGTTTATTTCCTGTTTTTATGGAGTTTATTTCCTATTTCTGTGGAATTTATTTCGCTATCTCTGTGGAGAATATTCCCTGTTTCTCTGGGGTTTATTTCCTTGGTTTTGTGGGGTTTATTTTCCTGTTTCTGTGGGATTTATTTTCCTGTTCCTGTGTAGTTTATTTCCTATTTCTGTGGAGTTTATTTTCATGTTCCTGTGGAGTTTATTTTCCTGGTTTTTTTGGGGGTTTATTTCCTGTTTCTGTGGAGTTTATTTCATATTTCCATGGAGCTTATTTCCTATTTCTGTGCAGTTTATTTCCTATTTCTGAGGAGTTTAATCCCCTATTTCCATGGAGTTTATTCTCTGTTTCTCTTGGGTTTATTTCCTGTTCCTGTGAACTTTAATTCCTGTTTTTCTGGAGTTTATTTCCCTGTTTTAACAAAGGAAAAGTGACATTTTCTGGCAATAAAACACAGCCCAGCCAGGCTGAAATGCTGAACCAGGGCTGTGCTTGTCAGCCACAGCCTTTCAACAATAATCACTCTTACCTCTGGTACAAATCGCAGACATAAAATGGTTGATATTTCAGATCACAGCAATTAAGGCTATGCTAATTTTTTGATTAGGATCTGATTACCTCAGGAGGCCTCTGAACTGTTGTTGCAGTTCATGTTAAATGATTTAATTGTTTTTATCCTCTTTTTTCACTGCATGCCCCCAAACCCAGCGTGGTGTTTGGTTCACTTTGGTCTGTCAGGGCTTAAGGAGAAATTCTGCCCTTGGGATAAAGCCCTGCTCCACTTTTGTTCGTGGAAACAAAGGCAAAAATTGATTTATTAACTTTGAACTTGATTAAATCTGAACCTCAGAGCAGGGGACCTGGCTCAAGAGTCTAAACACTTTCTAGTGGTTTGTCAAAAAACACAGCAAATGCATAAATCTCTCTCAAAAAGACACAATTTCTGTTATATTGCATTTCAATCACTTATTGATATAACATGGGGCATTTTCCCAGAGCAAAAATCTACCAAGATTTTGTTTATTTTTATATGAAAACAACTGTTGCTGGTTTTTCAGTTCCATGACCTCAGTCAATGTCTCAAAGATGGAATATATTGTTGGAATTTCCATCAGCATCAAACTGGTGCAATTCTTTTTTTTTTTGCTATCAGAGTATCAATGCAGCTTTATTTTCCCACTAAAATATTTTCCTTTATTTTCACCCCCCCAAAACCTGACCGATGCTATGCCAGTTAAAATCTCATTTTGAGTCTTTGCCCACCTGTTCCAGGTCAATGCACAAGCTGACCCAGCTGGAGAGGCTCGATCTGGGCAATAATGAGTTCTCTGAGCTGGTAAGAAATGCTCCAGTTCTTAAGGGGAAACCTGGGGGGTTTGGGTGCTCTGTCCATGGGGCGTTAAACTTTTACTGGAGAGGCTTTGTGGGGATCATGGCCTTGGGCAAGGGACACATTTCCCTCCAACCCAAACCAGTCTGGCATTCTGCAGTTCCAGCAGAGGTCAATTCTGAACCTCATAAGGAATTTCTGCCCCTAACTCATCCCCAGAATCAGAATTAATTTCCCTGAGATTGAAATATTTTGGGAATTTTCCCCGTTCCCAGCACAGGGAGTGAGTGATGCTGTTCCTTGGGAGCCATGGAAGGGCAGGATCAGGGATTACAGTCCTACAAGGGAGTAGCTCCTGTGGCTTTAGTTAAAACTGAGATAATCCCACTTCAAACAAAGCCTGAAATGTCACCCGGTGCTACAGAGCTGTAGCAAAGTCTGTACATCTGTTTCATGGAGCAGCTCCCACCCTGCTCCGGGCTGCTCATTTATTCCACGCAGGAGGAAAGAGAGGATTTAACTCTGATTTTTAATTAAAATCTTCAGCGTGGATAAACAGAGAGAAATTTTCGGAAGAGCTGTTTGGAATTTTAATTGTAGGAATTAAACCCTGCCCAAGTTCAGGGCCTCTCTTCTGGGGGTGTTTGAAAGGAATTGGACAATATTCCACATATTTCCATGGCAGCCCAGTGATCCCACGAGTGACAGATCAGGAGAGAGGTGGTCCCATCTTCCTGTTAGGCCCAGAATTCCCAAATTTACTCATTTTTCAGCCAAAATGTAGGAACTGGAATCAAATTCCAGAAGGCAAATGGGCCCAAGAGGCCAAGGCAGAGTGGGAATGTGCAGGAGAATAGAATAGAATAGAATAGAATAGAATAGAATAGAATAGAATAGAATAGAATAGAATAGAATAGAATAGAATAGAATAGAATAGAATAGAATAGAATAGAATAGAATAGAATAGAATAGAATAGAATATGACTTTCTCAAAACTTCCTGTGAGTCTTCCATTCAGACTCAATCCCAGGAAGCTTTTCTGTGATCAGACCCTGGAACAGGCTCCTAGAAAGGGACATTTGGCCAATTCCCTGAATAATAGCCTTTATGGTTTGGTCAGACTGAATTGGTCAGGGAGCTGGACTGGGTGATCAATGTAAAACCTTTCCAGCTGGTTCCCTTCTGTTCCTATTCCTATTCCTATTCCTATTCCTATTCCTATTCCTATTCCTATTCCTATTCCTATTCCTATTCCTATTCCTATTCCTATTCCTATTCCTATTCCTATTCCTGTTCCTATTTTATTCCTGTTCCTATTTTATTCCTGTTCCTATTTTATTCCTGTTTCTATTCTATTCTATTCTATTCTATTCTATTCTATTCTATTCTATTCTATTCTATTCTATTCTATTCTATTCTATTCTATTCTATTCTATTCTATTCTGTTCTATTATATTTCTTTCTATTCCTATTCCCATTCCTTTTCTGTCCTCTTCCTATTCCTTTTCTGTCCTATTCCCATTCTGCTCTATTCCAATTGTAGCAACCTCTGAGGAAAATGAGAATATTCCCCACACAGCCCCAAACCAAAGCATTTCTAAGAGAGGCAAACAAGGTTTTAATGGCACTTTGATACCAACCCACCCCTGTCTGGATCATGGTGTGCCATAATGTGGAATATCCCATGGTGCTCCACAATAATGGGAAATTCCATCATCCTGAGAAATCACAGTCCAAGGAATTCCCCCCATCCAAAGTGTGCTCTGCACAGGCCAGGAGCAGGCCTTGAAGAAAGGTGTCTGCTAATGAGAGGGATTGAAAAGCAAATTAAAGTTGAGAGGGGAAATTATGATTATCCATAATGACCTCAGCCCGTGAACACTCCAGAGGGATAAAGAAGCATTAATCAGCCCAGGAACAAATAGTATCAAATGCCCATTAATCAATTCAGCCTGGAAATGAGAAGTGGTTTTAATCATCGAAGGACAGCAGAATTTCAATGGAATTAACAGAGGCAAAATAAATCATCTTTAAAATGCTCACCACTAGTTTTTAATAGGAGCTCATTAGGTGGAGATGTGGAAAACAAGGGGTGAGTTCTCCTGCTCATCAGCTTTGTTCTCATCTGCTGAGGCACCAGGAGCTTCTCCCACCATTCCCTGGGCACGTGGAAAATCAGATTTATTCTGGGAATGGCAACATTCCAAACCAGACCATGCAGGGTAACTCCGGGTCTCTCCTGGGGTCTGGGGGTCCATTTGCTCCTGCCTGTGTTGGAATCATTCCAGGGCAATAGTTCTGCTTCCAAAGCCTGGTTTGGAATGGAATATTTAGTGGAATATTTCATGGAACATTTAATACCAGGTTCTGACAGGCTTTGAAAAAAATCTCTACAACCTGGGAGGGAAAAGGCAAATCCCAAGTGTTGGTTTGCTGTGGGAAATGTTTTATGGGAAAGGAAAACACTGATGAGGAAACCTGGGAATGTTTGTGGCCTGGATTTGTAATTCTGGGATTTCACAGCTGTGAGGAGTGATTTGGGGAATTGCCTTTTTTAGCTCCTCTCACTGATACCCTGAAAAGAACGAAACAGATGAAAGTTTGATTCTGCAATTCCAGGTTTTATCAGTGCCCATTTTCTCCTGTGCATTCTGGCTCCTGCCCGTGCCAGCTGCAGATGTTAAATCTCCCCAGGACGTGTCCTTTGGGCTCATTTGATTTGCAGAAGGCTCTTAAATTTTACAAGTTTTGATAAAGAGCAGCAGTGGTTAAATTACACCGAGGGAATGTTCTCTTCTTGTCCTTGAACACCTGGAAGGCTGAGGTGGGGTACGAAAACCAAAGGGAAGTGAAGAGGGAAGATTTATTTTCTTAAGAAAATGTTGATTTTTATTTAACTAAAGACACATTGCTTTACTTAGCTGCCCATAATAATTTATTCTTTCCTCAGCCTGAGGTTCTTGAACAAATCCAGAATCTGAAGGAGTTGTGGATGGACAATAATTCCTTGCAAGTGCTACCTGGGGTATGGACATTTATTTTAGGGAATTATTGGGTGATTTGGTGATTCCCCTGTTTTCCTGGCAGGGAGCACCTGCCTATGCATTTGCTTGGGTGGGTGCAGAGAGGCATTAATTCATTCATTCATTAATTATAAAAGTTTTGGGATGGTTCAACACAGAAGAGCTCCACCTGCCTGGTGGAAGGTGGGAATTGGGAATATCCCTTGGATCTGTGTCCAGATGGAGAAGCACCTCAGCTGCATGCCCAGGAATGCCAAATCCCAGCAGATTTAATGAATTTGGAGCACATTAATTAACCTGGGGGGGTTAATTTTGTTGCTTTGAGGCTGAGCCCACCCCGGCCCTGCCGGATCGGAAGGGTGCTGAGATAACTCCAGATCAGCTGGATTTGTGTGTTTGTCTCTAATTAACGCTCTAATTAACAGCTCTATCTGCTCAAGTAACTCTGTCTCACGTGCTATTAAGTCTATAGGGAAGTTAAAACAGCTCGTGTACCTGGATGTGTCCAAAAACAGGATCGAGACGGTCGACCTGGACATCTCGGGCTGTGAGGGGCTGGAGGATCTCCTCCTCTCCTCCAACATGCTGCAGCAGCTGCCAGATTCCATAGGTGAGGAGAGACCTGGCATTCATCTCCATTTGATAGATTTTTTAAATATTTTTTAAAATTTTTAAAATTTTATTTTAAATTTTGGAATCATGTGATTTTCTAATCATGGAGCAAGGCCTGCCATTAAATCCCAAAGGAGGCAGAAAAGGGTGTCTGCACAGTCCCATTTTGTGAAGTCAGGAGCAGAATTCCCTGGTTGGAAGGGATTGGTCCACCTGGTTTGCTGTTTTGAGGAAAAGAAGCCAAGGAGGACAGAATTAATTTCATTTAAATGTAAAAATCAGTCTGAGAGCGATGATGGGATTGCTGCTCATTCACAGTGGGAAAAGGAAATAAAAATGAAATAATTCAAATTATGAATTTTCTTTTTATTTTGACTGTTTTACATGCATGGAATTCCTGGATTATTTAGGATCACATCCCTCTGTCCACTGGGATATTTCCTTTCTGTCCCGAGCCTTTTTCTCTTTCCCTTTGAACACAGAACTGCAAAATTCCTAAATTTTAAATCAATTTAGTCATATTCCAACATGGATTGCTAATTAATGCTGCTAATTATTGACATTCTTACTGGGTGTCTTCTCCTCCTGTTTTCCATCTTGTTCTTCTACATCTCCCCATCAATCCCAGGATTTTTGTTCCATGGCCCAGATTGGTTTTCAGAGGGCATTTAGCAGGAACAAACCCATTTGGAATGATACTCCCCAAAATCCAGAGCAGAGCTGCTCAGGGTTGCCAACCATTGCTTATGGGATTCCAGGAGATCTCCATGGGAGCTCCTTATCCATCATTTCTTCCTGCAGGATTGTTGAAGAGACTGACAACCCTGAAAGTGGATGACAACCAGCTCACCATCCTGCCCAATGCCATTGGAAAGTGAGTCCAAGTTTCATCTTATTTTAATTAAAATGCCTTTTCCCTTCTTCTCAAGGAGTGTGGGCTTTCAAATAGAAAAGAAGACAAATACACTTTGAATTATGAAATAATTTCCAACCCCCCGGCTGTAACATTTCAATTTGGAGCATCACTTTTAATCCCGGGGATTTTTCAGTGCAAGGGGGAAGAAGGCGAAAAATATCCAATTTTCCAAGAGGAAAACCAAAGGTTTGGGTGTGAATCAATCTGGACGAGCAGAGAAGTGAAAGCGGAAGAATTTGGGGGAAATCCATCAGTTGCCATGGCAACAGCCAGGAGCTCACAAGGATCTGGCTGTGGCCTCACAGGGATGGAGAGCTCCTAAAATATGACAGAAACCTCTGTGGGAAAGCCAGGAGGGTTCCAGGGGCTGGGATCATGGGAGGCTCTCTGCTGTGGGGTCTCACATGGCTCTGCCTCCTTCTGCTGAGGGTTGGTGGCTTCTGAGGCTTCCCTGGGAGGAACAGCAGTCTCTTCTTTCATTTGGCATCAAATCTGAAGGCTGAAAGATCTTTTTAATCAAGAAACTGAAATAAAGGTGAATTAGATACAGAGTGAAGACCCAGTCCTGCAGCTGAGGCTCCTGTGAATCCGACAGAACGAGGCCTGTGGAAGGGGTGGTCAGAGCCAAACTTCTTAATAGATCCTCCAAAACATTTGGGGAAAAAACAGAGAATCCTCTGACAAGTCCTAAGGCAGTGGACAGGGAGATGGGAGATTTTAGGAAGAAATAATTGGCTGTTATTTACCCTACTCTGATTAAAGTACTTGAGAGTAAGAGGTGGAACGTGAGGAGCAAAGGGGGAGAGGAGCTGGGTGGTGCTCACACAACTTTCACTGGAAGGATTTTAATTTGCAGTCCCGTTTTAGAAGAAGATTAGGAACTATTTCTTCAGAATATTTTAATGTATGTCTATAACCTGTATATTTAATGTGTATATTTGTATATCTCACTCTGTAATGTTCAGTACATCCATATATTCCCACTGGAATACATTCCCAGTCCCCCTCAGTGGTGTCTGGAGACCCAGATCCCAGACCTTCTACCTTAAACCTGTTACTTGGGTTAACAAACACTAAAGTCTTGGTTCAATGGCCTTGGTTGCCCTGATCTCTGTATGAAGTCCTTGGAATCCATGTTCCTCAATATCCCAGAAAATCTGAATGGTAGCATGGGCAATCCAGGTGGTCCTAAAGTGGGTTCCAAAAGTCCCATTGTTACAGACTTCTGCCAGGGAAATGATGGGATGACTTGGGTTGGGATGGCCCTCAAAGCCCATCCAGTGCCACCAGGGACACCTTCCACTGCCACAGGCTGCTCCAGCCTGGCCTGGGACCCTCCCAGGGATCCGGGGCAGCCCCAGCAGATATCCCCCAACTGTTCCCTCTCAGGCTGGTGGAGCCTGGAGCTGGTGAAGCCCCCAGAGGTTTGGGGTTGATAATTTGGGGATGCAGTCCCTGCAGGGCCACTAACGAGGGGTTTGCTGTTCCAGCCTGTCCCTGCTGGAGGAGTTTGACTGCAGCTGCAACGAGCTGGAGTCGCTGCCCTCCACCATCGGGTACCTGCACAACCTGCGCACCCTGGCCGTGGACGAGAACTTCCTGCCAGAGCTTCCCAGAGAGGTGAGAGCTGCTCCAGAACCCCTTCCATCCCTGGGGTGTCCCCTGGGAGCCACCATCCCTGCCCTGGGATGTCCCATGGAGCCAGCATCCATCCCATTCCATCCCTGGGACGTCCCCTGGGAGCCACCGTCCCATCCCATCCCATGGATCCCATCCCACCCCATCCCATCCCATCCCATCCCATCCCATCCATCCCATCCCATCCCATCCCATCCCATCCCATCCCATGGATCCCATCCCATGGATCCCATCCCATCCCACCCCATCCCACCCATCCCATCCCATCCCATCCCATCCCATCCCATCCCATCCCATCCCATCCCATCCCATCCCACCCCATCCCACCCATCCCATCCCATCCCATCCCATCCCATCCCATCCCATCCCATCCCATCCCATCCCATCCCATCCCATCCCATGGATCCCATCCCATCCCACCCCATCCCATCCCATCCCATCCCACCCCACCCCATCCCATCCCATCCCATCCCATCCCATCCCATCCCATCCCATCCCATCCCATCCCATCCCATCCCATCCCATCCCATCCCATCCCATCCCATCCCATCCCATCCCATCCCATGGATCCCATCCCATCCCACCCCATCCCATCCCATCCCATCCCACCCCACCCCATCCCATCCCATCCCATCCCATCCCATCCCATCCCATCCCATCCCATCCCATCCCATCCCATCCCATCCCATCCCATCCCATCCCATCCCATCCCATCCCATCCCATCCCATCCCATCCCATCCCATCCCATCCCATGGATCCCATCCCATCCCACCCCATCCCATCCCATCCCATCCCATCCCATCCCATCCCACCCCATCCCATCCCATGGATCCCATCCCATCCCACCCCACCCCACCCCATCCCATCCCATCCCATCCCATCCCATCCCATCCCATCTATCCCTGGGATGTCCCCTGGGATCCACCATCCCACCCCTGCCCCCACAAATGGATTCCAGCTGCTGGTGGAATTGTCTGGGTGTGCAAGAGGTGCTTGGTGCTCAGACTGAGCAATAAATCCATGGAAAGTTGGGAATATCCCTGTGAGGAACCCCAGGCACTCCTTGAGGTTCCTGCCAGCAGGAAAATGTCGTTTTCTGGTTGAATTTTGGATTTCCTGCCTTTTGTGGCTTTCAGTAAAACCCATTTTAGGCGCCTCCCGACACAAAAAGTGATAATAAACATTCCCAGGTTTGGGGTTCCATCCTTTGGGCTTTTCCATTCCCGCAGATTGGGAGCTGTAAGAACGTGACTGTGATGTCCCTGCGCTCCAACAAACTGGAATTTCTGCCTGATGAGATTGGCCAGATGCAGAAGCTGAGGGTGTTAAATCTGAGTGATAACAGGTACAGTTCACAGGAATTTTTTTAGCCAATTTAATAATTTTTTTTAATTTAAACTTTTCCTTTGAGGTCATTATAAAGATACATTTCTCTAAAATATATTTTAAAATTAAAAAATAGAATTCTAGTTTAAAAATATTATCATTAATTTATTTAAGCTATAAGGAAAGAATCTTGGTTGTTTTTTCTTAATCTTTGTGGTTTGGTCTCAGCTCCTTTGACATCCAAGGGAAAACTTCAAGAAAACTGAATAAGGCCAAAATCTGGATCTTGGTGTGTTTTAATAGCTTCAAACCCATTTCTTTCTTTTATCTCCTGCTGTTTCCATGCAAAAAAAAAAAAAAAAAATAGATATTGTCTATATGTTTGTAATATTTCATGATTAAAATGCTGATACCCAGGGAACCAGGAAACAAAAATTAGTTATCTTGCATCCACAGAAATCCAAGGAACATTTTTCATTTCCTCCAGCAGAGTTTTTTTTTTTTTTGTCAAACCCCAGATGGATTTGTCCTTATGCACAGGCCTGTGCTTAGATGAGAAACAAAATGCTTCAAATGAGCTGTTCTTGATCCCTGTCCTGTGCTGCCACAGGCACATGGAAGATCTGAATTTCCTTGGGATTTATCCGTGTGGATGTGCCAGGAGTGTGGTGATTTGCAGTGTCAGCACAGCTAGTGCAAGATGTGGGGGGTGAATTCCATTTTCTCTCCACTTGCCATCCACACTCAGCAAAAATTAGGGAAGGATTTCGCAGCCCAGTTTCATTGCTGAGATTCAGGTTGAACATAAAAATATAAATTACATAAAGCCATGGAGAACCCCCTGGAATATTGTTGATAATGTTTAAAATTCCTTCATTCAGTTCCATTCTGTCCTGCATTGCAATTCCGGGGCACAAATTCTGTCCTGTCCCAAATCCAGTGGATTTCCAGGTGGATGTGCCCAGGGCTGGTGCCTCCTCTGCCCTGAGGGGACATGGGGCAGAGGACTGATCCAGGATTTCCTGGGAGCCAGGAATGCAGGGAACCTTCCCTGGCACGTTTAATCACCCTGAGCAGGGTCACTGCTCCCTTTTCCAACCTGGAATCCTGCTGGGAGTCTGAGCTGGGGGAGCAGCAAACTGTTGGGAGGTATTTGGGGATTTTCCCATTTTCCCCCCAGTGATTTTCCTGGTGGTCCCAGGGCCATCCCTGGTGTGCAGGGACTGGCTGGGGTGGGACAGGGGCAGGCAGAGCTCCCCCCTTGCTGGGTCCCAGCAGAATTCCAGCTCCCTGCCCAGCTGGGAGGGGATTGGGGTTTCCACTGGGGGGGAAGAAGATTGTGGGACCAGCATGTCAGTGGTGTGGAGTGGGATGTGGTGATCCTCGGGGTGGGATGTGGTGTTTGTTCCATGGGGTGGAATGTAATATTCCATGGGGTGGGATGTGATATTCCACGGGGCAGAATGTGGTGTTTGTTCCATGGGTTGGGATGTAGTGTTTGTTCCATGGGGCAGAATGTGGTGTTTGTTCCATTTGGTAGGATGTGATATTCCATGGGGTGGAATGTGATATTCCATGGGGCAGAATGTGGTGTTTGTTCCATGGGATGGAATGCGGTGTTTGATGGGATGTGATATTCCATGGGGTGGGATGTGATATTCCATGGGGTGGGATATAGTGTTTGTTCCATGGGATGGAATGTGGTGTTTGATGGGATGTGATATTCCATGGGGTGGAATGTGATATTCCATGGGGCAGAATGTGGTGTTTGTTCCATGGGATGGAATGTGGTGTTTGATGGGATGTGATATTCCATGGGGTGGGATGTAGTCTTTGTTCCATGGGCTGGGATGTGGCAGCCGTGCCCATCCCACTCCCCCTCAGTGGTGTCTGGTGACCCAGATCCCAGACCTTCTACCCTTAAACCTGGCTGAATTGTGTTTAAACCTGGTGGAATCATCTCCTCTACTTTTCTGGCCTGGTTTGGGAAGGGGATTTTCCCAAACCTTTCCTCCTCCGTGGCTCTCATCTCCAGTTGAGTTTGACCATTGCCCTGCTGAGATGCTGGGGTAATTATTTTGCCATGAAACTTCCCACCTTAATGAAAACTAGAAAGTTCTGACATTCTGCACCAAAGAGTTTGGATTAAGTTCAGACGCCTTCTTAATGCTGTATTTTTAGTGATTTTTTTTACTTTCTGTGATCTCAGCTTCACTTTCATCACTATTCCAGCAATCCCTGTTGTCCCTTTGGATGAGCCCACACATTCACACCAAAGAGAGCTGGGGCTCCCCTCCTGCTGGAGCATTCCTGTGTTCCCACAGCAGTTCTGGCCCTCTGCTCTTCCCTGGAGCTGGCAGAGGAGGGAGATCCCAGGAGCTCTTCCCCTGGAGCCCTTGGAAGAAGGGACACATTCTGCTCAGGGGAATCAGTGTCTGAGTCCCTCTCTAGTGAATTTTGGATCAGAGACAATGGAAATCTCAGATTCCATTCTGCTCAGGGGAGTCAGTGTCTGAATCCCTCAGTGGTGAATTTTGGATCAGGATCAGATGGAAATTCCATACTCCATTCTGCTCAGGGGAATCTGAGTCTGAGTCTCTCTCTGGTGCATTTTGGATCAGGGCAGATGGAAATCCCAGATTCCATTCTGCTCGGGGGAATCTGAGTCTGAGTTCCTCTCTGGTGCATTTTGGATCTCTGCTCTTTGTCACTACAGACCTTCACTCTGTTCCGTGTCTTCTCCTCATCCCTGGATGCTGGGACTTGCTGATCTTTGAATTTCAGGATTTCCTCCAAGCTCCCATGTTGGAATTTCACTCAATCCAAGGCAATGCCTCCAGCTTTCCTTCCCCATGCCCACCCTCTAAGTTCTGTCCAAACTTCTCATCTCCACACCTGGGATTCCTCTGTCCTTTCTCTTCCCATCTCCAGACCTTTCCAAAGGGAACTTTTCCAGGATTCTCTTGGCTCTGCCCAGCAGAGCCAGCAGGGTTTGGATCTGGATCCAGGAGGTGCCCATGGCGAGGTGTTTGTGCAGGAGCAGCTCTGTGGAAGCTCTGGCAGCTCCAGCTCATCCTGAATTTCTCCCTGGGGCGGCTGCTCAGCCTCAGGCACTCTGGGGAGTCTGGAAATCCCAAATTCCTTGCCAGTGACCGGTGTCCCTGTCCATGGGTAGCCACAAACACCTTGTCTCCCATCTGCTTCTCCTCTCTCCTCAGAGTCCTTCCAGGTCTGAGCCCTGTGAGTGAGAGGTAGAATTGTTAGAAAAGTCCCTTTGGGCTACACTTCCCACAGAGCCTCGGTTACTGGTAAGTGACCTTTCTTTTAGTTCCAGATTGTTCTTAAAGAGCTGAGAGAGGCCTCACTTCTGCTCTTCAAAGGACTGAGAAACCCACTTTCTATTCCTAAAGGGGCGGCTGAGAGAAACTCCCCTTTCTATTCTTAAAGGGCTGTGAGAACCCCCATTTCTGGACCTAAAGGGGCTGAAAGAAACCCCCATTTCTGTTCCTATATGGACTGAGAGAAACCCCCTTTCTATTCTTAAAGGACTGAGAAAATCCCCCATTTCTGTTCCTAAAGGGGCTAACAGAAAGCTCCATTTCTCTTCCTAAAAGGACTGAGAGAAATCCCTCTTTCTGTCCTAAAAGAGCTGAGAGAATCCCCCCTTTCTGATCTTAAGGGGCTGAGAGAATCCCCCTTCCTATTCCTAAAAGAGCTGAGAGAATCCCCCTCTTTCTATTCCTAAAAGGGCTGAGAGAACTTCCCCTTCCATTTCCTAAAACAGCTGAGTGAATTCCCCATTCCCATTCTTACAGAGCTGAGTGATTTCCCCTTTTCTGTCCTAAAAGAGCTGAGAGAACCCCCCCGTTCTGTCTGTGTTCTGGGGTCACTCCCACAATGAGGAGCCAGAAGAGCTCCTCATTCCTCACCATCCATCCCCACAAACTCCATTCCCTGTGTCCTTCCCTCCTCCTGGTCAGGAATTAGGATTGCACAATTTAAAAGGAAAAAAAAAAAATGTGTTAGAAAAAGAGGTCGGGGCTTGGCTTGGCTGGAAATGTTCAAAGCCCAGCAATGATTTTGGGTGCTCCCCATCTTTGATCTCGAATTTGAGGGTTTTTCTTTCAAAGACTTTAAAATCAGGCCTTGTTTGACGTTTAAAAGTTGTATCCAGGGGTATTGGCGCAGCAAATGAGAAATGCAGAGTTCTGTGATTTGGTTGAGAATGGAACTGGAAAATCGGCACAGAATGGTCTTATCCCACATGATCCCAAGGGCTGTGGCCAGTTCTTCTCCCTCTGATTCCAAGCTCTCCACCTGAGATCCCTGGAGAGTCCCAGTGCCCTCCCAGAGACACCTTTCAGTCCAGTCCTGACTTTGGTGCTCAATTCTGAGGTGCCCAGAAATGTGGGAATCACTTCTGTGGGATGGAGGGTCTGGGTCTGGCACAAAAGGGCTTCTCCTTCTGGTTCTTCCAAAATCTCATTTAGGATTTGCTTTTTCCAATGTTCCTTCAACTCCCAAAAGCTGGGAGAGCTTCAGTCTATGGCTGGGCCAGGCCATGTGCTGGGAAAGAGCAGGGCTGGGTGGGAAATGGGGAAGGAATTGTTGGATGTGAGGGTGGGGAGGCCCTGGAATGGAATTCCCAGATTTGTCGTGGCTGCTCCATCCCTGGGAGTGCCCAAGGATGGGTTGGAGCAGCCTGGGATGGTGGAAGGTGTCGATGATGGGATGGGATGGGATGGATGGGGTGGGATGGGATGGGATGGGATGGGATGGGATGGGATGCGATGGGATGGGATGGGATGGGATGGGATGGGATGGGGTGGGGTGGGGTGGGGTGGGGTGGGATGGGATGGGATGGGATGCGATGGGATTTGAGGTCTCTCCCAACCCAAACCACCCTGCATTCCGTGATTCTATAAAAACAGCCTATCCAGTAGGAGTCATGGGAAAAAAATTCAATGAAGATTCCACAAATATCCTGCCATCCATTCCCATTCCCACTCCCAGATCCCTTTTAGGAAACTGTGTTTAAATGTCTCGTTAAAATGCTGATTTGTTTTTTTTCCCCTGCTCCATTTAATTTTGTCATTTAGGTTCACTATGAGTATTTATATTATTTTAATCTTTGGTCTGACATTCCAACAAAAATGAATTTTCCATCATCTTGGAATATTTCTGTTCCAAACCTCCAGTGTCCAATAAAGGGAGCTCTGTGAGTGACTCTGAGGCCCCTCTAAACCTCCCTGGGACCAAGATTTTTTCTTTTTTTCTGTCTTATATGTGTAATTTTATTACACTATAACCAAAGGAAAATATCAGTTTCTCCTCAGTACCAAAGGATGTGGTGTCAGCAGTTCTACCTTCCAAACAGAACTCTTAATGTGGAATATTAATCAGATTAATAATAATAGCAGGAATGACAAAAACAGGAACATTGATAAAATATTGCATTTTAGTAAAATTGATTTTAAAAGCAGTGAAGTTATAGCTATTTCAGTGTGACAAACATGCTGCATGCAAATCTTTAAATAAATTACTTTGGAAACGAAGGATTCACCTTGTCCCAATATTCTCCTTTACAGACTGAAGAATTTGCCCTTCACTTTTACCAAACTCAAGGAACTGGCAGCCTTGTGGCTTTCTGACAACCAGGTAATGCCTTTCAATATCCCCATTTTCCTTAGGAAAGGGGCTGTCAGTGAACCCTGTCACTCAATTCAAGATTTAGAAGAATTTTGGAAGGGTTTGCTCCCAGCCCAGCTGTAGATTTCCATATCCAGCCATAAATCCTGTTGGGTGTCACTTTTGACCATGGAAAAATCATTTTGCAGGATTTATTTCACCAGAATCAGCTCCTGCCTCCTTACCAAAGTAGTAAATAAAGGGCAAAAGTAGCAGGGGAGTATTTTTGAAGCAGAAATTCAAGATGTTCATTCCCAAACTCGTTATTATCCTGTTCCCACCCTGTGCTCCATCTGCTCCTCTTCCCTTGGCTTCCTCTTCCCTTTTCCCACCCATTCTCCCATCCCTGCACATTTTGAGCTCCACTGCAGTCAGGGAGAGTTCAAACAAGTCAAAGCTACACGAGGACTCTGGGTCTTGCTTTGGAGAAAACTCCTTTTTCTGTGCCTTTGAAATCTGAGGGGGCCCTGCTTTGTTCCAGGACTCTGGTTTATAGCAGATATTCTTTGGGATTCTATTTTAAACCGAATTATGCAACAGGAACCCTGAGAAATGCAACGGTTCCAGCAGCAGCTGAGCCCTAAAATAAGTCTGAAATGTACATTTGGTTTTAGAGCAGAGCCAAAAATGTGAAAGCTGAAAGGGTGGGTAATGGAAAATTATGATTAAATTTTTATGTGTTAAATGAGGATTCTTGGGGGTTTTGCATTTAAAATTTTGCATTTTAAAAAATAACATTGCCTGGCTGTGCAGCCCAGGCACAGAACACCCCCAGCCCTTTAAATATACAACATTTTCCAGCATTTTGACTTTCCTGTGGCACTGGAAGGATTGATTTCCACTCTCGGGGCTGTGACAGTCACTCCTGGGCCAGAGTGACTTTGGGTAGAGCAAAGCAGTGATCAAACATCCCCAGCTGCAGTCAAACCCAGCAGGAATTCCCAGGGAATGCTCCTTGGGAATTCTGCTGTGCCCTGCACCAGGTTTACTCCCAGGTGAACTGCCAGCCACCAGGAATTTACTCCTCATCGTTAATTAACTCTTCGTTAGGCCTGGCTTAAAACGCGTCCCAAGGGGTGTTGAGGTGCGCAGTGCCAGGTGTGCTCCCTGATCCTTTCCCCTGGAGCAGCAGGCAGGGTTCCCCATGCCCTCATGGCTGGCAATGCCAGGAATGGCAGGGCAGGCACAGGAGGCTCCACTGTCCTCCAGCCCTCGGGGAATGTGTGTTCGTGTGGAGCTGCAGGGAGCTGGGACTGCTCAGATGCCAGCAGTTCATGTGTGGGCTCCCATTCTGGTGTTGGTGGTGGTGTTGTTGGTGGTGGTGTTGTTATTGTTATTATTACCATTATTATATTGTTGATATTGTTATTGTTGTTATTATCTCATTATTGTTGTTATTGTTCTTATTGTTGATGTTATTGTTATTTTTTATTATTGCTGTCATCATTATCCCATTATTATTTTTGTTGGTGGTTTATTATTGTTATTATTGTTGATATTATTGTTGTTGTTATTGTTCCTATTACTATTACCATTATCCCATTATTATTGTTGTTGTTGTTATTTTCACGTTGTTAATAATAATAATAATAATAATAATTTATTATTATTGTAATGTTATATTAGAATATAATGTTAATAGCATTAATACATTATTGTCATTGTTATTAATAATAATAGATTATTAATATTATATTGTATTATTGATTATTTTTACTACTACTACTACTACTATTATTATTATTATTATTGTTATTATTATTATTATTATTATTACAATTGTTCTGGTTGTTCTTGTTGTTGTTGTTATTATTGATATTATTCTTATTATTGATTATATTGTTATTGTTATTATTATTATTATTATTACTATTATCAGTATCCCATTATTGTTGTTATTTTGTTGTTACCTCATTGTTGTTGTTGTTGTTGTTACTACCACTACTACTACTACTATTATTCTGGTTGTTCTGGCTGTTCTTGTTGTTATTATTGTTGTTGTTGTTCTGGCTCTTCTGGTTGTCCTCGTTATTGTTGTTGTTATCATTGTTATTATTGCTGCAATTATTGTTGCTGTTGCTGTCATTGTTCTCCTCACGCCGTGCGCTCCCTCTCCCGCAGTCCAAGGCGCTGATCCCGCTGCAGACGGAGGCGCACCCCGAGACCAAGCAGCGCGTGCTCACCAACTACATGTTCCCGCAGCAGCCCCGCAGCGACGAAGGTACAACCCCGAGCTCGGGGGGCCTGGGCTGAGCCTGCCCCTCTGACACCCCACGGCCACGGGGACACCCTGGCCTGGCCCACGGCATGGATCCGGGCATTCCTGGGCTGCCACACTGACACTTCTGACTGACACTCTGAGACTGACACTTTCACACTGACACTTCTGACTGACACTCTGAGATTGACACTTTGACACTGACATTTCTGACTGACACTCTGAGATTGACACTTTCACACTGACATTTCTGATTGACACTTTCAGTCTGATATTTCTGATTGACAATTTCAGATTTGCACTTTCACACTGACATTTCTGATTTATACTCTCAGAGTTTGCGCTTTCACACTGACACTTCTGATTTACACTCTCAGATTTACACTTTCACACTGACATTTCTGACTGACACTCTGAGATTTACACTTTGACACTGACATTTCTGACTGACACTCTCAGATTGACACTTTCACACTGACATTTCTGACTGACACTCTCAGATTTATGCTTTCACACTGACATTTCTGATTGACACTTTCAGATGGACATTTCTGATTGACACTCTCGGATTTACCCTTTCAGTCTGATATTTCTGATTGACAATTTCAGATTTGCACTTTCACACGGACATTTCTGATTTACACTCTCAGATTTACGCTTTCAGTCTGATATTTCTGATTGTCACTTCCAGATTTACACTTTCAGACTGATGTTTTCTGATTTATGTTTTCAGATTGACATTTTCCCATTTACATTTTCACATTGACATTTTCTGATTGGCACTTTCTGATTTACAATTTCACACTGATATTTTCTGATTTACAATTTCAGACTAACATTTTCACATGGACATTTTCTGTTTTACAATTTCAGATTTACACTTCCAGACTGACATTTTCTGATTTACAGTTTCAGATTCATACTTTCAGACTGACATTCCCTGATTTACATTTTTACATTGACATTTTCTGATTCACAATTTCAGACTGACATTTTCTGATTCACGGTTTCTGATTTATTGACATTTCACACTGACATTTTCTAATTCACAATTTCAGACTGACATTCTCTGATTCACATTTTCTCGTTGACATTCTCTAATTTACATTTTCAGACTCACACTTTCTGATTTACATTTTCAGACTGACATTTTCTGACTAACCCTTTCACCCCGGCGTTTCCTGAACCCCTTTTATTTCCAGAGAGGCTTTGCAGGAGCAGTCAGAGCCCAGCTCTGGGTGTGCACACCCCAGGAACTGCTGGCTCCAGGCAGGAGCTGGGAATGCCCATCTCCATGGGGTGGGGGCTCAGAGCTCCCAAACTGGGCTGGATTCAGACTTTGCTCCACCAAATTGCCATTTTCACCCTGCCCCTCTGCTCCAGGGCTGCCCCAAGCCCTGGTGCTGCTTTCCACCACTCTGATCCCACTTTTATTCACAACCCTGCAGTGGTTTCTCAGTTTCCAAACAATGACCCGGGTGACGAAGCAGGAAAATCCATTTGGCTCATTCCCGGCTCCCTCTCCCATTCCCTGCAGATTTCCAGTCAGACAGTGACAGCTTTAACCCCACTCTCTGGGAGGAGCAGAGGCAGCAGAGGATGACTGTGGCCTTTGAGTTTGAGGACAAGAAGGAAGAGGAGGAGAATCCAGGGAAAGTCAAGGTGAGTGCTGCTGGATTTATTCTGGGATTCACTTTTTGTGAATGGGCAGGGTTCAATATGCAGGTCCTGAAATGAGCTGGGTTTGGGTTTTAATATCAGATTCCTGCTCTGTCCCAAAGGGAATTGAGACAGAATTACTGTCCAACTTTATTTACAGATTATATGTTATATATTCTATTCCATTCCATTCTATTCTATTCTATTCCATTCTATTCTCTTCTATTCTATTCTATTCTATTCTATTCTATTCTATTCTATTCTATTCTATTCTATTCTATTCTATTCTATTCTATTCTATTCTATTCTATTAATTTTTACAGAATTACTGTCAACCACTGCTTTTTCAGGAATATTTGAATCCCACAGGGGATCCCATATTCCTCTCCAAGCAAAAGTCAACAAGGGCTTTGCAGCCTCATGGAAGGTGCAGTGGAAAGGGCATAATCTGTGAAAAATGAAGTTCAAAGCATGAATTTCCTCCCCCAGTTTTGTGAAATTAAAGTCACTGCAGAGCTCTCCATCAATCCCTCAATCAGCTGCATTGTCAGGAGGATATTTTCAAACCTGTCAGCCTTTACCTGCCATGGAAATCTCTCTTTCTTGAATAATATCAAGGAATTATCCCACACTTGAACCCTGCAGATTTCTTACTGTGGTAGAACGCCCAGGGTAAAATGTAAGGTCAGAGATAAAATCATCTGAGGAGTTTAAATTCGATTTTACTTCTCAAATTAACAGTTCTCTTGTCAATAGCATTTTAACACCCCATTGAAAACTTGGTGGAAATTCTTCATTTTTCTTTCCAATATTTTTCCCAGTTGGGAATTTCTCTCCAGCTCCTGTGCCCAGAGCTAATGGAGTCTTCTCCTTTAGTGAAACAGGAAATGAAGCCAAAAGCAGCCTTCACCTTACAATAAATAGATTAAAGTGGAATTTTACCCTGGATGAACTGCAGGTTTATCGGTCACGCATGGAAAACAGCATCTGGGGAAGTTTTCTGTTGTTCCACAACTTTTATCAGAATTTTCCCTGGGGGTGACATGGCTGGAGGTTTCAACATGAACGTTTTTAGCAGTTCCACCAGAGCTTCAAGAGATAAATTTAAATAAATATAAATTCTCAACAGGCAGTAACCACCAACACTGCAGCATTTCATAACAGCAGAAAAAGTTTTCACTTTTCATCAGGAAACTGAACTTTCAGCCAGACAGATGTTAAAATTGATTTGATAATTGGGATTGTTCAATAGCTTTTTTCCATCACGGATTTTGAACTCTGAAAATTCTCTCTTCAGGGTCAGGCTGCTTTTGATGTAGCCCTGGAATGGGCCTGGCAGGGAGTCCAGATTTCCTCTGGGACGGGGAATGTGGATCCGTCAGGGAAAGATCTGCATCCCACTGCTGGTGCTGTCCCCCCGCAGAGCTGCAGGAGTTTGGCTGTGCGATATTAACACTCCCAGGGAGGGGAAACTCCTGCTGCAGTCCCAGTTTGGGGTTGTCTGTGCCATCCCAGCCTCCAGTCCCTCCTCCCTGCTGGAATTCCTGAGGATTTGCTCTGTGCCTTGCCCTCACACCACGGCCTGAGCTCTGGGAGACACCAAGTGCCTCATTGGGCCACCCCTAAACACCATTGCATTCAGCCAGAATTGAAGCAGAGCTTTCAGTGCTGCTTTCCAGACTGCATCTGTCCTTTTCCTGCTGGAATTCTTTATCAAAAGTGACATCCCACTCACAGATTTTAACATTTTCTCTTCTACCCCCTGACGTTTATTCTCTCCTGGTTCGGATCTGGATGCCAGCACTTGACACAGTTTTATTTACCAAATCAATCATGCTTTTGCCTCTGAAATATTCCTATGGACAGACCATTTCCAGCTAAACCCAAAACTGTGGTTTTCCTGCTCGTTGGGAATTTAAATCCTGCAGCTCTGACAGGAGCTATTCAAACCAGCTCACCTACACCACGAGGTAGAAGCTGCTGTGTGATTGTCCTGGTTTAGGGCAAATTTGGGAGTGAACCCCTAAAGGGGTTCCTCTAGAAAAGCAGATTCAATTGGCCTCTCCTCCAACCAGTTCAGGAGAAAATACCTTTTTAAAGAAAAGTGGAAAAAAACTATTATTAAACAATAAAACAGTGGAACCTAAACAATATTAAACTCCAGATCCTTTATCACCAGCAGGAATTTGAAGTTTCCCAGCCTCGTCACCCTGACACGCTCTGGGAAAGCTGGGAGTTCAGATCAGTGGGGTTTTCCAGGAAATCTGTGTGTCTGTCAGTCAGCCAGAGCTCAGTCAGGCCTTGGGCACTCCCTGGAGAGCTCTGGGTCTGTGAGAGAAGAGAAAGAGCCCCAGACACCCGGCTGGGTGTGAGCATCATCCATCTCCAGGAGGCAATGGCTCCCAGAGGAGCAGCTCTGCTCTCAGCTGCCAGCCATAATTCACATTAATTGAGTACAGGAGCGTGGCTGAATTAATTCTGCATTTACAGCAGGGCTGTTTGGGAGGGTGTGAGGGGATGTGTCAGCAAAGTGCAGAGCTACCAACACCCTCCCAGGGGGAGAGATGGGCTTGCAGGGAACCATTCCTATCCCTATTTTATGGCGCTGGGATTGCATTTGATGCTGCCAAAGAGGGAATGAGCAAATTTCAGTCCTGAACCCCTCAAACTCCCCAGACAGATCACCCAAACCTCAAGGGAAGCGCCCTCAGCCCCGAACCCCAACCAGGCTTTCCTTTGCGCTCTGCTTCCATCCTGCATTCCTGCCTCCATTCCTAACCCTGCCTCCTCCTTCCCCGGCTGCTCAGGTGGAGATAAACCTCAAGCGTTACCCCACGCCCTACCCCGAGGACCTGAAGAACATGGTGAAGTCAGTGCAGAACCTGGTGAGCAAACCCAGCCTGGGCGTGCGGCCCGAGAGCGCGGCGCCCGCCGCCAGCACCGACCCCACGGGCAAGGACAAGTACGAGCACAAGTGGCCCCTGACCCCCAAGGAGATCTCCGTGGAGGTACTGGCAAGCACCCTTGCTCCTCTCCAGAATTACAGATGCTTTTTTTTTGTGGTTTTGGATCCCCAAAGGATGGTTTGATCCACTGGGAACCTCAGGTCGTTGTCGGGGATGCTCAGCTTGCGCAGGGCCTGGCAGTTGAACAGTTGCTGTTCCGGGGGTTCCGCGGGGGAGAAGAAATAAATCCATTTGGGATCCTTACTGACACACAATCAGCACAAACAACCCCTGGCCACAGCAGAATCCCACCCTCCCAGGGGGATTTTTGGGAAGGCATTCCCATGGTTGGTGGGGATTGTGGCATTTGCTGGGTCCCCAGGATGAAGGAGGAAATGATGAATCTGACTCCATGCTCTTAGAAGGCTAATTTATTATTTTATATAAAAGAATGCTATCCTAAAACTATACTAAAGAATAGAGAAAGGATCCTTACAGAAGGATCCTTAACAAGATGCTAATTAAAAACTCGTGATTCTCTCCTCAGAGTCTGACACAGCCTGACCGTGATTGGGCATTAAGTCAAAACAATTCACGTGTTGGATAAACAATCTCCAACCACATTCCAAAGCAGCAAAACACAGGAGAAGCAAATGGGAGAATATTGTTTTCCTTTTTCTCTGAGGCTTCTCAGCTTCCCAGGAGAAGAAATCCTGGTGAAGGGATTTTTCAGAAAATGTGACGGTGACGTTCCATCTGTAAAGTTTGATGTTGAGCTGCTGGGTTGCACTCAGGTTTAGATTGAGCTGCTGAGTTTCGTCCAGTTTTAGACTGAGTTGCTGCTTTTCCCAATGCTGCTGAACTTTTGGGTTGAGATCTCCCCAGCTGGGAATTTTGCTATGGATTTCTCCTAGCACTCTTCAATTTCAATGGTGTGAGGTTGGCACGTAACAGGAGGATGGGCCCAGGTACCATTTCCATCCCATCCCATTTAATCTGTTAGAGACTCCTTGGGTCTCTCTGGCCCTGTGTGCCAGGAGGTTCTGCCCTTGGGATTATTGCCAGGAGCAGGAATCCAATTAACCCTGCCCAGGGTTAATGAAGGCAGCAGGAGGGCTCTTTCCTGTGCAGGGAGCAGCCCTGGATGCTGTGAGCTGCAGAATCCAGCTCTCCCTGGAGTGTTTGCCAAGCACAAGAACAAATTCAGCCCCAGGATTAGTCCCTAAAAGCTGAATTCCTAAATCCTACAGCCCTGCTGGAGCTTGGTTCTCTCACCCCACCAAAGGAGGGGAATCCCTTCCCATGTGAGATGAAAAGCTTGGAGAGGCCTGCAGGAATGCCAGCATTCCTGGAAGCCTTTGCAAAGCTTTAATGCTGAAAAGAAATAAATGAGGAAAAATATTTTCCTTCTTTTTCGCTCCTTTGTTATCTGACCGTTGTGATAAACTCCTTGTCCTTGAAACATCCTTGTCTGCAGCCAGTCCTGAGGGTAGGAATTGTTCTCCCTCAGATGTCCATGGCTTTGGCACAAATATTACACAGTCAGCTGGAGCTGCTCTCTCAGTGCTGTCTTTTATTTGCAGTCAAACATTTTCATTCCTTAAAAAAATAATCCCCCAAAGTTTTCTCTTCAAGCTGGATTCAGAAGACTTCAACTCTAGGCACGATTTCAATTAGGACTAAAATATTGAAGTTAAATATTTAATTTCAACTAAAATAGCTAAGTTAAATCACTCATGTTTCCATCTAAATCTGAAATCTTCAATTCCACCACGATTCCTTTTTACTCATTAAATTCTCACTGTGTAAATCTGGTCCTTGAACCAGCTGGTGACTCAGGCCACGAGTCTTGACATTCTGCTCTTGTTGCTGAATATATAGAATTTATTTTGTATAATCTATCATTTGAACTTGAGTATTCTCAACAGCTTTCTGTGGGTTTTCATTATCCCTACGTGTTTCCACCTGGAATTTGATCCATGTGGCCGGGCAGAGGTTTTAGCTGTTTGGTGTCCAGAAATCAGTGGCTTGTTAATAATTGTTAAAATAATGTTAATTTTTTTCAATGAAAACATGAGCGCCCCAGAGAGCTGAGCCCCAGCAGGGTCCTGGGAGCTGGCAGAGCCAGGGAACGCATCCATCGCCAGGGAGGAGGAGATGGCAGTGGCACCACAAACATGGGGTGCAGCTGGGGACACATCCCTGGGGCTGTGTGCGTGCAGGGAGCTCCCAGAACTCTGCAGAAGGAGCTGAGCTGCCGCAGCCAGAGCCCAGGGTGACTCCTGAGGTGCCACTGAAAAATGGGAGAGCAGCTCCCTCCCTGCAGAGCTGGGAGCTCCCCCTGTCCCCAGCAGAGATGAGATTTCAGCTCCTGAGCTGTGAGGGGGGAACTTTTCCAGATTTCAGTTTCCCTGGGATGGAGTCAGGAGCGTAGCACGGCTATTCCAGCAGCTGAAGGAAAGAAAAGGGATGATCTTGTCCTTCCCAGACATTAGGGGGGGTTTCAGCTCCAATCAGGGTGGTGCAGACACATTTCCCTCTCCTTGGCTTCCTGCACAGGATAAAGCACGCGGGAAGTGTAGGCAGAGTGTGAATGGGTTAGCGAACAATATTGGCCTGATTTCAGTTGTAACCCATTAAATAAAACATAATTAAGCTCCATTTGCTTTGCAGATAATTAGCAGACAAACTCAAGCCTCGAGTTAAAGTGCACTTTGAAATTGCAGGTGTGTTGTGATGTAGCTAAAGGCTGAAGGCAGTTTCTGATCCCAGGTAATTGAATTTCAGGTGCACTGCTCACTTTTCATCCTCAGATAAGCTGGTTTCTGATCTCTTTTGGCTTTTCCTGCAATTAATTTGCACGTGTCTCTTCAGAAACTGTTTCTAAATAATGAAAGGGAGCATCTGGAATGAGGAGCTGCATGTCAAATCCACTGTACATCCTTCACCTCCATTCACAATAAGCAAACAATGTCTTGATTAATCATCAGTTAAAACAAACCTCCTCATCATTCTAATTCTTTCTGGAAGATGTGAGTTTTGGCCAAAGAGGAGTCTGGGATTATTCAGGGAGTTGTGCTGCCTTTCCATGAGAAACAATGAGGAGTATCAAAATCAGCAAGTCAGGTCTTTACAGTTCCTGTTCCTGACGGGTTTGCATTGAGAATATCCCACATTTCCTCTGCCTCATGCCTTCCCAGAGCCCTGGGCTGCTCCAGGCAGATTCCAGGAGTCTGAGCATTCCAAACATTCTGTCCCTCTGGATTATAATTTAATTTAATGTTTATAATTTAACGTTCTTGTGTCCTCAGCCTGAATATTTGGTGATATTTCTCTTGCCAGTTGTTTTAATGGTTTGTACCAGGAATTTTCTCCTCACCACAGTTCTATGCCCTCTTCCTGCATCCTTCCCCAGTTAATCCTGAGGAATAAATCCTGAGGAATAATCTCCAGGCACCTACTCAACACAACTGCATTTATCTCTTCCCTTTCTCCTTGCAATTTTCTTCCTATTAGTGACCTTTTTGTTCTTCAGCTTGTAAGAAAAAGGTCCTCCTAAAGAGAGTGGAATTAAATGGATCATGATTTGGGGTTTTTACAGCGTATTTCACACATTCATGGCAGATTCACAAATGCCACAGTGGTTCTTTCAAAAGTGCATTGGTTTTTCTTGGATAGCTGGGCTGGGGGATAAAAAGAAAAGGAAAATCCTATAGAATAGGGAATTTCATGCAGCTGAAGTTCACCATCTTGTCAAAAATGGAACTGCTGAATCTTCCTCTCTTCCAGCAAGGGGAGGGAAGTTTGAGCTTAAAACTCCTGAAAGTTTCATGGCACAATATTGGGATTCCAGGTCCAAGCTAAAGAAACCAAAGAGCCCCCCAAGAGCCCCCAGCCTGACCCTGAGCTCAGCCCGAAATCACCTCTGGAGGCCCCGGGCAGGGAGGAGAGAGCCCAAGGCTCAGAGGTACAGGCTCAGGTGGAGAGACTCACCTTGTGCTCTGCTCTGCACCCACACAGAGCCCAAGGCTCACAGGTACAGGCACACCTGGGCACACCTGGGCTGCTCAGGTGGAGAACTTCACCCTCTGGCTGCTCTGCACCCACACTGCCCCCAGCTCTGGGCTCCCACCAGCTGGTCCTGCTGCACTGGGAAAGGGCACTGGGCACCTGTGGAGCACCAGGGGAATCCTCTGCATGGGGAAGGGAGGGCTGGGTCACTCCATGTGGGAGTCACCATGGAACTGCCTTAAATATCAGCCCTGAGGGCGTTGATTAAACTGAGGATGGCTCTTTCTGAGAAGGTCCTGCCTCCAGCAGAACATCAGATACAGAGGGTTTGAAATGGCTGTGGTGCAAACAGAACTAAATTCTCCAAGGATAAATCACATGGCAAATGCTTCTACAAATTTCTGTCACTAAAAAAGGTATTTGATGGCAGCAAACCCCTGAAAGTTTCCTTCTTGTAAGTGAAAACAAGAAAATGTTTTAAACCTTGTAGCATTAAACATTCTAGCAATGCAAATTTGGTTTGGCTACTCCAGCTTAAATTGTTTCTCTAATTATTACATCTCTCCCTCTGGCCTTCCCTCTCCAAACTCACTGGAGATCCTTCACAACCTGTACAGAGACCCTCCTGTGTCACCCATCCCTGTCCCCCCACCCTTCCTCATCTCTGAGCTTTCTGCGGGGATGAGAAAAGCCCCAAAATTCCCATTGGTGCCTTCATTCCCTCCCAGCCACCCTAAGGGCTTAACTGCCCTAATTTAAAATTTCTCTTTCTAAGAACAAGTCCCACTTTCCTCCCCCAGTTTAACTGGGGTTATTTTCAGCACACGTTCTCTTGCAGGGCCTGTGTGAAGGTCAGGTGTGCTGAACCCTCAGGCAGAAGTTTATTAAATCCAAATAATTTTAATTTAGCCACAAACCCCTCAGAGACAAAGCCATTTTAATTAAGTACAGCTCCAGGGACAGCTGAATCTCTGGAAGGACTCACCAGAAATAACTGAGCGAGGAATCCTCCCTCTGAAATACCAATTGTTTACACTCAATTAGTGTTTGTTTCTCTCTGCTGGCAGCATTTTTGGCGACCTTGACTTCATCAAAAATGTTTACAGGGCCTTGATGTATCTTGCAAGTTCCATCTGGTTTGTCCACATTTTCATAACGAGCACATCACCCTAATTTTGAGGAGGATTAATTAGAACTCTCTGCTGACAAATTGGAATCTCCTGCACTGCACTGCCCGTGTGGTGGGTTTGGGGTGTTTGATGATCTCGAGGAGCAGGCTGTGAGCTGTTTGTGTGCTGCAGGTCGAGGTGCTGCTGTTGCCTGTGCTCACTGTGCCTCGTTGTGTCCCTCAGGATGCCTTTGGACACCCCGCCAGCGAGATGAGGATAGGGGAGCTCCGTCCGTCCATGCCCGAGACGCCGCTCTACCCGCCCAAACTCGTCCTGCTGGGTAAAGACAAGAAAGGTACTGATGGATTTGCAGCCTTTGAGATGAAACCTTGTGATGGGGATGTGCCGCCTCTGCTTGTAAACCGTAGCCTGTGGGCATTTGTGCACGTATCAGTACAGCCCAATGCAATGCAATAACAGATTTCAGTTAAAATGTGATTTTCTGGTGTTCCGATCCCGAGTGCCGCCCCTGAAAGCGTTTGCTGTGTTTTGTTTCAGAGTCGACAGATGAGTCTGAAGCAGATAAGATCCATTGTCTGAATAACAGCGTTTCCTCAGGCACTTACTCAGACTATTCCCCTTCCCAGGCTTCCTCAGGGTCCTCCAACGCGCACGTAAAAATGGGCTCCCTGCAGACCACGGCTAAAGAAGCAGTGAATAACTCTTTGTGGGGGAACAGGTGTGACATCTTTCCTGACACAGCTTCTGCCTCCCTTTTGTCCCCTCTGGGCCCACAGAGCGACCCTGTTAGGGCGTTTGGGTTTAAAAATCCACGTTTTTGTCCCTTGTTGGCTGTGCAGAGATGGCCACCCTCCATATTCCATAATCCCACAGCTGGTGGGTTCAGCTCTGTGCCATCTCCAGGTATTAATGCTCCTGGAGATGGAGCTGCAGCTGTTGGTGTCCTATTATTGCTGTCCCAGCTCCCTCTGCCCTGGACCTCCAAAAAGGTTCTTGGAGAGCCATAAGCTGCACTGGACACATTCCAGGACCAGCCTGTGCCTGCCCTAAACCCCCTCACATTGTTCCCTCCACAGCTCTGCCCCTTAAAGAGCTGGCTGGGAACAGGCAAAAAAACCGCCTGTGGTGTCTGGTTAAAAAGTGGGGAAACCTTCTGCTGCAATCATCCGTTATTTTTACAGCAGGAAAGTCTGTTCAGCAGGATTTCTGGGAATGCAGCATGGAGCCAGCCAGGCCTCTGAGTGACTTCTTAGCTTCTCTGTGTGTGCCCTGACAGAGCCTGTGCTTCGGGGCAGAAACCTGCTGCCACCGTTCCCGTGCCAGTGGCACAGCATCCACGGAGCTCCCAACAGCTTGAGAGTAGCTCAGGCGGTGCTAAAACCACCGAGGGGGCAGGTTTGATTCCCGGACTCAGTGATCCTTGTTGGGGCCCTTCCAGCTGGGAACATTCCGTGCTAAGCATCCCCGGAGTCTCCCGGTGCGATCCCAAAGCCGAGCTGCTTTCCAAGGACAATGAGCACTGGCATGCCGGGACAGAGGACATTTGATCTTGTTCCCCTCTCTTGTCTTTGCAGGCTGGCCCAGTCGTTCCCACAGCCCCTGGAGACCAAGCCATTGCTGAGCCAGCGGGAAGCGGCTCCGGCCGGGACCGTCCCGGCGCGCCCGGAGCGGCGCCCGCTGAGCGACGCCTTCGCCGACAGCTGGAACGACGGCTCCCACTACGACAACACGGGATTCGTGGCCGAGGAGAGCGCGGCAGAGAACGCCGGCACCAACCCCCTGCTCAGCACCAAATCCAGGAGCTCCTCCGCCCATGGGCGCCGGCCGCTGATCCGGCAGGACAGGATCGTGGGCATCCCCCTGGAGCTGGAGCAGCCCGCGCTCAGAAACACACACGACTCTGAAGTGCCTCCTCCCAACCCTTGGCAAAATTGGACCAGAACTCCCAGTCCTTTTGAAGACAGGACAGCTTTTCCTTCCAAACTGGAAAGCACCCCCAACACCAGCCCTTTGCCCGAGCGGAAAGATCACGTCAAGGAGTCTCCCGAAATGACGAGCACTTTCACTCCAGGAATCCCATGGGAATACCACGACCCCAACGCTAACAGGAGCCTCACAAACGTCTATTCCCACGTGCACTGTCGCCCGGACCCTTCCAAAAACGTCATCTCCATCAGCAAGAGCACGGAGCGGCTCTCCCCCATGATGAGGGATTTAAAAACGAACAAGTTTAAGAAGTCGCAGAGCATCGACGAGATCGACATCGGTGCGTACAAGGTGTACAACATCCCCCTGGAAAACTATGCATCCGGGAACGACACCGTGGGCCCCCACGAGAGGGTGGACAAGCTGCTGGGCCCGGAGCACGGCGTGCTGAGCATGTCCCGCAGCCAGTCCGTGCCCATGCTGGATGACGAGCTGCTGACCTACGGCAGCGTCAAGGTGCAGCCGCAGCACAAGGCGTCGGTCACCAAGAAGGTTTATCAGTTCGACCAAAGCTTCAACCCCCAGGGCGCCGTGGAGCTCCCGGCCGACAAGCGGCTCCTGCCGCCCTTCCAGCTCAACGCCGAGTACCTGCCCCAGCCGGCCAAGAGCTTGCCCCAGGAGCTGGTGAGCCCGCGGGGCTACCGCGGCTACGCGCCCGTGGAGCCCATGTTCTCCTTCTCGCAGCCCTCGGTGGGCGAGGAGCCGGCGGCCACCCCGTTCACCGGCCCGGCCACGCGCCCCGGCTTCCTGCGCAGGGCAGATTCTCTGGTCAGCTCGGCGGAGATGTCGGTGTTCCGCAGGGTGGGCGAGCCCCAGGAGCTGCCCCCCGGGGCGGACAGGTACGGCCGGGCCCCGTTCCGCGGCGCCCCGGAGCGCCAGGGCAGCATGGCCGTGCCCGAGGCCCAGTTCCTCAAGCGCAACGGGCGCTACGAAGACGAGCACCCTTCCTACCAGGAAGTGAAAGCCCAGACTGGGAGCTTCCCAGTTAAAAACCTCACGCAAAGGAGGCCCCTGTCGGCACGAAGCTACAGCACAGAGAGCTACGGCACGGCCCAAACGCGGCCGGTCTCAGCGAGGCCCACCATGGCAGCTCTGCTGGAAAAGATTCCGTCAGACTATAACTTGGGTAACTATGGCGACAAGCCTTCCGATAGCAGTGATATAAAGCCGAGGCCTCCCCCTGGGAAGGGAAATGAGAGCTGTGCTAAAATGCCCGCTGACTGGAGACAACAGCTACTTAGACATATAGAAGCTAGAAGGTTAGACAGGGTATGTTTGGCATTTCTCTGCAATTAATGCCTTTAGTTGTGTGTTTCGCTCTGTCAAACGATTTGCACGTGCAGTGGTGACCACCAGAATTCCCAGGGATGAAATTCCTGCCGTTGGTGTCAGGGGGACCGGCCCGCCGAGGGCCCTGGGGGTGCTCGGCTGGAGTGAGGGACCCCAGAAAATCCAGAGGCTCCTCACTGACGGTGCCCCTCGGGACGGCCGCCGGGGCGGAGGCTCCAGGTGCTGGGTGAACCCAGAGGCCCCACGCCGGTGCCGTTCCTTGGGGCAGTCACTGGGGCGGTGATTCTGAACCCTGGGTGAATCCAGGGGCTCTGTCACTGGGCTGGTGACTCCTGCAGCTCTGCCCAAAATCAGGAGGATCCCTGAGGTTCTCCCCTGCCCGTGGAAGCGCTGCTGGAGGCACCAGGTCAGTAAGGACCGAGAGCTTGGAGAGGTGCTGGGCACATCTTGGCAGTAAAAGGGAATAAAGGAAAAAGAGAATAAGTAATAAAATGTATTTTAGCTCTGGTGTCACTGTTAGTGCAGTGGGCTTACAAGTGTCTATAACTGAGAAATATCCCTGGGTATCCACTGCCACGGTTCTGATGGGAATGTGATCATCACTCCTTTTAGCTGTAGGAAGTTATGCTGATTTGCCTTCTATCCAAAGGGTACTTTAGTGCATGATTCAATCATTACCTATTTAATGACCTAATCCATGAATCCTATTTACTCCGTGATTTGAAGTGGTTGTGACAAATTCCTGTGGTGAAATGCATAAGGGGTCATTGCCAAATGTGTCCATATATGCTTTATGCTAGAGCCTCCTGAGTTTGGTGTTAATATTCTCCTTACCTTCCATGATATTAAATTATCCTTAAGGATCAAATGGGGAAACTTCAAAAAGGGGCTCCAAGGCCAAAGCGTTTTCCTCCCTCAGCTCTTTTCCTTGTGCTGTGTAAACCCACTGGGAACTGCCTCCCACCCAGAGGAAGCAGTGCACCCTGAGCAGGGCCCTTCCTGGCGCAAACAAACCCTTGCCAGGTGTTGCTGACTTAAGGAACACCTTTACACTTGGCTTACAACATGTATGAAGAGTTCCAGGGTTTAACCCTGGAAAGCTGGCACCGGTGTCTGTCCCTAAGCCCTGCGAGGTGGTTCCTGCTGGGTGCAGAGCTCCAAGGAGCTGAGCTGAGCTGGGCTGGGCTGGGCTGGGCTGATGGGAACACTGGAGAGCAGCCCCTGTCCCTGGGGTGGGCACAGCACCCGTGTCCCTGCCCTGCCCTGCCCTGCCCTGCCCAACCAGGTTTTTGGGGAGCAGGGCTCGCTCCTCCCCGCCAGGCACAGCCCTGGCTGCGCAGCCCACCCCGAATTTGGCCATTTTTTTTTGCAAAAGCGAGATTGGTACGAGGCGAAGTGCAGATCCCACCACCCCCTTGTGCTGTCAGCGTGGAAGTCCTCTCTGGTGCCCATTTTCTGTACGAGGAGCAATGTACTCGCTGTGTGTGACCAGTGCATGCCTGGAGGAGCTCTCGAGACTCGGGACTGTTTGTTGGCTTAAACTAAAACTCTGTGAACTTAACCATGTATGTGTGAGACTTAATTCTGAGCATGTGTGTTCATATGTGTCCCGTGGTTGTTTCCTCTACTCAGAGCGCTGCTTACAAACACCACACAGTTAGCCTTGGCATGCTGCACTCTGGAGGGGTTTCAGCCATGCATGCCGGCCGAAGCATGACTTTAAACTTGCAGCCTAAATCTAAATTTGAAAACCAAATGCTTCAAGAGCTACCTCTACCGAAAGTAAGTATGGGCTAGCCAGCATTGCCGGCATTCCCGGTTAATTAATGATCCTTGCTTCCTCCTGGTTTAGCTTCTGCCTCTTCCTCCTGCTTTGAGGATGCCCACTCCACAAAGCAGGGCTGGCAGGGACGCGGCTCTGCCCCTTGCTGGCCTTGCTTTTTGGATTCTGGGCTCCCTGGCTGTCATTCCTGCTCTCCTGCTCTCCTCACACACGCCAGCGCTGCCATTTGCTCAGTGGGGAACATGGTTTGCTCTGGGACTGTTTGATCCTAGAAAAACGGGCGTGGAAATGTTATACAGGCTCCAGGAGACAGGGATTTCAATATCTGAGCAATAATTGGGTGTGCTGTAATTCCTGATGGGTTTTGAACACGGTACCACACCCAAACCCATTTCAAACTTCAAGTAACGCCTAAAAAAGAGAGTATTTCCCTCAATTATTTACTGTTTATCTTATATTTATTATGTATATATTGTTGACTAGTACAGACATACAAAACCATGTATTCCCAAGGAATATCTGAAGGGAGAGGCACACAGGACAAGGCAGAGAGGGTCATTCCTGCAGGATTCTCAATGCCAGGGAGGGATGCTGAGAGCTTTCCCTGCATCCTGAGGGATGGACATAGCTCAGCCTCTCCCTGCCCTGGCGCAGGAGCTGAGGGGACAAATCAGCAGCAACTCTGTGAGTGATGAAAGGGCAGCAGAGCCCAGGTCCCAGTGTTCCATCTGTGCTGGGAATGGCCAGGCTGGCCCCTGTGGAACAGCAATTCCCAAAGGAGCCTCCCAAGGGTTGAGAGCTCAGATCCAGGGGTTTGAGGAGAGCAGGACGATGCAGCAGCAGCAGGAGCTGGCCCAGAGCTCAGCCCTGCTCCCCTTGCCCACCTCCAGCTGGAATTCCCAGCAATCCAGGGCAGGGGGAGCTGTGCCAGGCCTTCCCCAGTGTCCCCAGCCCTCCATCTCCTGTCACCTCCATCCGTGTCCCCCGTGCTGCTCTGGGTCTGTGCTGCTCTGTGGTGGGGCGGGGGGCTCCCAGGGGATCCCTCTGGGTGTGTGTGCTGGGCAGGGACACCCCAGTGTTGTCTTTGCTTCCCAGACCTGTCTGTCTGCTCAGGTACTTGTCGCCTGTCCCTGGAAAAGTCCATTGGGCAAAACCCATCAACCCCAGAGAGAGGTGCTGGCTCCCTCCACGCGTTGGGAGTGAGGTGGTTTGGGCGCTGCCAGGGTTCCAGGCTGTAGGTGAATGTGGATATTAATGATGGATGTCTGAGGAAACCCAGGAATCTGCTCTGTGATCTATTCTGGGGTGTGGTCTGACGTGGGTTATTCTGCTTTTCTCTCTCACCAGCATTCCATTGCTCCATGTCCATAGAAACTGTGATGCTGAACTGCACTGAGGGGTTGTTCTCTCACTGTACTGTTTGGGGAAATGATTGTTGGGAAAGGTCACTGCAGGGGGAAATGACTGTTGGAAAAATGCTGTGTATATTTAGTGTTGTTGAATTTTATTGCTTCACACCTTCCACAGAATTTGCATTTCCTAAAGAATCCAGGCCACAGCAGTTTAATCCTTGCCTCTTCTGCTCCCTCCTTCCCGTGGCCTGGATTCAAGAGAGTAATGAGTGAGCTCTGGCTGTCAGGAAACCAACCTTAACAATGAATTGCCTTGAAAATGTTCATGACATCGATCTGCCCCTGCAGAAAATGTGGGAAGTGCTGCATTTCCTCTTTTCCCCACGTTTCCTGGAAGTGGAGCTGGGTTGCAGCCTGTCCCAGCTCAGAAAACGGCCACAATTTTGGGGTCAAATTCCTTTTGCTGCAGCAAATGAAATCCCAGGGTTTCCCTGTTTCTGGAGGAAGCTGAGAGCACTCTCTGCATTTTCCCTTTTACCTGTGGAGTACGAATTCCCCTCTGCAGGTCAGGCCCAGCTCTCTCCAGAGGGATAATTTCTACTTTTGGCTGCCAGTGAAAAGTTTTAAAAGCTCATGGTTTGGTGCAGCCCATTCTGAGAATGGGAATTCCCACCTTGCTTGGGAATCTCGGAGGACACCCAGAGAGGCCCATAAATGGATCCCTCAAGATGTGACCAGATTCCCAGGGCAGCTCTGGAGGAAATTGCTCATTTTGCCATTTTTCTATTTTTAATCAGGGTAAAGAAAGCTCTGCAAGGAGATCCTGGGCTTTAAACTGGGGAAATGTTTTTTCTAGTGGTTTTTTCATAGAAGGAAAATCACAAATTCAATTATTTTTCTAGAGGATTTCTTGAATGATGGAAGAATTATAATGGAAGTTTCTTTTCATTTTAAATAATCACTTCACGTCAGAGATGTGATTTAAATCATAATTTCCTTCTATTTACTTTTCAACTTCTGTCTAAAAACAGTTTTTAATGGAAAAATTCCCACCTTTCACATTTCAAAGCAAATTTGATTCATTCCTTCATCCATCTAGAGAAGTGTATCCTGATTTCTTATGTTTTTTACCCAAAGCTGGAGAAGAGATGCCTGGAATGGCAGAGGGGAAGAACAGACATTTTTTGCTCCTTTGCAGATTCCCATTAATCAATAAGCACTGAAGTGTGCCAGGTGCTGTCAGTGGCAGGACAGTGCTGGAATTTTGGGAAGTCTGACACCCAAAAGGTGTTAGGAAAACTCCCAGTGATGATGGAGAAATAGAGGGACAGACAATGGAAACTCAGGGTGGGGCAGGAAAAGTCCAAACGCCCTCCAAAGCTTAAAAACAAGAATGAAACAACCAGGGGGAAAAGTGACAAGGAAGAAACATGGAACAGGAGAGTCCCTGTGTGTTGTGACCATTCATGATGAGGCAAACATTGAATTCCAGGTCAATATTGTACAAAAATTGTCCCTGGCACAAGGCAGGAGGTTCTGGGAGCTGCACACAGAGCCAGCCCAGCCTCAGCACTGCCAGCAGGGAATGTTTGCTGCAGAAAACACAAACAGCTCCTTTGCCTTGGTGGCAAATCCTTCCCACAAACTTCCTGCTGCTGGAATGAGCAGGGAGCAAATCCTAACTCCAGAGTTAACGCCAGGCTCTTTAAACATTGGAATTTCACCAAAACCCGTTTTTCTGAAAGTAACGAGTCCCGTCCAATGAGTTTTCTCTTCTCTCTCACCATTCATTATTCTCGTTATTTCTGTCCTGAGCCCCTCAAGCCCCGCTGCTTGCCCCCCGAGAGCCCCCGGTGCCGCCGCGTTGGCGAGCGCTGGGCAGGCCGGGCGCCGTGCGCGTGGCTGGGCTGTTGTGGCTGCGTGTGGGGGGTTTGTGCTGGTGACTAAGGGCTGCCCTGCCTTTGTGAACAGACCCCGTCGCAGCAGAGCAGCCTCCTGGACAACGGGCAGGACGAGGTGGCCGTGGGCAGCCCCTGGAACCCCTACCCGCTGGGCCGGCGGGACGTGCCCCCCGACACCGTCACCAAGAAGGTAAGGGGGGACAGCAGGCATGGGACAGCCTGGGGACAGCAGGACAGCAATGGGGACAGCAGGACAGCAATGGGGACAGCCCTGGGGGCAGCAGAACAACTCTGGGCAGCACCCGTGGCTGCTCCAACCCTGAAAGCGGGAATTGCTGTGATTGAGGGCAGTGTTTGATTGAGGCCCTGATGCCTTGTGCAGGCTGCCCTAGAGCAGAGTCCCAGAATAAAGCAGGGATTTATTCACAGCATCTCCTCCATGGATCCACCTTGGGCTGCACCAGAGCCCAGCCAGGGCTGCACCCAAGATGAACCAAAATGGCCCCAAAATGCACGGCCGGGCACGGGCTCTGTCCCTGGGATCAGTTCTGCTCCATTTGCACCTTGCAGTTCATTGTCCCATCCCAGCTTTAGCCCAGGCAGTCCCACCCTGCTTGTTTTTCTCTCTCCAGCCCACGGGGTTTGTGCTCCTGGGCTGAGATTTGGGTCATTTGTCCTTGGTGCCCAGCTGGAGCAGGAATTGTTTTGTCTCCCTGCTCTGTGCACACAGCTCACCATCCCCTGTGTGAGGCCCAGACCCACACACTAAAACAGCACAGAATCTGAAAATATAAAAGCCAAACCCTGAGGCATCAGCCCTTTGTGTGCTCTGGTTCTGCTGTGGGCAGTGGGCACAGGGAGCTGGGCAGGGCTTCTCCTGCAGGGTCTCATCCCAAGGTTTCACCCCAGGGATGATGCTCAGTCCACAAACAGCATGAGGGGTGGGATGGCTCCAGCCCAGCCCTGCACAGGCACAGCCTTTTGCTGTTAAACTCCCTGGAAAAGGGTCACTTTCTGGTGCTTCTGTGGTGGTGGACACTGAATTCCAGTGCTTGGAGCTCCTGGCTGCCCCTCCCAGCCCCAGCCCTGCTCAGCAGTGCTCTGACCATAAAGCTGGAGACTGGAGAATCCTCACGGCCCTGTTGGAGGAGGAGCTGCAGGGATGGGCCAGGATAATCACAGGGATCGCTGTCAGGAGATCCCTCCTGAAGTCCCGGCAGTGAGTGACACCACCATGCACAGAGGAGCATCCCAAGGAGCTCCTGCTGCTCCAAGCTTTGTCCTTGGAGATGCAGCCAGGGATGCCTGAGTGCAGGAAGGCTGCTGGGGGTGGAAACAAAAGCCATTGCTCCCAGAGATGCCTGCAGACACAGGAGGAGGAGGGAAACTGATGCTGAGGGATGGAGCTGGCCCAACAGCCGAGTTTTTGTCCCCTGATCTGAGGGAAAAGGGGATGAGCAGAGCCAGAACCCCGCATTTCCCGGCTGCAGGGGGAAACGCCGGGTGAGAGCAGGGAGCGGGGCTCGGGGGCCGGGTCAGAGCAGGGAGCGGGGCTCGGGGGACGGGACCGGGTCAGAGCAGGGAGCGGGGCTCCGGAGCCGGGTCAGAGCAGGGAGCGGGGCTCGGGGGACGGGACCGGGTCAGAGCAGGGAGCGGGGCTCGGGAGCCGGGGCCGGGTCAGAGCAGGGAGCGGGGCTCCGGGGCAGGCTGTCCCTGACGCGCTGCTCGCCCACAGGCAGGTAGCCACATCCAGACGCTGATGGGCTCGCAGAGCCTGCAGCACCGGAGCCGGGAGCAGCAGTACGAGGGCGGCATGAACAAGGTGACCATCCAGCAGTACCAGCCCCCGCTGCCCATCCAGATCCCGTCCTCGCAGGGCTCCCGGGCCCCCCAGCCCCAGCGGTGCCTCATCCAGACCAAGGGCCAGCGCAGCACCGACGCCTACCAGGAGCAGGTGAGACTGGGGGCATGGGCACAGCCCGGGCTGTGGTGTGGTGAGGTACCAGGACGAGGTGAGAGATGAGAAATTGGCTCCAGGTTCTCAGAGGGCTGATGTTATATTATATTATATTATATTATATTATATTATATTATATTATATTATATTATATTATATTATATTATATTATATTATATTATATTATATTATATTATATTATATTATATTCTTAATTATGTATTCATATTTATTATATATTTTATATTATAAAATATAATTATATATTATAATATAAAATCTATAATAAATATGAATATATATAATAAATATATATTTATTATATATAGTAATATATAATTATATATATTGTATCTTTATAATGTATAGTTATAATTTTTCTAATATTTATATTATGCTATATTATATTATATTATACATTATATATAATATTATATGATATTTGTTATATTACATTATATTTATTAATATAAAAATATATATTTCTTAATATTTAATATATAATATATAGTAAATAGAATGCGTTAATAATTAAGATATTCGTTAATAATATTCTATTTGATGTTATAGTATTATTAATATTATAATATTAATCTTTATTATATATTTATTATAAGAAATTATATACTAAAACTATACTAAAGAAAGATAAAAGATACATACAGAAGGCTAGCAAAGAATGAAGAATAAAATCCCGTGACTCACCAGGGTCCCGACACAGCTGGGACTGGGATTGGTCATTAGGTTAAAACAACTCACGTGCTGGGAAAGCCATTGTCCAAGTCACATTCCAGAGCAGCAAGACAGGGAGAAGCTGAAGCTTCCCAGCTTCCCAGGAGAAGAAATCCTGGTGAAGGGATTTTTCATAAAATGTCACGGTGACACTGGGGGGGCACGGGGCAGCTCCTGGGCGCCAAAAATCCCAGAGGGCTCCTCCAAAGTGCCCACGGGAGAGGGAACCCTGGGCAGGAGTGGGGGAGCTGGGCCGGGGAGTCCAGAGGAGCTGGGACTGGGAGAGCTTTGGTTGGACTGGGAGAGCTCTGGTGTGTCTAGGGGAGCTCTGGTTGGACTGGGAGAGCTCTGATGTGTCTAGGGGAGCTCTGGCTGGACTGGGAGAGCTCTGGTGTGTCCAGGGGAGCTCTGGTGTGTCTAGGGGAGCTCTGGTTGGACTGGGAGAGCTCTGGTGTGTCTAGGGGAGCTCTGGTTGGGCTGGGAGAGCTCTGGTGTGTCTAGAGGAGCTCTGGTTGGACTGGGAGAGCTCTGGCTGGACTGGGAGAGCTCTGGTGTGTCTAGGGGAGCTCTGGTTGGACTGGGAGAGCTCTGGTGTGTCTAGGGGAGCTCTGGTTGGGCTGGGAGAGCTCTGGTGTGTCTAGGGGAGCTCTGGTTGGGCTGGGGACAGGCTGGGTCCATCCCTTGCCCAGCACCAGCCACCGGTACCCATTTTCTCCCAGTATGACCCAGTGCCACCGTTTGGAACTGAGGTCCCTGGGCAGTCCTGGGTCAGACTGAGTTCATTTTCAGCCTCTGCCCTTTGCCCAGTGACCCCATTCAGGGCCAGCAGGGCAGGGCTCTGGGGGCACCCTGCTCTGCCCAGCACAGCCCAGCTGCTGCCCCAGTGCCCCAGCCTGGCACAGGCACTTGTCCCAGGGGTGCTGCACATCTGGCTCCTCCTGGGAAAATAAAATTGCACCAGGCAAAGCCTCACCGATGGGTTTATCCCAACGTTTTAGTGAAAAACCTGGCCAGGGTGAACTTCTCTTTCATTAATCTGAGGGGGTTTTTTCCTCCCTGAAAAGAGAACATTAAAATCCATGCAAAAATCCGTGAACCACAGGGAATGTTATGGTATCGATGCAGTGTGGGAAAATACTGCCAGTTCTTCCAGCTTATATATTTTATAGTTTTGTAATATTTCTATGTTTTAGCAATATTCCAGTGGCTTTTCCCATCTTGTGGAGTGCAGGGGCTCAGCTCCTCCAGGGAAATGGGATGTGAGGGCAGGAGGTGCCTGCCTGGGGCAGGGTGCAGTGCTGACACCCCTGTTTTTCCTGCCTAGTTTTGTGTGAGGATAGAGAAGAATCCTGGCCTTGGCTTTAGTATCAGTGGTGGAATAAGTGGACAAGGAAATCCATTCAAACCTTCTGATAAGGTAAGTGTGAAATTCCTCTCTCCCTGCTCCTGGTCTGAGGTCACAGAGTGGAGGCAAAGAACAGGAGGGGATGTTTGTGCCTCTCTGTTGGTGTAATTGAAAGATTTTTTTTCCCCATTCTTAGCTTTGTTCTTGGGTGGATTTTTTTGTTGTTTGCTTATTTTGGCAGAGTGTTGTTTGCTTGTTTTCCCAGTTAAAGAAGATGAGGGAATCAAGCATCAATCCCATGAGTGTCTGGCCCATATTCCCTGGATAAAACAATTTTTTGGGCTGTTTTCTGGAGAATTGTCTCTCTCACTTTTTAAGAGTTGCCTTAGACCCCAATTAAATTTTTAGTAAATTAATTAGAGTATATATTATATTATATTATATTATATTATATTATATTATATTATATTATATTATATTATATTATATTATATTATATTATATTATATTATATTATATTATATTATATTATATTATATTATATTATATTATATTATATTATATTATATTATATTATATTATATTTACTATACTAAAGTACAGTATCATCCCCTGAGGCTGAAATTCCAGGGTTTGTAGCTGCTGTGTCCAATAAAAGCAGCCTGGAAGTCCCTGGATCCTTACAGACCCCATGGCAGCAGATGTCTCCTGTTCTGGGAGTTAAAACTGACACCTGGTGGTGGCCAGGGACACTCAGGGCTCATTCTGGGAATTGCACGTTTCAGATAAATCGATTTGCAATAGAAAGAGGCCGCGAAAACTCCAAGGTGTGCTGAGTCCCAGCTGCCGGGGCTGTAGGAGTGGGAAGTGGACTCTTACCCCTGTGGGTTTGTGTTTGGTGCCGTGGAACTGACTGGAGTTTGTTGGAAAGGAGGCCTTGAACGCATGCCTGGAGCTGATGTTCTTGGATAATACTGGATTCACGTTGCAGGGACAGTGGGAACTTCCATAAATATTTCAGATAATGAAATTGAAGCTGTGCAAAGATTGCTGTGTTGATTATGATACACATTGTTCCAATAATTAACACTTGCTCCATTTTAATTTCCCTCCTGACAAGCTGCCACTCCTGCCCTGTTCACACTGGACTTTCTTTGTGATGTGGATTTTAGTGTAAGATTGTGGTGGTGTTCACAGGGGTCCCAGGATGAGGGAAGAGATGAGAATGTGGCTCCGTGTTTCAGAAGACTGATTTATTATTTTATGATATATATTATATTAAAAGAAAATTATATACTAAAAGAATAGAAGAAAGGATTTCATCAGAAGGCTTGAAAAGAATAGAAAGGAATGATAATAAAATCTTGTGACTGCTGAGTCCCAGCACAGCTGGACCTGTGATTGGTCATCAAGTAGAAACAACTCACAAGGACCAATCACAGATGCACCTGTTGCATTCCACAGCAGCAGATAATCATTGTTTTTCTTTTCCTCTGAGGCTTCTCAGGAGAAAAAATCCTAGCAAAGGATTTTTCAGAAAATATGTCTGTGACATAAGATGACCCACAATTATTGATAAGTGCTGAAGGTCCCAGGGAGCTGCTCCACCCCCAGACTGGAGTTTGATAGCAAACAAATAAACCAGTTTGGTGTCAGCCCCTCTCCAGGGCGTGCAGAGCCCCCAGGCCCCAGCCAGGGAGGGAGCCCCGTGTTTTTTGGGATGTAGTTCTTGGAGAAAGCATCCTAACCTGTGTTACTTCTGACTTATAGGGTATCTTTGTTACTAGGGTTCAGCCTGACGGCCCCGCCTCCAGCCTGCTCCAGCCCGGAGACAAAATCCTGCAGGTAGGGATGTGGGGGTGCTGGGCTCAGAGCCCAGCCTGGGAGCACACGGGGTGTGTTTGCAGCAGGGCTGAGCTGCTGTGGCGTTCTGGGGACTTCAGTGGTGATTTACAGCTGGTGCCCAAAGCACTCTTTGCCCTGGTGGCCGCCACCTCCCTGGGCAGCCGTTCCAGAACTTTATCACCTTTCTGGAAAAAGCTTTTTCCTGATACCCAACCTGTATTTCCCTTGGTGCAGCTGGAGCCTGTGTCAGGACCCTGATCAGCCCCAGCCGTTCCCCTTTGTCCCCCTCAGCACCTCATTCCAGATTCTCCAGGCAGATCCTCCCTCTGGAGCCTGTCCCTGTCTGTGCCACCAGCTGGGGCTCGGATCCATCTCCCCCCGGCCTTGGCCCACTGTCCCCACACTCTGCCCCAGGATCTCCCTCTGGATCCCTCCCATCCCACAGGGCAGAACTCTGGGATTCCATTAATGCCTCATCTTGGTGCAGCTGTCGGTGCATTTGGAATCCTCCCGGCCTGGAATTTGGATTCCTCTTTCCCAGAGGAAAGGTGTTTTATTGTGTTGAGGCTTTCAGCATGGTCAGAGCCCAGAGCCGTCCCAGAGTCACAGCCTGATTCAGTGGGGGTGAAATCACTCCGTGGAGCCCCCAGCCCAGCCCCAAAGCCGTCCCACACAGGACAAGGGCAGCGTGTGCTCTGTGCTCACGAGAAACCCTCACGTGTTCATTGTTTATTTCAGCCTTGCTTTTAATTGCCAAATAGCCCTTTTTTCCCCCGAAACAAGGCACTGAAGCCTCTCCCGTTGTGTTTTCCCTGCTGCAGGCCAACGGACACAGCTTTGTACACCTGGAACACGAGAAGGCTGTGCTCCTACTGAAGAGTTTCCAGAACACAGTAGACTTAGTTATCCAACGTGAGCTTACTGTCTAAATATTTTTTTATAAATAGTAAATATGTCTAGCCAGATCTAATGTTCAAAAGGATTTATACATAGGAAACCAATTTTTTGCCAATTGCTGGACCAATGGCAAACGGTAGTGCCAAATGTATAATACTCTATGTTAGTACCAATCATCGGGAGAAAATATAAGAATTAACTCTATAAATATATTGTTCATGTGGCTCCGTATTAGTTTTACTTGTCAGCCTCTGGCTGTGCATTGGTGCGTTTTTTTAACCAAGTTCCTTCTTAAAAGTCAATTTCATATGATTTCAAAACACAGAAGCACATACAAATCCTTTAGGAATTCTGCTGTCCATCAGAAACACTGCCTCAAAGTTGTATATGCCTTTATAAAGATGAAATATATTAACCTGTACTTCCCATGAAATATTTCTATCATGTCGCATACGAAAGTATAGAGAAGAAAATATTTTCATAAACACCTCAAAGAAAGTATATATTAAATTAAATTTAATAATGTTCATTTATTTTCAATGCAAAGATATTCTATGCCTTATGAAAATACCTGTACATATGCCGTGTGTATAGCTGGCTCCGTAGGGATCAGGAACAATTCACTACACAGGGTGAGAGACTTCTCCAGCTGTAACTCTGGGACCTCGGGACAAGGAGCCCGCGTGGGAATGGGACAGCTCCCTCTGGAGTGGGTGAACAACTCCCTCTGGAATGGGATAGCTCCTTCTGGAATGGGATAGCTTGTTCTGGAATGGGATAAATCCATCTGGAATGGGATAGCTTGTTCTGGAATGGGATAGCTCCTTCTGGAATGGGTGAACTCATTGTGGAATGGGATAGCTCCTTCTGGAATGGGATAGCTCCTTCTGGAATGGGTGAACAACTCCCTCTGGAATGGGATAGCTCCCTCTGGAATAGGTGAATTCATTCTGGAATGGGATAGCTCCTTCTGAAATGGGGTAACTCCCTTTGGAATGGGATATCTCCCTCTGGAATGGGTGAACTCCTTCTGGAATGGGGTAACTCCCTTTGGAATGGGATATCTCCCTCTGGAACGGGGTAACTCCCTTTGGAATGGGGTAAATCCCTTTGGAATGGGATATCTCCCTCTGGAATGGGTGAAATCCTTCTGGAATGGGGTAACTCCCTCTGGAATGGGTGAACTCCCTCTGGAAGGGGGTGGCTCCCTTCAGGACAGGTTAACTCCCTTTGCTTTGGCTCTTCCCTCGATTCCATGTGCACACACTACAGGAGAACACCGAGGACAGGCAGGTTTGGCTCACGGATGGAGGAAGGTTGTGATGGTGGCAGTAAAACTCCTTTTGTTGCTGCTAATTTAACTCGTTAATTTTTCATTTCAGACTCCCCATTGACATTGTTGTGTATTTTCCCCCCTGCTCCAGGCCCTGCTCGGGATATTCCCATGGGTGAGGCTTTCTGGGATCCTGGGCTGGGTCCTGGGAAGGGATGGGCACAGACACATCCCAGGAGCTGCAGGTGACCCCAGACCAGCCCAGCAGGAGCATTCCCAGCAGAGGGCCAGGGACAGCCCCTCGTGTCCAGGTCCTGGGGCTGTTCCCAAAGCCCAGACCGTGCCCAGCTGCTGCTGCTCAGGGGTGCCAGGGTCCAGCCTGGTTATCCCTGACAGCAAAGTGGGAAAACACAGGGAAAGCCCTGCAGGGGATTTCAGGGGATCCCAGTGCCCTGGAGCAATGGCCAGGGGCTGAGGGACAGCTGGCTCTGGGATCACCTGCACCATTCCCACCCAAAATCCCACAGCCCAGGGTGCAGCCACAGCCCACGGGGATGCTCCCCTTCTCCAAGGATTCCCAAACCTTCTCTCTCTGGCTGTGGGACCTGGGCAGCTGCAGGCCCAGGGAAGCCCCCACCCCTGATAATTTGCCATTTTCCCAGTGCCAGCTCACAGTCCCTACCCAGGTGATGGCAAACCAGGGAAGTTCTCAGCCAGTTGTTCCCAACAGTGACCATTTAACATCCTCAAATCCGGTTTCATGTTTTCCAAGGTATTTTTTAGCACATCCACGTCTGCATCTGTGTTTGGTGGCAGTGCCAGCCCTGGGAGGGGACAGGGGGCTCCACACAGGGAACAGGCAGGACAAGGCTGAGGGTGATGGGGCAGCTGAGAGCAGAGCCAAGGAAATCCAGGAAAAATCTGAGCAGGAAATGTCCAGGAGGTTGGTTTGCTGTTGGTAGTGAGCACTTGGAGTGTAAAGATGTTAAACCCCTTGGTTAAAGCCCTTTCCAGGGCCTGAAGGGGCTCCAGGAGAGCTGGGGAGGGACTTGAGACAAGGCATGGAGGGACAGGACACAGGGAATGGCTCCCACTGCCAGAGGGCAGGGATGGATGGGAGATTGGGAATTGGGAATTGTTCCTGGCAGGGTGGGCAGGGGCTGGAATAGAATTCCCAGATTTGCTGTGGCTGCCCCTGGATCCCTGGCAGTGCCCAAGGCCAGGCTGGACACTGGGGCTGGAGCACCTGGGACAGTGGGAGGTGTCCCTGCCATGGCAGGGGTGGCACTGGGTGGCTCTGAGGTCCCTTCCCCTCCAGCCCATCTTGGGATGCTGGGCCCCCTTTGGGATGCTGGGACCCCTCTCTGCTGGAGTTCAGCACCGATTACCTGATGCAATCAGAGGTGCCTCTGCACAGAGCTCTGGGGGGATGCAAGGACAGGGAATGCAAACCCAGGGCAATGAACCCCCACAATGGGATCAGCTGAGGGCAGGGCTCGGGGGAGGCCCCGCTCCCAGGGGATCAGAGTGTTTATTCTGTTTGTTCCCAGGAGCTGCCCTGGATGAGGGATGTCCTGCTGGGCCCCCTGGCCAGGCAGAGCCTGTCCCACAGCAGCAGGGCCGGGGACAGGTGCCCAGATGGCTCAGGGGGTGACAGAGCTGCGGGGTCAGCACCCACCCTGGCAGGGTTTGGCCATAGACAAACACAGCAAGTCCCACCTCAGCCCGAGGAAGAATTTCTTTCCCTGGGGTGGCAGGGCCCTCTGGGGACACCCCAACCCCACCCCGTCCCCGAGTCCCCTGCCCCAGGCTGGGCTGGATGGTGCCCAGAGGTCCCTGCTGTGATTCTGTGAACTGGTGGCACGTCACAGTTAGAACTCCCAAAGGAAACTGGGGATGCTGTGCCAGCGGGAGCTCCCTGCCCGTGCCCGTCCCTCGCCATCCCTCTGCAAGTGCCCGGCTCCAGGCTGTCCCTGGCAGGCAGGGCAGGCCCCCGTGCCCACACAGCTTCCTGGGCAGCAGCTTGGGCAGGACACGGACCCAGGGACCCACGGGGAGCTGGCCTGGCCCTGGAGCCACGGGTGGGCACAGCTGTGGTGCCGCTGGGGCCAGGCCTGCAGGGCACCACCACCCAACCCCAAATGGCACCGTTTGCAAATCGCAGAATTTCAAACCAAAAAAGAAAATGAAACCCCAAAAAAAGCTTTTTGCCAATCCTCTCCCTGGCTGATTCCAGCTGATCTAGTGGAAGTGACTGACTGGCACCAGTCCGGGCACTCCTGGCACTGCCCTGTGTCCCTTGGGTGGCGGTGGCTGTGTCCCCTCCCTCCTCCTCCTCCTCCTCCTCCCCGGGCAGGGCACTCTCATCACTTCGGTTTTCTACCTGTGAGTACTGTATCCAGTTCAGAACCAACAGCTTCCTTTAGTAAAGATTTTACCATTTTATAAAAGACATGTTTAATTATGATGGAGATGGCTGTATTGTAATTAATATTTTGAGATAATTGTGATTTTGAGCTTAAATTATATACAGAAATGGTCATTTTTGTATGTGTTCAAAGATTGCTATATTCCAGATGACTGTACTTTTCAGTTGAATTCCAGTATCCATGTAAATAAAGCTGAATGAGGAAATATTTACTACTTTATTAACATAGATTGTGAATGTACTTCATGTTTTTTGCAGTATAAAGACTTACTGAACTTGAAAGCTGCTTCATTTTATGTGCAAAAAGGTACTTCAAAAATTCTATTTTAAATCTATTGATTGAGTGCAATCAGCTCCTGTCCCCTGGCACACGCAGGTTGTCCCCTCCCCGTGCCCTGGAGGGCCTGGCCCGTGCTGTGGGGCTGCTGCACTTGGCAGCTGCTCTGCAAAGAGGGAGCCCAGGGACTGAACCGATGCTGTGCAGTGCAGCAGAGCCATTTTCGGCTTTGCTGTACCCACCTTTTTCAGTATTTCCAAGAAAAAAAAGTGTTTTGAATAACATTAAAAAGTCTCTTTATTGTATAAATAATAAAAACGTCACCTTATTGTAAGGCTTTCGGGTGGTTTTTGTTTTTTCCTGGCAGAAAGGACCTTTCAGAGGGTGGGGAAGGGTGGAATGAGCCTGGAAAATTGGGCAACTCCCAAACTCCCTGGCTACAGCCAGGGGAGACATCAAATATGGAAAGGGAGTGATGGAAATGGGGAAGAAAACTCAGGTTTGGCAGCTGTGGGGGCAAATGTACGGAAAGATAAATGCATGGAAGAAATGGATGAAAGGACAAAATGTATGGAAGGATAAATGCATGGAAGAAATGGATGAAAGGACAAAATGTATGGAAGGATAAATGCATGGAAGAAATGGATGAAAGGACAAAATGTATGGAAGGATAAATGCATGGAGAATGAATGCATGAAGAAATGGATGAAAGGACAAATGCACGAAGGACAAAATGTATGGAAACAAAAGGGGGCAGGGGTGAGGGCAGCAGCAGCTCCATCACCCAAGGAGCTGCAGAAGTGGCCCTGGAGCTCCAGGTGTCCCCTGCTGTCACCACACTCAGGCCCTGTCATCTGCCCTTCCCATCCCCACTCCCCCAGACCTTTCCCAGCCCATTCCCTTTCCCATCTCCCTGCAGCCAGGACCAGGTTCTGCTCCCCTCCTTGGGGACACAGGGAGGTGCAGCTGGGCCTGAGCCCCCTGAGCCATCCCTGCTCCAGCTGGAAGGCAATTCCCACACCTGGGGAGCTGAGGGTGTTTTTATGTTCATCTGGACACGTTCAAAACCTGGGAATTTTAGTGAGGAACTGCAAAAAGTCCTGCAGTGCTACAGAACATCCAGGGCTGTGTCCATGAGAGACCCTGAGGGGCTGGAGAGTGTCCAGGGCAGGGAATGGAGCCCCAGGAGGGGCTGGAGAATGAAAGGGAAGGGGCTCAGCCTGGAGCAAAGGAGGCTCAGGGGCCCTTGTGGCTCTGCACAGCTCCTGACAGGAGGGCACAGCCGGGGGAGAGTCAGGGAACAAGGGACAGGAGCAGAGGAATGGCCTCAGGCTGGACACCAGCAGGAATTTCCCCATGGAAAGGGGGCTCAGGCCTTGGAGGGTGGTGGAGCCCACCCACAGCACTGCTACCATTAAAGGTACCACCTGCAGGACATTTGGAAGTGTGTCTGAGCAAGAGAAGTTCTCAATGTTCCCATCTACAGAGCTGCTACAGCTTGAAGGACCCAAGGCAGACATCCAAGAGGAACATTTATTGTCTCAGCACAGCACCAGCCCCATTTTCACTCAGGCGAGCCCTGCACACACCTGGGGCATCTCTCACCACCTCACAGCTCAAGCACTCCACCTCACTCACACCAGGGGACAGCAATGAAACAATAGAAAACAGGAATACAAACCCCAGAGTGTTCCCTTCTGCCTTTGCCCCAGTGCTTCAATGGTGACAACTCTCTCCAGAGCCCAGCTCAGCTGCAGGAAGGATTGTGCTTACTGAAGGCAGCTTTCCTTGCTGTCCTTTATTACAAACAGTGTAAACAGAGAGGTGTGGGATCCTGAAATCCCTGCTGGAACATGCAGAGGGCAGGGAATGTTTCACAGCTGGGTCCTTAACACTGGGCAGACTCCCAGCCAGGAGCAGCAGAAGGATGGAAGCAGTGGAGCCCAGGGGTGCTGGTGGGACAGGGGGTACCTGGCTGCTCCTGTTCTGCTGGAATGTGCAGCTCTGCAGGTATTAGAGCAGTGCAGCTGTGCCCTTGGCCAGTTCAGGCTCAGGTGGGAATGGCCAGGGCTCAGTGGGAATGCAGCTCCAAAGTTATTTCAGCACGGCAGCCGTGCCCTTGGCCAGGCCAGGCTCAGGAGGAATACCCAGGGCTCAGGAGCAGTGCCCAGGGCTCAGGGCAGTGCCCAGGGCTCAGGAGCAGTGCCCAGGGCTCAGGGCAGTGCCCAGTGCTCAGGAGCAGTGCCCAGGGCTCAGGAGCAGTGCCCAGGGCTCAGGGCAGTGCCCAGGCTCAGCAGGGGATGCGGCTCCTCAGGTACTCCAGCACAGCAGCCATGCCCTTGGCCAAGCCAGGCTCAGGGCTGAGGCGGGAATGCCCAGGCTGAGGTGGCAGTGCCCAGGCAGGGCTCAGGGCAGTGCCCAGGCTCAGAGCAGTGCCCAGGCAGGGCTCAGAGCAGTGCCCAGGGCTCAGGGCAGTGCCCAGGCTCAGCAGGGGATGCGGCTCCTCAGGTACTCCAGCACAGCAGCCATGCCCTTGGCCAAGGCAGGCTCGGGGCTGAGGTGGGAATGCCCAGGCTGAGGTGGCAGTGCCCAGGCAGGGCTCAGGGCAGTGCCCAGGCTCAGAGCAGTGCCCAGGCAGGGCTCAGGGCAGTGCCCAGGGCTCAGGGCAGTGCCCAGGCTCAGCAGGGGATGCGGCTCCTCAGGTACTCCAGCACAGCAGCCGTGCCCTTGGCCAGCACGGCGGCGCGGGGCGTGCGGAACGGGTTCCCCTCCAGCAGCAGGCTCCTGCAAACAGGGGTGAGTCACTGGGATAAATCTCCTTGTACCCACACACTCAGCCACTGCAGGCACATGTCTGAGGCCTGTGAAATTCCTGGGGAGTCACCCCTCTGTGCTGCTACAGGAGTCTGGGTTTCTGCTGAGCTTTGAGACAGCTGAGTTTTAATTTATGCTGATAAATCAGTGGGGGCGTAGAACACACCCCACTCCTTCAGCCTCTGCCAGGAGGAGAGAGAAGAGAACTTCTGGAATATAGAAACAGAATTCCAGAGTGGCTCAGGCTGGAAGGGAGCAGTGGGCTCAGCTGGTCCAACCTCCCTGCTCAATGGGAGCTGCACCAGCAGTGTGACTGGGAGCACAGGAAATGTCACCCCCAAGGCTTCACCACGAGCTTCACACAACTCCCAGACCCTCAACATCAGTTCTAAATGATACAACAACTCCCACAATTCTCTGCAATATTGAGAAACTAGGGAAGAGATTATTGAAGAAACTGCCCTGTTCTACAGATGGCCAGAGACCCTTTTTGGGCAATCCCAACACCCTTTCAATGGGTGCTTTTTCCTCTGGCAAACACTCCTGAAGAACTGACAGCAAATGTGTTTATAAGCAGCCCCCTGGCCCCACACACCTGAGGCTCTCACAGTTGCCCAGCTCTGGGGGCACCTGGAGAAGGTCATTGTTCTGCAGGTCCAGCGTTCCCAGCTTGTCCAGCCCCTTCAGCTGCACGGGGTCGATGGATCCCACCTGGTTGTTGCTGAGCAGGATGTTCTCCAGGGCTGGCAGGTGATACAGGACACTGGGGAACACCTTAAATCTTCAGGAGGAGAAAGGAGGGATAGTCAGAAACAGGGCATTCGGAAGAGGAGCACTTCATGGGAGCTCCAGCTCATTGAAGTGGCTCCTTGTTCTCACTCCACAGGAAAACTGTGTCAAACTCAGCCCAGATCTTTTCATTATTGTATTAAAAAAAGTCTGAAGAGTTTCTCACCTATTATAAGCAAGATTTATTGTGTGCAGTTTTTTCAGTGCCTCCATTTCCTCAGGCAAGGCTGTCAGAAGATTGTTTCTGTTATCAAAGAAAGACAAACAACAAGCAGTAAACTTAGTCAGGGGTTTGCCTGAGAATTCCCAGATCAGCTACACAGTCTGGGGCCGGTCCACTGCCTCACAGCAGGGACCAGAGCATGCCAGGGATTCCCATTTCTGCCAGGAGGACACTCAAAGCCTGTCCTCTAAAGATTCCCAAGTATTCCCAAGCAGCCACCAACTGCACACAGCTGCCTGGAAATTCAGCTCCTTGTTTCCAGAGGAAAGCTTATCAAAGTGCCCAGACCCTGGAGCCAAAGTGAATCACTCCAAAGGTCACTCCAAAGCTCCCCAAAATCAATGGATTGAGCTAATCCTGAGCTAACGAAGCCAGGAGCATTTCTCAGGAATCAGAGGAGGCAAGGTGACAACGAGGAGCCATCTCCTGCCTCTCTTTCTGGCAGTGCAACAGAATCTGCACCTTCCCTGTCCTAACTCCCAGGAATTTTTGGTGTGGTTTTCTTCTGGGGGGTTGGGGGAGTGTTTTGAAATAGCAACATCTCAGAACCCTTCTCTGAGTGAGGCAGGATCTCTCCTCCAGCACATTTCAGAACTGGTCCATTTCTTTTTGTGTCTTCTTTAAGCAAGGCCCAAATTTAGGCCAACTCCTATTCTGGCTCTGACAGGGAGAGATTTTGGGAATGAAGATGATTTCAGTGCTGCCATCCCACTGGAACAGATGGCTGCTCTAGGGAAAGAAGCTCCCAGGCAAGGAAGTGCAACAACACACATCACCAACCTGAGATCCAAATGTGTCAGCTTCTGGAGCAGGCACAGCCCCGAGGAAATGGAGGAGATTTTGTTGAAGCCCAGGCTGACATCACAAACTGAGTCCTTCAGCTCCACAAGCCTGAAGCACAAAAGGAGATGCTCTCACTATGGAAGCTCGTGGTTTCTTTGTAAGTTATTAAAAAACCCTGTTTATTCTACAAATCAAGGACAAGTTGTGCTTTTTTCTGAAGGGATTTTGGGGAGATAATGCAATGTCACCTGTGGGAGCTCTGCTCCTACAGCCTTACATGTGGGGTAAGGCAAAGCCCAAATAATTTATCTACAATTATCAGATTGCATTTTCTCTCACAAACATTGCTACCAAAGCCTCCTCAATAAATGCAGTCAGGAGCTGTTTCAGAGACCATGGCCCAGGTGACATCACTGCCACCTCATGCCCTTGATATGTTTTAACACAGACTTTACCCACCTTCTTCTGCAGCCAAAAAACCTGACCAAAAATTCCTATTTTTTTCCCCATCTTTTTTTTCTGCTCTCCTGTTGTGCTGTTACAAACTCTGGTAGCACCTGCTGCTGCTTGCAGGAGGTTATTTATTGTACTAACATGCTTTGGTGTAAAGGTTTTCACAGTTCAAAAAGTTCCCTGTTAAACACCCCAAACAGAATCTCTGGCTTAGCCCTGAAACAAAAGGCAATTAAATGAGAAAACTCTCCTGTCTCCTGTCTGGATTTGCATGAAATGGAATTCTGTGGCAGCTGCACACTCCCCCACACCCATCCCAGGGAATTCAGCAGCCTCTCACATGGTGACACACAGCATGGGATGCACAAGCAGCAGCTCCCAAAATTGAGTCTCTAGAAGCCTTTTTGTCCCTCTGGGATTGCACCTGCCCAAGCTGTCTGTGCCAGAGGTTGTGTTCAGCACCCCTGGGAATAAACTGCCCTCAAAAATCAGTGTGGATGGTCTCTGGGGGCTCCCAGAGACACAGCAGCCTTCCTCCTGACACAGAGGGATCACTGGTTCCCAGCAGTGCCAGGGAAAGCCTTTCCTGGGCTGTGGCTGGCCCTGGTGACTGCACACACTGGGATCCGTGTGCACAAACAGCTCAGGGGAGAACAGCACGCTGGAAACCAAGGCAGGAGAGCAAAGCCCAGGTGGGAATGGGCTCCCAGCAGTACCTTGGGGGGATCTCCCTGAGCTGGTTCTTGCTGAAGTTGACGGTGGCCACGGGGTTGGCGCCCACGGCATCGAACACGGCCTCGGGGATCTCGGCAGCCTGCTTGTCACTGGGACAGGAGTGACACCAATTAACCACTGCCTGCTAATCAACACAGCACTTTCACCCTCTTCCAGAGAAGAGCAGAACACGGGGAGCAGCTGCAGGAAACCCCCAGCACTGCCCCATGCCCACAGTGTCACCAAACAGGACTTTTTCCCACTTCCTAACCCTTCCAGGTCCTTTAAAGGAATAACTGAGCAGCAACTCCCCTGCCATAAGATGTTCTGGGGCTTAGTGAAAATCATAAAGAGCTTCAAAGGTACTAAAAGCACCTGCTGGGATTCAGCACTTCAATGAGTTCCTGCAGAATATCTGATAATACAAAAAAAAAATAATTCAACCCCCACCATCTAAATCTGCCCATTCCCAAGCACAGGAATTAAAGGGGGAAATGCCCACATGCAGCAGGGTTTGTGGACAGCTTGGTGTACAACGAAGGTGGGGAAAAAACCCACAAGTATAAAATAGGACAGTGTTCTCACAGCTTCAGGAATGAGCAATATTCCCAAATACCTGTAGTCCAATAATTTCAGTGTGGTTATGGCGTGGATGTTGACCTTGGACTGGCTGGGAAGAGTCATGGCTGTCACAGGAGGCTCTTCATTGGGGCCAGGTCCATCATCTGGGGACACCAGAGGGGGGCAGGCACACAGCTGAGCTGCTCTGAGTGCCCCAGGCAGCTGCCACCACCCCCCTCTAATCCTTCAATCATTGCCTAATAAAGGGTTTTTACCATCTTAGATTTGGGGGTTCTTTCAGGGTGAAGGAGGGCAGTGCTGACCTGGACTTTGCCAAGCAGGAGAGGGAGCACTGGAGATGAGATTCTGTGAGGCTCTGCTCCGTGGGGTAGGGGGCTGGAAACTACAAAAACCAGGGAATTCTGACAGGAAATGATGGCCTAGAGCAGCTTTAATAGGATAAGAAACTGAAATATCACACCAAAGTGTTGAGTAAAAGAAATTACTACTGCAAGATAACTGGGAAGAACCTGGATTTAAACAACCACCTTCCCTAAACTCTAATTTACTTTAATTTCTTAGAATATTCTCTTTAAAACGAAGTGGAAAAAAAGCAACATACCTTGGATTTTGCTTCTCAGATATTTCAGCAGTTCCTGGGTGCCTTTCTTTAAAAAAGAAACAAACCCCAAGTCACCCAGCAGTACTTGTACATCTGGGGGGACAGTGCAGAGGGACAATGCCAGCACACAGGTGGAGCCCACAGCACTCCTGACTAAAAATCCCACTGAAAACCCCACAGCAGCTTGGGAGCTTGCTTAGTTGTCATTTTATTTATTCCAGCTGAAAATTTCTGATCCTGAATCACAGCCTCAGGCTGCACTTCTGTAGCTCCTTATGTGAAGATTTTTGCCACTTCCAAGAGCAAGTAACAAAGTTCCAAGGAGCTTCATTTTCCCTTTAAAAAGCTCCAGCACAATTTGCTGTGGAGAGCACACAGTGCCAGTGAAGCTGACTGCTCACTGTTCTGCTACCTTTTTATGGCCCAAATCATAAACTCCGGGAAAATCGTGGCAGTTTGCATCATTTGCTGTTAAAAATCAGCCCCAAAGATTTCCCTCAGTCCTCTCACAGCAACTCCCAGTGGCCAGACACAGCTGCCACCTGCACAAACCTGAGGGTAGTGAAGTCCAATCTCCTCTGCACTGTTTGTTTTAGGGGGAAGGCAGGTTTGGGGTGTGATTTTAGAGGGTTTTCCAGAACCAGGGACTGACCTAAAGCGCTGGATGTGAATGAACATTTCTCATTCCAGCTGACACAGCCCAGGGGACTGGGTGAACACAGAAGGATAAAGGGAATGTGGATGTTGGAAAGGAGGGAATTGCCACAAGGAGACAGGCAGGGAGAGGGGGACTGTGCTGAGCATGGCAAGGGAAGCCAACACAGAACAAGCTGGGAAGTTGTGAGGGAAAAGTGAAGGTCAAACTGAAATCTCAGTAACAGATGTGTGGGAAGGAAAGCAGAGAGCAGGGTAAAGCTCCAGAGCCAAGTAATGGCAGGGGAGTTAACAAAAACAGAACAGAAATGAACTGGAAATTCATCAAGAACCAGGAATGGGGCTGGAACTGGAATGAGAGGCCTGAGGAAGAGAAGGTGAGCTGGGCAGGGCTGCAGAAGGGAAGAGAAGGATCTGCTGCTCCTCTACACTCACCCCAGTCCTTCATCTCAGTATCCACCTGCTCCAAGCTGTGCCTGGGGAGCCCTAGAGCTCCTCCACCAATTGCTCCTTTAAACCAAGTGGAAAAAATCCAACCAGGCAGAGAAAATTGAGCCACATGAATTTACAGTGTTGGTGATGGATCCAGGCAGCACAAACAGAGCGTGGCCTGAGGGGCTCCTCGTGCCTGGCCTTTGCCCCAGGTGGGAAACACAGCCCAGCTGAAGCAGCAAACCCTCAGTAATCCAGGAACAGCACAACTCCAGCACTCCTGACTCAGACTCCTTTCCAGGAGCACTTTGGACAAGTGCTCATTAACTCAGGGCACACTGCTCCCTCAGCCAGGCACACCAGGGCTTCCCTCCCCTGACAGATGTTACAGATTTCATTGCCACACAGACTTGTCAGCTCTGCTTATTTTGGGAGCATCCCAGTGCTTTGGGAACACTGATTTTACAACCCTGGCAAAGGCACAGAAGTAGGAATGTGCAGCACCACTGAGGAGAGGGGCCTGCCAGGGCAAACACCACAGGGAATTGTGCAGCAGGAGTGGTGCCCAGGCTCCTGCTGCCCTAAGGACTCCTTTCCTTGGGATCAATCCACACCCTCCCCTTGCTGCCTCCCTACAAGAGAACAGAGAACTGAATCCTAGAACCTTCATTAAGACAAGACTCAAAGCCCATCCCACTCCACCCTTGCCATGGCAGGGACACCTCCCACTGTCCCAGGTGCTCCAGCCCCAGTGTCCAGCCTGGCCTTGGGCACTGCAGGGATCCAGGGGCAGCCACAGCAAATCTGGGAATTCTATTCCAGGGCCTGCCCACCCTCCCAAGGAACAACTCCTAATTCCCAATCTCCCATCCATCCCTGCCCTCTGGCAGCCATTCCCTGTGTCCTGTCCCTCCATCCCTGTCCAAAGTCCCTCTCCAGCTCTCCTGCAGCTCCTCCAGGCCACACTGAGCTCACCCCAAAGCCTCTCCTCTCCAGGTGAACACTCCCAGCTGTCCCAGCCTTTCCTCCCAGCAGAGCTGCTCCATCCCTGGCACCATCCTGGTGCCTCCCCTGGATTCCCTCCAGCAGCTCCAGGTCCGTCCTGTGCAGATGCCCACACACACAGCCAAACCCCAGCGCTCACTTGCAGCAGGTCTCTCCGAATGGTTCTCAAAGGATTTCCCTCCAGGGCCAGGAATTTCAGCTGAGGGAGGTTCCCCAGGGTGTAAGGCAACCTGCAGAGGGAAACAACTGATTGATTCCAAAGCAGCCCCCCAGGGACGGGCACTCCAACCCTACCAGGGCAGTTCCAGTGTCTGACACCCCTTTCCATTGGGAAATTCCTGCTGTGCCCATCCTGAGCTGCCCTGGCCCAGCCTGAGGCCGTTCCCTCTGCTCCTGCTCCCTGGAGCACAGCCCGACCCCCCGGCTGTGCCCTCCTGTCAGGAGCTGTGCAGAGCCACAAGGGCCCCTGAGCCTCCTTTGCTCCAGGCTGAGCCCCTGCCCGGCTCCTCAGGGATTCTGCAGCCCCTGCCCGGCTCCCTCAGGGATTCTGCAGCCCCTGCCCAGCTCCTCAGGGATTCTGCAGCCCCTGCCCAGCTCCTCAGGGATTCTGCAGCCCCTGCCCAGCTCCCTCAGGGATTCTGCAGCCCCTGCCCAGCTCCCTCAGCCTCTCCCCAGCTCCCTCAGCTGCTCCTCCAAGTCACAGCTAAGTCACAGGCAGAACATTTCACAAGTCCCAGTTTGATCTCAGCAATCCCACAATACACAGAGGGCTCCTTCACTTCCTGACTGAGTCATTCCCTTCTCGTGGAAGGAAGGAAGGAGCTGCCAGCACCCAGCCCCAGCCCAGGTGCCACTATTACCTACTGATGTCATTGTTGGCCAGGTCGAGCCTCTCCAGCTTCTGCAGCACCGTGATCTCCTCGGGCACTGCCTTGATCTTGTTGTCCCTGAGCTCCAGCACACACAGGGAGCTCAGCTGCTTCAGATTCTCTGCATTCAGGATTTCTATCTGATTCTCCCCAGCATGTAACTCCTACAGGAACAAAGGGCACCACAACTGTTTCAAATTACTTTATAACTTATCTCCTAAGTTGTGACATCAGCAGTATGCTGATGTGGAGAATATGGACATTTTAATTCCCTTTCATCTGCCTACAAAATACCTGGATATAACCTGATTGTGTTAAAAGGAAAAAACAGTGTATATGATCCATAGTTACAAAGAAAAAATGATAATGAACAAAGTGAATTTATCCAGAAAAAGTTCCCAGAGATAAAAAAAAAAAACTGTTGCAGGCAATATTAGATCCAGCTTTCAGTCATTCCTCTCCTGAAGACTTTTTATTTTCCAAATCTGGAAAGTCCTGCAAACTCAAAAGGCTGAACAATGAGGGCAGGAAGAGAAGTTGCACGTTAAACAGAGTTCTAAACACAGAGCTGTCATCCGGTTTTGATCACAGCACCTCACAAAAGCTGGTGTTTAAAGCAACTGTCATTATTTCAAAGTTTACAGCACAGGCATTTCCAGCAGAGCAGCCATTCCAAGCTCACCTTCAGTAGCTTGCAGGAGGGAAGCTCTGGCAAGGAGCGCAGTTTGTTTTTCCTCAGGTAAAGCTGCTCCAGGGATGCCATGCTTGCTAATTTAGGAGGGACCGTTTCCAGGTAATTTTTGGTACAATCCAGTTGCCTCAAGCCTATGGAAGTCAATGTCCAGTGAGAAACAGAGGAGAAGATAAAAATACCTTTCTACAGCAGCATAAATGTCCTGGGGTTTAGTTTAAAATAAACACAACATTTTGCCAAACAGATTCTAGAAGTAATAACTCAGATTTAAAGATCCATTTTAAAACCCTGTACGGTATTGCTGAACATAAGCACAGCACTGGCTGTTTGGCATTTAATAACCCAAAGAAAGTGATTTACTTTTCATGGCACTGAGATCTGCAGGCAGCTCCTTGAGCTGGTTGCAGGCCAGGTTGAGCCTCACCAAGTTCACCAGCAGAGCAAAACTGGTGGGGATGGCTGTGAGCTGGTTGTTGGACACGTCCTGCACATGGAAACAGAGAGAGAGAGATGAGAGGTGTCTGAAACATCCCAGGAGTGCTGCTACTGCAAAGTTAATTAGTGGCAGAACAGTAAAATTAGATTGCTGACAACTGGCACAAGTGTGAGAGAAGGAACAACTCCGCCAGGAGTGACAGATCACCGGGGATTTCAGCTTTCCCAAAATATGTCAAACCAAGAACACACTAAAAACAAACCCCACCATGCAGTAACTGACACTACAACAGCCACTGGAATATTTGCCAAGTGCTGCTGCAGAATGCAGGGACCTTTAACTAGCAGAGAAAGCCTTCCCAAACACAGGACCAGGTCTGAAGCCGTGCTTTACCAGCTCCTCCAGGCTGAGGAGCTGCCCCAGCCCCTCGGGCAGCTGGCTCAGCTCGTTGTGCTGCACCAGGAGGCTCCTCAGGCGCGGCAGCTGCAGCAGCTCCTCGGGAAGGCTCCTCAGTTTGTTGTGGCTGGGGTGGAAACATGGGACACAAGGGGAAAGGAAAAACACTCAGGAGATTTTAGGAATGTAACTGCACACAGAACATTTGTGTGCCACAGCCTGCTGGTCAGGACACTGCCACCTCTAAAGAACAACTGACTATCTTTATTTGTTCAAGAAGATTTCTAATCCTACTCTGAATTTACAACATTCCAGGTTTTTTGTTTATGTACTTAACACACACAGTGATAGCATAACCTCTCCTTGCGCACAAATTTACAAAATTACCCCAGTAAACAGAAGATTCTGAACCTTCCAGCACAAACAAGATCTACACTGTTATTTACAATGTGCATTATTCATGACTGGAAATGTTTTATCCTCAGAACTGCCAGACTGAAGCAAATAAATGCAAATAAATATTTTGTGTATCATTATTCAGAATATCACTGTTTGCACCTTCCAAGCAATTGTGACTTTGAATATCAGTGAAAACAATTTATAGAAACCCAAGGCCACCACCAGTTTAGATCCAAAATGGATAATGCAACAAACATATAATTACACTCTACAGTGAGTAATCTGGAATTAAATTTTTGAAAGAAAGGTTGCTATCCTGCAATCTCACTCATACCCGAAAGTCGTCGCAGCATTTCTCATGTTTGATCTGTAACATGGCCTCACCTGACATCGAGTTTCTGGAGATTTTCAAGTTGCCCTAAAGCAGAAGGAAGTGATGTCAGTTGATTGTCATGCACCTGGAAAAGAGAGGTTTTAGGACACAGTTACTAATTTGTACCTCAGAGGGGGTTTTTTGGGGGAAGAATTTCTCCTCAATATCCCATCTGTCCCAGCCCTCCTGTAGTGGGAAGCCATTCTCCCTTGTTGTGGCACCCCAGGGCCCTGTGAAATGGATACACCAGGGAAATGGAAAACAAATATCCAGGATAACATTTCCCCATGTCCTACAGGGAAGCACCATCAGAGCACCAAGGGATCCCTGTACTCACGTCCAGCATGGTGAGGGCGGGCAGCAGCTGCACATCCTCCGAGAGGCTCTGCAGCTTGTTGGAGGCCAGGATCAGCTTGGTCAGGTCCGTCTGCTCCCACCAGCGATCGGCAGCTCCAAAGGACAGGTTCTGCTGGGCTTCCTCCGGCGTGTCCAGGTTGATCCTCCACACGTGCTCAGGCACTGCAGCACAAACACAGCCGTCAGCTGAACCCCGCAGGTGTCCGTTCCAAGATTTCACAGTCAGACTGCTTTTTGGGTGTAAAATTATTGAGTGGGTTGGCATGGAAGGGACCTTGATGCTCATCTAGTTCCAACCCTTCTGCCTTGGGGGGTGACATATACAGAGATAGATAAATATACATGGACGCATATGGCCATATACATATGTAAGTACATATGTAAAAACATCCATCTATACACAGCTACATATATATATACATGCACACATATATATAATACACACATCCCAATAGCCACTGTCCAGTCCATTGTGTTCCAGAGACATTTTTGCAGAGATATCAACAGAAACCGATAGAAACATGCCAGGAACGGACACCAGCGAGCAGATGGCGCTCCCCGGGAGCCGCTCCCGCCCCGCCCGCAGCCCGGCGGCTCCCGGGGCTCCCCGGCCGCAGCCCCGGCCCCAGCCCCGGCTGGGCTCACGCACCGTGGGTGAGGCCGCGTCCCGCCAGGTTGAGCTGCCCGCTGCGCCGCGCCAGCCGCAGCAGCCCCTGCGGCACCGGCGGCGGCTCGGCCACCCGCCCGAACCCCGGCCCCGCACCGCCGCCGCCCGCCCGCGCCCGCCGAGCCGCCGCCATCGCCGCCACAGCCCGAGCGGGGCCGGGGCCGGGGCCGGGGCTGGAGCCGGGGCCGCGCTGCTGCCGCTCGCTCGCTGCCGGGGCCCGCGCTGGAGCCGCCCTCAGCCGGAGCCGCCCGCCCGCCGCGCAGGCGGGGCCCCGCGGGCGGACCCGGCCCAGCCCCGGCGCCGCCATTTCCCGCCCCGCGGTGCCGAAATGGAGCCCCGGAACGCGGCTGCTCGCGGTGCTGTACGCGGACACACGAGGAGCAGCACACGGAACGGCGCTTTCGCATCAGTTTATTGTGTTTGCTTTCCCCCTTAGCCCTGTGCGTAGCTACTCTGCAGCATTCTGGCGGGCTGTGCGGGGCTGGGCTCCATGATCTCCAGGGTCTGTTCCATGCTCAGCAGATTTTCAGGATGGTTTGGGTTGGGAGGGATCCAACGGCTGAGGTGGAACGAAATGATATTCAAAGTCACAACAGCTTGGAAGGTGCAGTGATGTTCTCATTAATCATACAAAATATTCCATGCCTTCACTGCCCCAGGCTGCTCCCAGCCCCAGTGTCCGGCCTGGTGTTGGACACTTCCAGGGATCCAGGAGCAGTCTCTGTGCCAGAACTTCCCCACCCTCCCAGGGAAGGATTTCTCCCCAATAACCCATCCAAACCAGCCCATGGAACCAGCCCCGTGCCTGCAGATCCCACCAGCAGTTCCCAGTGAGAGAAAAATGCTGATAAAGGAATGTGGCCTCATGTTGGACTGTAGTTCTCTTCGCTCTGTAACAGCACATCTGTGCTTCAAACACTCCCCTCTTTGAAAAATGCTTCTACAAGTAGTTCCATTGGAATGAAAAGTAATTAGTGAAGGTTTAAGTACATTAGTCAAGTTTGTAATTCAGGAAACTCACTTCAGGCACTTGCTCTTGATTAAGGATATTGGCCTCATTTTTTTACCAGTGTTCTTTAATCTCCCCACTTCTTTTTTTCCTCTCTCAGTGGAGTCAGAAACACACAGAAAATACTGGGTATTTCAACTGATTATTTAAAAAAACAGTGGTGGTTAAAAATGGGTTTTAAGGACTTCAGAGGGTGAGTGCTCTGTGCCTCAGGGCCCCGGTATAAACACTGTGTCACTTTCATCTCATTCAGTTTCAGTGCTGTTGGATAGCTAAGGTCCACGTGGAACATTGCTGACAAATTCAAATCTGGAATTTAAATAAGCTTTTGGCAATTCAGTACAAGATACGGCATCAGTAATATTTCAGAAGTGGAAATGTGATATCTGCTAAGGGAGGACAGTAAGCATCTCCTACTTTATGAATCAGATGAGGTAGAATTTCAGAAGGATTAATAAATAAAGCTGGTTTTATTTACATTCAGGAACATTTATGGGAAACACATTAACATAAAACAACAAAGTCATCTGGAAATAGCATGACTTGTACTATGTAAACTGCAAATACATTTTTTTCCCCTCTCTAATGAGAAATTCCCACCCCAACATTTTACTGCTCATGATGCCTTTTCTGGGGATACCTGAAAACAGAGATAGAAGTAAGGGAGTAAAAAGCAGGTATATTTATTGAAAGGCCTGCAGGTACATTAAGGGCAGACAAGGCCCACCAGGTACTACACCCAAAAATAGATGATGGGTCACGAATTTTTACACTTTTATAAGTTTGGTCCATTTGCATATTGGGGATTAATCCTGCAATTACATCTTCAGGTGATGAAGTCGTTTACCCCAAGTTTGCTCCCCTCAACTCACTTTTGTTTACATGTCTGGGCCTGAGACAGTGAGGAGTCCTTGATTCCCAGGCCTGGAGAGAAACTGTCGTGTCTGACCAAACTGTGAACTAGGATTGTATATGGAGTTTAGAGCTCTACACTAAAGACCTGCAGGATCACAAACATAGAAAAACGGAAAATCCAGAATCCTAATGCATCAGTGGGACAGTGTATTTTGTGTGTCTTTGCTCTGTGCAATGACGAGGGACGAGGCGGCAATTGCGGCCCCTCACAGCCCCCTCAGCTTTCCCGCGCGCGGGGCCGTGAGGGGGTGGTGGGGGGGGGGTGAGGGCCGAGCGCGCCCCCTCCGCGCACGCGCCGCCCCCGCGCGCGGGCGTCCCTCTCCTCCGTGCGCGTCGGGCGGCGCGGCGCATGCGCGGGGCGGCGCGCGCAGGCGCGGCGCGGTGCACCGTGGGATACTGCGGCCCGGGCAGGCTGGTGAGGCGGCGCGCGCGGGGCCGGCGGGGGCGAGCGAAGCGGGCCGGGGGCGGCGGGGCCGGGCCGAGCGAACGGGGCCGGGGGCGGCGAAGCGCAGCGCCCCGCCCGCGCCTCACCCGCCCCGCGCCCCCGCTCTGTGTGTCTGCTGCAGCACCGGCGGAGCGGGCGGCGGCGCGATGGCCTCCAGCAGCGGCACCGACGTGATCCAGGTCACCAACGTCTCGCCCAGCGCCAGCTCGGAGCAGATGCGGACCCTCTTCGGCTTCCTGGGCAAGATCGAGGAGCTGCGCCTCTTCCCCCCCGAGTGAGTGCGGGCCCGGCCCGGCCCCGCCGCCTCCCCCCCGTCCGTCCGTCCCTCCCCCCCCGCCCTGCCCGCGGCCCGGCGCCGCCTCCCTCGCTCCCTGCCTGGCTCCCGGCCCGGCCGCCCCCGCTGCCCGCGATCCCGCCCGGCCGCGGCGGGGGCGGCTCTCGCTGCCGGTGCGCCCCGCACGGCCCCGCTCGGGCACGGGACTGCGGGCGTGGAGCGGCACGTGCGGCTCCGGTGAAACCCACGTTTGTCTCCGGGAGTTGTTTGTGCCCGCTGAGCCTCTGCTCTCTGCGTCACCCCCGCAGCGCCAGAACTTCCAGTGTACGCGAATGCGTTTGTTACAAAGGAATGTTTGCTAGAAGAGCAGCTTACCGCTAATGTGCAAAAAATACGCTTCTGGTATTTGTGTTCCGTGCAAACAGATCCATGCTGAGCAGAAAGGAAAGGGACAAATAGGGATTTGTCTGTTGCACCTCTTGCAAGGAATTCAGCGCAAATTAAAACAAATAATGTGCATTTCAAGTGCGTATATAACTGAAAAGAAAGTTTCAGGTTCCCTGGCAATTTACAAATAGCAACAAACAAAAAAAAAAAGACAATTTTTATATCTTCACTTGCAGTTAAGTTCTAATGAACATAAATAATGAACATAAATTAAGTTCTAATGAACATAAATCCTTTCTGATGCAGTATAAAACCTGGGTGTTGGCAGTGCTGATGGTTTCAGTTTGATTGATTTACAAAGCCTGGTGTCATCATGTGTTGGTGGTTTGCATATTCATCATATAAATTAAAGGGTTTCTTTCTGCCACGTTGAAGATTAATCAAACAATCAATTATTTGTAATGCCCAAAATTACTTGGGTTTATTATTTTAGGGGAAAAAAAGCTATAGCAGAACATTTGTTTTTCCTCCTTGAGGTTTCTATCCCTGTTAACAGAAACCAAAGACAGTTCCAGAGGGAGTTCCCTTGTTCCCAGCTGGGATACCTGGCGTGGCAGGAGCAGTCCTTCCCTGGCCTGCTCTATGTTTGAGCACTTGGTCTGGTTTTTCAGGGCGTTGTTGGAGGTGATTTGTGTCTCTGAAACTTTGTAGCTTTCGATACACATTAACTACCCTGTTCAGAGGTTGCTGCAGTGCCTTGGTGTCCTTTCCCTTGTGTGAGGAGCTCAGCCCCAGGGGGTTTTCCCCGAGCTGGTGGGAGTCTGCTCTGGCACTTCAGGGCCCCATCCACATCCCCCCAAAGAAAGGGACATTTCCTAATAGTGCCACATTCTTTTTCTGCTCCTTCTCCCTCAGATTCCATCTCCTGACTTCTCCCTTCCCGTGGTGCCCATGCATTTTTGGAGGGATGTGGGATATAAATCATAATCAGTGAATTCTCCCCATGATCTGGATTCCTTCCTGGATCCTGCTGGGATTCTCCCTTGCCTGTAGTATTTGAGGAACCGATCCCATTTCCTTTGCTCCACCTCTTTGTTTGATCTGTGTCACTCTGGCTCTGCTGTAGAGCTTCCTCATTCTCCTGCTGTTCCAGATCACGTGTAACTTCCTGAGCTTCTCTCAGTTCCTGTTTTTCCTCCTCTCCCCTCATCCACCCCTTTTCCCAGTTTATTTAATCCCCTCTTTCTCATTTCTTGTACACCTCAGCTGCATCTTTAATGCACAATCTGCTTTGGGACTTCTTCCAATTTTCCTCCCCCTCCTCCTCCTGCTTTTGCCCGACTCCATTGCCTGGTTCTCATCTTTATTATATTCCATAAAGCTGCATCCAGACTGGAAAGTGGAGGGAGTGGATTTCTGAGTTTCCTGTATTGCAGCCCCAGGAAATCCTTGTGTGTCCCAGCATTCCAATGGCTGAGAGACAATTCCTGAATGCTTCAGCCTTGGGGTGAATTAGAATAATGATGGATGGTGGCTTTTTTTGGGAGCTGTTGAGAACATCCAGTTCTTGCTGAATTTCACCCAGCTTGGATTTGAGAGTGAGTGGAAATACCATTTTTAAAAGTGCAATACACAGATGTAAATTAAATGTCAGGCTGCAGGAGCGTTGCCTCACACATTTTCAGTTGATATTTTAGGTTCATTATTTTGGGAGAAAGCTCAGCTACCCCAAAGCATTCCCACAGGCACTCCTGGCTGTAAACAGGATCTGCTGAAGAGTCAATAGGATCTGCTCTGATTCACATTCCTTTGTTATCTGGCATTTTAAAAATGCTTCAAAATCCTGGGCTGCATCTCTATAATGAATTGTGTAATTTTTATACAGTTTAGATTAGGAACTCTTTCAGCTCTGCCATCAATCCTTGATTTACTTTCCTTTACAATTTTTCTGTGATTTTGTTAAACGCCTTCTACTAAGGCTTCTTTGGTTCTATGTAATCATTATTTTTTATTTCTTGTTATTTCTTATTATTAATTATTACTTACGGGCTAAAGAAGACACCATTTTGGCAAGCTACTGTGGATTCCTGGGCACAAATGAGCCAACAGATTCCATTTTTTTTCTCATTTATCACTGCAGTTATTTCCCAATTTATTCAGTCTGCAAGCTGTGGGAGCAAGTGGCTGTTTCTAATTTTAATGTTTCAGAAGCTGCAATGTGCTGGCTCCAATTTGGTTTTCCACACCAGGTGAAATGTAAGGTTATTGAAGTGTGGTCTGACAGACACTGGGGGCAGTTGTGCGTGTTGGGGCCGGTGGGGCTGAAGGTGAGGGAGCTTTTGGCATTTGCAGTGCCCAAAATAGAGCCTGGATCTGCGTGCTGGTGTCGGAGCTGTTCCCTGAATTCCGACAGCCCCCGGTGCTGAAAGGCTTGATCAGCCTCAGCAGCCCAGATCAAACTGCTTTGAAGTCGGATGTTTTGGAGTTGGGCTGGCAATCCAGGTAGGAAAAGCAGCTTTTTGTCAGCATCAGGGATGTTTTCAGAGCTCCCCAGGCTGATCTGGATCTCTGGCCTGGCGTAGGAACAAGGGGTTTAGGATTTGCTGCTGCTTTCACTCCCTGCCTGGGCCTTCTGGAGGCAGCTTTTAACTCCTCTGTCCCACAGTTCTGTCTGCAGAAGAATTTTCCTTCCTGTCCTTCACTTTGTACATCCAATTACAGCAAAATCTGCCCCACTTTAAGGACGGGGGGGCTCTTAAAACCCATGCCTGGATTGACTGCACCTGGTTTTTCAGTTTGGTTTGGTATTAGGGAAGTTACAGCTGTAGTGCTACCATTATTTCCTGTCATAGGAAGTTGATATTTCTGGGTTGGTTTTTCTTCGAAGTGGCTCAGAACTTCTCAGTTTTGGGTTTGTAGGTTGACAGTCACTTGTTCTGAGCTCCTTGCATTTCCTTCTGTTTGTTCTTCCCTGCTGAAGACAGGCAGGAGCTCAGCACTGGGCATTCCTCAGGATGTGAGAGCATGGTGAAGTTTAGCCTAGAAGCTGGGATGGAATTGGGTTGATGAATGAAACAGAATCCCAGACTGGTTTGGGTTGGGAGTGACCTTAGAGCTCATCCAGTGCCACCCTTGCCATGGGCAGGGACACCTTCCACTGTCCCAGGCTGCTCCAACCTGGCCTTGGGCACTGCAGGGATCCAGGGGCAGCCACAGCTGCTCTGGGAATTCCATTCCAGGGTCTCGGCACCCTCCCAGCCAGGAATTCCTTCCCAACATCCCATCCCTCCCTGCCCTCTGTCAGATCAAATCCTTCACCCCACACCCTGCCCCTGCATGCCCAAGGATCCTTTAATCACCACCCTCTTCATTTTACCATTTACCTTAATCAGTCATCTGGGGCCTAAAGCAGCGAGTGTGAAACCTCAGGGTTTAACTGAGACAGAATTGGTCACTTTATCTCCTTTTTCAGCCAAGTTTTCCTCCCAGCCAGGGTGGAATTTGCATTTAGGTGGCCGCTCGTGGATTTGTTGCGCACAGCAGAGCTCTCGTGCAGCTCCAGGGGCTAACAGAGCTCTCGTGCAGCTCCAGGGGATAACAGAGCTCACATGCAGCTCCAGGAGGGGATAACAGAGCTCTCGTGCAGCTCCAGGGGCTAACAGAGCTCTCATGCAGCTCCAGGGGCTAACAGAGCTCTCGTGCAGCTCCAGGGGCTAACAGAGCTCTCATGCAGCTCCGGGGGATAACAGAGCTCTCATGCAGCTCCAGGGGATAACAGAGCTCACATGCAGCTCCAGGGGCTAACAGAGCTCACATGCAGCTCCAGGGGCTAACAGAGCTCACATGCAGCTCCAGGGGCTAACAGAGCTCTCATGCAGCTCCGGGGGATAACAGAGCTCACATGCAGCTCCAGGGGCTAACAGAGCTCTCGTGCAGCTCCAGGGGCTAACAGAGCTCTCGTGCAGCTCCAGGGGATAACAGAGCTCACATGCAGCTCCAGGAGGGGATAACAGAGCTCTCATGCAGCTCCAGGGGCTAACAGAGCTCTCGTGCAGCTCCGGGGGATAACAGAGCTCTCGTGCAGCTCCAGGGGCTAACAGAGCTCTCGTGCAGCTCCAGGGGCTAACAGAGCTCACATGCAGCTCCGGGGGATAACAGAGCTCACATGCAGCTCCGGGGGATAACAGAGCTCTCGTGCAGCTCCGGGGGATAACAGAGCTCACATGCAGCTCCGGGGGCTAACAGAGCTCTCGTGCAGCTCCAGGGGATAACAGAGCTCTCATGCAGCTCCAGGGGATAACAGAGCTCACATGCAGCTCCAGGGGCTAACAGAGCTCTCATGCAGCTCCAGGGGCTAACAGAGCTCTCGTGCAGCTCCAGGGGATGACAGAGCTCTCATGCAGCTCCAGGAGGGGGGTATAACAGCTGGTGTGGGTTTGGGTTGGGTGGCAGTGTCCCTGCTGTCCCTGACGTGGCTCTGTCTCTTGCAGTGACTCCCCCTTGCCGGTGTCGTCGCGCGTGTGCTTTGTAAAGTTCCACGACCCCGACTCGGCCGTGGTGGCCCAGCACCTGACAAACACTGTGTTCGTTGACAGAGCCCTCATAGTCGTTCCCTATGCTGAAGGTTTGTAACTTGTTTGGTGTTCTATGGGGCCACCCTTGGGTGGTGGTTGGTTCCTGTCCAGTGCTCAGAATTTAACAGTAGTGTGTCAAACACGTCAGAGAGTGCCATTCTGAAACCCTTGGTATATTGCCTTGGCCCCTGCGTTTGGTCACTGTGTTTCCATAGTGACACCAAATCTAACTGGAAAGTTTTGTGTGTCTTGGAGTTTTTTTGTGTGTGTCTAAGAACATTTTAGGCAGAATTCTATGCCAATTTTGCTCTGTGTCAGTCTCAATGAGACGTTTTCCCAAACAGTTTGTAATGCAAACAGGTCCATATTTTAAGAAAATTTTACCTTAATAATTGTTTCACTCTCTTCATGAGAATGGTTTCTCCCTCCCTGAGAGTGCATGGGAGAGTAATTAACATTCCTTTGGGCTATGCTGCCACTGCATTTATTTGGGAACATCCCCAAAAAAAGGCCCTCACTCTCCTTGTGGAGTCCAGTATACCAAGGGTTTGAATAATTACGGTTTAATTCAAAAGTGACAACTTCCAAGAGGTGCCACATGGGCACTGGTCCTAGTTTTTAATTCCAAGTTTTCTTGTTCATCCTTGATATATTTAATAGAATTTCACTAAATAATAAACTCTTCTCTCTGTTATTTGTGTGTGTGATTTTTGTAGTGGAGAAGGCAAATGCAAAGCCCTTCCAGATGACTGAAAAACAGTGGGTCCTCTGCAGCTACAGGGGATTCTAGCCCTTAACTAAAGGCCAGCAAGCACTCAAGTCCCCAAGTGTTTTCCTGGTGTAACCACTTGTTAACTACATTTTCTCTTCTTCTTTTTATTTTTACATTTTAGGGTGTTACAGTAATTTGAAAGGCAATGAGCAGGGTTTTTGGAACTTACCTTAAAAGCAAAGTGCTGAGAAGACACCTCTTCTTACAGAAGTCTTATTAAACTCTTCTAGACTTGCTTTAGAAGTAACTGATTTCCATTGTACTTGTGCATTTCTTGATTTACTTCTGGGAAAGGTTGAATTGAATAAAATCTTGCAGATTAAGTCATACTACACTGCTAAGTTGGGTACATGGCCTGGGGTCACACCTGTAATCTTAATCTGTCCTGCTGGAGCTGTCTCTTGAGGCCTGGGGAGCTGTCTTATCTTATCTTTGTATTCTTTAAGCTTAAAAGATACGAAACTTAAACTTTAAAAGATGTCCAGCCTAATTCCTGGAGTGTAGGAATGTGCAGTGTGGCCTCTGACTGAGCCCTGCTGCTCCTGAGGGCACAGAGCCCCTTCTGCAGTGGAGTTACTGCTCCTGCTGCCACTGCTGCAGAACAGCAGAGCTGAGAGCTTCTTGTCCCTGCGTGGGTGTTAACACAGCACCAGGCCAGTGGGATTCTGCTGCAATATTCTCCAAGGCCCATGGGAATAATGCCAGTGTTTAACTCTTCCTACAAGGATAAACCCACTTTTCTCTTTGTCAGTCTCACTTTGTCCACTCTGGATAAACCTGGCACACAGAGAAACCTGCCCAGCAGCTGGGCTGCAGAAAATGCAATTATTAAAGTAGAATATTTTCCTGGGCCTGTCAAGGAGTCACTCCTGGGCTGTACCTTGTGTTGTCTGACAGTTCAGAATTTAATGGCCTTGGCACATCCCAAGGGAGATGTTCAGCCAATAAAAGCATTGCCCCTGGGTTGATAATCCCATACTTGTGTCCCTGTGCTGGAATACAGTTTCCCCCAAAATTCAGCTGCCAGGGTCCCAGCAGGAGCAGCATTTCCCCAGCCCACAGTGCCACTGCTGATGTGCTTAAAGCCAGGCCTGTGCTGAGTGGGGCCCTCCTCTCTCTGATGTCTGCTGTGCTAATGAACCTGTGTGATTATTGCCTGTCACTAAAGCAAATGTTTATTATCTGTTTAGTGCAATAATTCCCCCCCTGTCCCAAGTTTTAGCTCACACAGACACTTTGGTGTTGGCTGTTGCTTTGTGTTATAGAACTATACACAAAGGCTACGGTAAGGTTTAGTATTTGTCATTTTCTCTGGGCTAATTCCTGGATTTGGAAGGAACTCTTAAGGTTAAAGATGGCTGGGGGGGGTGTTTAGGTTCTTTGGTTAATGTTTGTTTCTTTTGTCTGTTTCTTTTTCTTTCATTTCTACACATTCATGCAGTATTTCATGGTTCTAACAAAGCAGCAGTAAAAAAAGCTCTTGAAGCATGAAAATTAACTGGTGAGGGGCCTCATTGCTTTTTTAAAATTGTAGTTTATTTAAATACTTTTAAAAGAAACAATTAGAGGATCAGATGCATGAATTTTTTTAATGGATGCAGATCTTCTGTGAGGTGTCTCGAGCTAAGTCTGAGGATTTGTATTTAGATGCCAGAAATGTTGTAGTTGCACTAATTTGAAATGTTTAGCTGTAATTGATAAATATCCTCTTGAGACATAATTTTGCATGCCAAATGACCCCATAATCTCTCTGTAGGTATGTTGATATATTTATGCATTCCTGCCCTTTGCCTCCATGACCTTTTTCCCTGTCCCTCCATAACTTTGGGTATCTAAAGTGCTGCCAGCTCAGTGCCACGAGCCAGATATCAGTGCTGTGTATTGTACATTTGTGTAGATTATCGGCACTTCTCAGTATAGGTGGGAGGAACCATTACCTTTATTTAACAGTGGTTTTTCTTTTTTGTTGTTGTGTTTTACAGTTCTTTTCCCTGGTTCAGCCTGAACTATATACCAGGCCCTGCTGAAAATACCACCCAACAGTTTTCTTCTGCAGCTTATCCAGTTTCTCTTAAGTGCCCTGTACATATTGTATGTTTTATGATGAGATGCAGTTTCTTAATATGTATTACAGAAACACTACTGGTATTTGCAACTATATAGTAAAATTGTTTTATTGAACTCTCATTCTGGGGGCTTGGGCACATTAACAAATTAATCCATCTGTATAGGGCTTTTGCTGTTGGATAGAGTAAAACTCCCTCCACACCTGTTTGCTAGTAGGGCCCTGAGCACTCTGTGTGCAGAGCAGGCAGTGCAGTAACCCCTGGGCTTAGCTGGCTGCAAGAGTCCCCTGTGCCACGGCAGGTGGCAGCAGCACTGCTGGCGCTCTAGGCTGGCACGTATTGGAGCAAAAGCATTTTACTGCACAGGTAAGGAATGTGCCAGCATCCCTGTGTGTGTCCCAGCCACAGACACAGCCCCAGCCTTCCCGGAGAGCCGCAGGGACCGCACTCCCTGTGCCACGTCAGCAAAAGCCCTACCCAAACACCCGTCCCTTCTCTTTAAGTTTGCCAAAATTTGTATGGTAGGTGTAAAAAGAAAACATAGTGAACTGTACCATATTATTAACCCCTAAATCCAACTTTTTTTGTCTTGTGTATCTTGATTTTTCTGTGTGCTTTGTAGTGAAGCAGCCGACACGAGTCGTTGTTCATAAAACAGCTTTTGAAAGTTGAGAGCACTCTCACCCCTGGAGAACCGACTGTGCTTGCTTACGTTTGGTTCATGACTTAAAAATCGAGTACAGGTGATGAAACCTTGGCAGTGTTAACAACAAAGTAGTGTGTATTGTGCTATTTTTTTGCTCTAGAAACTTAACCTTTTGTAGAGAAAAAGGAACAGTCAAATTGTCACCCATTGAAGTTGCATTCTGACAAAAAAAGTTAATGCTAAATATTAATAGCCATCAAGCTTTGTATTTTAGCCAACATAAGTACTTTCAACAAACTCAGGTGGTGTATCAGGGAGACTTTGCTGGGTGTATTTGTGTATTTGGTGCCTCTGGGCTGGGATGCCCTCTAATGCCAGGCTGTTTCCCTGCAGGAGTCATTCCTGATGAGACTAAGGCTTTGTCTCTCTTGGCACCAGCTAATGCCGTGGCAGGGCTGCTGCCCGGGGGTGGCCTGCTGCCCACTCCCAACCCTCTCTCTCAGGTAGGCTGGGGACCCCTGGGTGCCTGCTGCTGCATTCCCCTTCATTCCTGCTCTTTCTTTCAGGACTGATGTGTTCATTCCAATTCCTAGAGTGATTTATTGACCCTGCTGGATTGGGACAGCTCTGATGTGATTGGGGCATGACAGTGACAAGTTGTTAGATGGAATTATCCTTATTTCCTCTTTCCTGGTTTCCCAGGGCCCTGTTTGTGCCTCCCGCCCCTCTCACCCGCTGTACTTTACAGATGTGACAAGCAGTAGAGATCTCACACACTGTAAATTCCTCAAGTCCAAGGAGCTGCCACACTGTGAGATTCCCTTCATTAATCCTCCAGCTGAGGGGAAAATTGGAGCCTGCTTGTGTGAACCCACAGGAATTCATGTGGAAGATGAACAGTGAGAATTGCACATTGTGGGAAAAGCTGGAGTCACAGCTCAGCTCTTAACAGGACACAGAATCAAAGTGCAGGAGGCAAATTAATCACAATAAAGCCTCATTAATTCTGCACCTCTCAAACCCTCCCCAGCTCCTGCTTAGCTGAAGGAGCCCCTGGCCACGGAGCTGCTCAGGAGGGAAGAGCCTGAATTTAACCTTTGAAACCCAGGGAAGGGGTTGGGAGAACCAAACACAACCCAAAGATTTCATTCACTAAAAAAAGTGTGCATGTGAATCCTGGAAGTGGATGCTGAGCCACCTGAACTGCAGCTGTGGCTCTGCTCCCAGCCCCTCTGGTGGGATGGGTTCAGCACATCCATTTCAGGGGACTGTGCTGCACAGTTCAGCACATCTTGGCACTGTGTGTTGGGTTTGGCTGGCTGTCTCAGTCATCTCATTTGAAACGGCCCAAAATGAGCTGCTTTAGGGAGCCTTCTGCTCTCCCAGTAGCTTTTTAACCAAATTGGAGACATTTGCAGGGATGCAGTCTTGTTAAATTGCTTTTCAACATAAACTATGGCCATCTCAACCCTAAAATGAACTAGAAATGGGGCCATAGCCTCAAAAACTTGGAATTAATTTCCATTTTAGCACTGAAAAATAACTTAGTTTTCAACTATCCCTTCAGTTTGCTGGAATGCTTTGCTCCTTCACCTTTATTTCCCCTGCCCAGTGATGTCCCTGCCTGAGTTTTGTCACTGCTGTGCCCTAACTGCTGTCTCTGCCACAGATTGGTGCTGTCCCTTTAGCTGCTCTAGGAGCTCCTGCTCTCGACCCTGCCCTTGCTGCTCTTGGGCTTCCTGGAGCAAACCTGAACTCCCAGGTACGTCCTCATTCCAAATATCTTTTACTGCCCCCTCTTTCCTGCTCTGAGAGTGGTTTTCATTTGTGTCACCTCACAGCCACTGCCTGGGAACTCCGGGGATTGGAATGAAAATACCTGCTTGAATATCAAAGGAAATGCTGGAAGGGGCCAAGGAATAATTTGGGAATAGCAATGAAGTATTTCAAATATGTGTCATTATCAGGCCAGGAACCTGCCCTGTTCTTCAAGTAAAAAATAGTTTGGCTTTTTAATTTTGTAGGTGTCAAAAATGTGAGGAAACTTCATCAGGTTGTTACAGCTGAACAAAAAAGGATTTTAAGTACTAAGTACTGGAATATTCATATCAATAAAAATATATCAATATAAATATATTGGTCATATCTATATAGATAAAATATTTAAGAGATAAGAATAAAATACTCTTTTACAGCCACAAGAAGCAGCAATAATTTAATGCATTGCTACTACCATCACTTAAATTTTTTATGTATTCCCATGTGGAAGAACAAGTAAATGATGGTGAAAATTAAATAACAAATGAAAAAAAATTTAAGGCAAATTAGAAAAATGTAAATTTGGGGAGACGAAGTATTTTTGTACATTAAACTATCAGATTGTAACAAACATTTCAACAATGAAAGTTGGAGTTCATTATAAAAAAATGAGTGAGAATTAAACTTTTTTTTCTTAACACCCCATTGGTGCAGGAAGTGATCATGATACCTGGATTATCCTAAGAGCTGTAACATTTTTTTCATGGAATACTTAAATGTTTGTAAGTTGGCATTGAGCTCTTCAGTGGACAGACAGCTTAGAGAGGGCTCTGTTCTCTTGCAGTGACAGAAATAACCTGTGCACAAAAAGTTACTAGTACATAAGGACAAACACACCCCAGCAATGTATTTTTATCTGCTGGTATTTTTATCCATTTGTGGTTTTACCCATTTGTGGTTTATCCCTGATCGTGCCCAGGCAGGGCTGGCTTTGGCTGCTGTGGAGGATGAATCCCCAGTGTGGGGTGTTCACACCCTCCCAGCACAGCACCCAGAGTTGCCTTTCCTCTTTGCTGGGGGTGTTCTGCCCTGCTTTTCCAGCTGGGAAAACTCCAGGGGACATTCCAAGGGAGGTTCTCTGGAGCTCTCACATCTCCCAGCCTGGTTCTAACTTTGTTTTTCCCTCACAGTCTCTTGCAGCAGATCAGCTCCTAAAACTGATGAGCACAGTGGATCCAAAGTAAGCACCAGTGTTCCCAAACCCTTGTACTGCACTGCTGGGGGATTCCATGGGAATATCCATGGGTTCAGTGCCCAGGCCCTGTCCTGCTGGAGCAGCCTGGGTAGGGGGTGGGATCAGATGGGATGGATGTCCCTCCAAACCAAAACCACTCCAGGGTTCCCTGAGTCTGACAGTGTAGAGCTGTATCCCTTGGGTTGCTGAGTGCTGAGTTTTGGAATTCTGTGTTGGCCAGGTTGAACCACGTGGCTGCAGGTCTCGTGTCCCCCAGTCTGAAATCAGATACCTCCAGTAAAGAAATAGAAGAGGCCATGAAGAGAGTCCGAGAAGCACAGTCCTTAATCTCTGCTGCTATAGAGCCAGGTAATTGCAGCCTGGAATGAGCCATTCCAGCCAGCGTGGGGCTTGGACACAGCACTGAGCAGAACTGGTGCTCTGCAGAGCCCTGCCTTCATGCCTGTGCTCTGTGGGAATTCCTTTTAATCATCCTGCAGTGGATGCTCCCTTTCCTGCAGAAACAGGTTGAAATTAATCCATTGATTTCCCAAAATTCACTGATTTGAAGGCTGTAAAACAACCAGGCTTCCCTGAGGGGAGTTCTTGCTGCTGCCTCAAATTCCAAGGGAATGTGCATTTCCTGGCCTCACCACTTGGCACCCTGCTGATGTTTCTCAGGGATGCTTTCGTTAATCTTGATTCCTAATCTGGGAGGTTTGTAAATAATTCTTTTTTGGAGCTTCTTTCAGCAGGTTTGGTTTTAGAACAAGCAGCTCCCTCACAAATGTCAGAGCCACCAAATCTGAGAGGCAGAAACTTGAACACTGAAAACACAGAATATTCATCAGTCCTGCAGCCTCCTGATGATTTCTAGGAAAGAACAGAGCTCCTGTTCTTGTTTAGTTTCAGGCTTTTTTGTGGGAAATCCAAAACAATCATTTGTCAGGTTCTTCAGCCCCTCAGGAAATGGCAGATTCTGGGATTTTCGCAGGATTTCCCATTGCCCTGCAGCCATCAGCCTTTCACTGACTTAAGATTCTTTTCTGAATTTTGACTTCTCCAATTTAATATAAAACTATTATTTTATGTCACAAACATATGCCCATCCTCTGTTGGTTCTTTTTGTCTTCTTGTGAAGAAAATTATAGATGAGCCTTCATTGCAAATGGCAAGATCAGGTTGATTTATATCAATTATATGAAGCTCTGGGTCCTTTCCTTTAGAAAATCTTTTTGAATATTAAAATCAAACATTGGTTTTTATTCTGGTTTTCCTTTTCCAGACAAAAAAGATGAAAAGCGAAGACATTCAAGGTCGAGATCGCGCTCGAGGAGGAGGAGGACACCTTCCTCATCCAGACACAGGTGACTGAGCAATCCCTTAGCAACACCTCCCACAGCTGGAACAATTCCTGCAAAAATCATCCTTGGGAAGAGCCTGGGGTTTGATTTGGGGCTCCAAAGCTTCATTGCCATTTCAGTGTGCAGGGCTCCTGGCAGGCCAGGCTGAGCTGTGGATGGAGGCTGTGCTTGGGTCTGGGGGTTCCTGGCCCCGAGCAGTCCCAGGATCTCCTCCCAGTGACTCCATGTTGGTTGTCCCTGGCAGACGCTCCAGGAGCAGGTCAAGGAGAAGGTCCCATTCCAAATCCAGAAGCAGGAGGCGATCCAAAAGTCCGAGGAGAAGGAGATCTCATTCCAGAGAGAGGAGCAGGAGGTCTCGGAGCACGTCCAAAACCAGGTAATGACTCCAGGGAGTCCAGTCCTGAGCAGGGCAGGGACTGTGCCCTGTGCTGCCACTGCTGGGTCCCCACGGGGCTGTGTCCCCACAGCTCAGAGAGGACATGGAGGGGCTGGAGCACCTGGAGGGCTCAGCCTGGGGAGCCACCCCTGCCCCTCCAGCTCTGCATCCCTTTCCCTGGACAGCAGATTAGGAAGTGCTGTTTGAAAGTGACTTAATCTCTTTTCTACTAAAAGGGATAAAAAGAAGGAAGAGAAAGAAAAGAAACGTTCTAAAACTCCCCCCAAAAGCTACAGCACAACCAGAAGATCCAGAAGCACAAGCAGGTACAGAAATGGGGTTTTCCTTGCTCTCTGTTCCCAGCAGGATTTTGATGCACTTCAGTATTAAATAGAAAAAAATGTTCTTGTGATAGAGCAGCTGGTGTGTGGAAGGTGTCCCTGCCCATGGAAGGAGCTGGGCTTTGAGGTTCCTTCCACCCCAAACTATGCCTGGATCCCATTGGATCATGGTTCCAATGAGGATGTGTCTGGTACAGGCACAACAGCACCTCTACCACCTGTGTCTATTGATACTTGCATTTTCCTGCAGTGTCTGAGGTAAATTCTTTAGGCTTAGAACAGTTTTCCTTGCTCTTGTTCAGAGTTTGATGCTCCAGGGTCTCTGCGAAGCTCTTCCTCATTTAGGGAATAAATCCAGGCAAAAATGTTTAATTAAAAAAAAAAATCCAAATTTAGCTTGCAGTTTTAAGGACTCTTTAGCTGTTAATCCAACGTAGCCCTGTGAACAGGGCTAGGGTTGAAGTTAGAGATGCATTTGCAGCTGTAAAAAAATCAGCAGAGATTTGCAAAGCTCCTGTGTCTCCCTGCAGAGAACGGCGGCGCCGGCGGAGCCGGAGCGGGACGCGGTCCCCGAAAAAGCCCAGGTCTCCCAAACGGAAAATGTCCCGGTCCCCGTCGCCCAGAAGGTCAGGGAAGCACTTGGCTGGGAACAATGGTGTCTGGGTGGGGAATGCCCAAATTGTGACCTTCAGGGAGGCTCCGTGGGATTCCGTGTGGGGGAATCTTTGCTGCTTTTGCGGAGCTGCTCTGGGGTTGGCAGGGAGCTCCAAGGGTCAGGGGTTCCAGAGGTGATATGAGTAGATGTTCCACCATTCCCAGCCCCTTTGGCTCTGCACAGTAGGAATCAGCTGATTTTGGGTGGCCTGGATGTTCTGTGACCCTGTCCCAGGATGGGGAACTCAGGGTGCTCTTCTTGCTGTTCGTGCTGTCCAGGTTTTGCACTCCATGATCCCTGTGGGGCCCTTCAGCTCAGGAGATTCATGGTTCTGTTTGCCACAGCATTGCTCAGCCTTGGCTTTGTGCCGTTGTCCTTGAGCCAGAGCTGAGAAGTTGGGATTTGGGGTGTTTCCTGGAAGCACAGCCTGTTCCCTACTTGCCCTCTGCCATTTTCCTTTGGGTTTGCTGTGGGTAACGCTCTGGACACAGTTCCAGCTGTGGAATGGGGTGATAAGGATGGGCCTGATCCTCTTCCTGCTGGTCCTCATAGGCATAAAAAGGAAAAGAAGAAGGACAAAGACAAGGAGAGGAGCAGAGACGAGAGGGAGCGGTCAACGAGCAAGAAAAAGAAGAGCAAAGACAAGGAGAAGGATCGAGACCGGAAATCCGAGAGCGACAAGGATGTGAAAGTATGTTCCAAAAAGGCCTGGGGCTGCTCCCAGCCCCGCCCCACATCCCCCCCGGCCCGGCCCACAGGGAAGTGCTAACGTGTCCCTTTCCCTGGCAAAGCAGGTCACAAGGGACTACGACGAGGAGGAACAGGGCTACGACAGCGAGAAGGAGAAGAAGGAGGAGAAGAAGGTGGCGGACGCTCCCTCCCCCAAAGGGAAGGAGCCCGCGGCCGAGAAGGGCAGCGGGGATCCGGGCAGGGAGTCCAAGGTGAACGGGGACGACCACCACGAGGAGGACATGGACATGAGCGACTGAGCCGCCCACAGCCCCTCAGTGTGATCCTTTATGCTGTACTTGTTAATCCTCAACCTAGATGTATCCAGCTCCGAGCTCTCCATGGTCTGTCCATCCCGATACTAACTCACACCCAAAGCTTGAGACAGGGATCCCCTGCTCCGGGGCCCAGCTGGGGCCGGGCCAGCCCGCACGGTGCTGGGCCACCCCTCCTCCTTCCCTCCCTCCCTGCTTCCCTCCCTCCCTCCGGAGTGTCCCGGGCTGAGCCAGCAGCGTGGCAGCGTCCCAGGGGTGTGGGGAGTGTGGCACAGCCCCCTGTCCTGTGGGAATGCCCTGGGAGTGTGGCACAGCCCTCCTGTCCTGCAGCCACCGAGGGGTCGGCCTTGGATCGCACCAGCTCTTTGTGCTCTTGGCTTTAGTTCTGGTTTTAAGCCACGTGCTGGGCTTGGTTGGGTTTGCTTTCCGGCGGGTTTTGGTTGGCTTTGCCCAGGGTTCTGTGCCCTGACCTTCCTGAGGGCTCTGTCTCCACTGTGTCCGTTCAGACCTCGGGAAGGGGAATCCTGGCCGTGCCCAGTGAGGGAGGGTTGGGGGAGCAGCCTCACCCAGGGCTGGGGCTCAGGAGCTCGCCCGCTGCAGCAGGGAGTGCATTTTAAAATGACCTTGGTCTGTTTTTAAAGCAAGTCCATTGATAATGTACTTTTTACTTGATCTCAAGTTGTACAAACAGATAAATTTGTGTTCCTGTCCCGGCCGTTCCCTCTCCCGCACTCGGTGATCCCATGGTATTTGCAGAGTAGTTACCCAAAGCTGTTCCTTAGTTCCAGCAGCTCCAGAGCTTTTACTTTTGTGCAGGTAAAGAGACAAAAGTAGCCGACAGTCTGTGCCATGTCGATGTACAGTTTCAGAAAATGTTTTACAAAACTTTGATAATAAAACCCTGAAACTTCACCTCCTCTTCCTAGAAAATTCCTGGGTTTTATTTCTACCTCTGAGTGCACCAAACTTAACCTGCTCCTTACAGGGGACTTTTCCATCTCTGTTACAGTGAATAAGGAATTATTTTCCTTTTTGGGGGGAAATGGGTTAAAATGGGAATGTGGAGGTTTATGGGACTGCTGAGAAGGAGCTGAGAGTGCTGGTGGATGAAAAGCAAGAGAAGCTCTGGGGAGACCGTGCCTGGCAGGGAGCCCCAGCCACTGCAGTTATGAAAACTCTTTAATTGGCAGTGCCTGGAGCCCTTGAAGGAAGTTTTTCTGCCCCTTTGGAAACAGGAGATTTTCCATCAGCAGCTCTGTACCTGCAGAGGGAGGCCCTGATCCCTCTCAGCTCAGGGGCTGATGCTGGGGGCAGGAGAGCAAGGCTAAATCAAAAAGCTTAATAGCCCCAAAGCTATCCCTCCAAACCCCCCCTTCCCCCTCAAAAAAAGCCCCCAGCCCTCCCTCAAAAAAACCAAAAACCCAGAAGAACCCAAAACCCCAAACAGTCTCCCTCAAAGCCAAAATACCAAACCAAAAATCCCCTCCAAGCCCCCACTCTCCTGCAAGGCCAAAGCCTCCATGGACATCCAGGCTTTGCTCTCCTTTCCCCCAGAACTGTCACAGAATCACAGAATCACAGAATTTCAAGACTGGAAGAGACCTATAAGATCATCTAGTCCAGCCGATGTTCTAACTGTTCAACTAGATCATGGCAGCAAGTGCCACATCCAGTCTTTTTTTAAATTCTTCAAGGGATGATGCCTCCACCACCTCACTGTCCAGCCTGTCATCCAGGGGAGGCTGTTCCCGGATGGAGGAGCTGAAACCTCTGGAAGGGCTGAACAGAGTTCAGTGAATTTCAGGCTCCTTTTCCCCCCTCCCTCCCGGGCAGCTGTTCCCAATCTGCTCCCTCAGCTCCGGGTGAGGCTGGGGACCGCTCCTGCATCCTTTCCCCGTAAATCCTGGGATTCAGAGAGGGCCGAGAGGAGGCTGTAATGAAAATGCAGGATTTTATTTAAAAAATGACCAAGAAAATGCCCTTGCAGAACGCAGCAGCAGGAGCTCGTTCCCTCCCCTCCGGTCCCGCTCCCGCAGCGCAGCCGAGGCCCGGCGGGACAGGAGAGGGAAGCCTGGATTGCACAGGTGGAGCAGCTTCCAAATCCAACAGCATAGTTTGGTCTTTATTCTAACAATGACACAACCCAAAGTGACTATGAGTGAAGGGAAGGGAAAACCAGGGAGCGGACGACAGGAAAACCAAGAGAGGTGACTCGTTTTCCATGGGAGTTACAAACTGTCAGGAACAGAAAAGTGAAACTGCAGCATTACAGGAATTGGTTAATCCGGATTAAATAACGCAGTTCTCCTGGCGGGAATTACAACTCAGGAGCAGAGACAGAAAATAACAGAGGGCTGTGGGAATACCAACGGAACCGGGGGATTCCAGCACAAACACACCCGGGAGGGACGAACGGACTCGACGCAGGAACAGGAACTGCTGTGCTGGGAGTGCAGTGCCTGGACAGCAGCTCCGGAGAGGAAATCCAGGGTGTTTCCTTTGCCACGGGACAGAGCAGGAGCTTGGAAGACCAGAGGAACAGTTTGGTTCAGAAACAACCCGCGGGATCCTTCCACAGTGAGGTCGCAATTGGGTTGAGCAAAATTCCCGGTTGTCTTTTAAGAGCCATAAAAATCCTCAGGAAAAAAAGAAGTGGTGGGAAGGGAGCCCCAGCCTGGGCAGGAGCAGCAGGATGTGATTCCCACCAGGTCCAGCTCCCTTCTCCTCCTGCCCTGGACTCCAGCTGGGGCATCCAGGGCTGCTCCTGGTCCCCTGACATTCCCAGGCCACAGGGACGAGCTGGAGCTGCTGCACAGACACAATCCGTGGATCTGTGCTCACTCCCAGGGACCAAACCCTCCTGAACACCTGGCCTGGCCTCCAGGAGAACAAAGCCCAGGTGAGGCTCTGCTGGATCAATGCTGCTTGGAAAAGGAATTTCCCAGAGCCACGGGACAGGGGAGGGACCCTGTGCCCCAGGCTGGGGCTGGGAACACCCTGGACACACATCCGGGCCCACAAACATTCCCTGTGTCCATGCAACACAACCCAGTGACAAAAACAGGCTTCAGTGGAGAACACACGGGTACAAACACGGATCTCAACGTGGGCAGCCCCTCGGGATGCACAGGCTCAGCCCAGTGTCCCTCTGACTGAGAATTCCTGCAGTGCATCCATCGGGAATGCCCAGCTGTCCCTACGTGTGAGAACTCCTCACCAGGAATGTTCAGACAGGAAACACATCCCAGGAGGAGGGACAAGTACTGAGAGCAGCTCTGGGAGCCCAGGGGCTGCCCTGGGAGCTGGGGGACAATGCAGGGAATTGCCATCCCTCAGCTCCACAGGGAGAGCAGGAGCAGCTGGAGTTCCTGGGATAACCCAGCACAAGGACAGCCCAAAGCTGTGCCCACATTCCGAGGCAGAACAAGCCTTAGGAGCAGCTTCCTGCAGCCCTTCCTGCAGCCCCTGGAAGTGTCCCAGGGAGCAGCCCTGTCTGGGGGTGAAAATCCCCCATGTCTGCAGCCAGAGGCCACAGGAACCACAGGAAACGCTCCCAGGACCTGCCCTGGGCTTTGGGCACACACCCTGCGGCCACCAGGGCTGTCCAGAGGGGACAGAGCCACAGCAGCCTCAATCCCACAGGAGGCCACCCAAACCCTTTTTGTTTTCCAGTTCCAAGGCCAGGATCCCCCCTGGGATCCAGCAGTGGCTGCACCGCCCAGGCCCCACAGCCCCAGCAACACTTCCACGGAGCCAGGGATGGATTTGGGATGAGCAAAAATGCAAAGGACACAAAGCCATGGATGTCCCTGTACCACTGAGCAAAGGGAGCTCTGACATTCACCTCGGGCAGGAACCTCTCACCACTGGAATTCACCTGGCACAGGTCCTGCAGCTACACAAAACACCCCAAAGGGAGCCCTGGAGGGGACAGGGAACCCCTGGCAGGGGAAGAGCCCTGTGCTGCCCCACAGGCTCCGATCCAAGCTCCAGCTCAGCCCCACAGACATCCCCAGTCTGTCCCAGAGGACCCCACCTGGCTCCCAGGAGCAGCACGGACGGTGCCAGTTCATCCCAGAGGTGTGAAACACATCAGGAATTCATCATGACTTGGGAGAACAAGTTCCATCATTCCCAGAGGATGCTCCACACCTGCCCTGACACGGCACTGCAGGACTCATTTCCCTTTGCTTGTTTTCCCTAAAGTTTCATTTTGGATTTGAGGTTGAATTAACAACAAAGCTGCACTGCTCCCCTGTCCCAGTGTTTCCCTGTTCCCCAGGTCCACAGAGGAGCTGGGAAAGGACCAACCCCACCCTCCCACTGCAGTGCTCCTGGACTTTGCTGACAGTGCTTCCCTGGGCCTCCTCTCTGTCCCTCCCCAGAGCAGCCTCTTTGGGATGGATCAGAGATTCCAGCAGTTTGGAATTCCCTGCTCTCAGGTGTGCCTGACACCTTGCCCTGTGCTGAGCCCCTTCCTTGTCCCTTGTGCTCAGCACAGCTGTTCCCTCCACTGAGCATCAATGATCCTCTTCATTATAAACTTTGATCCTTAACTCTATGGAATTCCAGAAAAAGTTTTACCTACAGTGCACAAAGAATATAATTTGGAAAATATTTACATTTTTGTACAATGACACCACAGCACTTGAATCTAAATTTCTTCATACAAACAAATAGCACCATCAGCCTTCTGCACAAGTCTTGCCTAACAAACCCCAAAAAGGTGGATTATTGTTAGATGAGGAGACTGGAACAACTGGGAATGGGAATAAGCTCAAGGAGCTGGAGTACTGAACCATCCATGAAGGGGGGCTGCACCAGATGAGCTTTAAGGTCCCCCCACCCCACACCAGCCTGGGATTCTCTGTGATTTAAACACCAAGAGGCAGGGAATGAATGTGGGAGCAGCCCAAGCTGCCCGTGAGCACCAGGGTGGCCCCGAGTGCAGGGAGAGCTGCTCCTGCCGTGAGGGGCACTGCCTGAGCCCCTCCCAGCGCCCACACACGGACCTGGCGCTGCTCAGCCTCTCTCAAATAAAGGATAAACAACGAGTGACATTCCTGGCCAGGCAGCCCCGGGAGCCAGGCAGGAGCAGGGAGCAGGGAGGGAAGGGGAAGGGAGGGATCAGGCAGGGCCAGCAGCGGGCTGGGCCGGCGCTGCCGAGGTGCCTTGCTCCCTGCAGAGCACAGCTGGCTCTGCCTGGGTGCAGCAGGAGATCCAAGTGTCAGTGGTGCCCATTTGGTGCATTCATCTACAGCCAAGGCATTGCTCCAGGATACCTTCCGACATTCCAACATTCCGTGCCTGAGCTGGGAGCTCGGGGAGCAGGCGAGGGACAGGGAGCTCACCTCACCCCAGCCCCAGCTCGGTGCCAAGGTCCAGCAGTGCCTCGCGGATCACCACAAGTGTAAAAAATTTAAAAAGCAGCAGCTCCTCCCAGCTGGGGCGGCAGCTCCGAGCCGGGAGCGGCTGTGCCAGAGGGGGTGGCAGCGGGAGGCTCTGGGAGGCGGGAGCTGGAGGGGCTGGGTGCCCAGTGCAGCGCCAGCTCCGTCCCTCGGCTGCGGGCTCACGAGCTCGTCCCTTGCTGTGCCCCGCGGCCCTGCCCTGGCCCTGGGACGCCGGGCTGGTGCTCCCAGGAGCTGCCAGCCCCCCCTAGAGGTCCGGGAAGCGGCTGGGATCCTCCTTGTAGTCGTCGGGAATGGTGAAGATGGAGTCATCGAACTCGTCGTAGCGGAACTCCTGGAACGTCACAGTGGCCGTGATGGTGGGGAACACCGGGATGTCTGCGGGGACAGGGCACGCTCAGGGACAGCCACAGTGCCACCAGTCCCCACCCCTGCCAGGCTGGGAGCAGCCTGGGTTACAGTGGGAGGTGTCCCTGCCCATGGGAATGGGAGCACGAGCTGGAATCTGAGGTCATTCCCAACCCAAACTGCTCTGGAATGCTGTGCGAATACAGCAGAACTGGCAGGCTCACACAGCTCCCTGCAACTCCAGAACCCTGCATCCTTAACAAAGGGGATACTGCTTCTGGGATCATCTATCCCAGGAATAAGCTGACCTCAGACATTCCCATCTGTTACAAGTGCAACAGTTTTCTATTTTTCACTTTAAATCAATCTATCCCCAGTAATCCCTGAAGAAAAGGAAACACAGGAATGTTACAAAATACTCCATACCTGAAATCCTCCCCTTGTGCAGGAATAATCCAGCACATCCCACTGCCCTTGGAGCAAGGCCCCAGCACTTCTGTGCTCCTGAACTCTCAGTAACACATCCCTAGGTGAGGGTTCCTCCCCAAAACTCCACAAAAGACCTTCTGAACATATTGCAAGAATAAATGCATGTGTTTCGATCTGGATTGGATATTTGGGAAAATTTCTCTTGGAAAGGGTTTTCCAGCATCCCCATGCCTGAAGAGATTTCAAAGTTGTGTAGATGTGGCACTGGGGGACATGGGGCAGTGGTGGCCTTGGCAGTGCTGGGGAATGGTTGGACTCAGAGGGCTTTTCCAACCTAAAATTCTGGATAAATAAAGCCCCAGGAGCTGCTGTGTGCTCTTACCTAATTTGACAGGAAAGCCTGGTGGAAGCTTCATTTGAACAAATTCTCTAAGTTTGTTAAAGTGCTTGAAGGGTGCAATGACTTCTAAGACATTCAACAACCTGCAAAGGAGAGCAGAGCCCGTGACAGATCCTCCTGCCACACACACCCTGTCCCTCTGGACAGCAAAACGTGACCCAAAGGGCCCAGGGGACACACAGGGTGACAATGACAGCATCCCCCTTCTCCATCCCAGGGCTTCAGGGTCAGCCCACATCCAGAATTACAACAAACCAACACCAGGACAGCAACTCTTTATCCTCATTTTCCACAGGAGATGAGGGATGAGGTACCACCCCTGTTTCTCCATGGACATGTGGAACTGACCTGGCTTTACACTGGGTTAGGGGACACAACTTTGTGCTAAAATTTATTACAGGGAGAACCATTTCAGAATTCTGTGGGATCAGACACCACAGATAACCCTGATAACCCTGCCCAAAACTCTGCTCTTATCAAGCCAGGTAAGGGCTTGGCTCCTCCCCCAGTGCCAGCAGCTCCCAGTTTAAGGGATTCCTTGCTCAATAGCCTGACTGCACTCCCACTCCCACTCCTGGGGATCTGGAGGGTTCTTTCTGCAGCTCATGAACACACTAAAACATTCCCAACAGGAATAACTCCCGTGGCCAGGAGCTTTGACTCACGATTCGATTCCTAAGGGGAATTCCTGGCTCATTGCTATCGTGGCTTTGAAGGTTTTCTTGCTCTCCTTGCAGACCAGCTCCCTGCCCAGGTGAGGAGCTCTGTGAGGGAGAGACAAAGTCAGTGTTTCCCAGGGCAATCGTGGGTTTAGAGGAAGGAAAACAGACTTGGGTTGGAAAACCTCAGGGAGGAATCCCTACTCCCAAAGGGTTTGGTTTATTGTAAAGCTGTGCAGAACAAAGATAAAAAACCTCTTAGTTTAGATTACTCTGCTAAACCAGGAGACAAGACAAAACCAGGAAAACTACTCCAATAAAATAATTCCTCATAAACACAGTGTTAATAAACCCTACAGGAAGTGTTTATTAACCACTACCCAGAAATGCCCATGGCAGGGGTGGAACTGGATGGGTTTAAGGTCCCTTCCAGCCCAGAGCATCCCAGGACTCCCTGCCTGTAGCTGAGGCACTGACACTGCTCCCACACACAAGGATCCCTTCCCAGCCCTCTGGAGAACAGACACTGAGACACCAAACCCAGCGCTCCTCCCTCCCCACAAGCAGCACCCACCAAGTGGAGACCCCAAAACCCCCAGAGACCCCCAGCCCCCTGCCAGGGATGCAGAGGGGTCCCGGGAAGCCCTGGCAGGCCCAGCAGCACTCACTTGCCACTCTCTGCAGAGATGTACTCCTCCCAGGAGATGGTGTTGGGGGACGGCGGCGTCAGCGACTGCCGGCGCACGGGCTGTGGGACAAGAACAGCTCAGCTCGGAGCTCCTGCCCCCCTTCCCTCCTGCTGCCATTCCCACCTGGAGCTGCCCCCGGCTCCAAACACAGCCACAGCCTGCCCTGCTCAGCCAGCCCCTGCTCTCAGCCCCCACGGGCACCTTCTGCAGGACTGGGCTGTGCTGCTCCCCCATAATGAGTTAATTCGGGGCTCTGAGTGCCAAGGCAGCAGCTCCAGCTCACACAGAAATAAATTAATCACTTTAAAAGCTCTGTGTGTGCTCCCAGCTGAAGCCTGGCTCTTTCTGAAGAGCTCTTGATTTCCTGGTGCTAATCACAGGCTTCCTCCCATTTTAATGAAGCTCAAAGGAGCACGATTGCCTTTCTGGCTTCCCTTTCATTCCCAACAATCGACATTGGGTCTAAAAGAATCCGCAGTTGATTTGCCACAGCCAAACCCCTCATCTCTTCTAAGAGACAAATTAAGGCTGAATACCCAATGTAACCACAGAAATCCCTCCTTGTGTGCACTAATCAGGCTAATTCATTAATGCATCACCAAAATTATACTTGTGGGTCATGTTTGTGATTTTTAGATTATGCCAATCAAAAGAAAATAAAAACATTATCTATGTATTTTGCACCACGAGGAGTGGTGTTCAAGATTATTCTCCCACATCCTGGGCAAAGTTAATCAACTGTACCTCAAAATTCTGCTCCATGAGGTTTCCCCCTTTGCTCAGGCTCTCCATGATCGCTTTATTCCGAAGGATGTCCTCCTCACTGAGATGTTCCCTTCTTTTCCTGGATTCCAACACCAGTCCATTCACCAAGTAGAAATCTGCCAGGAAGTTTCCTACTCTTTCCTGCACGAAAGGAATCGGGACATTAATGACTCACAGAAGATAAAATACTAACATTTTGATTCTTGTGTATCAAATAATGGCAATAAGGGAACCTGGGGATTGAGCCAGAATTCCTCCAGCCCCCCACATGGGCTGGCACTGAGCAATCCCAAAAATCCAGCAGGAACAGGTACTTCTTATGCAGGGAAGCTTTAAGACAGAGATTGTTGAATAATTTGAGTGAAATCCCTTTCCAGAGCACTCCCATCCCTGCCTTTCTCCAGCAGGAGCACACAGAATCCTTCCTGCACTCCCTGGAACCAACCTGCAGAGATCAGAGCCTCCTGGAACAAAACCATTCCCAGCACAAGCACAATCTGTCCTCCCCCTGCCCAACAGCTACAGAATCCTTCTTCCTTGTTTTCCCTGCTGAAGGCAGTCCAGCAGAGAGATCCCACATGAAATGAATTTGTGCTCATTTGGGATACAGGGACAGGGATTTTTCCTTTGTCCAGCACACCTTATCCTTCCAGAATCCTGGATTGGTCTGTGCCACAAGGGACCTCAAAGCCCACCCCATTCCAGCTCCCTGCCATGGCAGGGACACCTTCCACCATCCCAGGCTGCTCCAAGCGCTGTCCAGCCTGGCCTGGGCAGCCAGAGTTTCTCCAGGAATCTGCCCCAGTGCTTCCTGCAGTGCCTTTCCCTCCTGCCTCCTGCCCAGCAGCAGCTCTGAGCCCCCCTCACTCACAGTTTTGTCCTCCCTGAAGAGCCACCCAGTCTGGGCCCGTGTGAACGTGATGGATTTGGTGGATAAGGTGGCAGAGTAAATATCGCTGCTCATCAAAATGTCAACCTCCTCTTCTGTCTCCATCTCAGATTCCTGGAAGAAAAATTCCAAAATACTCAGCAGAACTCAGCAAACAACGATTGCTTCCTCTAAAGAGACACCAATAAACACAAATGCATAAGCCTTGTCCTTTGGATCTTTTCCCAGAAGCAGCATTTCCTGCATTTTCAAGCGGGTTTATAAAACCTCTGGCCAAATGGTTTCCAAATAGTTTAATCTTGAATATTAATGTGAATAAAGCATCCCAATGGGATTTATGCAGCAGCTCAGCAGCCACACCCTTTCCACAGTCAATAATCCATCTGCTTAAGTGATTGGGGGATAAAGCTGTAATTAAAGACTTGACTAATTACAAGGGGTCCAGTGAGTCAGACCCTCACACTGTTATCAGCTGAACTGGCCATGGAGTGACTAAAAGGATGCAAAGCAGTGGGAACAGGTCTGAAAATCCACCTGAGGACAGCTGAGTTGAGCCCAGTGGAAAGATTAAAAGCAGCACATCATAATTTAAACCACATCTTTCCAGTCCATTCCCATTCCAGCTTCTCCTCAACCAGAAATCTGGATTCAAAGCTGGCTTCCCTCACAAAATTTGCTTTCACCTTCACAGCTCAAGTTGGAAGAACTGAGGTAAAAATTCTTTGCTTTGCAGCTCTTTGGGTGTTTCTGAGGCAAATTCTGTTTGACACATTCCCAAAAGAGCCTGGGATGTGTCCCACCCCCTTCCCAGAGCTTTACCTCGTGGTGTATTCGCTGATAAACTTTTTGCTCATTGTCTAAAACTACAAAAGATTCGGAGGGTGCGGCGTCACCGTTAAAAATGAAGCTTAAATCCCCTCGTTGGCACTTCATGTCAGTAAAGTCTATCAGAGTTGTGTCCAGCCTGTGAAAACAACCCCAAATGTCACAAAAATTACCCACAAATGCAGGAGGAAATTCAGCTTTCAAGCAGGAAAGTGCATTTTTTAATGGCAAACAAACACATGAAGGGCTGAGTTTTCATAGGATTTCGTAAGTGAGGCCTGGATGCAGAAATCGGCAAAAAGTTGCTATAAAAGTGAAGTTTTCTTCAGAAAATTGTATTTAATACTGCCAGCATGAGGAGGGGAGGGGGAGAGAATCTATTCAGTGCTACACACTGAGAAACAACTCCTCAGCAGGGTCCTGACTTGAATAATGACACTGGGACATGACCCAAAATCTGAAGAGGACTCAGCAGGACTCGGCAACAAACTCATTTTTTAAAATTTTATTTATTTTCATTGCTATTTCTATTTTTCTCCCTCACCAACACCAAAGACATGCGCCTGCAGACCTGAGTAACTGGAAGAAGATGGACCTGAGGCCATGGATGTCTGTAGTAATTCATGTCCACTATTGCCAGAGCATTTATTTCTCATAAAGAGGTGGTTAAAGAACCTCAGCTGGGTAACTTCAACTCTAAAGTGGTGAGGGATTAAAACTCCTCATAGATTTGCCTCTGATTCCAAGGAAAAACCTGTATTTATCTATTTCCCCTCAGTTCATGCCTCATATAGGCAGAGCATTCAGAAATGAGAAGGAAAGCAACAATCCCAGACTCAAACTTCACCTAAAAATTCACTTTACAGACCCAAGCTGCCCCTTAATTACAACAAAAATTTCTACAGATTGAATCTCCAGGATCATATTCTTGCCTCTCTGTTTTAAATTTTGGGCCCTAAAGAAAATGCCAGAAAATACATTTGGTTCCAAACTAAAAAGAGTTGAGCTCAGAGAGACTCCTGAAATCCCCCACTGAGTTTGTGAATTTGTCACATTAAACACCTTAAAGAGAGAAATTATATATCACTTTTTGGGTTTTTTTTTTGTTTTGTTTTGTTTTTTTTTAAGTAGAGACTGGAGCAGCAACACTTCTCCAGGAAATACTGGAATTTATTTGCAATTGTGTTATAAATACCCAATCCCTGTTTTTCACTGGCACATCTGGTAGATAAAGCCTTATCTAGCTGAACTGCTCTTGCTCTATATTTAAGTTATATTCAGCTCAACAGAGATAATCAGAGAGCCTGAAATCGCAAGGCTCAGTGCTGTGCCATGGATGAGCCCAGGCTCCTCAGGGATTCAGGCTCACTGGGATCCAGCTTTTCCCTGGCACAGAAGTATTTGGGCACAAAAGCAGCACTCACCTGATATTTATACCTTGTTTGTGTATTTTACATGCATCAGAAGGCAGAATTCGGGAAAGTAAAGGCACTAAAGGAGGGAGAGAAAAGGCAATCAGGGCACTGAGATCCCTCTGCAAAGTATTCCCATTAAAACTATTCCATCAGTCTGATTCTGGATGTGTTTAAATGAAAATACAGCATTTTCCAACATCTCAATCAAACACAACATCAGGGGTATTCCTATTTCATAAAACTGATTTTTTGTAATTGTAATTGCACACCCGGCTTCCAATATCAGACAGAATTTGTATTTCCATCACAAGTAAACCATTTATAAATCCTAATAACTGTGGCTGTTCATAATTTGAAATCTGGGATTTAACAGTTTATGTAATGCACCAAGGGAAAGAAAGCCTGGTTCCAATTAAAGCAGAACAGCCACAAGCATAAAAATGATCCAAGGTATTAATATTAATTATTAAATTAATAAAAGACATAAAATCACGGAAGTCCAGACTGGTTTGGATTGGGGGGACCTTAAGGGTCATCCCCATCCCACCCCACTGCCATGGCCCAGGTTCTTAAAGCAAAGAGCTACCTCCCCTCCTTAGTGAGTCACTGGAGGAGAGAATTCAGATCCAAAAGTGAGTAAGCAAAACTAAATCTGGAAAAAGTTGTGTGTCCTTTCCTCAGCACTGAGATCCCAAGCACTGTGGCTGTTCCAGCCTGCAGCACAGAACAAGTGTGCTGCAGGCTGATTGCATTATCTCCCTGGGGAAGGGACATGGAAGCACTCACCCCAACTTTGAAAATCCCAGTGAAGCTCTAGATAGAAGTCACCTAGCTGAGAAGAAAAGAAGAATGTGTTAACAAGTCTTTCAGGCTAAGAAACTGTAAAATGTGCTGGAAGACAGGCAGAAGTTGTGTTTGGCAAAGAAAACTTTCTCTAATGTTGTACTTGAATTTGTACTGAACTGAAACATCACTGAAGCTTTAGCTGCAGCAGAATCAATAATGACAAAATGATGTAACTCATCTGAACTCACATTTTTAATAATTTCTTAATACTAGGTCAACTATCAAGCCCTGGATTGCAAAAGATTTATTGGAAACATGTGTTTAAAAAGCACCTATGGAGCTCTCTGCTTGCTTTGATTGATCCCATCAATCGCACAGAATTAGAATTAATTATACAATAATTAATGAGTCAAGTTTCAGGCAGGAGTGTTGCAAAGACCAATTGCCAGTGGCCTGGTGGAAATGTGCTGAAGTCATCAGGTCAGAGCACGTGTGAGCCAGAGCCAACCCAGCACGAGGTGCTCAGGGATCACAACACAGCTCAGCCTCCACAGGGACAAGTTAATGAACTTCTGATAAATAACTGGGCTTCTACAAACTGCTGTCCCCAAACTGAGCAATATTTCACTGTGCCCAAGGGGAACTGGCTGCTGGGTGCTGATGGAGAATGAAACCAAAAATCTCCTCCAGCACTGGGCAAGGGGATTTGGGGACTGAACACACCAGGAAATTATTCACTGGCACAAGATTTAAGAAAAAGTTTTAAAAATCTAATGAAATAGATTCTTTAACTCTGAGATTGCAATGATGATGAGCAGGTCTGCCTTACACAAACCTTATATTTGAATTTCTAGAAGTTGAAAGGAAGTATGACCTTAAAATAAATATAATTCTGGCTTAAAACAGAGCCAAGATTGCTTTTAAGAGCAGAAGATTGGTAAAAACATGGAAAAAACTTGCTGGCAGTTTTCCAGAGTGTCCATACTCAGAGCACAAGTCACTGCTTTCCACCCATCTGGTTTTGTCAGCACAACTCACCTCTTTCAGGGCTTTTAATAACCGAGGTCGCTTCTCTTCAACACTTTCCCTGGACTGCTGCTTGAGCTTCCTCAGGAGTGCTGAAACTACACAGGAATTAATCCATGAACTCTGGTTGTTTGGTAATTACAGGTGAGTGTCTTACTTGAGGTCTTAAACCCAACAAAGCAATGGAAGATTTCATCAGACCTGAGGAATTAATCCCAGCTACAGGAACTGCACATTAACCTGCTCAGATCACCCCAGGAAGGAAAGCCTCAACAATTGTTTGTAAAATTAACTATAGAATCATGTCAAGAGGGTTTGTACACAGGTATTAGTAAATATGTGGATACAAATATACTGAGTAACATCTACTCCACTGAGAAAATCAATAGTGAGGAGCTGACAAGAGAATGCTGTTGGTAGATTATAAAGTAGTGCATTAATATATTAATAATATATTTATATGTGCAATATGTAGTGAGTTTTCTGCTATAGGAATGCACCACCACACATGGTAATACCAAATACTATTAACATCCACCAGTGAGTAGCAGCAGAATAATTTCCTTTTGCTACTCCATGTCTGAGGTGAATAAACAATATTTGAATAATACATAATACATAAATTACATTCTCCCACTGGCCTATTGAGATGCAGCCTAAAAGCCACATCCCACTGGCAACTGACACACTAACAAACCTGTGACCACAGGGAGCAGGCCAAGGAGATGATCCCACCCAGCCCAGATCCATCTGGATCCTGTCCCTGCCATTCCAAACCCAGAATATGCTCGTGCAGAGCTCTCCCAATGCCCTCAGTCTGAGCAGAGTTAACAGCTTGCTTATGTAACCCAGTGCAACTTCTTATCAAGGAAATGGATGTGCCTGATCATGTTCAGATATAAAATGTTCAGCTGATTAAGAGAAACCCTTCAGAGAGCTGAAAGAGGGCTGTGGGAAAATAACCCAGCTTGAGAGCTCTGCTTTCCTGCTCTGAATGAGCCCCAATTTGGGATTAACTGGCAAACTGGGATGAATGAAGAGGGGCTTACTCATCTGTCTGTCTCCATAGCTGATGGCTTCGGCCAGAGGGCTCCATCCCTGAGCGTTTTTCACCTTTACTGGAGCATTATGGGCTAAAAGCAGGTGGGCACATTCTGCAACAAAATATCCACAGATATTTACAGTAAAGGATGCAGCAGGAGCAGTCCGGATAAAACTCTACCAAAGCAATTCATATCAAAGATATTACAGAGATTATCAAAACACATATCTGGGTTCTGACTCACTCTAACAAACAAAGCCATTTATGAAAGGACTTCCAGCACTTCCCTGTTCAATATTATCACTAAAAATAATTGGTGATCAGCCACCAATTATATAACACCGAAGAGACTTGTCCCTCCTGCTACGTGGAGTTTGCTTTTTATAATATTTCTGCATGTCAGATACACACACCACCATGGAACAAGGATATTTATATTTAATGCATGACATCAGCTCTCTCTGCTGCACACACAAAGCAGAGATACCTCAGGGCCTTCATCCCTCTCCAAGGGGTGAATGGATCATGGGGACACGGATTTGGGGCAACTCCCATCAGGTACAGGGGAGGCAGAGGAGCCTGAGGCACCAACACATCCCTGTGTGCCAGAACATCCTGGGGAATCTGGATTTAAGGAGGGCAAACAGGCACCGCTGAGGAAAGCCTCAGAGCAGGTGTGGAACCAACAGCTGCATTCCCCATCCACAGGTGGACACGATGGTGGAAAACTGAAGGAAGCAAGGAGGGTTTCAGTGCTCCCATGTGCTCCTTGGAAATGGTTCTGCAGTTTCCAACCATGAGGAAACCTCAGCACATGTCACTAAAGCCACCCTGAGCTGTCTGGAGGTGATGCAGCAGGGCCCAGCTGTCTCATCACCAGGACAGGACTTCCTGGGTTGTTTTCCTACCACAGGTGCCACAGGAAACTGCACTGGTCATTCCAGATGCAGCAGCTGTGAGTCAGGGCAGGCTGAGTGGCTGGGGAGGAAGAGATCCCTCCCTGCTGAACAAACTGTCTCCTGTGGGATAAACAAAGGCCCTGACTAACCCAGCCAAGACACCCAGGGGTTTTTATGGCTCCTTAAACAGTGCCCAGGACAACAACATCACTCTGCAGGGAGCAGGCAAATCAGCTCGGAATCTCCAGCCAGATTCCATTTCCAGTTCAATAAACAGGCTGGGAGAGCTGGGGGTGCTCAGCTGCAGGGGAGAAGGCTCCAGAGAGAGCTCAGAGACCCTGGCAGGGCATGAAGGGGCTCCAGGAGAGCTGCAGAGGGGCTGGGGACAAGAGGAGACAGGAAAGGGGGAATGGCTTCCCACTGCCAGAGGGCAGGGTTAGGTGGAATTCTGGGAATAAAGCTCAGATTTCCTTTCCCACTCTTCTTCTCCAAATCCATGTGGCATCTTCCTCCCAGAAAACCTCACTAGCTTGAAACACAAGCTCACACTCAGGAAAGGGAAAAACCCCTTTTTTCCTCTTGCCCCCAAATCTTCAGGATCGCTGAAAAGGTAACAAAACAAATGGTTCTACCCACCTTTATGTCCCAACATCACAGCAAGATGTAAAGGAGTGTTTCCTAAAAGAAACCACAGAAATAAAAGAGATGAGATGAAAGTCAGCAGAATCCATTGCAATCCCTTCCTTAGGAAACTGCAGTTCCTGCTCTAACCCAGGAACACAGCAACACCCACCAGAGGAGTGACATTTGCTTGGATTGTGATTGTCAAAATAAATATATTGAGACACATTTCGTGGGCCAAGAGAGGGTTTTTAATGATATCTTGAAACTCACTCCAGGCAAAGAGGTCCAGAGGTGTCTTTGAGAAAGACACAACCCCTGTGCTCCCCACAGGCTGAAGGGTCTGATCCCTTCCCAGCCTGACATATCTGGGTTAAAAGCTACTCACAGATATGATACTGATTAAAAATTTAACAGCCTGTTTTATTAATATTTCAAAGACTGAGTACTCATTTTTTACAACTACAGTACTGGGCATATTGAGAAGGAACAGCACCTTCACTACAAAGCTGCCTTTTGGCTGTTTCCAAAGAAAGCTTTGGAGATATCAGCAGCCTCTCAAAGCTGTCCCCATTTTCCTGGTGATGCTCGTGACACAGGTGGTATTTGTGTTGGTAAATATTCACTGTGAGGCACCCAGAGCTGTTTTTCCTGGATTATTGCTGCTACCAGGCTCATGACACCATTTATTCAGGCAGCTTAAGGATGTAAAGTTCTCCCATTTAACTGTATTTTGTACATTTAAACATCTTCTTAGAGCAGTCAAGAGAAAAAAATGCTGGAAAACAAATTTTTTGTGCAATTCTAACACACACACACTCGGCTGAGAGCTGTTCTCTAACTCCCATTTTGTCAGCAGGAACAACCTGCTCTGTGCAGAGGGTGTGCTGCACATCTGGAGAGGCTGCCACAGGAATGCCAGCACCCTGCAGCATCAGGGGAATTCAGATGGAGATGGGAGCTCTGTCCTGCCTGCCCAAGAGGGCTGACAGGGCTGTTCAAGGTGTCCTGCATCTCATCCTTGCAGGACACTGGCAGCATCCCAGGCAGCCACAGCCCAGCTCATTATACACTGACCCAGCTCAGCTCCTGCTGCTATTAATAGCTGCTCCAACATCTGGGAGCACAGCACTGGGAGTCCTGCATGCTGCCAGGCTCTGCCAGGGGATGCCAATAACCTTCCTGAGGAGCAGGTCTGAGAGGGAGCCACACCGAGTGCCCAGGAAACACCAATTACCTGACCCAAGGGGAAACATTGGCATAAAATCACGGAGTCACAGGAATGGTGAGGGTGGAAAAGCCCTGCAGGATCACCAGCACTGGGTGCCACATCCAGCCCTTCCTTGGGCACCTCCAGGGATGGGCACTGCAACCCTCCCTGGGCAGTTCCAGGGCCTTCCCATGGAGCCCCCTTTCCATGGGGAATTCCTGCTGATGTCCAGCCCAGGTCTCCCCTGACAGAACCTGGGGCCATTCCCTCTGCTCCTGTCCCTGTTCCCTGACTGTCCCCTGGCTGTGCCCTCCTGTCAGGAGCTGTGCAGAGCCACAAGGGCCCCTGAGCCTCCTTTGCTCCAGGCTGAGCCCCTGCCCAGCTCCTCAGGGATTCTGCAGCCCCTGCCCGGCTCCTCAGGGATTCTGCAGCCCCTGCCCAGCTCCTCAGGGATTCTGCAGCCCCTGCCCGGCTCCTCAGGGATTCTGCAGCCCCTGCCCAGCTCCTCAGGGATTCTGCAGCCCCTGCCCAGCTCCTCAGGGATTCTGCAGCCCCTTCCCAGCTCCCTCAGGGATTCTGCAGCCCCTGCCCGGCTCCTCAGGGATTCTGCAGCCCCTGCCCAGCTCCTCAGGGATTCTGCAGCCCCTGCCCGGCTCCTCAGGGATTCTGCAGCGCCTGCCCAGCTCCATTTCCTGCCCCAGACATGCTCCAGCCCCTCAGGGTCTTTTTTGGAATGAAGGCCACAGAATTGACCCCAGGATTTGAGGTGGGGCCTCAGCAGTGCCCAGCACAGCCACAGCCCCCTTTCCCAAGAAATCAGTGCTCCAGCAGCTCCTGGAATCCTGCCTGTGCCCATCCAGGTGGGCAAACAAAGCCTGCTGACCCAACACCACACCTCAAACACAGCACCTGTCCCCACACACGTGTGGCCTTTCACCTCTGCTGAGGTACCTGCCCACCCACAGGGAGCCAGGGCTGTTTTCCAGCAAGAGGATTTGTCTGTTCAGGATTTAAGCTCTTAAATGCATGTTATAATAAAGCTGGAAGTCATCTACTAGGTGTAGCTACAGGCTTCTCCCAGGAAACTCATTGTTTGGGAATAATGACACCGGCCTTCCTCTGGGCAGTGATTTGGAGGTTAATTTGGGAAGCTGGGGAGGCACTCAATTAACACTCAATTGCTTTTAGCAGAACAGCAGGAGTCTCCCATTCCACAGGATTTGGCTTTCCTGCACTGAACCAACACTAAAACAGGCCTGGATTATTAACAATAAATTCTCTCTCCCCTCTGTCCAATCCTTAGCACATCCCTGGATTCCTCTGGCTTATTTCTGAGCAAATCATCAGCTGGAGTGTCCCCCAAATGATTCCCAGTTCCAGTGTGTGTAAACAAGTGACAGATGGAAACAGGCAGGAAGAAAACAATAACAGGGAAATGTTACTCAGGCCTTTGGAATGTCAAACCATCAAGAGGTTTGTTGTGGGTGTTTTTTTTTAGAATAGTTCAAGTAAAAACTTGGAGGAAGATGATGAGTCAGAGATCCCCAAAGTGTCCCAACTCTGCACAGAGCTGGGAAAGCAGGGAGATCTTAATTAGAGATTTATATATGGATCCAAAAAGGATGGAATCAATGTGTGAGATACACACTGAGGGTGACAGCACAGCAAAGAGGGATCAGGAAGTGCCTTCAAGGAAAAATTTGGAGCTGCTGCTGCTGCTGCTGCTGAGCTGCTTGAAGGGGAACTGGAGGAGGAACAGGAGAAGCAGCAGCAGGAATAGAGAGAGTGGGAAAATTCCTCCCCGAGTCTGCTGCTTTCATTCTAGCAGGATTTGCTGGAATGAAGGTGGCAGGATAAACAGATCCGTAGCTGGATTTGGAGCTCTGCCCTTAGGAAAGCGCTGTGCCAGCTGTAGGGAACACTCCTGCCCATCCTGGCTGGGAGCTGAGCCCTGTGTTACCCTGCAGCCCTCAGCTGCCTTCCAGTGCCACCACAGACACAGCTGGAATCCCCAATCCATCGCTCCTGCCACCGTGCCAGCCCCAGAGATCCTTCACCTTCGTGCTCCCTTTGAATTTCCAGACCACAATGAAGCAGAGCCCATCTCCTTATCAGAAACACAACACAAGCCTGCTCTTTATCACAACTTCTCAGACACCACACACGTGGAGCTGGGAGTTCTCCAGCAGAAATGGATCACGTTACTCTCGAAACGGCTATTGAAATAGAGATTAGAGCCAACCATGAAGGTCAAGCTCATCCCCCAGGCTGATTTATTTGTTAACAGTATAAAATATCCTCCAAATTAAAACGTTTTGAAATGTCCTGGCAAGACATTCAATATTTACAAATTTCAGAGCAGCACAGGGATCAGATTCCATCTCTGTCACTGACACTACTGTGGACAAGGCATTTGCAGAGGAGCAGCTGAGAACAACTCTCTCAAAATCCAGAGCCACAGCACTTAAAAAGAAAGGGGGAAAAAAGGGTTGATCTTTGTAGCCCAGGGAAATATCCAAAACTGCTCTGCCAACAGCCAAAGGAACAACTCAGCATCCCCCAAAGCAAACAGGTGACAGCTCAGACACCCTAAAAAAGAACGAATCTTTTAAATGCAGTGGGGTCTTAGACACAGAGCAACACCTGCTCAGAGGCAGCTCTGCCAGCACAGTGCTGGTACTGGAGCTCACAGTGCTCATTCATATTATGAAAATCATGGAATTACGGAATGGTTTGGGCTGGAATGGACCTTAAAGCCCATCCCTGCCATGCCAGAGACACCTTCCACTGAATCAGGATGCTCCAAGCCCTGTCCAGCCTGGCCTTGGGCACTGCCAGGGATCCAGGGGCAGCCACAGCTGCTCTGGGCACCCTGTGCCAGGGCCTCAGCACCCTGCCAGGGAAGAATCCCTTCCCAGCATCCCATCCATCCCTGCCTCCTGTCAGTGGAAGCCATCCCCCTTGGCCAGTCACTCCATCCCTTGTCCACAACCCTTCCTACAGGGTATTCACCCACCCTTATGAAACTCCCTTGCAAAACTCCCAAGGAATTCCCTATTTCCCGGTCCAGCATCCGCATCTCCCGCCCCGCCGGGACGCGGCCCGAGCCCCGGTTCCCCGGTGCGTCCCGCTCACCGTGACTGTCCTTCTGGGCGATGCCCTGCGTGCGGATGAGCGCCGAGAGCCGCCGCACGTCCCCCTTGAACACGCACTCGTGCACGGGGAAGGGGCCGCGCTCGGGCCCGGCGGGGGCGGCCCGGGCCGGCGGGCGGTGCCGGTGAGCGCCGGGCCCGCGGTGCCCCCCGGCGCGCCCGCCCTTCCCGCCCGTGAAGGCGCCCCCGGGCGCCGCGGCCGCCTCGTCCTCGCCGGCCGCCAGCAGGTCCCCGTCCTCCTTGCTGGGCTTGTGGTCCCTGCGCAGCGAGCGGAGCTTCTCGCCGGTCATGGCCGGCGGGAGCGCCCGCAGCGCTCGGAGCCCGCGGGGCCGGTCCCGCCCGGAGCCCCCGGAGCGGCCGCAGCTCCGCCCGCGCCTCACGGGCCTCGGCTCCGCGCCGCCATCTTCGGCCGCTGCTCTCGCGAGACTGCGCCGCTCCGAGAGAGCGCGCGGGAGGAGCCACGGAGTGACCGGGAGGGGCGGGGCGGGATCCGCCCAACGGGGACGGCCTGAGGGGAGGAGGGATCGGGGATCGGTCCCAGCAACCGCATCCTGAGGGGAGGAGGGATCGGGGATCGATCCCAGCAACCGCATCCTGAGGGGAGGAGAGATCGGGGATCGGTCCCAGCAACCGCATCCTGAGGGGAGGAGGGATCGGGGATCGATCCCAGCAACCGCATCCTGAGGGGAGGAGGGATCGGGGATCGATCCCAGCAACCGCATCCTGAGGGGAGGAGGGATCCGGGATCGATCCCAGCAACCGCATCCTGAGGGGAGGAGGGATCGGGGATCGGTCCCATCAACCGCATCCTGAGGGAGAGATCGGGGATCGATCCCAACAACCGCATCCTGAGGGGAGGAGGGATCGGGGATCGGTCCCATCAACCGCATCCTGAGGGGAGGAGGGATCGGGGATCGATCCCAGCAACCGCATCCTGAGGGGAGGAGGGATCGGGGATCGGTCCCATCAACCGCATCCTGAGGGAGAGATCGGGGATCGGTCCCAGCAACCGCATCCTGAGGGAGAGATCGGGGATCGGTCCCAGCAACCGCATCCTGAGGGGAGGAAGGGTTGGGGATCGATCCCAGCAACCGCATCCTGAAGAGAGGGATCGGGGATCGGTCCCAACAACCGCATCCTGAGGAGAGGGATCGATCCCAACAACCGCATCCTGAGGGGAGGAGGGATCGGGGATCGATCCCAGCAACCGCATCCTGAGGGAGGGATCCGGGATCGGTCCCAGCAACCGCATCCTGAGGGAGGGATCCGGGATCAGTCCCAGCAACCGCATCCTGAGGGAGGGATCCGGGATCGGTCCCAGCGACCACATCCTGAGGGAGGGATCCGGGATCAGTCCCAGCAACCGCATCCTGAGGGAGGGATCCGGGATCAGTCCCAGCAACCGCATCCTGAGGGAGGGATCCGGGATCGGTCCCAACAACCGCATCCTGAGGGAGGGATCCGGGATCGGTCCCAGCAACCGCATCCTGAGGAGAGGGATCGGGGATCGGTCCCAGCAACCGCATCCTGAGGGAGGGATCGGGGGTGGATTCCAACACATCCTGAGGAGTGGGATCGGATATCAGTCCCAACAGCAACACACCCTGAGGGACGGGATCGATCCCAACAGGCACATCCCAAGGGGCCGGGACAGGGAGACTCCATGACTCTAAGCAGTTGTTCCAGTGCTTTCCCACCCTCCATGGAAATTTATTTGGGAAATGATGGGGCCTGGACAAGTGTTCCTCAAAGAGAAAACCGGGACAGCGCCCCTGTCCTGGTGCAAGCCCTTGCAGGTGCACTGTCAGCTCAGAAAGGACCTGTCTGGGTTGGAACTTCCCAATTCCCCACTACACGTCCTGCTCCTGGGCCAGTTCTGCAAGTTTCTGCTTCAAATATGGGATGAGTAATTGTGAAAATGGTGGTGTCCCAAATTCCTGGTGAATTGGATTTTTTAATAATTCTCCCAGGGAAAACAACCCCCAAGTTGCCAGGGAGACCAGACCTGCTGTGATAACAGAATTAGCAGCCTGGTGGCCTTGTCTTTCCTGAGTTCACATCATCTCCCTCATCCCAAGTGACCAAGAAGAATTCTAGGCAGATTTAGGAATTCCTGTGCTTGCTGTCCCCAGCTGCTTCCCACACAGCTTTTTACAGTCCTAATACACAATTTGAAGTAATTCTAGGAAAAAAATAGAAAAAAACTGAACAATTTGCTTTTGCTCTATACTCCAGTGGTCTTTCCACTGAGATTTTTCTGTCTTTCCCTGGTTTTTTGAGGAAAGTCAAACCCATTTGCAGGCAGAATGTGAGAGGCTGGCACTGTGAGCAGTTCTGACATGTCCTGTTCTCCCATGCTGGAAACACGCACAGAGCACGGCTGGTCTTGTGGAATGGAGGGATTGGCTCAGGTTTTAGCTGATGGTGGAAGCCTCACGCTGCATTTTTAATTACTAGAGGCATGAAGTCACCGTTTACCAGCTTATTATGGACTCCCTTATTCACCCCAGAAATGGAACGAAGGCATTACTCATGGGAAGGGCTCTGGGAAAACTGGTGTTTGTAGGGAATCCCAACTGTGGGATTACTTTACACTTACAAATTCTTGAGAATGGCTTTTTTTGTCTGCCTATCAAGAGAACTTTCCTACAGCAAGCAGATTGATCAACAGGGGATGGAATTCCTGCCTCCTAAATCCCAGGTTCCTGCCTGTATGTGAGGCTGGGGCATGGTACTGCACACATCCAGAGGTTTGCTCTTCTTAGATCCAGCTTTGCTCACATTTTATCCATATTTTTGTTGTAAAAAAAAAAAAAAAAGTTTCCTTACAAAGTCTAATATATAAATCATTCATCAGTGGCCTTCAGCACATGTGTGTCCTTTGTCCTCAGATGTCAAAGTGCTGTTCCATGGACATCAGTCCACGTAGGATAACCTTGGCAGGGAGACTCAGTGAATTAATTTTTAATCACAGAACTCCAGAATGGGTCAGGCTGAAGGGACCACAGGGGCTCCTCTGCAGTCACCTCCCTGCTCCAGCAGGGACATCCCAGAGCACAGGTTTGTGTCCCAATGGTTCTGGAGTATCCCCAGAGAGGAGAGTCCACAGCCTCTGTGCACAATCTGCTCAGGGCTGGAGCAGAAGCTCTGCCTCCTGTGCTGGGGGAATTGCTGGGCTCAGTCCCTGCCCATGGCTCTGGGGCCATTGCTGGGTCTGGAGCGGAGCCCTCTGACCTCTGTACACAGGGACACCCAGGAACAGACAGGGACACGAAGGGATAGACAGGGACACAGGGATACCCAGGGACACCCAGGGCTGAGGTCCCTCTCCCTGGGGCTCCTCTCCAGGCTGAGCAGCCCCAGCTCCCTCAGCCTTTCCTGGGCACCGAGATGCTCCAGGCCCTTGCTCAGCTCCAGGAGCTCCTGTCCCTGCTGTGCTGAGGATCCAGAGCTGGACACAGCACCCAGAGGTGTCCCCAGGGCTGGACACAGCACCCAGAGGTGTCCCCAGGGCTGGGCACAGGGGCAGGATCCCCCTTGACCTGCTGGGATTGATTGTGGTACCCCAGGATCCCACTGGGCACCGCTGGCCGGGCACAGCTCGTTGTCCCTCAGCACCCCCAGGTCCTTCCCCCAGAGCAGCTCCAGCCGGTCCCCCGGCCAGTGCTGCGCGGGGGCTATTCCCGGTGCTGAGGTACTGCAGGCAGCGCTGCCGGGCAGTCAGCACGCTGCTCCCTGTGGGTCATTCCCGTGCTGCCAGATTGTTCCCGGTTCCTCCCGGGAAAGGCGCCCCTGGGTCCCGGCACGGCTCCCGGGAGCGGCCCCTCAGCGCGCAGCGCGTGGCGCCCCCCAGCGGGCGGGCGCTGCCTGTGCAGGGCGGGCCCCGCCCCACCGGCAGCCAATGGGAGGGCGCGAGGGTCCCTCCCGCCGGCGCCGCAGCCAATGAGGAGCCCTCGCCCCGCCGAGCCCCCGGAGCGCTGAGGGTCGGTCCCACACAGACGCGGCCATGGCAGACAAGGGGACGGAGGGGTTCTTGCCGCCCTTCAAGCACTTCGCCACCCATGCCATCCATGCCGGCCAGGAGCCCGAGCAATGGCGCTCCGGGGCCATGGTGCCGCCCATCTCGCTCTCCACCACCTTCAAGCAGCGGGCTCCCGGCGACCACGCGGTGAGTGTGGCCGCCACCGGGGCGCTGAGTCATCCACAGGGACACCGAGCCCCCTTCCGGGCTTGGGCACACGCGGGAGGCCGCGAGCATCCGGCGTTGTCCCGGCCGGGGGAAGGGGAGGCGGCAGGGCCTGGGCAGGGCAGGGAGCTCCCGGCGCGGATGTTTCCCCCCGTGGCAGCTCCTGGGCAGACGCGAGCATCTCGCTGGGCCGGGAGCGGGGCTCCTCACGGGGCCCTTGCAGAGCCGCCCGGCCGCGATGCCGTGCCTGTGCTCCGGGACGGGACGGCCCTGCTGAGCGGCGGTGGCACCGGAGGAGCCGCTGTGCTCCCTTGCAGCCGGAGCCAGCCCGGGGCTCGCTGTTCCCGCTGCGGGCGGCGATCCGGAGCGGTTGGGATGAGGTTGGGATGGGATTGGGATGAGGTTGGGATGATTCCCGTGGGAAAGGCGGGGGAAGGGGGGCAGGGAGCACGCGGTGCCCCGCGCTCGCAGGAGCGCTGCTCCGGGGGCTGCCCCGAGCCGGAAACACGGGCGGCTCTCCCGGCCCTGCCCCGCTCCAGGGCCCGGGCAGAATCCCTGTTCCACTGCACACGCTTTGTGTAAGAGCCTCCTTCGGTCCTCCTTCCAAACCGAGGGAATATTTCCTAAGGAGTTTGTGGATGCCCTGTAGAAAGTGCTAGAAAGGTTTGACGGGACGTGGCACAAAGCTGCCGCTCCTCAATCAGCACCTGCTCCAAACTCGCGTTGTGCTGGTGGCGCAGGAGGAATTTGCCTTGTGATTCCTCATTCCACACAGAATCCCAGCTGTGCTGAGGAGGCCCTCAGGAGGAGTCACGCTGCTGTATCCACATCCTGATGACAGGATCCATGCTCTTGCCGGGAGCTCTGCCAGAGCGATCTGCAGAATTCCTGACTATGAGGAAGTTGACATTAAAGAGAAATCCTAAAAGCAGGCAAATCCCAGGGTGCTCAGCAGGTTCTCGTGGTAACAACTGCATCTGTGCATGCATGAGTCTTATTTTCCTCATTGAATTTCCTCAGAATTTGCATAAAAGCTGTGGCAATTGGAAACGTGTGGGTTGTCAAGAGCTGATGAGGGGAGTTGTCCGGTGCCTGTGGGTGTGATGGAGGTGGACACATGTTTTTCCTGAGAATTCCCTCCAGAGAGGCTGAGGAGTCTCCCTCACTGGAGATACCCATAGCTGTCTAGACATGATCCTGTGCCCTGTGCTCTGCTCAGCAGGGAATGGGACCACGGCACCCTCATGGTCCCAGCCAGAGCCAGCCTGGCATTCTCAGGGTGGTTGGACTGTGCAGCCCAAGCCCTTTCTCCCACAGTGGCCACAGATGGATGTCTGGGGAGAAGCAGGAGAATGTGGCTCCTTGCCCCAGTGCACCCCAGGCCCTTTCTCTGACAGGGATGCCCCACTGCATGTTGTGCCAGGACACAATCCTGCTGCTTTGGGAGGAGCTGGATGCCCTCAGCCAAGGCTCTTTAAGGAACCTAGAGCTGCTGTTATCCCAGACTTTCTCAGTGCTCTCTCTGATGTTTGTTTCTTATTTCCACCCCAGGGTTATGACTACATCCGGTCTGGGAACCCCACTCGGGATTGCCTGGAAAAGGCTGTGGCCGCCCTCGATGGAGCCAAATACAGTGAGCACCTCGTGGGTTGGACGGGGCTTGGAGCAGCCTGGGACAGGGGGTGGCACTGGGTGGGCTTTGGGGTCCCTCCATCCCAAACCATTCCATGATTTCCTCACCACGGCTCTGGCTCTTGGCTGTGGGCAGGAGCAGCTCCAAGGTGGGGAAGAGCCCAACACTTGTGGTCCAGCAAAGTCCAGCTCCATGCCTGGGTTTGTCTGCTGCTCCCTCAGTGTGGCTGATGCCTGGGCTGAGCTGGATCCGTCCTTGTGCAGCAGCACTGGAGGCAGTGGGAGCAGGCAGCCCCTGGCCCCAGTGTGTCCCAGTCCATTCCCAGTGTGTCCCAGCCTGTCCCAGTGTATCCCAGTGTCTGTCCTGGTTCCATGCTGTCCACATCCATCCCCTGCTGTCACTGGCTCTACGTTCCCAGTGAGGCAGTGACAGAACAGGTTCTTTTCAGAGGCAAAGTGAGGAAGGCCAAGGCAAGTCTGACTTGTTGTGTCACATCAAACACTGATGATCCTTTCTCCTCCAGGCTTAGCTTATTCCTCTGGCTTAGCAGCTCTTTTGAACATCTGTCACCTGCTGAAGACAGGGGACTCAGTTATCTGCATGGATGATGTCTATGGAGGTGGGTACAGCACCCAGTGGCTTCAGCCTTCTTTGTGCAGGGGCTCAAACCTGTCTGTGGCTCTCAGGAACTCTGAATTTCCCCTGTAGGACCCCACTGTTTTTGAAGCCTGTTGTTATCAATCCCTCTCCCTCACAGCTCCCCAGTGGCAGAGTGCACCCAGCTCTGCCAGAGTCCCTCTCTGAGCAGGGTGAGCTCACTCCAGTTCCTGGGAGCTTTCCCCTCTCCTTGGAGCCTCAGCCTGGTTTCTGCAGGGCTGAATTTCATTGCTCCTCCTGTGCCTTGGTTTGTTCCAAAGAAAGGGTTTCTCACAAAAGAACCTCCCAAATATCACTCAGATGTTCCCTTCAGCTCCCAGAATCCACCTCCATGTCCCATCCCTTCCTGCTCAGATGGAAAACTGAGTCCCTGGGGATCAGCTTGGCTAAAGGACCCAACCAATGAATTTTTAATGCAGGAGTGTTTCTGGTAGTGAGTGCTGCACATCCATTGATCACCTGCTGGATTCTTTTAATCTTCCCTGGGAAAGGCTTCAAAGACAGGAAGGAATCATTTTTATTGGAATGATGGGAAACCGTAGCTGGAGTCTTCCCCTTGATTGTTCTTCTGTGTTTAATTTCCTGATCATAAACCCCACATTGATTTCAAGTACTTCCCAAATCACTCTGATCCCATATTTAAATTATTACTATTTCATGATCACTCAATCTGCAACAATCTTTAAGTGTGTAAATAAAGAAAATATAAATGTGCCATGGATGGTGTGCAGCATCAAGCTGTGCCCTCCTGACTGTCCCTGCATGATGCAGGAGGCTGCAGAGCCGGGAATGAAAGTTAAGGAAGTTTTTCATTTTGTGATTTTTTGGTTTTTTAAGGCACAAACAGATACTTCCAGAAAGTAGCCTCAGAAAATAATTTGAAAGTAATTTTTGTTGACTGCACAAAGCCAAAATGCCTGGAAGCTGCAATTACACCAGAGACCAAGGTAGGGGAAAGGGAAGTGGATTGTAAAGGGACGTTAAATTGTTTTATCCTTGCTCCTGTTGGGGTTGGGGCTGTGTTGAGCTGAGGGGGCAGCTTGGGGCACAGCTGCATCCACCCTGTGCCCCTGTGCCCCTCATGGGCAGCATCCTGAGAAGGGCAGAGCCCTGCAGAGAGGAGGGAACAGGACAGAGGTGAGGAGGAGCAGAGGGAGCGCGGAGCCGGGGGGGCTCCGTGGCACTGCTGGGTGATCCCTGCCCCAGGGGAAGGGAGCTGTGCTGGGCAGGGCTCTGGGAAAGGCTCTGTCCTGCTGCTGAGCCCTTCCCCAGCTGGGATGGCACAAGGCCAGCTGCAGGGAAAGCTCCCTGGGCTCGGAGGAGCCGCTGGAGCCTCCCCTGGCTCTGGCAGGGCCACTGCCCGTCCCCAGGGCCCAAAGCCACGGGGAGCTGCCAGCACTGGGCACCCAGAGCCCCTGGGACTCAGCCCAGCACTGGGAGCTCTCTGACCTGGAGTTGTGTTGGGTTTGTGCAGCTGGTTTGGCTCGAGAGCCCCACGAACCCCACGCTGAAGGTGATCGACATCAAAGCCTGCGCAGACATCGCGCACAGGCACCCGGGGGTGCTGGTGGCCGTGGACAACAGCTTCATGTCTCCATATTTCCAGGTGTGTCACCTGCCCCAGGACAGGGGGATTGGGAAAGGGATGGGAAAGGGATTGTATCAGATTTGTTTCCCTGGAGACCAAGCTGAGCCCTGGTATTGTAGGTTTAAAGTCACCGTTTTTGCAGAGTGAAAAGTGCCTGCAGGGCACGGTGATCTTGCTGAATTAAGAGAACTTGGCAGAAAATGTTAATGCTTAGCTCAAGCAGCTCTGCAGTTGGCCTGGGACATGCCAGAGGCTTGGGGATTTGCCCTGCAATGTGTTGTTCACTTCAGAGTTCCCAATTTCCTCCAGAAAGGGCTGTGTGGAAGAGCACAGGGTGCTGGTTAATGTGTCTGGAGCAGCCCAGTGTGGAGGGAAAGCCAGCGCTAATGATTAATTGGTGGGAGCAGGAGCAGTAGGTGAGGTACCACACTGGGCTAAGAAAAGGAGAATTTCACAGTCATCTGTCCATCAATGTTGAGTGTAAAAGTCCTTTTCCATTATGGTTCTGGCTGGGCATCTCCACATTCCCTGGGTAGGAGTCTGTGTTGAATGTGGCAGCAGCAGTTTTGGCAACTGCCTGCTTGGTTAAATTTTAAGAGTGATGCCCCTCACTCTTTAGAATGTGCTGATACCATGTGCAAAGTGCCTTAATTAGTGACTGATTAAAAATCTGGCACTGCTCAGCCCCTCTTGCCCATCCAGCTCCTGGTTTGTCTCCCCTCAGGAGGCTCCTGGGCAGAGCACTGGGAGCTGAGGGGAGAGAGCTGCCAAAGGAAGCTCCTTTGCTCATGCTCTCAGCTCCTCCAGGGCAGGATCTGCAACAGCTGGAAAGCAAAGCAATTCTTTTGCTCTGCAGCTGGATCCCTCATTTCCCATGGAAATGCCCTTTGTGGGCTCCATGCCATGGTGTGTCCCTGCCCCAGCTGAGCTGCAGAACTGTTTTCCCAGCTCTGCACTGTGTGTTGGATGTGCTCAATCTCTCCTCTCCCTGGAGCCTGTGGGAGTGGGAGCAGTGCTCTTAAATCACATTTTCTTGTGCTTCCCTTGAATTCAGAGTGCCTCCCTGTACTGCTGCCTTTAGCACATGTTCTATTGTCATGCTCAGGTTTTTGTGTTTGTTTCTCCCCTTGTTTATCCTGTGTGAGTTCAGAGCCTTTGGAATGGCTGGGGATGAACCCAAACTGGAATGATGATGTTATTTTCCTTTCCTTTCAGCGTCCTTTGGCCCTGGGGGCTGATATTTGTATGTCTTCTGCAACCAAATACATGAATGGTGAGTGTGAGAGTTCAGCACATGCTTAGGGCAGGGATGGAGGGAGACTGGGAGGGAATTCCTGGCTGGGAGGGTGGGGAGGCCCCTGTATCCCTGGCAGTGCCCAAGGCCAGGTTGGACCCTGGGGCTGGAGCAGCCTGGGGTGGTGGGAGGTGTCCCAGGGGTTTTATTTACACCTGGGTGATCCCATTCTTGTCCCCTGTCATTTGCAGGGCACAGCGATGTCCTCATGGGCCTGGTCTCTGTAAACAGGGATGATCTCTATGAGAGGCTGAAATTCCTGCAGTACTGTAAGTCCAGACAGGGAATTCCTGACAGGAATCCTGTTCACATCCACAGCTGCTGCTGGGGAGGGTGGGCACGCACACAAGTGGGAAATCAGCCTGGAATGTAAATTAACAGAGCTGGGAAAGCTCAATAAAACAGTCCCATAAAATGAGAGACGTTGATCTCCCCTTCCTGAGCACTCCAGGAGAGCACTGAGGCCCATCCTGAAAGCACTGAGGTGCCCCCAGCAGCCTGGGGGGTTTGAAACTCCCTCACCCATCAGGGTGTGCCCAGTGCAGAATTTTCCTGCCTCGGATGATTCTGGCAATTTTCCGGCCTCCTCTTTGTCAGGAATAAATTCCTGTGCAGGGTTGTGCCCTCTGCACTGAGGGTGCACTGTGCCCAATAAATAATGTAATCCTTGAGGCCTGAGCCTGTTAATTGGCCTCATTAATTGGCTGTCCCATGTGGGAGATGAGGAACAGAGATTGCCTTGGCTGTCTTCCCACTTGTGCCAAGGTCAGCAATGCTGGAGGTGAGGATGTGTTTGGCTGTGCTGAATGCAGAGCACCAATGTTGCTGTGGAATTCTCTGGAATTCTGTGTGATTCTGTGGGATTCTGTTCCCATTCCCACAGCCCTGGGAGCTGTCCCCTCTCCCTTTGACTGCTTCCTCTGCAACCGGGGCCTCAAGACTCTGCACATCAGGATGAAGCTGCACTTCCACAACGGCCTGGCTGTGGCCAAGTTCCTGGAATCCCATCCCAGTGTGGAGAAAGTCATGTACCCAGGTGGGTGAGCAGGGACTGGGGAGCTGTGGTGCCCAGTGATGGGCTGGGTGAGGCTGAGCTGCCCCAGCTCTGCACTGGCATTCACTGGGAATTCTCCCAACTCTCTCCATTCCAGGGCTGGCTTCCCACCCTCAGTATGAGGTGATGAAGAGGCAGTGCGCAGGCTGTCCTGGGATGGTCACGTTCTACATCAAAGGGAAAAAAGAAAATGCCTCTGCCTTTCTCAGGAACTTGAAGGTAAAATAGACAATAAAATCACCCTCAGAGGGAGCTGAATCTGCCCTGCTGATGGGAGGGTGGGGTGGCTTTTCTTGCCAATCCTTTGGGTGTGTCCCATAAATCCCACTATAAATCAGGAATAGTTTGTCCATGGGGTGAATGAGAGGGAACAAAGGAACCCCTCATCCCCCTGGGAGTGTTTGTTTGTTTGCTCCCAGGGTGAGGGTGTCCAGCTCAGCTGCTGCTGGCAGAGGGCTTTCTGCAGGGCTGGGCAGCTGGGGCTGGTGCAGCTCTGCTGGAACATTGCAGAGTGCCCTCAGGGGGAAAGGCACTGAGGGAGCCCCTGGCTCTGGGAATGCCTGGCTGGGTTCTTGACCCAGCCTGTGCTGGTGTTTGGCCAGGTGTGCACTCTGCCTGTGCCCACGTTTGTGTCCTGAGCCCACTCCTGTAACGACTCCTCTCCCTTTCTCCCACAGGTGTTTGCCTTGGCTGAGAGTCTGGGTGGCTATGAGAGCCTGGCAGAGCATCCGTGAGTTCATCCTCCCATCCTCAGAGCCCCAAAAAGCTGCAGAGCACCACGAAATTCCCACAATTTCCCAGCCCCCAGAGCTGTTTTGCTGTTTTGCCTTTAGCTAAACTCAGGAACTGCTGTGCAGCACAGAGCCAGGGGAGATTGCAGAGGGAGGGAATCCTGTGGGAGGGCAGAGATTGAGGAATTTCACCTGGAGGGCTGAGGCACAGTCGGTGTCCATGAAGGCAGTCCCAGAAGCTGCAGAGTGCTGGGATGGAGGAATGAATGCCCTGCTCCCTGCTCACACAAGGGGCACGGTCACTGTGTGCCCCAGCTGCCTCTGGGCCCTGGCAGGGCCTCCTGGGCCTTTTAAACTGCTCAAAGCAGCATCTTCATGGAATTGCATCATTGCACTCCAAGCCAGCTTGCTTTTGGGAAAGGTCCATGGAAATTATTGGCTAAATTTAAATGTTAAATCATTTCACTTCCTGATTTCACAGCAAACCTTGAACCCCTCCAGCAGCTGAAAGGAACTGGTGCCAGTGACAGCACCAGGGAAATCCCTTCTTGCCTGTGTCCTGTGTAGCTGGAGAGAATAAACCCTCCAGAGTCCTTTGGGGCACTTTGAGAAGGGATCTGAGACACCAGGAATGAAACCAGGAGACTTTGTACTGGAGGTTGCACATTCCCCATGTGCAGAGCCTACAGAGCTTCTGTGGAATAAAAGAGCAGCTCTGGAAGGAAGAGCAGTAGGATTTTCTCCTTTGTCAGGTCCAGATATTTAAATATCCACTTCTTGTTAATCATTTGTGTCCTGCACATACGAGCTGGAGATGCAATTCCCTGACTTGTCAGCATTCCCAGCATTTCCAGGAGCTGCTGCCAGGGGCTCTCTGCATCTGTGGGGTCACACAGGTGGCACAGAGGAGGTGTCAGATCCTGCTGCATGTCAGGGCTGCTGGCAGGGAACCAGCCAGGCTGCTTTTACCAATACAAGTCCCAGATTCTTGGGATAAAGATATTTTTGTCCTTTCAGGGCCATCATGACCCACGCCTCAGTGCCTGAGGCGGAAAGGAAAACTCTGGGAATCAGTGACACCTTGATCCGCCTCTCGGTGGGGCTGGAGGATGAGGAGGATCTGCTGGCAGACCTGGACCAGGCCCTGAAGGCTGCGGTGAGTGGGGAGTTCCTCTATAAAATCATCCCCAGCCAGCCTTTCCCAGGGGCTGAGCCCTCAGCTCCTCCCTGGTGGACCCTGGGCTGGGGAGGGAAAGTTTCCCTGTTTGCAGCCCTGCTCAGGCACAGTTCCCCATGGATTCAGGAGAATCAAAGGCTGAAATGTGATTTGAATTTAATAAAAGGAAATAAAAATGTCTTTGATAGAGGGGCAGAGCACACTGACCCCTCCCTTTCCTTCCTGCAGTTTGCATAAACCTTGAGGGTCAATAAGGACCTTGGAACTGGACATGGCTGTGGACGAGGACACGGAAAACCAATCCCCTCTTGCTTTGCCTCTGGGAATTCCAGTCTGGGTTCCTGGGACTGTCCCTGCTGCTGTTGGACTGCTCTCCCTGGCTGTGCAGGGTGTGCTGGGCACAGCCTGGGCTCTGCCTGGAGCCAGGAGCTGTGTGGGAGCAGCCGTGGGCACCCTGGGAATGTGATCCCAGTTCTCCCAGCAGAGCTCAGTGTTCCTCCTGCTCCTGCAGGGTTGGGGGCACAGGGGCTGCTGCCTCTTGCTGCTCTCAGGTCATTCTCTGCTCACCCATCCGCTCAGCTCAAAAACTTGATGGAGCTCAGATGTATTTTAATCAAGTTAGAAATTTGCCTAAGAGCTTTTTCTTCTCTTGATGTTTTATTGAAAATGAAGTGAAATCAAACACCTGGTAAATAATAACTTTCTAAAGAATAGTCTTAGTCTCTTTTAAGAAAAAACCATGTGCTGGAGAAATGATTGGAATAATTTTAATTAAAACACACTTTTCCTTTCCTTGCTTATATTGCCATGTGCACGTGCTCTTTGTGTTCAAAATCAGGGGATGCAGTGACCCTGGAGCTGTTGGGATTTTCCTGTGGGAAGGCAGGAGGGGAATGGAGCTGAGGGGAGAGAGAGGGAATGGAGCTGAGGAGGGGCTGGAGCTGAGGGGAGAGAGAGGGAATGGAGCTGAGGAGGGGCTGGAGCTGAGGGGAGAGAGGGAATGGAGCTGAGGCAGGACCATTCTGTACTGGCCACAGCCAGAATAAGCTTCATTGCACAGAGGGATTAAACCCTGACTAAACCCAAGTGAAGGTGTTCCCACCCAGCCCTCCTCATCCCACAGCGCCCCAGACTGGGCTGGGTTGGAATGGACCTCAGAGCCCACCCAGTGCCACCCCTACACCTCAGGAGCAGCTGTGACATGCGGCTGGGCCAGCTGTCCCAGCACGTTAATGACTCTTAGGTAACGAACTCGGCTCCATGAATTTCTGTAATTACTGTTAATCGCAGCAGGGTAATTAACGCCGGTGAAAGTGCTCGGGCCGGGATCCGAACCCGCGGCCTCAGCGTCCCCTCTGCCCGGCCCGCCCAGTGGCATCACGCGCCGCTTGCGTCTGTCTCGGCCAATCAGCGGCCGCCGGCGGATTCGAACGGCGGGGCGGCGGCGGCGGCCGTTGTGCGCGCGGCGGGGCCGGCAGGGGGCGCTGCGCTCCCTGCCTGAGGGGCCGCCATGGCCGTGCCGGGACCGGGACCCGGACCGGGGCCGTACCGCGCCACGAGGCTGGTGAGCACCGAGCGGGGCTGGGCGGAAGCGGGCCGGGCGGGAGCCGGGGGCGCGGCTGCTGCGGGGGGAGCGGGGCGCCCGTGGCACCCGTGCGAGCGTCGCGGGGCGGGAGGTGGCTCTGCCCCTCGGGCCTGCTGTCACGACAGAGGGGCGCTTGGGGATATGCCCTGCCAGCTGCCGCGACACCTGGGTGCCCTGGGACCCCCTGCCTGCTGTCGTGACGGGGCTCAGGGACACCCCCCGCTCTCTGTCGCGACACGTGGCTGCCTGGCGCCTTCTGCCCCGGCTCCGTTTTCTCGGTGTGCGCGTGCGCGGAGCCGCCACACGGGGGCGCCCTGAGACATCCCATAGGACGGTGTGAGGGTGCCCTGGCACCCCCCTGCGCTCTGTCGCGATATTGGCTGCTCAGGGACACTCTGTAGGACGATATGTGGGTGCCCTGGCACCCCCTGCGCTCTGTGGCGACATTGGCTGCGCAGGGACACCCCGTGCCACGATATGTGGGTGCCGTGGCACCCCCCTGCTCTCTGTAGCGATGTGGGTGCCCTGGCATCCCCCTGCGCTCTGTCGCGATACTGGGTGCGCACGGACATCCCTACCCTCGGGACATGGGGGTACCTGGAGACCTCCCCCGCCCTGCCCTCTGTCACATAAAGTTGACGCCCCGCTGTCGCGACATGCCGTTGTCGGCGGTGGCTGCAAGCGGCGGTGCCGCTCGGTGTCCCCGCAGTGGAACGAGGTGACGCGCTGCTTCCGCGCCGGGATGCCCGTGCGGCGGCACCGGCAGCGGCTCCGCTCGCACGGCAGCTGCTTCACGGCGGCCGAGGCCGCGGACTGGCTGCACCAGGTGCTCCGCAGCAACAGCAGCTTCGGGCCCGACGTCACCCGGCAGCAGACGGTGCAGCTCCTGCGGAAATTCCTCAAAAACCACGTCATCGAGGACATCAAGGGCCGCTGGGGCGCTGAGAACCTGGAGGACAACGGTGCCCTGTACAGGTACTGAGTCAGAGTTATCCCCCGGTGTCGCAGGTTGGGAGTTTTAGTTCTGTGACAAACGCCAATCACGTGTTTTTAAAGTTTTAAAAGTTTAATAGTAATAAAATGCTTATAAAAATAGTAATACAATCAGAGTGATGATAATTTGGATTAGGCCAGTATGAGACAATAGAGACAAAGAGTTACAGACAGTCCAGGTACCTTTTCTGGGTAGCAAGAGCCCGAAAAAGGACCCACGTTAGCAGAGGATTAACCCTTAAAAACAACAGCCTGTTGCATATTCATACCCCTCATACATGATGCATAAATTCCATTCAAACACAGGATTCTTTCTGGTCATCATCAACTTCCTCCTCTGAATCCTGACAGCGCCTTTGAGGCAGAAAAAGTTCGTTTCTTCTGATGAGGGAGCAATAAATTCTCTTTGTCTGAAAGATTCAGGTGTCCTGTGGCTGCTACCTCAGTGCTAGTCCTCTCTTTAAAAAAGTATCCTACGTAGCATAGTTTCTATATTAACATTATGTTATCACCTAAAACTACATTTAACACACTACTTAAGAGAATTAATCCAGCATAACTTTCTAACACAACACATATAACATTCATTTTAATATTTGGAAAAAGCCAATCATAAAATACAATCATAAAATACATTTTTCACAATTTAAAATGCTTAGATTTGCAAAAAGAGCTTTGTTTGGGTTAAACATCCTAGGTAACAAGTTAATTATCAGCACAGTTTTTCTCCTCTGAGTGTTTTGCTTCCCTCCTGTGTGTGTCCCTGCTTTTGTCCATCCGAGGTTTTTGCTGGAATACAAACTGCACTCCAGTGCTTTGGAGTGAAGCCAGGGTGTTTTGTAGGAGCTGCCTGCTGGGTTTGCTTCTCTTGGGCCTTTTACACAAAGCCTGAGTGGGAAGCAGAGCCAAGCAGCTCTGAAATCAAAGGTATTAATGGCCCCCACTTCTCACGTTCTGGGCTCAGGCTGTGCCAATACCTTCAGCTGGACTTTGGCATCAGGAAAAACAGCCTAAAGCTAATTTATAATATGATAAACTTACAAAAATATTTCCTAACAGAGTCACACTGCTATGGACTCGGAGGTTTTGTTTTGTCAAGTCACTTATTTGATTACAGATCAGTTCTGAATGTATTTAACATCTCTCCCGTTCATTACAGATTCCCTCCAACCTCTCCAGTCAAACCTCTACCAAGCCCACCAAGGGAGAACTTGGAAAACTTCTCTGGAGACAAAGGAAAACTTTTTAAACTGCCCAGCTCATCTAAAAGGGGTTTGAAGAAACAGGAGTTCCTGCAGTCTGTGGTAATAACTTCTGTTCCTCACAGCAGTGCAGTTGGCTTGCATTGTCTTTAGTCTTTAAAATTTAGTGACACTGCTCTATTGTGGCATCTCCCCTAAGAAAGAATAGTATAGACTTAAGGAATTTGGAAATATTAAGAAACAAATTTATATGAGAGGGATTTTTATTTTGTTTTGGATTTTCTTTGTTTTGTCTCAGTGCAGAATTATCCCTGCTAAGGATTTTAAAGTACGGGGAGGGTCGAAAGGTGAAGTCCTAGAAATGATCTGCACAGTATGGCCTTGTTGAAATTTAATTTATTGCTGGGGGACAACTAAAAGGCACAAATGATTTAATTGGTCATCTTTTAGTGTGGCCCTTGATTCAGCTGAGATTGGCGTGCATAAATTCTGAATTTAGGTTCCAGTTCTAAAGGAGAATAATTCACATATTAATACATCTGAATTTGAGGTGTTTTTAGCTTTTAAATTGCTGGTTTTGGATTGATCAGGAGTTTTTCCCCATTTCTTTTTAGTTGTGTGCTCCATTTCAGTGCTGAGGCTGCAGGTTACCCCCTGGCTCATGTGGAATTTAATGTTCCACAGAATGCCCTGTTCTTCTAATTCCAATTTTCTGTAATTTTTAATTGCCTTAAGAAGCTCATTTATCTTACAGTACAAACCACTCATTTTCAGGAAAACTTAGCAAGACCAAAAGCTGATGTAGCAGAAGAAAAGAAGGAAGGCACACAGCAAAGGAGGGAAATAACACAGGAATATGTGCAAGAAACATGGAGAAATATCATCCAGATACAGTGAGTGAGGAATTACACACAGCACCTTCTCCTTCAGTGGGAAATGGCCCAAGCAAGCTTTCACCATTTGTTTTTAATTGTTAAAACTATGTTTAAAATTTAATTTGAATTTTTGAAGGGTTTAATTTTTTTCCTGTTGTTTACACAGGTTTTCTAATCTGTTTATTAACTTTGGGTTGCTGCATTTAAGGAATTTGTGATTAGAGGCTGAAATCTATTTTAAACACCTGAGGTGCTCTTCCTTCTGACTGTTGCTGTTTGTGCCAGGGAAAAGTGTCCCCAGTTGTCCTCCTGGAAGTGAGAAGTTACCAAACAGCACGTTAGCTCACCCAGAGTTTTGGAATAGTGTGGAAAGAACTTGTTTTCCTTCATCCCTTGCAAATGTTGCTCTCTTCCTCCCCAGTCTGCAGACCATTTTGGGACTGCCCTCGCTGGAGGAGGTTCTGCAGCCAGCCCAGATCATCCCTGAGTTTGTCATGTACAACATGAGCAACACCAGCAAACACGGCGTGGTCATCCTGCAGGACAAAGCAGGTGACATTTATTTCCCTAGATTTGCTTAAAAATTATTTGTTTATAAATAATAATTCATCTGTTTCACAGTCTGCTGTTTCCACTTTTTCCCCAGCCACAGCACAGCTCAGGGACCTTCAATCCCATCCCACCCCTGCCATGGCAGGGACACCTTCCCCTGTGCCAGGCTGCTCCAGCCTGGCCCTGGGCACTGCCAGGGATCCAGGGGCAGCCAAAATTCCATCCCAGCCAAAAATTCCTTCCCAATATCCCATCTAACCCTGCCCACCTTCAGCTTGAAATTACTCCCCTTTATCCTCTCAAAATTACATGTGGAGCAGTATTTAAAATCAGTTTAAATTTAATCTTTTGTGCTTTAGGTGTTATTTAATACGTGTGAGCCATTATTAGTTGTTAATTATTTGGGCTGGTGTCTAAATGATGCTTTTATCTGTTTGGATTTCAGAAGACCTCCCTCACTGGGTGCTGTCAGCCATGAAGTGCTTGGCCTACTGTAAGTCACTGAAGAGCTTTCAAGTTCCAGAAACCTCTTTTGAGAGTTGGAAGGGAAATATTTGTGTGTGTGAAATCAGCTGTGATGTTTCAGTTCAGAAACCTGTGGGTGGTTTCCTCTAATACAATTTTTCAGGAGTGAAAGGGACTTTGCTTTTCCAGTCCTTGGCTTTTAGCTGGACCAAAACATTTCCTACACTTCATATTAAACTGGGGAGATCCACTTTCTTTGCTTTGTAAACAATCAACTCTAAATTAATTAGATGAGTGCCTCTCAAATGAGACCAGAGATAATGAGCTTTTTTATCCATGTGCTGAGCTTCCTTTTGCTCAGGGAGCTTGAACTGGGAGAAGTGGGATCACTGTGCTTTGGAAATGAAGGCACACACTAAGGGTGGGTGATAATTTTGCTGAGGAACCTATGAAGACCACAGATTAATTTTTCTTTATTTATTTTCTTGGTGTGGAACAGAACTGAGCACAGCTCTCTAGTGGCTGCCTGGAATCTCTTACACTGCTTTTGCTTGCAATTTGTGCCAAATACAATATTTGTGGATTGCTGATAGGATTCTTTGCTTGTGGAAGAAGAATAAATTTAGGCTGATCTTCAGAAGTTTCTTTTCTAGTGGGACTGTGGATTTTTGGTGTGAATTTCCTCTCTTCCCCTCTTTTCAGGGCCCAGGAACAAGGACATGAGCCAGGACACCTACAGTGGCTTTGAGCGGGACGTGTTCAGAACAGTTGCTGATTATTTTCTCAGTCTTCCTGAGCCATTGCTTACTTTTGAATACTATGAGCTCTTTGTTAATATCTTAGGTATGTATGAGTTTAGAAACAGTCAGGGAAGCTCTGGAGTTCAGATCAGCTGAGGGACAAATGTGATTCAAAGCAGAGCTCGGCCTCCTGATGTGTGTGGGAGCTCCGGTCTGAGGAGGATCATCACTGCTCCATTCTGTATTAGTGTTAATTAAAATGTACTTCTGCCTCATGATTTCCCATTTAAATTGCTGTTTCAGCTCACATTCTAAATATTCAATAACAAGAACTTCAGAAGGTGTGCTTGTTCTGCCTGCTCCTCACTATTGCAGTGTTACCTGTCTTTGTTCTTGCATGTTGGATGCAATGGCCTTGTTAAATTGCTTTGGAACTGAGCTAAAGTCTTCTTAATTAATATCTTAATTAATATCTTGACTTTGTTGTCTGTCTGCCCAGTTAGCAGCTCTCTGAACTGGTTCATTTTCACACCACTTGCACCTTTAACATCTCTTTCATTCCCTGATAGTTTTGTGTGGCTACATCCAAATTCCTGATCTGGGCAGTGGAAATCGTTCTGTCCAAGAGGAGAAATGTGACCCTCAGCCTTCAAAACCTCCTCACTTGAACTCTTTCAAGTCCACTGAGTGTCTTCTCCTAAGCCTGCTCCTCAAAGAGTCTGACAAGAAGGAGAAAGGAGAAGCTTCCAGGAGGTTTTCCTCAGAGGAGCTGAGAGCCCAAAAGCAGCACGGAAAGAAATGGCAGCAGCACAAACTGCCACGGCAGCAAGGGAGTGCTGGGAGCCTGATAGGAGGGAGCTGCCAGAATCTTGCAGGACCCAGGAATGCCCAAGAGCCACCTGGAGCATTTAGGACAAGGTGTTACTCCTTGGAGAGAATTGGAGCTGCTGCTTCAAGTGTGTGTGATAAAGGAGGACGTGCCCCCCTCGGGGCAGGTGTGAGCACCAGCAGGAGGAGTGGAGAGCTGCTGGAGGAGCACAGAGGGGCCTCGGTGCTGGAGCCGGGCTGGGGTAGCTCAGGCCCAGCCCAGGGCCTCGGGAGAGCGCCTGGCCCGTGTCCCTGGGCCGAGCAGCTGTGGGGTGGCAGCCAGGGGCCACCCCTGAGCCTGCTGGGCAGGAGGAGCTCCAGGAGCTGCAGTGCCATCAACAGGCCCAGCGCCGAGATCACAGTGCAGCCCCGGGGGCAGGGCACAGCCATCAGCGTCCAGAGGAGGCTCTGCAGGAGCAGCACCGAGCTGGCAGCACGCTCTGCCCCCCCCTCCCCTTGTGTGCTGCCTGGCACAAGTAAGGGCTCTCTGCAGCACGCTGCACTGCCTTGTGCTGTGGCCTCACTAACCCCCGCTTCCCTCACCTCTGCCACTCTGCTAGGATAGGCACAGAGCATGCATCTGTGGGCTTTTAAAGGAAATCTGCTGGCATTTTTGTTTAAGCTGCTGTAGCTGTGCTAACTGTGTGTAGTAACTTTGGAGTAGGAGCTCCATGTGTCAGTGATTGGCCTTTCTGCTCAGGTGAGTGATGGGGACAGGGAATCTGCACACACCTGCCTGTTGGAGATGTGTTTTTCTGTTCTGTAAATCTGTATTTTCTGGGAATAATTAGTGTCACTCCTTAATTGTATTGTGGTCCTAACTGCACCATAATGGAGGAAGTTGAAGATGACCACACAAACAAAGGCCTGTACATTCTCCTCTGTGTTACAGCTGATTTCTCTGGAACATAAATAATCACACTGAAAAATAGGAAATGTGTGATACTGAGGTAGAAACATGCTGGAAGCTGGTTCAGATCTTAATGCCAGCTGTCTTTGTGGTTGACTTGCAGATCTGCTGCAGCCTCACCTGGAGAGGATTGCAGTGGAGGCCCTGCAGATCTGCTGCCTGCTGCTGCCCCCGCCGAGGCGCAGGAAGCTGCAGCTGCTGCTCAGGATGATGAACAGGATCAGTGGCAACGTCGACATGCCACGGCTGCACGATGCCATGGGCACCAGGTCCCTGGTAAGGGCAGGAAAACTCTTCTTAGAGGAATGCAGAGATTCCTCAGCCTGATTTCTCACCCTGCTGCTCTTTGGAATCCCAAACTGGTTTGGGTTGGGAGGGACCTTAAAGCCCATCTCATTCCAGTTTAATCCTGGTGTGCATTAGGTTGGCTCTGCAGGTTTTAATCACCCCACTTGTCTCCTCCAATTGAGGATTTAGGCTTGGGTTAGAAGTAGGAAGAAATTCTTTATTCAGAGGGTGGGCAGGCCCTGGCACAGGTGCCCAGAGCAGCTGTGGCTGCCCTGGATCCCTGGCAGTGCCCAAGGCCAGGCTGGACAGGGCTGGGAGCCCCTGGGGCAGTGGGAGGTGTCCCTGCTCCAACCCACACCGTTCCAGGAACCTATTCTACAGTCCTGTGGAGATGTTCAGTTTTCTATAGGTTAAGCCTTTCTCTGCTACCACCTTTTACAATATGTATTTTTAACTGAAAGTGCTGTTCAATTCCAAAGAAATGACTTTAATTCAGCTGATGACTCTTCCTCCTTGTGTGACCCTACTTGGAAATTGGTACTGGGGGATTTGAGCCACTGTGGAGTGGAGAGGAGGGAAATCATCCCCCCAGCTTTCTCCAGTGCAGCTGTGCTGAACTCTTGCAGCTGATCCAGACGTTCTCCCGCTGTGTCCTGCGCTGTGCAGAGGAGGAGGACCTGGATGAGCTGCTCTCCACACGCCTGCTGTCCTTCCTGATGGACCATCAGCAGGAAATACTCCAGGTCCCAGCTTACCTGCAGGTTGCTGTGCAGGATCACCTCGAGTACATGAAGAAGGCTCAGGTTGGTGCCGTGAGAGCAGTGCAGATTTATTTGTTAATTGCTTCTTCTGAAGTTGGGAAAATGCAAATAACCCCAGGACATTTTGAATGTGTAGATATTAATTACAATGTTTTGCAGCTTGTGAGTGGGTGTGGGTGTTTATTACTTACTCCAACAGTACAGCATCAGTTGAGTGCATGCAGAGCCCTTTTTTCTTCCAGTGCAAACAGGAAAAAGAAGAAATTTGTGCCATCTTGCCAACGTATTCCTACTGCAAACAAATCACTCCTCAGGAGTTTGAAGAACAAAAGGTCTCTACCTCACAGGCTGCAGTGGCAGAGCTCCTGGAGAACATCATCAAGGATAAAAACCTCTCTGTGAAGGAGAAGAAGAAAAAGTTGAAACAGGTGAGGTTATTTCATCTGCTTGTGCAGTGCCTTTGTGAGGGATGGGCCCAGAGCCTGGGGCAGGAGAGGAGCAGAATGTGCTGAGAAATGTTTGTGTTCAAGAGCTGTGAGTGCTTCATGTGCTCTGCTTGAGATTTTAAAGATGGTTTTTAATGCTGCATCCTCTGGAGCCAGGCTGGGACACCTGGGGGTGCTCACCTGGAGAGGAGAAGGATCCAGGGAGAGCCCAGAGCCCCTGGCAGGGCCTGAAGGGGCTCCAGGAGAGCTGCAGAGGGGCTGGGGACAGGGATGGAGGGACAGCACACAGGGAATGGCTCCCACTGCCAGAGGGCAGGGCTGGATGGGAGATTGGGAATTGGGAATTGTTCCCTGGGAGGGTGGGCAGGCCCTGGCACAGGTTGCCCACCCTGGATCCCTGGCAGTGCCCAAGGCCAGGCTGGACACTGGGGCTGGAGCAGCCTGGGACAGTGGGAGGTGTCCCTGCCATGGCAGGGGTGGAACAGGATGGGATTTAAGGTCCCTTCCAATCCAAACCACTCCATAATAATGCAGCCTTTGGCTGGCAGCAGTGTTCAAACAATGGTGTAAAACCAGGACAAATGGTTCTGCTGGAGCTCCAGCTCTCCATTCAGTGATTCCTGATGGAGCTGCAGCCTGGATTCCTGTGCTGCACTGGCCATCCAAGTCACCATTAACATGCCAGAGGTGGGGTTAAATTCAGTAGGGGTTAAAAGCAATGATTTTTGGCTTTAAGAGACCAAACTCTCTCTGTTGAGAATCCTGAAACATTCTTTTGGTGGCCTTGGCTTTGTGTTTTGTAACATTTACAGTGCTCAAGATTATCTTGCACTTCTCTCACCTACCAACACTTGCCTAATAGTAAGGCTAAAGCACAGCAGTTCTGGCAGGATTTAATCCTGGAGGGTTTTTCTTTCTTTTGGCAAGTCTTCCTGCCCAATGGAATAGTTTTGTACTTGTCCTGGAATCTCCTAAGCGAGTCTTGTGACTCCCCTTTGAACAAGCAGCTTTTGAGGACAGCCACACTTGGCTTTGGTGCCCCTCCTGCAGCTCTGACTTCATGTGTGTTGTGGAAACGTTGTGGGCCTCTAAAAGTGACTCTGGTTTGGTTCATCAAAACTTCTGAATCTAAAGAAGAATGGTGAATTTTAGTTGATAAATGGTCCCAGTACTGGAGGTGCCTCAGCAGTGCCAGCACAGGGATGGGCACTGCCCTGGGCCTGCTGGACACATTCTGCTTGATGGGAAATGTTGGGAATTCTTGGGAAGAGCCAAATTCATGGCACTTTCTAGAGAGTAAGTTCCCAATTGCGTCAACACCAGAAGTTACAAAGGTGGTTTGGATCCATCCCTGGGAAGGTTTGGCTCATGTCCAGATGTATTTACAGTTTTTCATCCCTCCCTGAGGCCTTGCAAGGGAAACAGGCACAGTGTCCAAACCACTGCTCTGGTTCCAGGTGCTTTCATTTCCATGGAATCAGTGGTAAGCTTTCCTGGGAGAAGCCTTGGCTCCCTGTTGGGTAAGAGAGTTTATCCAAGGCGTTCCTGGAAGGCAGCTCTGCAGGCACAGAGTGTGCTGTGGCACAGCTGGAGCTGTTGTGGGATTTCCTCTGGGGTTTTCTCATCCTGGCTGCTGTGTGTGCTGTAGTTCCAGAAGGAATACCCCCAGATCTACGGGAGCAGGTTCCCAAGGACGGAGTCGGAAGCGCAGCTCCTGGAGAACAAACCCACCCTCAAGCAGCCCATGCTGAGCCTCAGGAAACCCAAATTCCGCAGCCTCAGGTACTGATTTCACCCTCCTGAGCCACCTCTCCCTGCCTGAAGTCTGAGGGATTCACCAAAGGAATTGCTGCAGGAGTTTGGTGCTGGCTGTGCTGTGGAAGGGGGAAATGTTTACATGGACACTGTGCTGGAAGGTGCCAAAATACCTTTTTTGGTGCAGATACTTTGGAATAACTTCTAAAAGAAAAATATTTATCTGTTTACAAATTATTACAATATATCGGAGTAGGAAAATGTAAAAATACACATAAAGCTGTTGTTAACCAAAAATTTATATATTTTTTAATGGGAAACTAATGATGTGCCTCTTGTTATAACCTTTAAATGTCTGTCAGGAATTTGTGCCATTTATTGTAGTTTTTACATGTGTGTGTTGTGACTAAGTGCCTTTTCTATTCTCAAAAATGTTTGTCTTTAAACAAAGGAGCTTCTATGAGTTCAGAACCAGGAGAGCCAGTTCACCATAAATAAATTATTATCTCACTCCATAAATGCTTCTGTTCACACTCCATAAATGCTTCTGTTCATATCATCTGTAAAACCCTCATCAGCTTTTTGATATTTATTTATATTAAAAGACTTGAAGTGTATTTCTGCATTTTCATGGAAAATTCATTTTGGATCTGTTGGTGAGATTCTCAAAATAGGAGTGATGGATGATCCATGAAGTGAGAACAGAATATACTAATTTTCCCTGGGATTTGCTTAATAATTATGATAAGATAAAGGTTCCCCCACAGGAGTTGAAATCTGCAGGAATATTTTTGGGAAAGTATAATTAATAATAATTAATCTACTGCCTGGCTCTGAGATCCCAGACTGGTTTAGGTTGGGAGGGACCTTAAATCCCACCCAGTGCCACCCTGCCATGGCAGGGACCCCTCCCACTGTCCCAGCCCCATCCAGCCTGGCCTTGGGCACTGCCAGGGATCCAGGGGCAGCCACAGCTGCTCTGGGCACCTGTGCCAGGGCCTGCTCACCCTCACAGCCAGGATTCCTTGGTACATCTGTGATCCTGAGCCTGTCAGTTCTCTCCCCAAAAAATACCATTTTTCTCCTTTTTTGGGAAAGATTTTGTAAAAGAGAAACCTGAATTAGCCTCATTTTACCCTGTATTAATGATGCCTTATGTCCTGAGGGTAACTTTGTGCTTTCAGGGCAGGGGGCAGCTGTTCCTGCCCTGGAACATCTGTAACCAGCCTCCAGCACTCAGCACCTGCCTGAACTTGCTTCCAGTGCTTCCTACCCCATGCCATGTTGCATAAATGCTTTGTTTATGTAGTGTTCCAGTTAAGTAACTTATTGGGTGAGAAGCTCACATTTCCAGGATTTGGCTTTCAAAGGCCTGCCCTCATTACTCCCAGTTCTTGATCCAGGTTATTTAATGTTCCCTTCTAAGGTTTTGACAGACCTTAGCCAAAATGGGAATAAAAAGAGAAATTATAATTATGGTTCTTCAATGGAAAGGGTTAATGGGAGGCCTTAATCACGATCTCAGTGCAGTATCCTGGTTTTTCTGTGAGAAGCCTTAAATGAGCCCTTGTGGAAACGCTGCCTTGAAAGGGAACAAGCAAAACCCCAGGGAAAGAGCCAACCCTCATGTGTTGGTTGTGGCAGCAAATGGAGCAGGGGATGTTTAATGTCACTTTCTGTCCCTTCATCCCAGTTTGGGTCCCTGGAGCTGTTTCTATATGGAAGCAGCACCTGAATGTATGTGGTGATAAAACACCTTCATCCTCTGTCTCTGAGGGGACAGCAGGAAACAGAGACCTTGTTAATCTTTGAAATTGCTCTTTACAGCGCTGTTATTTTTGTAAATGTTTTCATAACTATTTTAATAAATGAATTAAAAAATAAACCATTCTTACAAGAGGTGGTTCCTAATGCTGAGTCTGGAGGAGACTGAGGGACACCTCCAGGGGCTGAGGGACAGCTCCAATCTCCACTCCCTGTGACAGGACCCAGGGAATGGCTGGAGCTGGGCCGGGGAGGTTTAGGTTGGATTTTGGGAAGGTTTCTCATCCAGAGGGTGCTGGCACTGCCCAGGCTCCCCAGGGAATGGGCATGGCCCCGAGGCTGCCAGAGCAGCTCCAGGAGGGCTCAGACAGCGCTCCGATGGGATTGTTGGGGTGTCTGTGCAGGGCCAGGATCACTGACCCCTGTGGGTCCCTCCAGCTCGGGGGATTCCCTGATGTTTGCCTCTGGCACTGTCCTCCCCTGGTGTCCCTGGTGTCACACACTCCTGGGAGGCTCTGGGGGAGCCGGGATGGTCCCTGCAGAGCCGGGTGCCGCTGCCAGCGCCCGGCACGGCTCCAGCGCTCCGTCCCACTCCTCCCTGGGCTTTTCTTCTTTGTAATCACTTCTGCTTGGGAAGAATTTAGGTCTCAGGAAAACAGTGAAAGCCCCTTTTTGTGTGAACAGCAGGACAAAAGCTCCCAAAGCCCGGGGAGGATTTTGGTGCTGAAAGCCGGCTCTGTTCCCGGGGTGCTCTCATTGGTGGGGGCTGTTTTGGGATGGGGCTGCCCTGGGCAGGGCTCAGCACCCCATAAATACCCAGCACAGCTCTGGCTCCCTGCTTGGCTCCAGAGGCTCAGGCCCTTCATCAGGGAGGATGTACAGCCAGTGAGTATCCCTGAGGCTCCTCTCTGTGGGAGCACATCCCACGTGGAGTACTGGCTGGGGCTGGGGGCAGCGGGGTTTGGAGGGGAGGAGAGGTGGGGAGGTCTCCATGTCTCCATCTCACATCCCATGCCAAGGTGTGGTCCTGGTCTGGGGGAACAGGCTCACCTCCAGGTTCCAGAGGATTGACCAGAATTTAGAGCAGGATAATAGAATCCTGGAATGGTTTGGGTTGGAATTGACCTTAAAGCCCATCCAGTGCCACCCCTGCCATGGGCAGAGCCACCTTCCACTGTTCCAGGTGCTCCAAGCCCTGTCCAGCCTGGCCTTGGCACTGCCAGGGATCCAGGGGCAGCCACAGCAAATCTGGGCAGAGTTCACCAGCCTGTGCCTGGTGTGTCTTCATGGGCTTTGCAGCACATAGAATTGGAACCCAACAAATAATTCTTTGCTTCAAAAAAAAAAAAAAGGCAAAAAATTTAAAAAGGCTTTTCCAAGAGCTGAGAGATACAAGCTGGATTTTGCTTTTCTGGTGATTTGGGTGTCCTGGTTTGTTGGGCTGCAGTATGGAGTGTCCCCTCGGTGTCCCTGTCCCTCCTCACACTCGGGACAGTTCTCAGCAGCTGTTTGGAGCCTCAGAGCCTTTCCCCATGGAAAGGTGCTTCTCCTTCCTTCCTCCCCCAAGTTCTTTGCAAGCCATGGATCATCCAGTGCAGAAAGATCCATCCCTCCCTGGGGGGGCTCCCAGCTGTGCCCCAGCTCCGGGCTCACCCAGCTGTGCCCTTCCAGGGTGGAGCATCCTGCTGGAGGCTACAAGAAGCTCTTTGAGACAGTGGAGGAGCTGTCCTCTCCAGTGACTGCCCACGTCACAGGTTGGTCTGGGGCCTCATCTCCTCCTGCTCCCCTTTGTTCCCGCAGCTCTGGGGCTGCCAGGGCTTTACAAGGCTGGATGTGAAGGAGCTCATAGGGCTGGTGATTTGGGGTAGAGAAAGGTCAGGTTGGGTGGGGAGCTCTTTAGACAATACTGAATGTCTTGGTCCACAGCAGGTGTGAAGAAATCAGAGCTTGAAGAGGTCATTTGTGTTTAAACACTAAGCTTAATTAGAAAATGAAGTTTTGATTTTCTCACTGTCACAATGAAAATTCCTTGGTCTGATTTGCCGTGCCCATCCCAATGCTGGGTCTCCCACAGGCAGGATTCCCACCTGGCTGCGAGGAAGCCTCCTGAGATGTGGTCCTGGCTTGTTTGAGGTGGGCTCAGAGCCCTTCTACCATCTCTTTGATGGCCAGGCACTGCTGCACAAGTTTGACTTCAAGGAGGGGCATGTCACCTACCACCGAAGGTACGAGCCAGTTTTCCAAGCAAAAGGAATAAATAAGGAACCATTTGCTTGTCTGAAATGCTGGGAACAGGCTGTGTCTGTGGGAGATCCTGGTTATTTCGAGTCCATGTGGTTATTGGAAGAGCTCTAGCAGTGATATCATTAACCCAGCTCCAGATGCAATGTGAGGTTGTGGAGAACTCCAGATGCAATGAGAGGTTGTGCCAGAGCTCTCCCGGGGTTCATCAAAGGAATGTTTGCATTAATTGCACAGCCTGGTGTCCCGTGTAACACAGTTTCCCTGCTGGCCCCAGGTTTGTCCGGACCGACGCCTACGTGCGAGCCATGACGGAGAAGAGGATCGTGATAACGGAGTTTGGCACCTACGCCTACCCAGACCCCTGCAAGAACATCTTCTCCAGGTCCCTCGGGTGGTGCACACACTGCTGGGATGTCCCATGGAGTTTCTGCTTCCCAGGAGCCCCTGACTGCCTGTTGGTTTTCTCTGCTCAGGTTTTTCTCCTACTTCAAAGGTGTGGAGGTGACGGATAACGCCCTGGTGAATGTCTACCCTGTGGGTGAGGATTACTATGCCTGCACTGAGACCAACTTCATCACCAGGATTAACCCAGACACCCTGGAGACCATCAAGCAGGTGGGTCTTTGTCCTGGCAGGACAGAGGTGTGGAGAAAGAAAACTCAAATGAAAATCATGGAGTCACAGAATGGGTTGGGTTGGCAGGGATCTTAAAGCCCATCCAGTGCCATCCCTGCCATGGCAGGGACACCTCCCACTGTCGCCAAGTGTCCAGCCTGGCCTCGGGCACTGCCAGGCATCCAGGGGCAGCCTCAGCTGTTCTGGGCACCTGTGCCAGGGCTGCCCACCCTCACAGACATTCTTTCCAATATCCACCTAACTCTGCCCTCCTGTCCCTCCATGCCTTGTCCCCAGTTCCTCTCCAGCTCTCCTGGAGCCCCTTTAGGCACTGGGAGGGCCCCCCCTGAACCTCCTCCTCTCCAGGTGAACACCCCCAGCTCTCCCATGGCAGAGGGGCTCCAGCCCCTGCAGCATCTTCAAGTTGTGGTTGGAGTTTGCAAATCAGAGCTCAGTTGCAGACTTTGAGAGGAATTTCCCACATGCAGAGCAAGGATGCATTGACTCACAACACCCTGCAGATCTTGGGCCTTCCCACCTCACTCCTGACTCCGTCCCTGCTGTTCTCCAGGTGGATCTCTGTAAATATGTGTCTGTCAATGGGGCAACAGCTCATCCCCACATTGAGAATGATGGCACCGTTTACAACATTGGCAATTGCTTTGGGAAAAACTTTGCCCTGGCCTACAACATCATCCGAATTCCTCCTCTGCAGGCAGGTCAGTCAATCCCACCCCTGAGACAGCTGGGAAACTTTTCCCTTATGAGTCATTTCTTTGTCCTTTAAATGAACTTTGTTATCCAGTTAAGCTTTTTCTAAGCTCCTTTAATTTTTATTTTTTATTGTTGTATTTAAGTCATTTCCAGGTGGCTTCTAAATGATGAATTTTGTGTTAAAGGCAGGAATTTGCTGGGTAGAGGCTGTAAGTGCAGCCCACATGTGGGTGAGACCTCCATAACCTCTCACCTGTCCCATTCCAGACAAGGAAGACCCCATGAACAAGTCGGAGGTGGTGGTGCAGTTCCCCTGCAGTGACAGGTTCAAGCCTTCCTATGTCCACAGGTAACATTCCATGGGGTCAGCAGGTCAGCTGCAACCAGGGACTAGTTTTCACATGTATTCAGCAATGAAAATTAGGTGATTAACCAAAATAAATTTTGAGCAATGATCCATGTGTTTAAGATAAGCAGCTCCATGGTTTTTGTCCAAAGTGACCCCAGTGAGCCTGATGTGCTCCCCTGCCTTTCCCCACAGCTTTGGGCTGACCCCAAACTACATCGTGTTTGTGGAGACACCAGTGAAAATCAACCTGCTCAAGTTCCTCTCCTCCTGGAGCCTCTGGGGAGCCAACTACATGGACTGCTTCGAGTCCAACGAGACCATGGGGGTAAGCATGGGCTCATCCCAAACTGGGCTGGACTGGGCAGCCAGACCTGGCTTGGGGGGTCCCTTGGCTTCACCTTCATTTCCCTGAGCCTAAGCCCAGCTGCTGTGTGCTTTGCAGGTGTGGCTTCACGTGGCAGAGAAGAAGAAAGGCAGGCTCCTCAACCTCAAATACCGCACCTCGGCCTTCAACCTCTTCCACCACATCAACACCTACGAGGACAACGGGTTCCTGATCGTGGACCTGTGCACCTGGAAGGGGTGAGGCCAAGGCTCCCTGGGCACCACCACTGCCCCTTGCACCACACCCCCCCTCCCTGCCCTGGCACATCCTTGCTGGGGCGTCCGGCACTTCCACCAACCCACTGAACATCTAACACGTGGTGACATGTAGACTACACAGCACTGAGCTCTCCAGAGGTGCAGGGAGCCTGCTTGACACTCATTTTCCAGGAAAAAAAAATTTCATCTGTTATTTACTTTTATCTTTAAGAAATGTTAGTGATTGGTGAAGGGTTGATGCTATTCTGGCTCCTGGGGCTGCAATGAGCGGGGTGTGTGTGAGGCTTGAATGCTGCTCTTCATGTAAACACAGAAATGTGGCACTGAAATGATGAAGCTCAACCCTGTGTTGGCTGCATACCCAGGATGCCCTGAGCTGAGCTGATCCTGGCACAGAATCATAGAATTCCAGACTGCTTTGGGTTGGAGGGGACCATAAACTCATCTTGTTCCACCCCCTGGCATGAGCAAGGTTGCTCCAAGCCCCTTCCCGTGCCTGTGCTGAACACCAGCAATTGCTGGGTTTTTGTGACAGGGGCTGTGGTGCACACACAGCTCAGCTCTGCTGAGGAGCTGGACTGGGGCTTCTGTCACTCTGTTTTGCCCCATGCAGTGTCCAAGGCCAGGTTGGACAGGGCTTGGAGCACTGTGGGACAGTGGAAGGTCTCCCTGCCCATGGCAGGGGATGGGACGAGATAAACATTAAGAACCCTCCAACCCAAACCATTCTAGGCTTCTATGAATTTTTGGCAAAAACCACCTTACACTTCCCCCACACCTGCAAAGGCCAGCTGTGTTTGTCTGTTTGGTGCAGGTTTGAGTTTGTCTACAACTACCTGTACCTGGCCAACCTTCGGGCCAACTGGGACGAGGTGAAGCGGCAGGCGGAGAAGGCGCCGCAGCCCGAGGCCCGCAGATACGTCCTGCCCCTGAGCATCGACAAGGTACTGCAGGCTGCTCCTCTCCCTGCCAGGCTCCTGCCCCACTTGCTTCAAATTCAACCTTTTCATCAAGAGAGAAAACATGAAGTATGGGCCTTCAGAGAAACTTTGTATTTTCTTTAGCTGATCAATGTTTTTCTAGTTTATTTATATGGCTGCCAAGAGAGGTTGTGGCTGCTCCATCCCCTGGAAGTGTCCAAGGTTGGGCTGGATGGAGCTCTGAGTAACTGGTCTAGTGGAAGGTGTCCCTGCCCATGGTGAGGAAAATGAGCTGAGCTTTATGGTCCCTTCCAACCCAAACTCTTTGATGACTCCACATGTTACTATTCATGGCAGAGCCTGTGGGGCAGCAGTTAATACTGGATCTGCTCAAAGCACAGAAGGGAGCAGCCACAGCCCAAGCACGTGTGGTTAAATCCTCCAGCCCTCGGTGTGAGGTCCCTGGAGCTGCCAGCCTGGCACAGACAGAGCTCTCTGGCTGGCCGCTGCTGGGTTCCTTTCCATGACCCTGCTCATGGTGGCTGCTGGGTGGGCCAAGGGCTGCAGGGGACCTCTCACGGAGCTCACTGGGCTGTGGATCAAGTGAGAAGTGCAAGCCCACGTGGCAGTGCTTAATGAAGCCCCTGAATGCCTCCAGCAGGGAGGGAAGCTGTGTTTAGGCTGAGGATCAGGACAGTTCTTGCAGCACTGCCAAGCACACAGGAGCAGTCGCCTCCTGCCACTCCTGAGGCTCTGCCACACATCACTGCCTTCCCTGTTCAGCGCTGTTTGCTACAGCTCTGTGCAAATAATCCACAACTTTTCTCCAATCCCTTGGGTGTTTGTTTCTCTTTGTCACAGGCTGACACAGGGAAGAACCTGGTCACCCTGCCCTACACGACGGCCACGGCGACGCTGCGCAGTGACGAGACCATCTGGCTGGAGCCAGAGGTGATTTTCTCAGGGCCACGGCACGGTACGATGCCAGCCCGGCTCCCCCAGGCCACAGCAGCCACGTGCTGCCTGCACACCGTGTCCCCCTAACCCTCAGCATTTATGCACATTCACTTCTCCTTGTAGCCTTTGAGTTCCCCCAGATCAACTACAGGAAGTACGGAGGGAAGCCGTACACGTACACCTACGGGCTGGGGCTGAACCACTTTGTCCCAGACAGGGTAAATATCAGCCAATGGGGGACGCCTTCGATTTGGGGACAACAAGGAGTATTTCTGAGCTCTGTGGTTGTGTGCTGTCCCCACCTTTAGCTGTGCAAGCTGAACGTGAAAACCAAGGAGACCTGGGTGTGGCAGGAGCCAGATGCTTACCCGTCAGAGCCAATCTTCGTTTCCCACCCGGATGCGCTGGAGGAAGATGATGGTAATGCTGGGGGTGGTGGCATTGGGATTGGGATTGGGACTGGGATTGGGATTGGGAAGGGCTGTGCCAGGCTGGCTGCAGGGCTGAGATGGGACTGGTATGAACACTGGGGGGAAATTTCTGAGGAAACACGGGAAAACTAAAACTACAATAGTAAAATTTTTGGGTTGGGAAGGACCTTAAAACTCATCCCGTTCCACCCCCTGCCATGGGCATGGACACATTCCACTGTCCCAGGTTGCTCCAAGCCTTGAACCTGGCCTTGGGCAGTTGCAGGGGCAGCCCCAGCTTCCCTGGGCAGCGTGTGCTGTGTCCCTGTCCCTCAGCATGGATGACTCTCCCGGGATTTCTGGTGCCCTGAGTGCCAGGGCTGCTCTCGCCTTGCCCAGCCGGGGTCAGACACAGCCCACACCCACCTGGGCCACACCCAGCGTGTTCTCACCTTGCAGGGGTGGTGCTGAGCATCGTCATCAGCCCGGGGGCGGGGCCCAAGCCCGCCTTCCTCCTCATCCTCAACGCCAAAGACATGAGCGAGGTGGCCAGGGCCGAGGTGGAGGTGAACATTCCTGTGACTTTCCATGGGCTCTTCAAGAGAGCGTGAGCACAAACAGCGACACCTGGCCCGGGCTTCTTCCAGCTCCCAAAGGTGCAGCCTCCGTTTACAGGTGACCCAAACTCCTTCCACAGCCCTTTGCATTTGTGGGGCTGCTTAACTCAGATCAAGCAGTTCAGTCTTGTCAATGATTCTTCAAAATGGTTAATCAGGTATTTTTTTAAATGCACCCTTTGGTACCATTTCCAGTTAAACCACAAGTTGGGGGTGGTGGAGAGGTTCTGTTTATGCAAAATTAAACTTTGTAGCTGCAGCAGAGCGAAAGAAGCTGAAAGAGCAGAGAGTAACCTCAACACTTTTACATGATGTGGTAACATAGTGTACAACTGGCTGTGCTCTGTTACATGGTTGAGAATTTTTAGCCTAAACTGAACGATTCTGGATTGAAACACCATCCTGGTCACTGCTGTGGTACCCTCAGAGCAATCCCAGTGCAGTTTTCCACAGCTGCTTTGGGAATCCCAAGAGGGTGGCAGGCAGAGTTTTGTTCTTCACCCAGGCTGCAAACTGCACACCTTCCCTTGTGTGTTTGCTCCTTTCTCTTTCTTTTGTCCAAGTGTCCTTGATTTCTGGATTTCATGTAAAAACATGGACATGAAAAAATCAAGCAATTGTTACCCCTTGGGCTGACTTTGCTTCCTTAGAGTGCTACAGATGTTCAGCTTAATCCTTCCTTCTCCCAAAATAAACTTTCTGCTGATGTTGAAAGAGGTTATTGTTGAGAATAAAAACTTCCTGCCAGCAGATTTAACATCGGGGATTCTTGTTTGTCTTCAATTGTTCAACACTTTTATTAATGGTATCAAAGCATTAGAAAACCTTTATACTCAGAGTTCTGGTAGAGGGTTCTGGTTTGAGGGGGCTGCAGTTACATCCTGATGATGGGATGGGGACGGGGAGACACAGCCTGGTACTTCTTCTGTTCCATGATCTCCAAGCACTGGGCAATCACCTAATTAAAAACAAAAACCAATACAAACAATGACCCTCAAACAAAACAAAACCCAACCAGTGCAACTCATTAGTTCTGAGCTTATTTTTATTTGTTCCTTCTGTTTGTGGAACACTGAACAAGGTAAAATTAACAGTTCAACTCTCTCTTATTTTCATGTGTAGCTCATAAAGTGGGAATTTCAGGGCTACAGGACTAAAGAAACTTCTTGGTGTTCTCTGTTATCAAAGTTCCCATAAACTCCATGAAAATATTTACCATCCACATAGTTCCAAAAATAGGCACCATATTTAGAAGGGTTGTGTTGTGATTTAACCCCAGCTGAAACCAGGACAGATTGAGATCTTCAAGTAAACAAACTTCAGAAGTGCAGAGAAGATTTTTATTGCTAATAAACAATCTAACAAGGAAAAATAAAAGAACAAAGGCAGCAGCTTTCAGAAAGAACCTAATGGAGGGAGGGATTTCTGCCAATTTCAAATCAATAAAAAGGCAGGGGAGCATCCCAAATGCACACAGCAAATTTAAAGCAGGAAGAGAAAATTGCAAAAAGCAACATCCCAGGATAAAAGAATGTTTTGGAAACAAAAGGAATTCTGAGGAGCCTGAACTCCAAAGAGTGAAGATATGGGTAATTATATGGAAAAAAGGGATTCAGATGCAGATTCAAATTGTGGTAATTCAAAGGAGAGGCTCAGTGTGGAAATGCTGTGGTCAATTCAAGAGAAACTTTTTTGATAAACTAATGGGGAAGAGCGAGGATGAGAATTACAGAGAGAAATTCCATGGAGTGAGAAGTGGGAGCCCCAGGTCTGGATTCAGCACATTGCCAACCCTGAGTGAGTCATGCTCACCCACTGTGAAATTGGAGAACAAAATGGCCTAAAAGGAAAACCCACCTTTCTGGTGTCTTGAGGTAGGATGATCCCATCATCCCAGAGCCTGGCAGAGGAGTAAAAGGCACTGCTTTCTTCCTCTAACCTGGAGAGGGCAGAGAATTGAACAGGCTTAAAAGCACAATAAAAACAGCAGAGCAGTGAAAAGAAATTACAGATGAAACAGGCAAATCCATCCATCTGAAGAGAATGGGCAGCACTGCTGTTAAAATGAGTCAGAAACCAGCAAATAACAGAGCTGACCATTCTGAGTAACAGGAAGACCCTAACAGAAAGACATAAAACTGTGTGGAAATTTAAAACATTTTTGCAGTAGATCCATGTTTGTTTCATTTGTTGGGATGTGTTGCTCTATAAGATGAACAAAAGTAGGTAATTGAACCATGAAATCCCTGTCGGGTTGATATTGAATGTCCTTACTTTGCCTTCAGCTGTTTTAGCTCCAGTTCCTCTCCTGTCCAGTCCCCAGCTGGTGGAACTGTGGGGAAATTTTGAGAATCCACAAGACCAACTCTTGCATTGGGCCACAGGAACAGAAAGTTTGGACTGAACGATCTCCCACACTGCAAGGAAAAAACCAAAGAAACAGAACAAACCCACTGAGATGAATCATAAAGAGGTGCCTGTGGGATGAAACCACCAAGGGCAAGGCAGGATGGAGCACAGGTGGATTTGTATGAGGACAGACACCCTGTGCTAGGAACCACCACCTCCCCACTGCCTTCAATATTTCTATTTTAATATTTCATTTTGAATTCCAAGCACTTCCATGTTTGATTCTTCCATGTTTGCTTCTCAGCAATCACATGCATTGTTGCATTTCTTACTTAAACATGAGTTCAGAGCTCAGTTCCCCAGCTGTGTTTTAGAAATGCAGTGACACTTGAGCAGTGTGGCAGGTGTGTCCCCAAGCCCTGGGCTGATGCCACCCATACCATGACGTAGCTGTCACTCCCAAAACAGCCTCCAATGACAATGGTTATTTTGGGAACAGCAGCACAGGCAACTGCAGCCATCATGGAGGCCTGGGCCTTCAGCCTGTTGGAATGAGCCTCTGCCTGGAATAAAAATAGATATTTTAGATCCTTTAAGACTTTATTCTAGATTGCCTCCACTCCCAACAAACTTGTACTTCTAAATTATTTATTTATTTATTTATTTATAATTCTGCAGAAACAGATCTGGGATCTGATGGAGGTTTTACTTTCCTTAGCCCAGGACAAATCCTACTGGGCTTTAATGCCTTCACTTTCAAAAGAGAAATAGCCAATTTTCTAGAGTGCAGAGTAAGCAGAGGAATCAATAACCTGTATTTCAATGTCAAAAAGCACTGCAAATCCCAAACTTTCCAGCTTGCCTTGCTAACTGAACAGTATCATTTTATACCAGCATCCAGGCCTGCTTAAAATTCAAGTGAGAATGTTCTTAAATCTTTCTGTTAGCAAAGTCATTACAAAGCTTCATCAAGAGTGGTTAAAGAAACAGTTTTCCTAACAGTTAATAATTCTGAAAATGTAACTTTAGGCCCAACAAGAACTCAGAGTTGTTGGAAATGCATTGAAGCAAACATGCCATACCTGTGAGATGCTTGCAGGCCCTGCTGGCTGTGGAGCAGTGTTTTGGAGGAAGAGGATGGGAATTCCCCTCTGGCCACAGAGCTGGACAAAGTGGCTGCCCTTGAGAGCAGCATCGTGAGCCAGCTCCCCATTGCTGGCCACTATCCCCACCAAGTGCCTACAGAACAAACAGGGACAGTTGGACTCCATGATCTGAGAGGTCCTTTCCAACCTCAGCAATTCCATGATTCTCCCTCTTGAGCCCTAGGAATGGCTGGAGTGGTGTGGGACCTGCTGAGGCCACAAAAGCTGTTGAGAAATGCACATGCAGCCATTTGGATGGGGAATGTTCCCAGCCATACCCTCCCACATGGCCAAATCCTGTCACCAACGTTGTCCCATAGGCAGCCTTGAATTCCTGGAATCTGCTTCCATCCAGCAGCCGGCTCAGGATCTGCAAACAAATACACAGACTTGACTTTACTAGAGAATTTGAGGTGAAAATAGGAGAGTTCTGCTAAAAGAAATGCTCTGTTCAAACAGCAGCAGACCTGAGTTATGCAAGATGAGCACAGAGGGTCTTTGGGTGACTTGCTAAATGCTCAATATGCACAAACCATCCAATTTGTGTGTAGTTTAATTACCAACTGTGTATTTTAAGACAAAGGCTAACTCCAAAATTATTTTAGTTTTACAAAGCACAGCTGTTCCTGTGCATAAAAATGTAAAAAAGCAAAAACCAAATCCCAGTGTGTGCAGTTTCAGATTTTGTGCGTAAGAAATGTTTGGTTGATATTGCTCATGCTTTTCTCCAACACAGTTAAAAGCTGCCTTCAAAGCTTTCTACAGTCAATTCCCTCGAGTGCAGGGATTTACCACTGGAAAAGGTACTGCATTCACATCCTTGGAGACAAAATCTCATGTAGAACACAAAGGAAACAGCGTGGGCAGCTCTGCATGTCTCTGCTTCAGCTTTAGTTCCATCCCAACGTCAAACAAGTGTGATTTGAGCTGTGTTGTTTTTTCAGTCAATAATTTCACCATTTCTTTTACATTATTTCAATGTTTGGGGGGAAGAAACAAAAAGGCAGGGGAAGGGAAACACAGACATGAAAGGGGTGTATGCTCTCAAGGCAGCCAACACAGTGCAAGACATAAAGCAAGCATCCCAACAGTGCATGGAATCAGCTGGGCAACGCTGGCACAATCTGGATTATTTTATCTCCAGCAGGATTTCAGGTATTTAAATGTTTTTATAATAAACATTTAAATATTCTATAATAAATATAAATTATTTATTATAAATATTTTAATAACAAAATTAAATATTTTCTATAGTCCCACAGAACTGTTGCCATCCTGCTTTATTTCAAGCTTAAGACAGGCTGGCAACAGATGAGGTAATAATTCAGAATAACACCTGGAGCTGTGGGACAGAGCAGAGTGAAGGATGCAGGAAGGAAATCCCTGTTCCCTTACCAGTTTGACAGGAAGAGTGTAGCTGTAAGCCAGTGGTGCCAGGCCCAGGAGCTCCTCAGGGCTGTACAAGGGACTGTCAGGCTCCCTGTCCTGCTCTGGCACTGGCTCACAGTTTAAGGTAGAGACAATATTACGAATGCACTCATAGGCCTCCTTTTCTGAGGGTGCAAAATGGTCACTGCAGCCACTGACTCTGGGAGAGAGAGATATTAATTAGCATTGAATTAATGAGTTCTATATCCTGAGAGAAAACCCAAACTCTAGGAAAAGAGCTGAGAGTCTCCAAATGCCCTGTGGAAATACTGTGTGATTTGTTTCTGTATGAATGAGCTGAAAGCAGTCACTCAGTGGAATTTCTGGGCAGTCCAATCCCAAATCAAATTCACAGTAAGGAGTTGATCTTCTCCGTGACTTTTGTGTTTATCTGGATTAAAGAAAGACCTTGGGATTTATTTTTTGCGATGCTGTTGTTGCAGACAGTATCAAAAGGGAAAAGAGGAAAGCAAGCTTCAGGAATTATTTCAAACTAAGTGGTTGCAGCCAAGATATAAGGACAGGAATGTATTCCATGTAGCATAATTGGGTTAAATATGTGTATTCTGGAAAACACTTGGAAAAGAGGAGATAGCATCCCTTTTCTGTAGCTGCTCCCTGTGAGGCACAGAGGAAATTACTTGCCTGAAGTCGTTCAAGAAGTATGTGGAACAATAGAGATCCAAATCCAACCTGTCCAGTCCCTGCCTCACCCCATCAATAACCTCATTTTACTTCCATTTGGCTGATTTAACCCAAACCCCTGAACCTGAGAAGGCAAGCCAGTGTAAGCACAGGTTCCACTCTGATCCCTGCTCTGAAATGCCAATTCACATTCCTTTCAGGCTGAGCGTGCTGAATTCCCTGCTTTTGAGAAATCTCCACCTACTGTGAGTGAAGCCTGGCTCCTCCAAGCTCCTCAGGAGAGACATCTTCTCCCGTGGCAGCTTTCACCAGGGGCGGCCCAGCGAGGAACAGCATCCCAATTTTATCAATGATCACGGATTCCTCGGCCATGGTGGGCACGTAGGCACCTCCAGCCACACAGGAGCCACACACCACGGCCACCTGAGGGGACACACACACAGCAGTGCTGGACAGGGGACAGGAAAGGCAAAGCCAAGCCCAAAGTTGTTTCAGAAATGCACAAAGTCTAAATCACTAAATCACAGCACTTGGAGAACAAACCAGAAATTTTACTACCCATTTACACGTTCCCTACACCCCCTTGCATCCCCCATGCCACTGTACCTGAGGGATTCCCATGGCAGACATGATTGCCTCGTTGTAGAAAACTCTGCCACCATGCATCTTGTCAGGAAACAGCTCTGACTGAGGGGCAGGGAAAAGAAAAAGGGATTTTTAATGGTAACTATGAAACTTGATGCTTCCTCTTCACTCCATTCATTCCCAAACACACCAAAACTGACACTGGGAAGGTCCCCATCAATAATCACTCCTGATTAATATTTCATATATTTCATATACAGCATTCATTATGGTATTTATTCCTTTATATGTTGTCAAATACCCCAAAAATACCTATTTGCTTTGAAAGCACAGGTTAAGTTTTGTGACTTTTCTCTGAAATCAATATATTCTACACAAACTGACCGTAAATGTAGAGAAGGGAAGGGTGGTAGTTCTACTTCATCTGTGAAATCCCTTTGGCAGTTTCATTTTTTGCTTAGTTTTGGATACAATTCCAGGTTAACTTCCAGGTAACTTTTAAAATTTAATAACTTTAATTAACTTTAAAATTCCAGGTAACTTCTCCTGTGTGCTTGCCCTCCGCTGGAGAGAGAACAACTACAGTCTCTATGACAGGATGATCTCTGCATTTCATAGAAGAACCTGTTCACATTCTTATTTTGCAGTCAGAATTGCAAAAACTCCACATTTAAAGGCCACAGAGATGAGTGCACCTCTGGCACAAACAGGACAATAAAATACAGAACACTTTAGAGACTCTGGAGTGAAAATAGACACCTCCCACTCTGTACTCATTTATCAGACACAAAAGCAGCTCAGCACACTCACTGGAGTTTCCAAGCTCTGCTCAGGTGGGAGGTGCAGGGCTAGCCCAGGTGCTGAAATAAACACTGCTATTTTGTGCTCTGCAGAGTGCCAGCAGTACCTGCAGGGGCAGGAAGGCTCCCCCACTGTCCACCAGGTGCACAGACAGCAGCCTGTTCTCCATGGCAATTTCCTGGGCTCTCAGCTGCTTTTTCACTCCAATTGGGTAAATGGTTCCTCCTTTCACAGTGGCATCAGCCGCAAAGAAGACACACCAGATCCCACAGATTCTGCCAATTCCTGCAAGCAGTACCACAGATAGTTATCAGGGCTCTCTAAAGCAATAGGTAAAGCAAGGGGGGGAAAACCTTTTAACTTTATCAGGCGTTTTTCTCAGTAATGCTACATCAAGAAGCTCCAAATTAATATGAAATTCTCTGGAATGACAGTATTTAAAAAATAATCCAAATGACAGAAAAACCTCAAATAAATTTACTTACTTCTGGTGACAATGTAACAGAAAGAAATACACTGTAACTATCCCTTGAGATAAAAGGGAAGGCAATTAAAAATTACCCCTATAAAACTGAAAAGTATAACAATCTGTGATGATAAAAAGGGTTTTCATACTGTTCTTCTAGCTACTTTTTGAACTGAAAACACTCTTCAAAACGCAGTTTCGCTGATATTGAATGAAATTGAATTTCACTGAACTTCAATGAAATTTCATTTTGAAGAGCTGTTCCAGTTTAAAGAGACAATGTCTGCATAGAAAATGCAATTGTCTGTGATTTGAAAAACACTTCCAAATGGATGTCACAGCTCCTGTCTCTCACAGTAACTTTGTCCTCTCTCCTTAAAGAGGCAACAGCTGATTTGACACATCACCCTACATCATGAGACAAAAATTAGTGAGTGGTAAGTGGAATTACTAAATCTAGAAGAAATTAAAAACTGTTCTTTCAAAAGTTTCTCCCATTATGGTAAAACAGCAGTGGCTGAGCTCCTCCCTGCTGGGAATAAGAACTGGACAAAACCAGCGTTCACTTTTCCTAGGAAAGCACTTCAGACGCCAAAATACCCCATAACCTTCATTCCACGCATCCTTTCCCCCCCGTTTCCCTCTCCCAGAGCCCCCAGCACGCCGTTACCCGTGAGGCAGCCGGCAGCAGGAACATTCCCGTAGGGCATGTGCAGCCCTGCCAGCGGCGACAGCTCCAGGAAATCCGCATCGTCCAGCAGCAGCCGGAGGCGCTCCCGCACGAACAGCTTCTTGTTGCGCTGCGTGTGCCGCAGGACGGCGTCTGCTCCCCCTCCTTCCTTCACCCGCTCCAGCAGCTCCGAGTACCTGACGGGGAAAATCCAAAGTTTCACGCATGGGAACGAAGCTGCGGTCACACGCTGGAGGGGAGGATGGCTTCCAGAGGGACACGGACAGGGGACAGGTGGGGCTGGAGGAGCCTCAGGAGCTCGACACGGCCCAGTGCAGGTCCGGCCCTGGGCTGGGAAAATCCCAAACACAAACACGGGCTGTGGGAGAAGGGATGGACAGGAGATCGGGAGGATTTGGGGTGTTGGTGGATGAGAAGCTCATCCTGCCCTGTCCAGAGGAACCCATGGAGCTGCTGCAGGGCTGGAGCCCCTCTGGAGCCAGGCTGGGACACCTGGGGGTGCTCACCTGGAGAGGAGAAGGATCCAGGGAGAGCCCAGAGCCCCTGGCAGGGCCTGAAGGGGCTCCAGGAGAGCTGCAGAGGGGCTGGGGACAGGGATGGAGGGACAGCACACAGGGAATGGCTCCCAGGGATGGATGGGACATTGGGAACTAGGAATTGTTTCCTGTGAGGGTGGGCAGGCCCTGGAATAGAATTCCCAGATTTGCTGTGGCTGCCCCTGGATCCCTGGCAGTGCCCAAAGCCAGGGTTTAGAGCACCTGGGACAGTGGGACGTGTCCCTGCCATGGCAGGGGTGGCACTGGATGGGCTTTGAGGGCCCTCCTGACCCAAACCATTTTCCTTACAAGCTACCCTTTAGCAGATTGAGCTTAAATATATTGCACAGTTTTCACACAAATCGCATGAAAATGAAGATAAATTCACATTTTCAGATTATTGTTTTTCCAAGGTGTAGTAAAAAGCAAAGGTCTATTATTTAAAGCAAACGTTTCACTTTTGTTATCCAAAAAACTGTTTAATAAAGCTAATAATATAATATATAATAATGAGGCTATCATAATGTGCCTGTCCTAATTCAGCATGAGCCTCCATGTTCCACCTGCTCTTGGGAATAATCCAGCCAAGAGCTTTGGGTGTGACTCTGTGATCTGGGTGGGCTCCCTGCACACAATGGAGTCTGGAAAAACTTCGAAGGAAAAGGATTTTACTCATGTCCTCAATGCCACCACAGGAGGGCACAGTGTGTTTTCCAAAGCTTTGCTTCCAGCTCGTGGATTACTCCCCTGAACAAAGGCCTTTGCAATTTTGCCATCTGATCTTTCGGGACAAACGCATAAAACACATTTTGTCGTTTTATCTGTAAATGATGATGGACAGCAGCACCCATCCCCTACTCTGTCAGGAGTGTGTGAGTCACCATTTACGTCTTTGCATTCAAAATGCAACATGCAACAAATGTTACATAGGTCTGGAAAAAGTATTTCTTGGCAATATGTGCAAAACAACACATGGCACTGTTTCAAATAGTTTGCACCTTGGGTATTTCAGTCAACATTTCATGGACTGGTTTGTGTCGTAAGGGACCTCAAAGCTCATCCAGGAACACCAGGCTGCTCCAAGTCCCATCCAACCTGGCCTTCCAGGGACTGAGCAGCTACATTGCTTCATGGGGCGAGTATTGTACCATGTTAAAAATTCCTAAAGTGCCCGTGAGTGACTCTTACACCATGTCACAAATAGCAGCGCTCTAAAAACCCCACAAAACCGCTTTATTACCTTTTAATCACAGCCTCGCTGTTCCTTAAATTCTCTTGGAACACGTGTCGGTACACGGCAGGGACGCGTCCGTCTAGAACAGGGAACGTTTTGGGATGGCGCCTGGATTTGGGTTTATTACTTAAAAACCGGCGGGGAGGCAGGTGCTGTGTCCTTCCCCAGCGCTGCCTCGGCAGCGGCAGCTCCCGATATTCCCTCTGGAGCAGGCAGAAAGGGGTTTTCTCTCGATATTCCCTCTGGAGCAGGCAGAAAGGGGTTTTCTCCCGATATTCCCTCTGGAGCAGGCAGATCGGAGTTTTCTCTCGATATTCCCTCCGGAGCAGGAAGATCGGGGGTTGTTCCTGATACTCCTCCTGGAGCAGGCGGATCGGGGTTTTCTCCTGATATTCCCTCTGGAGCAGGCGGGTCAGGGGTTGTTCCTGATACTCCCCCTGGAGCAGGTGGTTCGGGGTTTTCTCCCGATATTTGCTCTGCAGCAGGCGGGTCTGGGGTTTCTCCCGATATTCCCTCTGGAACAGGCAGGTCAGGGGCCGCAGTGGCACGGAGGGCCCGGGGCGCCGCCGGCCCAGGGCGCACAGCAGGCCCGGGCTCCACATCGCCCCAGAACTGAGGGAAAACGAGTGATAGGAATTAAAGAGCAGGTTCCTCCTGCTGGGTGGCAGCGCGGCCCCTTCGCCTCGGGCGCGGGTCATGAGGAGACGCCCTTACTCCATTCCGCCATGAGAGGGCACCGCCGGTGCCTGCCCTGCCCCGGGGACCGTGAGGGGACACCCCGGTTCCTGCAGGGGACATGAGGGGACGCCCTGACTCCATTCTGCCGTGAGGGGACACCCCGGTTTCTGCAGGGGACATGAGGGGACGCCCTGACTCCATTCTGCCGTGAGGGGACACCCCTGTTCCTGCAGGGGACATAAGGGGACGCCCTGACTCCAGCCCTGCATCGAGGGTGGACAGGCGACACTCCCGACTCCCCTCTTCCCGCAGGAGTCGTGAGGGGACACCCCTGGTTCCCCCTTTGATATGGGGGTCATGAGGAGCCACTTTGGCTCCAGTCGGTCGTGAGGGGGACACCCACTGTTCCTGCGAGGCCGGGAGAGAACCCCCCATTTTCCTGCGGGGACCGTGAGGGGACACCCCCGGTCTCTGTGGGGACCGTGAGGGGACGCCCCTGTTCCCGCGGGGGCTGTGAGGGGACACCCCGGTTCCTGCGGGGGCTGTGAGGGGACACCCCGGTTCCTGCGGGGGCTGTGAGGGGACACCCCGGTTCCTGCAGAGGCCGTGAGGGGAAACCCCTGCACCCGCGGGAGCCGTGAGGGGACACCCCCGGTCCCTGCCGTGCCACGGCCGCCGCGAGGGGACAGCCCCGCTCCGCGCCGGGCCGGGCGGGCCCAGCCGGGCCTGCGGAGCGCGGCGGGGCCGGCACCGAGGCCGCCCGGGCCGGGTAAGGAGCGCGGGCCCGCGGCCTCTCGGCCGGAGCTCCGCGGCCCCCGCGGGCCCCACTCCCCGCCCGCCCCGCGCCCGCCGCGGCCCCGCCGACCCTGCCGCCACCGCCCCTTCCTTACCCCGTCCGGTCCCCGCCCGCCGGTCGGGGCGGCTCCGCAGGGCGGCCCGCCCCCGGTGTCCTGTGCCCTCGGTGTCCTCTGTCCCTGGTGTCCTGTGCCCCGAGTGTCCTATGCCATGTGCATCCTTTGTCCCTGCCGTCCCATGCCCCGGGTGTCCTGTGCCCTGAGTGTCCCCTTCCTTGTGTGCCCTGAGTGGCCCCTTCCTTGTGTGCCCTGTGCCCCAGATGTCATCTCTGAAATTCAGTTTATCATTAGAATTTTGAAACGCATTTGATTTTTCTCCTTCCACACCTCATCCCATCTCTGGGCTGCTTTGGTTCGCTACTGTCAACCATGGCACAACCTTCTAGAAATTACTGTGTGTTGCCTTTCAGTGCCTTCATTAAAATGCATCCCTGCCAGGGAGCTCTTTATCTGTATTATGCATATTAATAAGGATGGGTAGCAATAATTAAGGGATGACTAATATGTTCGTGAGTGAAAGTATCCAGCATGGGCTGGAATTCGTAGGTAAATACATTATATATATTATTAAAAAATCCTGAAGGTAATAATTAAAATTTCCTGAGATATAATAATTTAAAATAATATTTGCTGTCCTTTTACAGTTATAGCAGACAGGACACTTTTCAACGCTGTGCTCCCTTGTGGCAGAAGCTCAGTTCAGGTGGAGCTGTGGGAGGAGGTGCCGCTGCCCTGGGTGGCTTCAGCTGTCCCGGGGGATGTGCCTGAGTCCCTGTGGCTGTCCCAAGCCCTGTGACAGGGAGAAGGTCTGTGCTGGACCAGGGACACCCCCGGGAGCAGCGGGCAGAGATGCTCTGCCTGATCAAAGGCAGCACTCAAGGGCAGCACAGACACTGCAGAGTCACCACTGCCAGGGCCTGCCAGCCCTCCAAAGGAACAATTCCTGCCCAATCTCCCATCCAGCCCTGCCCTCTGGCAGTGGGAGCCATTCCCTGTGTCCTGTCCCTCATTCCCTGTCCCCAGTCCCTCTGCAGCTCTCCTGGAGCCCCTTCAGGCCCTGCCAGGGGCTCTGAGCTCTCCAGTGATGCAGACATGTTATGGGGACTGATCCAGCCACAAGAGGTTCCTGATGGAGCCCATGCACTAATCCAGCAGCTGCTGCACCTTTCAGGCTGCTTTGGGGCATTTCTGGGGGTGGCTGTTGCTCACTTCAGTTCTCCCCTCCTTCCCTGGTGTAGCCAGAGCTCTTTTCTCCCAACACTTTGAGAAACTTGTGAAGAGCTGAAGAGGAGACAGAGTCACTGTGCAGCTTTACAGAGATCTTTTGCATTTCCTGTGGGATATCATGTGAATTTTTGTGCTCTCTGTGGTGCAGGTGATAACGGGGAAGGAAGGAGTGGTGACAGAAATCCATGTAAAGCAGAATACATTTGAAGAAGTCTGGATTTCAGATGGTTGGTGGTGGTGCTCAGCTTTCTGGAGGAGGAATTGCAGATGCAAACACTTTGGATATGTGTTTGAAGTGAGATTTGGGCTCCCTGGTGTTTCTGGGCTCCTTTTAAACTTGACCCATATAATTTCCCTGGATTCATGAGATTTTTGAGTTCTCTGTTCTGTGAATGTATCAGTGACTCTTGTCCAATTATATTTTCATGCTTATTTCATTTTCCATAATTGTTAGGCTTCCATAGGAGACATCTCTGAATCACTGGTGTTGCATAGCAATTTCATTATATGTGATTTTAATGTGCAGATTTTCCATAAATACCATTTGCTGTTAGTTTCTTGGCCTATATTGTGGTGGCTTTGGCAGTGCTGGTTTAACAGTTGGGCTTGATGACCTCAAAGCTCTTTTCCAGCCTAAATGATTCACTGATTCTTTATTATTTTACAGGCTTTCCAGCAGATAGAATCAGTGTCACAGGCAGAACTTGCTGTATGTAACAACAGGCGTTTTCACTCAGGCTTAGAAGAGTAATTTGATTTCATTCTCATGAAAGTTAAATGCTGTTTGCTCAGATTAAAGGAGAAAGAAACAGCCCCCACATCTCTGAGTGCCTGTTTATCCCAGAGAGAAGGCGTCAGCCACCAGTTGGTACCGGGAGGCAGCCTGGGATAAATAACAAATCCTCTAATTAAGAGCCAACGGATCCTAATTGACTTATGTTAGTCCTCCAGCTGGGCTCAGCCTTGCTGTCCTGTCATGGCATGGAGCATCCTTTGTTTCAGGCACCCTGAGGTAGGCAAACCCAGCCCCTGTGAGAGGCTGCAGCCTTGTGTAGTGTTTGAAGTTGTTATTTCAGGAGCTTATTTTAGCCACTCCTGAGCTGAGCATTGAGACTATATAGAGCAGCATTTAGGGAAAACGTTCATGTGGTGGTGGCTTCCTTTACCATGAGCTGCAGCCCTGCCAGCCAAGCTGAGCTGTGCCATTTAAGGAACACTGAAGCTTTGAGAGAAGCTTAAACTTAGAAACTTTGCTGGAGTGCACCGGATGCTGGGGGAAACCAGAACACACTTTTTGGATTGTCACACCAAAGGCAGGAGGGTTCCCACAGAGCCCTCCTCCTTGTGGAGCTTCTGTTTCATATTTAGATTTTGTTTTTTAGTGCCCAAAGAGCTTTTAGTTGGGTTCTGACCATGGTGGCTTGGAAATTGGGCTAAATTAAAGCAGGGTTTTTTTGTTTACTTAGAAGTGCTAACAGACTTGGACAGTCCTGCAGCGTTTTTCAGGACTTACATCATTCTAAAATAGATTTGACTCAAAACAAATTTGATAAGACAGTAATTCTATCTTGATGTGTGTGAAAATGTCACTTGTTTACATCTACCCGAAAGGAAGAGCTGAGCCTGGACGGGTGTGCTGAGGGAGAGTCTGGATTTGGTATGAAATATTAAGAAGATTATTTATTTTAATTGCTGGAAGATCCAAGAGAACACAAGGAGTTAAATGAAGTAGTTGGAAGATACAGGAGAAGGTGGGAGCCTGACTCTCAGTAAGTAAATGCCATTCCCACTGAGGATTTTATCAGATGCTCCCATACTACTCAGCTTCTTATTTTGGGTGGTTTGGGGTTTTATGAATCCCCAGACAGAGATCCAGGGATGTCTTCCCCAGCTGTCCCAAAAGATGAGGGTGATTCATTGAGTCATGGAAGTTTCGTGCACTATTTGTTCATCACAGCTGTATGAGACAGCAGCTGTATTACAACACCTCTAAAAAAATATGTATCAGCATCAAACCCTTAGCCACAGTTATCGTCCACATCATTTACCAGTATCACAGTATTTTAAACTCCAGTTTAGCCTTCCCTGCTTCTCAGCTTGCTGCCACAAAGAGCTGACAATCCCAAGAATAATCCCATAATAACTCCAATTGTGGAACCACAGCTGATTTGGAGAAGACAAACAATGTGTCCTCTTGTTTCCATCACTGAGAAATGTGAGTTTCTGGTTTGCCTTACTCCTGCAAAAAGTGCACAGAGCAAAAAGAGAAGAATTATCTTAGGGGAACAGAATTATCTTCTGATTAAGGCATAATTAATAACGTGTACATAACTAACAGTGTGTACAGAATTAATAGGGTGTACAATTCCCTGTAGCAGGGCCAGTCTGTCCTAAATTGCACTGGTGAGAACTGTAAAGAACAGAATTTTATTGTGAGAATGCAGGTAAGTGGTGATGATAGCCAAATTGGAAGCAAAATGACTTTCATGGGCCCAGACCTGTTGGTTTTAGCTGCCCAGGTATGTGAAACCTCTGAGCAGCTGCTCTTGTACAGTTTGAAATGCAACAACTGTGTGAAGATCTGCTGCTCCCTGCTTCAAAGGCCTGACCAAGAGTGTTCTGAGGTAATCCAAAAGCTCTTTGTGGGTGAGAGGAGCTGCAGATTCAGTTGCAAACTCCAGGAAAGCGCTGATGGATTTATTCCCCTGTGCAAACCCCTGGCACCGAGCGCTGACACCAAAGCCTCAGGCTGTGCCCGAGCTTTGGAGCGCCTTGCCCATGGGTTTGTAAGGCCATTCCCAGCTAGTAATTGGTGACTGGATGTGGTCAGGGCAGGCAGATAAACACTGCAGGAAGGGGCTGAATCACTCAGTAAATATCCTATCGATGCTGGAGGAGCTGCTGTTACTCACAGCACCTTTGGGGGGACGTGACACGTCTGTTTCCAGGAAAACATTACTTGAAAGAAGAATTGAGGTTAGATGTGTTCCAATTCTGCAGCTCCACACCTTCCTCATGCATCTCTTGTCTCCTTCAGACCAGTTCAACATCCCCCTCCTTCCTTCCCATCCCCTTGGAGCTGATCCCCCACTCTGAGGTCACAGCAGAGAAGTTTTCATTCTGTAAATGCTAGCGTAGTTGCATCATTAAAAGCCCCCAAAGCAGATGGTCTGGGTTAAAGCAAAAAGGCTTTTTTTTTTTTTGCCAGTGAAGCAGCATTATAGTGATTAGAGCAGCCTGTTGGCAGTTTCTGTCAGCAAATTTTTGCAAGCATGTAATATATAAAAGGATAAAAATACCATTTACTGTGATTTGCTCACCACAGAAAGAGGCCAGAGCGATACAGTACCAAAATCAGGGGGAAAAGCCCTGCAAGTAGTTTTCTGTTCCCTCTTCTGCACTTTTCCAGGATCCTGGTGGATAGATAAGTTTGCCTGAAGAGTCTGACCCTCCTTGTGTGTGCTGGGGCACCCCATGAGCCAGTAGCCCCACTCTGTGTCAGCAAAGTCCTCAGCAAAGCTGGATAGTTTTACAATCATTTACCACATTTTTGAAAACAAAAACCTCATTTCTGAGCTTTGAACTCCATGAAATTTGCCATGATTTGTAAAATATCTCTGCCTTGAATTATGGTGCAAAGTTTCAGCAATAAAACTGAGTATTAAGGAACAATACATAGAAAATCACAGACAAGATGCTGCAGTGATACCAGAAAATCCTCCTCCAGTTCCTGTTTTCCTGATCCACTTGGCATGAAGTGTTTTCTTGACTTCTACTTACTATTCTCATAAAAACCACAGGGGTTTCTTCTCACTGCTACTTGTTTTGTCCAAGATCCAGTAATTGGTACCATGTGAATTCACATTTTGCAGTGACAGAACAGAAATGGGGTTCCAAAAAATCACTTCAGCATCTCAGCCTCTGGCAAACATCAGGCCTGCAACCCCCCAGTCTCTAAGAACCCATGGATTTACACATCAAGTATCTTATTTTACTCCTGCTGGTAACCCCTATGTGAATATTTACAGCTCAAAAGGAATCATGATTAAAAATTAATAGATTTTTGTGAAAATTCTGTGGCCTCTTCAGACTGGAATTGTTTTACCCTTGATTTGCACATTCTCCCTTGGTATATTAATAATAATTTTAGTTATTGGTAACATATTTTGCTGAGTTTGGTGCACTAAAAATTATGTCTGTGGTATGAACCAGTGAAGCCAGAAAAAAGAGGGGAAAATGAAAATCAGAGCTAGAGCAGCCTGTGAAGTGCTAAGGTACATTCTAAAGGCTTGGTGGGAGGGTTTGGTTTCTGCAGCCCCCCCTGGGTTACCTCTCCTCTCCAGGGCACTTGGATCATCTTCCCCCTGAGAGCCTGGGTTTCATTGAACTGAGTGTGAGAAACATTGGCTCGGCAGGGAGCCCTTCAGCTGGGCTGGAGAGGGAGGGCCGGGATTCTCAAGGAAAAAGCTTCCTTGGAACCCCTAAGGCACGGGAAAGTTCCTTTGATTCAGAACCTTTTTGAGCTGGGCTCACCTACTGCAGCTCTCAGCCTTGTTGGTGCATAAAAGAGCCCTTCAAATTTCCCCCCGTTTGTTTGTTTGACAGGATCCTTTTTCCAGCATTCAGCACTGATGGCCACAGCTGAATAATTTCAGGCGACAAAACCCCCTAACAGTGGGTTCTCCATTCTGATGGGGACATTTTTAGCTGGTATCGTTAGAAAAGAAGTAAAATAAATGAGCACAGGCTTTCAAACTAGAAGCACAGCAGTGCTTCTAAGGAGCTGTTCTGGATAACTGTAAAGAAATGGAAGGAAATGTCAGTGTCCTGGCAAGTGACTTCAATGCAGTAAAATCAGGACTGTGAGAGCAGGAACTGGATGTGGAAATTCACTGGTTCCAGCCCTGGCCCATCACTTGATTACCTTGTCCTGGTGTTGGATGAGGAATTTCTATGAATAAGGCAGAACACACCCACAGATTGGGGAAAAGGGATGGAGAAACAGTTCTGCTGCTGGCAGGTGTCACTGAGAGCTTCCTGTGGCACATGGAACTGGTGCTTTGCATGTGCAGCTCTCTTTGCCCCCAGTAAATCCAGTCCTGATCACCCAGGCAACAAACAGGGAACTCTGGAATATTCACAGAGATGATGCTACAGAAATTCCAGACACCATGGTGGGACTAGCAGTTAGCAGAGGGAACTTTTCCACAAAAACCTCCAAGAGATTTCCAGCTGTAACATTTTAAACTTTGAAAATATAACCAAATTTTTCATTTTTAGGTCTCTGAGCATCTCAGCAGAAGAGCAGTGATGTAATTAACAGCTTCATTAATGCCAGAGTAGTTATGAACTGCAGGAATGGCTGTTACATCAGGAATTCTTCTTGTAGAGCTGCAGCAGCTTTTTGATTCTTCAGAACTCAGGAGAAACATAAAGGTAAAAGAAATAGTGAAAAATATTATTTAATCTAAATAAATTTAATTTAAATCTATTTCATCTAAATTTATTTAATCTATTATTAAATCCATTTAATCTGAATCTACAAATACCAATATGTTAAAAAAGAGGAAATGTTGCAGGTGGATTACACACTGTCTGTACATAAATTTCAATTATATCAGTGTTTAAAATTATTAATTTTCATTTATTTCCTTGCTACAGTATGACCAAAATGTGTCTGCTGTGAATTTTTTTCAGTGCAAAATTCAGAATTGTGCTTCATATTTATAATTGGTCAAATAATCCAGATGCCAGTTGCTGTTTGCTCTGTTTATTGCATTTATACTTATGGATGTGTTATGTAAATATTCTCAGAGTCACCACACTAGATTTCAGAACAAAAACCTTCACAGAATCATGGAATAGAATTTTGGGATGGTTTGGGTTGGAAAGGACCTTAAAGCTCATCCAGTTCCAAGGGCAAGGACCCTTCCATAGGCCAGGCTGGAAGTCCAAGCTGGCCTTGAAAAATTAGAGTAAGAATTTCCACGCACATTTGCACACAGTGCTGAGGTACCTGGTTAATCCGATTTCTGAGAGACTTTCAAAGTCTGGGATGAGTTTCTGGGAAGTTTAACACCTCCAGAACTTTCCCACCACTCCTACATTTGCTCACATTTTTAAAAGAGTGCTAGAATTTGATATTTAATTATTGTCCAGCCTGGAAAGGAGGGAGCTGGGGAGGAGAGTTTGAGGCAGCTGCTGAGGGGTTGGAGCCTGGAATTTCCCTGTTCCTCTGGAGCCCACCTGGGAGAAGGAGTGATGCCTTGTGCAGGCTGCCCTAGAGCAGAGACTAGATGGAGGTACAGAATAAAGCAGGGATTTATTCACAGGATCTCCTCCATGGATCCACCTTGGGCAGCACCAGAGCCCAGCCAGGGCTGCACCCAAGATGAACCAAAATGGCCCCAAAATGCACGGCCGGGCACGGGCTCTGTGCCTGGGATCAGTTCTGCTCCATTTGCACCTTGCAGTTCATTGTCCCATTCCAGCTTTAGCCCAGGCAGTCCCACCCTGCTTGTTTTTCTCTCTCCAGCCCACGGGGTTTGTGCTCCTGGGCTGAGATTTGGGTCATTTGTCCTTGGTGCCCAGCTGGAGCAGGAATTGTTTTGTCTCCCTGCTCTGTGCACAGAGCTCAGCATCCCTGAATGTGGAGCCCAGACCCACACACTAAAGCAGCACAGAGTGTGAAAAATAGAAAAGCCAAACCTGAGGCATCAGGGGCTCTGTACCCCCGCCCTCCTTTGCTCTCTGTGTCACTTCTCCCCAGCAGCTCAGAGGAATGAGCAGCTCTCCCTCCCCAGCAGAGCTCCGAATCCAGCCCGGCCCATTGAGGCGCAGCGGGACCGCGGCATTAATCCGAGCGGGAATGTGCGAATTCCTGCCTGCTCTTCCTTTGCCGGGCGCGCCTGGTGCTGGGACCCGGCCAGGGGAGAGCAGGGCTCGCAGCTCCCGGCATTCCAGGACATGGATTGGCCCCAGAGGGTCACTCAGGTGCTGCTCCCTCTACCAGGTTGGGCACAGGAGAAATCCAAGTTCAATGCACCTCCCATTTGAAGTTTTGGGTTATTTTTGGAGTTACCGAATTCTCCGAGGCAAAATGAGAATGGAGATGTTTTGGAATGCTGGCCCTCAGCATCACAGAAAGCAGGGCTGGGAGAATTCACTGACAGCCCATTGTCCTGCCACTTGGGAGTTGCTCTTTTCCTGATCTTAAGGAGATTACCATGGGGAATTCTGTTTTCTTTAGATTGTTTTCTTACTGAGAGCCTGGCACAGGGTGCCCAGAGCAGCTGTGGCTGCCCCTGGATCCCTGCAGTGCCCAAGGCCAGGCTGGAGCACCCTGGGACAGTGGGAGGTGTCCCTGCCATGGCAGGGGTGGCACTGGGTGGGCTTTAAGGTCCATTCCAACCCAAAGCATTCAATGAGAACTGCTACTCATGCAGCAAGAAGTAAGAATTGCTGATGAACCAGGACTCCACCTGATAAAAAAGTCACAGACATAAATGCTCCTTCTTGTGCAATGATATTTCTAATGAATTCGGCTTCTTTCTCCAGGTATATTCATCACTGAATGGTTCAGCACAGTGTCCATCACAGTTAGGTCATTACATCTTAAACTCAGTACTAATCTTTAACCCAAATCTCTCATTTTTTTACCATACTTGGTGTGTGCAAAAGAAATAGGAATAGGGAAATTTATTTATTTACAAAGATTTTGAAAGCCTATGATAATTAGTTCTGAAGGCTTCATCTGGGTTTTATCAATACCTCTCTCAGTCAGGAGGAAGAAGGAAAATGAATTTTTACAGTGGACATCCATCATCTTTAAAATAGAACTGTCACTAAGACAGACCCCTGCCAAGATAGTCCATTAAATGCACTCAAGATTCATAAAACTTTCACAAGGAAAGAGATCTAATAAGCCCAAGGAGAAATCAGAGCTCTTGGTCCATTTGCACCCCCAGCTGAGTTTCTGGGTTTGTTTTAACTTGCTGGTCTCTCTCTGAGTTTGAAAGCCTGTTCAGTTTTAATAAACCTATTGCCTGTTCAAATTTGGAACAAGGTGGGAGGTTCAGGGTGAAGTTACAGAGATGGAGCAACCTGATCTGATAGATCCTTACTGGGGGAGGAGCTGTTCCTCCTCCTCCCTGCATTCCTGGAGTTTATCATGTGCTGTCTCTGCTTAGGCCCCTCCAGCTGCAAACCAAGCAGAAAACACAGCTGAGAGCTGTTTGCCGGACAGGAAATTTTATCAGCTCACCAAAATCTCTAATGAGTGCCATCCTTGGAATATCAGAGTGGAGGCAGAGCCACCCTGGAGCGCACTGCAGCACAGGAGACTGCAGGGCTTCCCACATACCTCTGCTCCCGGAACAAGGAATTCAGGATGGGCACAGATCTCTTCTGTGGGATCTGCTGGGTGGGAAAGCTCCTGGTACAATTGGTATTCCCCAGTGGTGGCTCCCACCCAGTGCAAAGCAGCTGGTTTTGATTGCAGGGCGCTTTGTTTGTGCCAGAGGTCTCCTCCATCCCTCTGCCTCAGGAAAGGGAGCTGAGCACACCAGGGCTGGGACATCCCTGGGCCCTCAGGCATCAAACAGTGCTGAGCAGGGAAAAGCTCCCAGCTGGCACAACCTTTACACAGCAAAGAGGAGGAGGAAAAAGCACGCTAAGTGTTGCCTGTTGAACAGAGCAGGCATTTCTGAGTGATCCCCAAAACCCTCCCCAAAGAGCCCCCACAGCTCCTGCCAGGGGCTGCGAGGGTGATGGGACAGCCCCTGCCTGCAGCCTGCCTGAGCAGCCAAACCAACCTGCTCTGCATCTTTTCCACCATTTCTTATCAAAACACTGCCCTGATACAGGGAGGCTCTTACAAAACATAATAAAGCCTGCTGCTGCCAAGGAATGATTGCTGCTAGCATTTTTTTTTCCACAATTATTTTCAGGGTTGTCCTTTCGAGGCAGACCAGATCAAGGAGTGGTGTGTGCAGTACCTCATCCCAGGATAAATCCAGGGAGGCTCTATGACTCAGGAATGACTCACTGCTCCTCCTCTGTTCCTTCCAGACTCTTGGGGGTGTGCTAATTTATTGTCAGTCTGTATCTGCAGTCAATTATTCCCCCCAGCTCAGCTCCCCTGTGCAGAAGGAATTCAGGCACGTTCTGCTCATTGCTCACCTCTCCAGAGAGGCAAACAGGTGAGCAGGCAGTGTCACCTTCACTCTGGCATCCAGAGAAAAGGGAGAGGGATTTTCCCTTCCTTGAATAACATGTCCAGGTTAATGATCTGGAACTGGAGTGTTCCTACCAAATCCCCCAAATCCCAATTACTAAACTAAGACTGACCTTTCAGAGAGTTATTTCGAAAAACTTGGATATAATAAGGTGGGTATGACTCAAACAACAGGAGGAAAGTGTCTGCCTCACAGCTGAGGCCCGCAAATTGCTTTCACTGACAGAATCAAGCATTCAGAATAAAAACACAAAACAAGAATGATTAATCTCTTTTTTTCTCTTTTGCAAGACAGATTGAAGCATCCCAGTGGAGCTGCAGGGGAAGTGTTTAAACAATGCCTGCTTAGTGTCCAGCAAGTCCTCACTGGTAGGAATATAAGAAAAAAAACCCTGAAATATGAGATTTTTACATATTCATGTACAAGATACATAAGCCCAGAGAATCACAGAAGCATGAAAATTACTGAGTACAAATAGGCCTTTTCAGCTCTTTCCAGCCAAATTTTGTGAGCCTGAGGACATGACAGATACAGCAGAAATGCATAAAAAATATTTTTTGATTTAAAAATCCCTTCCTCCATGTCATTCAGCTCACCCCCATCTGATTTTTTTACCTCCTCCGAGGTTGTTTTGTGAGACATTTTTCAGTGGCAGCACTGGCTCAAGACACAGCATCTTTATCACTTCCAACTACTTATTCCCAACATTGTGTTGTCCTGGCACGAGGGGCTGTGTGGTAAATGCTTGTTCTGCACAGACTGGGGCTGAAGTGGTCTTGAACCGGCCTTGCAAATCAAAGAGAGATTGAAAACAAAGCTGCAGAATGGCAAAATAGCAATGAAATATAATTTTGGAATTATATACTTTAAAATGTAAACAAATCCCCATATCCTAAATTCATGGAATTACAGAATCCTGGAATGGTTTGGGCTGGAAGGGACTTTAATGATCTTGTCCCAGCCTTCTGCCAAACACCTCTCATTAAATGTTCTAATCAGCCAAACATTCTGAGGCAGTGACAAGCTCTCAGAAATGATCCCACACGATGCTGCAACTTGACATTATTATATATTCAAATAATTTTATTAAGCACAGTGTGGGAAGCTTGGCTGTTTTTCAAAATATCTGCATCCAAAAGAAGTCCCTGCACCTACAAAAATAGCAGTTGCAGACAGACTCCAGATCAGAGTGTTATTCACAACATCAGACTTGTGATCAATAGCTGGGAGAGTGTTGCCAGAAATAGTCCTGCTCTGGAAACGCTTCCTGCTGCCTCAGAACAGGTTGTGCTCCTGTCCTTCTGCAGTTGCTCCTGGATTTTATCTCCAAGTACACAGAGAAGAAGCAAAGCTGCCTGACTGGTGTAGCTGTGCTGTGAATCAGGCCAGAAGCACCAAAATCACCAAGAGCCAGCACTGCCTGTGTATTTCTGACAGGGATGGATCCCTCATCCCATTCCCCCACTTGCACAGGAATTCGCACAGCCTCTTGATGAACCGGATGGGAAATCGATCCAGCTGGAAAAGCAAAGATCCACATCCCCTTTCCAACACAAAAAAGGCTCTCCCAGCCAGATTGCTGCTCAGTCTGTGCTGTGTGCAGACAGGACAAAGTGCTGAGTTCTGCCTGAAGCAACCCAGCCTGGGAATGCGACACAGTCTGAGGCTCCACCTGGAAACAATTTCCCCCCCATCCCTTTTCCCTCTCTCTCTCCCTGCAGCGTGCCTCGGTTCCCTGTGCAGCACCACAAACAGCCTCACAAGCACGGAGCAGGGACCACTCCTGTGCCCAGGGCTGGGGAGAGCTGGGGCTGCTGCCAAGGAAAAGCCTTTGCAACTGCTGCCAGCTAATCAGGTAACTGCTTCCAGCCTGCCCAGGCCAAGCCACGTCCTTTGCCATTCTCCAAATATTTATGTCTTTGTGAAACACATAAACATTTCATCAGAGGTCTCTTGTTCCCAGCATTTCATGTGAAGTTGTTGTTTCCATGCTCCTAAACCCCCTTCAGTATGACTAATTCACACTGGGGGAGTTCTTGACTTGCCTCACCAGAACCCCAGAACCCAATCCAGAGATCCAAATTCCCAGAATCCAATTCCCAGATCCACATCCAGGCAGGGAAAGGATGGGAAGTGGTGACAGAAGTTTCCGCACTGTTGTATGTTCCCTACCTGCAGCTGAAGATTCTTATTCCTCTTTTTCCTTCTTTTTTCCCCCCCTCCCTCCATCAAAAATTGTTTGCCTCTGAACTTTCCAAAAGGAACAAAAACACAGGAGGAGTCTGGGAAGTTCATGTAAATCAGCTGGTGAATGTAAATTTAGCCATTCACTTAATGTAAATCCAGCTGGTAAAAGGCAGTTTGGTGTTTCCTCTACTATTTACGAAGAATTTACACACTTAGTAAATCTCATCTTAAAATTCTGAGCTCCCCGCTGATCTACCAGCAAACACATCAGAATCTTCCCAGTTAGGATGAGTAATTGAGGAGCTGAATTATTCAGCATTGTGTGGTCTGTGGCAGCCAGAAGATAAAATTCCCAAGTCTCTGTTACTTCATTTACTTTCTGCAAAAAGCCTTCCCTTGGTAATTTTAGAGCTCAGAGCATGGCAGCACATAGCAAGTTCCAGCTAAATAGCACACTCCCCAAAAGTTTGCTGTTTTCTTAATGTTCATGAATATTTCAGGACCTCTGCTGAGAGGTTTCGGTGCATTCCAGGACAATGATTCTGGGTTTCTCTCCTGCCTGCACAGGAAACGTGGCTGGACTGTGCCACTCTCTGCATTATTCTTTTAGCCAGTATTTCTTACTATAACAGAATCAGATCCCCTGAAAATATATGAAAATATAATCCTTGGTGTGAGATGGGCGCAATTTGTGGCTGTTGTGAGAGCAGAGTTCTCTCAAGAAATTCATTAATTTCCTTAAACCACGAGCAGTGCTGGAGTTAAGAAATGGAGTTTGCTTTTCTTACCCTTTCAGCTCATTTTTTTCCATTGCTTGAACTGGTAAAAACACTTGGACAAAAATTTGAAATAACAGCAACACACAAGATCAGCAAATCAGTCTTTTCCAGCTGAAATTGGATTTACTGTAAAAAAACTACAGTAATTTGCATTAGCATATGGTATAATTTGGGATATACTCAATTGTGGTACAAGTGAATTTAAGTATTTAAATGTATTGTTTCATTTATCTTCTTTTGCTTATATTGGTGCATTTTTAATATACCATGAGAATTATTAAAAATAATGTCCTGCTTAACAAAGAGATTTGCAGGTCTGTGTTCTGAGAAAGCTGAATGAGCACTTAAATAACATTAAAAAATTCGTGTCAGGGTTTACAACAAGTGCTTATCCTGAGTGCTTTGCCTTTAAAGAAATGCTGACAGCAAACCAAGGAAATTATTTGAATTTTAAAAACCCAGAATGTGAGAGAAGCCAATAATAAAAATCATCTGGGTCGTTTCCCTCTGCAGTTAGAGCAGAGAGCTCACAGAACCTGAGCTCTGGTGAATCCCCACCTGGGACAGTGACCTTACAGCTGCTGTGGGTGGCTCTGCACAAAACCCATGGAATTTTCGGGCTGCAAAGACCCTAAATAGGGAGCTGGGAGTTGAGTGCAGAGGAGGCAGCGAGGCTGAGGGCTCTGCAACCACCCAGACTGCTGGGTAAGAGCAGGAATCCCTGTCGGGGGCTGGAGACCACAGATTATCCCCCCTAAAATGTCCCTCTGCCTCATCAGCTGCCTCAGCCTGGGTAAAACGAGGATGGCAGGGCCCTCCAATGCTCAGCACTCAGTGTTTGTGTCGCAGCTCAATGCTGCTGGAACAGCCACAGGGACAGCAATTTACTGCTCCACTTGCAAGGCACTTCCCTGCCCAGAGACACAGAGCTGGCAGCTCCTGATTACAGGTGGATTCCTCTGTGCCAGCTGCACTCTGCTGCTGCCAGGGATCCCCCTCGAGGTCTGGGATGTGCCTGTGCCTCCTGGCCACTGAAACCTGTGAATTCAGGGGCTGTGCTGGCTGGGGGAGCAGGAGCTTCCCTGCCTGGGACGTGTCTCCAGGGATGGAAAGCTCCAAGGAACACAGCTCAGTAACTGCTTCAGCCACCCCACCTCCAAACAGCTGCTCTTGCAGTACAAGCCCACACTTGGGCTCAGATGGAAAATGTCTAATAAGAAAACAATTTTTCTTTCTAAATTCTTTCCTGTTTAATGCACACACTTTTATTTAAGAGGAAAAAAGCCCTGACTGGCTAATTTTAATTGAGCCCCCAGTCTGTGGGGCAGCTTGCCTTGATTACATTGTACTAAATTACTCATCCTGGACAGATCCTTCTCTCTATTTTCTCCTTCAAGAGCCAAAATATGATATTGCTTGGCAAGAGCAATGTGCATCTAAAATGTCAAATTACAGCTCGTAACTATTACCGGATAGTTTTGGCCATAGCCCTTTCTGACTGTTCCAAAAGAGATTTCTCTTTCTAGGAGATACTAAAACCTAATCCATGCTTCATGTTTGGGTTTAGGTGGCACTTGGGCATGTGTGGCTTTGGTTGAACTTGAAATTTCTAATTTCTGCAGACTTCCAAAGTTTGAGATTGCATGTACTGATAACTCTGTACACACAGTGCAGACATTGAGAACTGCAGATCATTTCTTCTTAAATCCAAAATAGACACCTACAAAATGCACATTATTTAACATTACAGAAGAATAAAATGATGTTCATATTGGTCAGCTTTTCATCTGAAGACAGCACAGGAAGTTGGTTAAATCTCTGCCATTAATTAAAATGGAATTCAGTCTCTGTATTCTGAACATGGATAGGAGTGATGGGAACTATGGAGATTTTGCTACAAATGTTTGTGCAATTCAGATTTTACTTTTGCTGTGCTAAGACAGGATGCTGGACATCATTTTAAATATTAACATGGCCATATGTGTTAGCAGTACAAGTTTCATTGCTTGCTTTTGAGGATGTCACGCTGCAGGGAAAGGCAGATTCCAGCCTGGAGGGGTGCCTGAAGCCATCCTGATATCCCATGTTCCTGCCTGTGGGGCCTGCTGGGACACCTGGCTGTTTATAAATGGATTTTGTGGAGGTGAGAGGCACTGATGGGTGGAGGGGGGAGTGCTAGGAGTGGTTTTGATGAGACAAAACTTATGGGCCTCTAGATGATTGCTCAATCAAACTGAAGGATTTGAGCAGAGCTGTTCCTACTGCCAGATGATCATTATGTTATGGATGAGGTTTGGATGGAAGAACTTGGGAATTCAGTGATAGAGTAATGATGAATCCTCCCCAGACTTGTCAGATATCCCATGGCAGGAACTCTGCCTGTTTGCTGATAATTGAAAAAGACATTTTGGCAGATCCAAATCAAAGTCTTCCACAGCTTTGGAGGGCTTGAGCTTTTTAACCACATGGTAATTATGAAGACTATAAATAACACTGAAAAATCCAGTTCAAACAGTCCTCAATAAATTATTTTAATGTGCTGTTATTGGCCCCCTCCTTCAGGATCTCACAAGTCTGCACTGTCAGTCTGACAGGCTGAAATGTGCTCTGTCAAATCAACAGCTCAGCTCTGTCTTACAGACTGAGGGAAGCCTTGATTGCCTGTTTGTGGATGTGGTATTTGGGGACATGGGGCAGTTCTGGGGGAACAGCTGGACTCGATGGTCTCAGAGATTTTCCATCCTAAACCATTCTGGGATTCCATGGAAGCTTCACCCAGTGTGAGGAAAGTTTTGTTACCTGAAAGGATATTAGGGCAGAGCCATCAGAAGAGCTGTCTGGACTGTTCTCTCCATGTTTGTCGGGTGCAAATGACTCCAGGAACCCAAGAATTGTGGTTTGCTTGCCCAGTTCTTGCTGAGGGAGCCCAGGACAGCTGAGTGCAGACAGTGGCTCTGTCCCTGAGCTGGGCAGTGTCACCCACCCAGTGCTGCTCTGGTGGTCACAGCTTGGACTCAGTGCTCTTGGAGGTGTTTTCCAGCCTCAATTAATCTGGGATTCTGTGAAACTTTATGTCTAACTCTGAATTCCCAGATGTGGGAACAGTGGCAAAATTCAGCTTTCCTGCCTCCTAATCAGTGATGAATGTTTGCCTTGGAAACCTCTGCAAGTATTTACACTCTGGAGCAGGGCTGCTTCAGCTGGAAGGAACACTGCAGACCTGGGGATTTTCTTCCTACTCCCAGCTGCTGTGGTCATTAGCAGGTGTAAATCTCTGCCTGCTCACCAAACTCAGCCCTCCATGCTTGTTTTGACATGTGCCACATTTGAGTATCTTTCCAAACCACGGAAAAGGCATGTCCATTTTCCAAACAGAAAATGTCCCCCGCTATCTGTGTGCTGGAAATGACAAAACCACTCTTTTCCTGTTCAGTGAGAAAATGTTCCATGTTATCAGCATTTGCAAGAGAACAGAACTAAGAATTTACCTTTCAGAGCAGTCCATACTGAGAAGTAAGCAGGGCTTTTGAACCCTTTAAATTATCTTTAAACTGCACACTGGAGCATCTTTGTAATGTTTTAGGCGTACAAAACAAACAAGAACTTGCATCAAGCAACACTAATACCACCCTGAAAACAGAGCTCACAGCCCCAAAACTTAGGAGCGTGTGGAAACCCTGCTGAGCACTTACTGCACCTTCAGGCAGCAAAATCCCTTTGAAAATCTGGGCTTTAGGCCCAACGCTGCCAAGAGTTCTCTGTGGAAAGCTCCTCCTCCTGCCTGGGGCTGACCCTGGCCCAGCTCTTGTAAAGGCTCAGCTTTCCAAACAGCCTAAAGCAGGCAGGAGAAAATCGTGTCAGAAGTGGCAAATGGATGAGTTCCCAGATGATTGATCCAGATCCTTTCAGAGACAGGAATTCTGATTTGTGAGCAGCTGGAAAGCACAGCTGGCTCCTCTCTGGTGCCAGTCTGTGTGTGGTCACTGTGGAATGTGCTCCATATGCCCTTTGGACACATGTCAAAAGTCACATGTCATTAATTTCTCCAAACTTTGCAGTATTAAAGGTGTAGGAAGGTAATGGAAATGGAAAGTGCCTTATTAATGTGAAGAATTGTTTCCTGTGGTTTAGGTATTTTACTTTTTTCAGTCCAGATTTTTTTCCTGATGGAATGATTTGAGCTCTACCTCTGAGATTCTTGTCCCAGAAATAAATGGCTTGGAACAAAAGGGACATTTAACAGAAGATTGCATCGTGTAACTTTTGTAGAGTCATTAAAGGCAGATTGGATTTAGTGACACTCGTGGCTCCAGAGATGCTGCCCAGGATCCCTGGAATGTCCAAGGCCAGGCTGGACAGGGTTTGGAGCACTCTGGGACAGTGGGAGGTGTCCCTGCCCATGGCAGGGGTGGAATTAAGGTCCATCCCACCCCAAACCATTCCAGGATTCTGCTTGGTCACAGGTCCCTGCATTTGGATAAGCAGGACCTCAAAGAGTGGCTGGGACTTGTCTGACTCTGCTCTTCAGCAGTGCTTACAGACTATGAGGGAACAAACACAATTCCAAGGCTTGTTCCATTCCCAACGGAGAAAAGAGCAAAAATCATCACTCAGAATCAACACTGTGTCAGACAGACATCCCAAAAATTATTATTAGATATTTCAAAAGAAGCATTTTTAATAGCAATTGTTCTATGTGGGATTTTTTTCTTTTTTTAATTTCAGTATGAAGTATTTGGTATTTGAAGTCTTTAATTGTGCTGGCCAAAAGCCACTAAGAGGCTTTGATTTTTGGAAGCAAATCCATGTGACTGATCCGAGTGGGATCATGATGGCTGCAAGGACCCGTCCATTAGGAGCTATTTTTAACAATGAAGTCAGAACTGGAATGTGAAAGTAAAGCTAAAACTAAACTACAGAAAGGTAAAACTCACAATATTCTTAAAGATTAAACTGTCCTGCAGTGACAAAATAGCTAAAGTTGTTCCTGGTGCCCATATCCCAACCTATATTATCCCAAGTTATATTAGTCCTAAACCTCTACCAACCAAGCTCCAAGTACGGACAACCATTCAGCTCCTATACTGAATGGTCAAGGAGTGTTGGAGTCCTTCCCAACTTTTTTCCTGACACTTTTTGCTTTAGTTCATTGTTGGTTTGTGCTTCTACATCTTTGACCTGTCCTTCATTTTGTTCTTGTCTGTATTTTTGTTAAGACTTGTCTCCTTTCATGGTTTATTTGTTCTCAAGTGTTTTTGGCAACTCCCTGCCTAGTTTCAGTCCTACAGGATGATGTTCTTCATCCATCACTCCATGTGCAACAGGGAGCAGAGCATGGATCCTTGAGGTACCCAGTAAACAAAAACCAGAGATATCCCAGACTGGTTTGGGTTGGGAGTGATCTTAAAGCCCATCCAGTGCCATCCCTGCCGTGGGGGGACACCTTCCACCATCCCAGGGTGCTCCAATCCCCCTCCAGCCTGGCCTTGGGCACTGCCAGGGATCCAGGGGAAGCCACAGCTGCTCTGGGCGCCCTGTGTAAAAGTCTGCCTAATATCTGATCTAAATCTGCCCACCCTTCAGTTTAAATCCATTTCCCCTTGTCCTGCAGCTAAAGGTGATGGCAGGGGGTGATGAGCTGGTGCTGGGCCATGAAAAGGACTCTATGAGCACACAGAGCTCAGAGCAGGAGGAGCAGGAGGCCAGCAGCTTCCAGAGGGTGGGATGGGTACACAGCATCCTCCTCGGGGAAATGGGGAGAGATGGAGGGGGCAGAACTGGGAAAACTGCTCAGTGTGAGCAACTGGGGTGAATCAAAGTAGGGCTGGGAGAAGGACAAAGCATTGCCCAGAGCCATGGGGATGGGAGAGCAGTGGGGAAAGCACGATGGTGAGTTCAGGCCAGAGAGGAGAAGGTTCCAGGGAGAACTCAGAGCCCCTGGCAGGGCCTGAAGGGGCTCCAGGTGAGCTGGAGAGGGACTGGGGACCGGGATGGAGGGACAGGACACAGGGAATGGCTGGAAGCTGGAAGTGGGTACATTTGGGTGGATATTGGGAAGGAATTCTGGCTGCGAGGGTGGGCAGGCCCTGGCACAGGGTGCCCAGAGCAGCTGTGGCTGCCCCTGTGTCGCTGGCAGTGCCCAGGGCCGGGTTGGAGCAGCCTGGGACAGTGGAAGGTGTCCATGGCCGGGGCGGGCCGGGCTGCTCCCCGTGCCGGTGGCGGGCTGCGGTGAGCGCACGGCGGTGCCGGTGCCGGTTGCCGGTGCCGATCCCAGCGCCGCTCCCATCCCCGCTGCCGGCGCTGTGGCGGCCCGGGCGGGGCGCGGGGAGGGAGGGGCGGCGGTCACGTGTGGCCGCCCGGTTAAAGCGGCCGCGGGCGGCGGGAGCGGCACAATCACGGCTGGGGCGGCGAGCGGGGCCCGCCCGCTGCCCGCCCGCGGCCCCCGCTCCGTCCGCAGCGCCCCGGCCCGCGCGGCCCGGCCCGCGCCGCCCCGCCAGCATGGCCGGGGCCATCATCGAGAACATGAGCACCCGCAAGCTCTGCATCGTCGGGGGCATCCTGCTCGTGCTCCAAGTCATCGCCTTCCTGGTGGGAGGGCTCATCGGTGAGTGCCGGGGGCCGCTGCCTTCCTCCTCCTCCTCCTCCTCCTCCCGCCGCTGCCCGCTTGTTTAGTGCTGGTTACAGTATCGCTGACTCGCTCCCATGATCTCATTATCCGCTTTTGTAGCCGAGCGATCCCGGCTCCGGGCCCTTTGTGCCCGTCCCGCGGCTGCTGCGGGGGGAGCGGGCCAAGGAAAAGTTTTTGTGTTGGTTTCTCTCTTTTTTTTTTTTTTTTTTTTTTGGCCTGGTTTCAGCCTGGACTTAAAGAAAGAGGGAAGTGGGAAAGCTTCAGTATGGCGACGGAACGCGCAGGGAGCCTCGCGTTTCAAAGTTGGCTTAGAAAATAATAATAATTTATTTTTTTAAAAGGATTTTTCCTCCCTTCTTGGCGCTGCACCTCCCCGTGCCTCGGCCTCCGAATCGGCCGCGAGAGGAAACCTTTCCCCTTGCCAGAATGAGAACAAAAAAAAAAAAAAAAAATTAATAAAAAATCTAGGGAGGAAAAAAAGGAAGGAAAGAAAAAGGAGAGCGACTGGTGGGAGGGGGGGTCCCGGTCTGGGGTTTTTTTGGGACTCGCGCTTTGTCCGGGCTCGTTTCTGCGGGGGATCCCCCCACTCCCTCCCGATCCCGTTCCAGGGGGGTCCCCTCCCCTCCCTCCCATCTCCCGACCTCCGTCAGGACGGGTCCCCTCCCGATCCTCCTCCCAGAGGAGCCCCCTCCGTTCCACCTCCCGCTCCCGCTGCAGGAGCTTCCCCCGTTCCCCATCCCCTCCCAGGAGAAGCTCCAACCCGCGGGGGCTCGGCCTGGGTTCGTTCCTGCCCGTGGAAAACCCTCGTGGCCGCCCGGGGAGGGCTCTCACCCCCGGCTCCCCAGCTCCGCACCGGGCACTCTGAAGCCCAGATTGTGTTTGTTTATCCCGGAGCGTTCCCAAAGGCAGGGAGATGGGAACTGGGACACAGCCCTGCGGCGAGCAGAGTGTTCCCTGGGGGATGGAAGGAGGAAGATGGAGGAGAGCGAGTTTGGGGCAGTCCTGGGAGTTTTTTACTTTTTTTTTTTTTTTTTTTTTTTACTAGAAAGCAGCTGAGTTCTGCGCCGGCTCCTTGCGATGATGGGCGCATGGATGTGGCTCTTGGGCCATTTCCAGGGTGGGAATGTCGCCTTTGTGTCCGGGCAGGGCTGTGCGGCCCTGCGGGGCATCCCCCGGCAGGATCCCTGCGGAGCTCCCCGGGTTTTCAGGGAGAGTCGGGGTCAAATTCACTCCGAAACTTTGTTGCGCTTGGTTGGGAGAATGGAGTCGGGCTGTTGTCTGCTTGAGAGGGATCGAGGGAATAGCTCCGGCCGTTCCTCAGGAGCAGACTGTGCTCCTGGTGCCCATCAGTGCTTTGCCTTCCTGGCCTTGAATTATCAGCCTCTAATAACCATGAAATTCCACTAAATATAATTTTGGAAAACTTCAGTTTCCCTCATTCTCTTTCTTCCTCACCTTCGACACAAGGGAGTCACTGGCACATATTGACTAAAACTCATTTTTCCTGCCCTTGCAGGCCTGAAACCACATGGAGTTTATCAGGATTAGCTTTTTTGCTTCCTTTTTTTTTTTCTCTTTAAGAGCCGGTTCAAGAGCAGGCTGCTGAACCCACTGCTGATTCCTGAGATAAAGTGTCTTGGCCTGTGCTGTGCAGAGAAGCCAGACTTCATCTTAAAGGTGTTTTTTCTAGCAGTTTCTTCCTGCTAAATTGAAGTGGTTGGTTTTTCCAAAGGCTGGTGTGGCTCAGAAAGCCTTGTTTGTGCTGGCATCTGGGGACAGATGTAACAAACAGATGTTTATGGCTGGCTTTACAGGGAAAAGACAAGTGTATCTGCTCAGTTTTGAAGGGATTCAGAGATTAAAGAATTTAAATTATGTTAGTTCAGTTTTCCAGCTGGTTTGTGCCCTGTTTTATTGGCTGGTGCTGCTGCTGGGCCTCCACCTTGTGCCCTCCCATCCAGGATGGGTCTCCCAGGTGGGGCTGGAAGCTGCAGGGACAGGTTGGATGGGCTGGGGCCAGCAGGGACAGGGATCTGGGGCTGAGTTCGGTGCCCTGCACGAGCTCAGTCACTGCATCCTGCTGGAATTCCTGCGCAGGCTCAGTCACTCCATCCTGCTGGGGTAAATGCATCTTCTCTCTGTGGTCAGGTCCTAGGGGGTGCTGCCCCAAAGTTCTTTAATTCCTGGATTCCCTCAATGACCAAACTGCTCTGACCAATCATCCAAACTGTTCTTTCCTCTGCAGCACTTGCCCCTTCTGTGCATTTAAGGAGTTCAGAGGCTTATCCCTGAGCCAGCAGCTCCCAGCCAGCCCTCCTGGGAGCTGCAAACCCAGGGATAGATACCTGGTGCTTGTGAAACACCAAGTTCCATGTGTAACCTAGGTGTGGTCCCCAACGTCTGGCAGGGTGGCACACGGCCTGGGAGGCTGAGCAGCTCCTCCCAGGAGCCTGCCCTGTTCTGGGCTCCCTGTATCCCTGGAAACTGATCCAGGGCTCGGGCCTGACCCCTTCAGTGATTCCCAAAGTGTGGTGTCTCCCACAAGGACCCTCCTCACACTGAGCAGCGGGTCGGTGGCCGGCGTTCCCAAGGGATCAGAGCCGTGCCAGCAGAGCTGCCAGTGCCACCCCACAGGGTGCCACCAGGTGGGCTGGGAGCAGAGGTGGCGCTGACACGGTGGCCCCGCTCTGGTTGGATGCAGCGCACCCAACAGACACCAAAATCCGGTTATTTTGGTGTGCCCAGGTCTAGACAACCCAAAATACGTACCCGAGTGGGACAGGGCTGCTCAGCCCAGCCAGCCTTTCCCCTCACAGGCACTTAGGTCATGTTTCAAAACAATGACTAAGTGCTCTATTTTAACAGATCCCTCGTGCCAGTCCAAAATACCCAAATGCAGCACGTTGGTACTGATACAGCCACCACAAAGCTGGTTTTCCTCACATCAGGGGCTTTCTGCCACTGCTGGATCCCAGCTCGGTTTTGGACAGTCAGTGTGTGATGCCAGAGTTTTAATGCAGCTTCCACATTTCCTACAGCTCTTTTATTTAGCAGCAGGAACCTTATCAGCTCGCAGGTGGGATTTGCTCAGAGCTGTCTGTTGGCAAAGCGCGAGATGCACACCGAGGGAGAAATTCCTGTGGCAGGAGGAAGCTCCTGTGCCAACAATTCCCTGACAGGAGCATGCAGCCAGGTGGGGTCAGGCTCTGCTCCCAGGGAACAAGGGGCAGGATGAGGGGAAACACCCTCAGCCTGTGCCAGGGAGCTTTAGGTTGGATATTTGGGAAAATTTCTTGACGGAAAAGGTTGTCCAGCCCTGCTGCAGGCTCTCCAGGGCAGTGGTGGAGTTCCTATGTGTGGAGGGAGCTTTGCAAAGCTTGAAAGGGAGCAAACACCCCCAAAAAAGAATTGTATTGGGTTGTTTCTCTGCTGTGCTTTGGTAATGAACTGTTGGCTCCAGAAAGTGGGGCTGTCACTACTTGAAGCCCCACAGGATTCCTGGTGGCTGCTCCCCTCGTGGAAAACATCTTGTTTAAAGGTCACGCTTCTGGGCTGTGTGTGATGTGTTCAGTTGGGATGCAGCAGTGGGAGATAGAACATGATCCACAAAATGAATCCTAATGCAGCCTTGTCTCCACTTACCTGCTGTAAATGATGGCATGTGTGGATTACAGGAGACTGCGATCACCAGGAATGGTTTGTGTTATCGTTTGTGAGCAATGGGGCTGATGATAATTCACAGGCACGCCGGTGTTCCCAGGAGCCCCTGCCTGCTCTGCCTTCCCTGGACCCAGTGTGGCTGTCCTGGGATGCCACCAGGCTTGGGACAGCCCGGGGCAGGGCATGAGGACAAACCTTGCACCTCCAGTGCTGGGGCAGTGCTGGGTCCCTCTGCACTAGAGAGACTGTGAGGGTCTGGAGCCCCAGGAGAGGCTGAGGGAGCTGGGCAGGGGCTGCAGAATCCCTGAGGGAGCTGGGCAGGGGCTGCAGAATCCCTGAGGGAGCCGGGCAGGGGCTGCAGAATCCCTGAGGAGCCGGGCAGGGGCTGCAGAATCCCTGAGGAGCTGGGCAGGGGCTGCAGAATCCCTGAGGAGCTGGGCAGGGGCTGCAGAATCCCTGAGGAGCCGGGCAGGGGCTGCAGAATCCCTGAGGGAGCCGGGCAGGGGCTGCAGAATCCCTGAGGAGCTGGGCAGGGGCTGCAGAATCCCTGAGGAGCTGGGCAGGGGCTGCAGAATCCCTGAGGAGCTGGGCAGGGGCTCAGCCTGGAGCAAAGGAGGCTCAGGGGCCCTTGTGGCTCTGCACAGCTCCTGACAGGAGGGCACAGCCGGGGGGTCGGGTTCTGCTCCAGAGAACAGGGAGAAGAGCAGAGAGAACGGCTCCAGGCTGGGCCAGGGGAGCTCAGGGTGGGTATTGGGAATATTCCTTCCCCAGAAAAGCTGTCCAGCCCTGGCACAGCTGCCCAGGGCAGGGCTGAGTCCCCATCCCTGGAGGAGTTTAACATCCCTGTGGATGTGGCACTTGGGGACATGGGGCAGTGCTGGGAACAGTTCAATTCCGGGCCTAAAAGGGCTTTTCCAGCCTAAACATTTCCATGATTCCATAGTTGGACCAGCTGCAGGTTCCACCTGGCTGTGCTGCTGCTGGGAATTGTGGCTGGGATGTTCCAGTGCAGGTCACCACAACTGCTCCAGGCCAAAGCTGAACTGGGACACAGCAGTGTCCTCCTGGCAGCTGCCAGGGTGGAAGCTGTGTGTGCAGAATCTGACTGGATTTATGTGGGTTTGATGCCTCTTGGTCGTTTGGAAAGCAAAGCTTTTGATTACAAATTATCTTTTTCTGTAGGAAGCTGTTGGTGTCCCTTTGTAGTTGCCTTTCCATCTTGGAATTTATATATATATATATATATAGTTATTTTCTATGTACATAAAGGAAAAAAAAAAAAAAACAACCCAGATCTCTGTGCAGCTTTGAAAACTTTTTGAAAGGGAATTTTTAATGACTTATTTTATTTTATATGAGTTACTTTAAAGGTCCCTTCCAACTCCAACTTCCATGATTCCAAGGGTGCCTTATCCCAAATCTCAGCTCCTTGGTTCAGACAAGCACAGGGGATGCAGAACTCTCTGTGGTCCAGGCAAACCCCGAGCAGGCTCACACCCAGGGAGGTGCTGCAGGCCCAGTGCCCACCCGTACGCTGTACAAATTTAACTGATTGGAAAAGTGGAGGGATTTATTTAGCACATGAATCCTCTGGGCTGAGGGGATGGATTAAGGAGGTGCAGGTTCACTGCTCCCTTCCCTGGCTTAGGCTGGAAAAAACAGAATTGTTGTGACTGGAGGAGCTCAAACTTCCTTGTGTGTCTGGCCTGGAGAGATAATGAGTCATGTGTGGCCATGGCTGAGCAGCTCTCCACAATCCCAGCTCATTATCTAAATGTCTGATTTGGCTCCTGAGCCCCCTGTTTCCAGGATTTCATTTTCTTTCCTGGGATTTCATTACCTTCCTCGGGCTGAGCTGATCTTTTGACAAGGAAAGCGCTCGGATTTCCAAGGTACGGATAGGAAAGAGTGTTTTAGGCTGATGATAAAGAACATTTTTGTGTGCCTGACTTCCTTTCATGCAGGGCCTCTCCAGGAGCTGGTCGGTGCTCCGTGGCCATGAATGCCAATGGATCCTGTGTATAGACACATTCCTGCAGTGCTGCAGCCTTGGCTGAGGCGCTGGGAGCCAGGAGAAAGCAGACACGAAAGGTCATGTCTGTTTAGTTAGGTCTGCTCAATTCTTCTTTTGAGGAGCTGTAACTGTAGCTGAATGGGCAAAAGTGCCAGAAACGGAGAGTTCCCAGGCAGGAATGGCAGTGCTGGGGCCTGAGGAGCTGGGAATCCTCAGAGGTGCTGGGTTTTCTCTTTTCACAGCTGCATCACTTCCAAACCCAAACCTGGGAGAGCTCAGGTCAGTCCTCCTGCTGCTCCCCCTCTGTCGGTTTAAACGTGACCCGAGCACTTCCCAAGCAGTGCTGCTGCTGCCTCCCTGCCCTTTGAGAGGGAAAACCTCCGCACAGGAAGCCTTTTCCTTGGTAAATAACACTGGTGGCCTTTGAAGTCCCTGATAGCCTGGGAAAGCCTTTGAAGGCTCAAGGTGTCCAGTGGGGAAGGGCCCGGCCCATTCACATGGAGATGGAATTCCTCACATATCTGAGCACGGGCAGTTTCCAAGGTATCTTATCTGGGGGAGTGTCAGGCTCAGGAGAAAAGCTCAATAACAACAGCTCTTCCTGCTCCTTGGGTCTGAGTGCAGGATTTCATACCTTGGCTGGGAGTTGCAGGAAATGCACCTCATCCCCCTGCAAAACTGACTTGGAAGAAGATCAGGCTCTCTGTGGCAATTAGTAAATCAGGTTTACCTCCTTTTTTTTTTTCTTTTAAATATGTTTGAATATCCATTTCTGCATTTAGGGAGCTCTACTCATGCTCACCTCATTTGTATTCGTTGCTGCTGTTGAATATGGATGTGAATCATGCAGATCACTCATTCAGTTCTCCCTGCAAGTTGTGCCTTGTGAGATTTCCCTGCTGTGTGGCTTGCCTGGGGCTGAGGGAATAATTCCTTATCTCTGTTCCCCAGGAGCCCTTTGGCTGCTTATCAGGGAGCTGGGAATCCCCTGCTCCCGCAGTTCTAAGGGCTGTGGGCATGGATGCTCCTGCAGCTCCTTGGGATCTGATTTATTGAGAAAAACGTTCAGTTTGTGCTGCTCTGAAGAGGCTTTGCTGGTAGCAAAGCTGCAAAAGGAGCACTGGAGAACAAACCTTGAGGAAAAACACAACCCCTGGGACCTGAGAGTACCCAGCAATATGTGACTGGATTGTAGAGTCACAGAATCCCAGGATGGTTTGGGTTGGATGGACCTTCAATCCCATTTTTATCCCACCCCTGCCATGGCAGGGACACTTCCACTGTCTCAGGCTGCTCCCAGCCTGTCCCAGAGATCCTTTGTGGGGCAGCCACAAAGTTTCTGTTCTGATCCAGCAAACTTGGCTTTGATGGTTTGCACAGGTTCATTTTTGTGGTCTGAAAAAATAAAAAAAAGGACAGAGAATCCTGTAGTACTGATAAAATGCCTCTGAAACAACAGAAATATGGGTGTTCAGCTGCAACAGGATATCTGGAAACTCCCACTGTAAATCAGGATGGAATTGGTGCCCCGGGGCTTTAAAGGATTTTGGTCTGGGTAAAGCCTGAACTCAAATATAAGAATGAAAAACCTTTCCCAAGGGGAGTGGGCTTCCAGTAGGCAGTGGAGTTATTTAAATATACGATTATTCTGCATATAAAAGCTGCTTCAATGTTCCAAAAAGCTTTGTGAAATAAGAACTATCAAGGAAGTAGTAATTAAAAGTCTCTGTGTCACTCAAATTTATTAAACTGGTGCCATCGAGGTCCGGGAAGAGGGAGGCAGAAAAAATCCGGCTGCAATAAACACATATTTATAATCCTGAGTGCATGCATGGTGTTATCCAGGTTGTGGCTGTTCCAGTTGGAAAAGCTGGGTCTGTCCATGATAAATTAGCTTGTTTATTCCTACCCTGCAGTCGCTTAGGGTAATGAAGCAGAAGCCCTTTGTGCGTGCTCGCTGGGAAGTGCTGGCTGGCTCCGGAGGGGGTAATTGAGTAGAAAAGCAGAATGCTCCCGGTGCCGGGAGAAGTTAAATCCCCCCGAGGTCAGGGGGATTCAGCCTTTAATCAGTGTGGACACAATGCAATTGAGAGTTTCCAAAGGCCTTGTTTATGGTGCTGGAGCAAGGGTCGGTGGTTAATGGCAGTGCTGGAGGTGCTGGGATGAGAAGGTGCAGGATGTGATTGCCAAGGTGAGCTGAGAGGGAGTGGGAATCCTGGAGCCTGAGGGCAGGAGGAAGGAGGTGTTTGAGGCTCCACCACAGGAGCTTTTTGAAGATCTGCTGGATTTATTGAAATTAAAATACTGAGTGATGGTGGCTCTTACCCACACCTAGGTGTGTGTCATATATCCTCCAAAAAATGCTAAAAAATTGAGCTCACTTGTCTCAGTAATTTTTTCCCTAAAGCTTTAAGTCTAAATGCAGAGAAGCAGTGTGGTTTTCTTTCTTTGAGGACTAGCTCCTGGGGGAAGCCCCTTGGACCTTGTTTTCTGCTGTCCTGGTGGGATCAGGCCCTGAGCACCCTGCCCTGACCTCCTGGCTGAATGGAAAGGATGAAATTCTGTGCAGGATTGTTTCAGTCAGTGAGACACAGCTGAGGTGGCCCTGGCAGTCCAGGGGAAGCCCTCCCTGGGCAGTGGTGGCCACACTGGTGAAGGTGTCCACCTTTCCAAGTATTTGCTGGCTAAAACCATCACAGGGAGCAGCAGGATCTGTTTTGCCCCTGTAATTTGGGATTTCTGCAGTGAGCTGGGCACTTTTGCAGGCCCAGCTGGAGGAGATGCAGAGGCAGAAATCTAGGGGAAATTTAGATAAATAGATATTGGGAGGGAATCGCTCCCTGTGAGGGTGGGCAGGCCCTGGATCCCTGGCAGTGCCCCAGGCCAGGCTGGACGCTGGGGCTGGGAGCACCCTGGGATAGTGGGAGGTGTCCCTGCCATGGCAGGGCTTTGGAATGAGACAAACTTTAAGTTCTCTTTCACTCTGTGATGCTGTGGCACAGCTGGCAGCTCCAGCACCTCCTGCCCGTGGCTTTTGGCACTTGGCACTGCTGGTGTCCAGCCCCCTGGCACGAGGGCTCTCTGCCCCACGGCTGCTCCAGGACTCCCTGCTGGAGGCTCCTGGCTGGGCTGGCTCCCAGAGAGCTGCACTCCCTCCCCTGGCTCCTGCCCAGCCTGCTCTGGGAGCTCTGCTCCCCTCCTGCTCCAAGTGGGACCTGCATTCCTGCCCTCTCATGGCAGCGAGCAGCACGAGGCTGCTGCGCTGTGCTGTGCACACAGAGCTGTTCAATCGCTCCATTATTTACAGGCTGACAGAGATCCTGGGATCCGTGGGGCTGCTGCACCCCCCGGGCTGGGGGCAGAGGGGCTGGGGCAGCCCTTGGCACCGCAGCACAGCCCAAATCCCTGGGTGAGAGCTTTGTTTTGCATAGCACTTTGTAATGCTCTTGGCTGAGTTGGCTGCAGCTCCACAAAGCATTTTTTTTCCACTTGGTTCAACGCTCACTTGGATTGAGTGGGCCAGGAGCCAGATCAGTAATGGAAGCCAAGTGCCGGCGTTTGTTTGGTGCGCGATTCCCGACGAGGAATATGTATAGTAATTGTCTCGTGCTCCTCAAAGCTGTAACTTTGGCAGAGGGGAGGCTGCAGGGAGCGTGCCAAGTGTTTAAAATCATAATCAGGCAGTGATGAAAACATGTATTTATGGCTATAATGAGTTGCATCAAAGCAAGAAACGTTCGGCTTCTCTGTAGAGGGAACGCTGTCTCTTAATTCAGAAATGCCTTCGAAATCACCCAGAATGTGTCAGAGTTAAAGAGCTCAGAGATCTCGGCTGGAATGCCTGGCTTACTTCACAGCAATATTCCTGATACTCCCTTCCAGCTGCAGCTCTAGCTGTGGTTACTGGGCTCTGCATGGAGGCACGGCAGAGGAATCAGCATTTATTGCAGTGTTTTATGCACTGTGGGCACGTCATGAGAGCTCTGTAACCCTGGACTTGCAGCTTCATTTGTGTTTGTTTGTGGAGTGCTTTGTTTTATTCTACTTTGCTGTTTCTTGATGCAGTATTTAGGGTGGATATTGTGAAAAGTTCTTCCCCAGAGGGTGCTGGCACTGCCCAGATGCCCGGGGAATGGGCACGGCCCTGAGGCTGCCAGAGCAGCTCCAGGGGGGTTTGGACAGCTCTGCCAGGGATGCTCAGCGTGGGATTTGGGGTGTCTGTGCAGGGCCAGGGGCTGGATGAATGATCCTTGTGAGTTGCAGTTCAGGATATATCCTGATTCTGATGTCAATAACTTGTTTGGTTTTGGGCTTGTCTGAGTGTTGTGTGATTCCTGCATATAGCAGGGGTTTGGAATGCAACAGTGCATCCCAGGAACTGGGATCCATCTGGGAGTTCTCCTGAATCCTTTCAGTGGGAAAAGCCCTCTAAGATCAGCATGTCCAACCATTAACCCACCTGCTCACACCAGTCCCCTGGAGCCCACCCTTATCCCAGCATCCCTGCGCCTCTGGAGCTGGAAAGAAACTCAGTGCTGTGAAAAAATGGAAAAAATGCAGTTGATAAACATTTGGCTTTTGAGTAACTTCCTCCTGCCTGGCGTTGAGTCACCGCTGCCTGCCCGTGGGAAGCCGTGTGGATGTCACCCTGTGCCGAGGTGGCACGCTGGCCAAGGTGCTCCACAGGGCTCCTGGCTGCCATCCCAAACGGCTCCAGAGCTGCTGGGATGATCCTGCTGTGCCCAAATTACAAGGGAGCCAGGGCTGAATCATCTGGGTGTAGCAGTGCGGGGCTGGGGGCAGCCAGGAGCCCTGGCTGGGAGGTGAAGCTCGCTCTGGGGTTGTTTTCCTCCTTGGAATATTGGGAGTTTGTAGGGTGGTGTTACTGCTGCTGGAGTTTTTGGGGGGCTGTGGTCTGTAAGGGAAGTCCTGGATCATCAGAATGAGGATGGTGACAACATGAAAACCACCTTCTGCAGAGTCTCACTTCCCATGCCACTCATTACCCTGGAGGAAAATCTTCCTGCCCAAGGAGATGTGTGGCCTTGCATGGTGCAAATCCCCGTGGTAAATCTTCCTGCCCTTCAGGACCACGAGGTTTGGAATTAGTTTGTCCATCCAGGTTTCTCTGGGCACATGCTTTCTGTGTGGATTTGCTTGGGTGAGCACAGGGAAAGTAAAAGAGTTCAGTAAATCAGGCTGATTTTGTGTGACCGAGGTATCTGAGACTGAACCAGCAGATCCCAGCTCTTCAATTAATCCTAATTTGATCCCACTACAAAGTCAGTAATACATCTGTGGATGTAATAAACTTAATTACTTGACTGTGAGATCAAAGAGCTGTGAAGGAGCAGCACTGGGTGCATTTGTTTTAAATGGCCTTCAAAGAGGCGAGCGGGGAGCTGCGAGTTTGGGCGGGGAAGCCGCCGCATCAGATGTCTGCAGATGCTACAAGTGTGGTTCTCTTGCATTGCCAGCCCCCAGCCCCACGACAGCTGTTCCCTACATGTCAGTGAAGTGCATTGACGTGAGGAAGAACCACCACAAAGCCAAGTGGCTGATGCCCTGGGGACCCAACCACTGCAAGAAGCTGAAGGACTTCGACGAGGCCGTGAGCCGGCAGATCGAGGCCAACGACATCGTGTTCGCCGTGCACATCCCGCTGCCCAGCAAGGAGATGAGCCCCTGGTTCCAGTTCATGCTCTTCATCATGCAGCTGGACATTGCCTTCAAGATGGACAACGACCTCAGTAAGTGCCTGGCACAGGGACCTTGGCTCTCATTGCCCAGAGGGCCTCCCCTAAAGGGGTTTTTACCTCGTGTGTGAGTTGTGTTGGTGCCACACAATGAGGTGGTGCTGCAGCACTTCCTGAATCTGGGAATTGGTGATCCTGAAATGGTTTGGGTTGGGAGGGACCTCAAAGTCCATCCTGTGCCACCCCTGCCATGGCAAGGACACCTTCCACTGTCCCAGGCTGCTCCAGCCCAGCCTTGGGCACTGCCAGGGATCCAGGGGCAGCCCCTGCTGCTCTGGGCACCTGTGCCAGGGCCTGCCCTCCCTCCCAGCCAGGAATACCTTCCCAATATCCAACTTTAATTCCTCTTCTCTCCATTTGAAGCTATTGCATAAATACTAAGTAAATATATAACACCCTCCCTGACACACACAAAACACACAACTCCCCCCCAAAGTCAGAAATAATCCTGCACTAAAACCTGCAAAATTATGTTGGGAGCAGCAAGGGCAAGACTGCTCTGGCCCTCCCTGTTAGGGAAGCTGTCCATTGTTTGCATGTTTTAAAGTGTTTGGGGAAATCCCTCTCTAACTATAAGGCACAGTGAATAAACAATTTGCTTTCCAGACTGGTTGGGCTGGCTGTGTGGAGCTGCTGCCCTGGCTCCAGCCTGTCTGTGGGGCTGGCTCCATGCTCAGGGATCTGTGGGGTGGAATCAGTTCAGGGAGTTGATTGGGGTTAGGAGCTTTTTTAGCCATCTTTGTGTCCTTGACCCCTTCCTGCTCAGCGTGGAACTGTTCCTCCAGCTATTTATCCCAAAATCCTGGACTGGTTTGGGTTGGGAAGAACCTCAGAGCTCCAGTCCCACCCCGTGCCTTGGGCAGGGGCACCTTCCACTATGCCAGGCTTCTCCAGCCCTGTCTCACCTTCAGCACCTGTAGAGATGGAGCAGGGATGATTTAACACATTATCATTAGGATAAGTCAGAAATGAGATTGTAGAAAGCTTTCACCTGTGTTCTTATCCCTGTAATTATCTCTGAAATACAGAGAGATCAGCTTTGTGCCTTTATTAAGGCCTCACCTCCTTCCACTTGGACAGATGATTGCATTAGGGAAACAGCTCTTTATTCCAAGGACTTTCAAGCTGAACCACCGTGCTGGAGTCAGGAGCTGGCTGAGCCCTTGGAGCAGGCTGGAATGCTGACCCAGCCTCTGGCAGCATTTCTGCTGCAAGAGCAGAGCCTTTGCTTGGGCTTTGAGCCCTTCAATGACTGAGTCCTGCACAGGTGGGGGGCTTTTTTGAGATCTCAAAGCAGAACAGCTCATCTAGGGCTGCCCCCTGGGTAATAAAAAGGAGATTTGGGGATTGTCCAACACTTTGTACCAAGCTGCAAGCAGGTGTAAATTAAGTGTAGAGTCTCAGGAACAAGTAACACATTTATTGCTTGCTAGATTGTGTTGTAACAGCTCTTATAGAAATAAACAGCAGACTTGTTAAGCTGAATTAATTGCACCTGTGTGTCTGCCCCTGCTGTTAAATGAAAAGGCCCCATTGATCAGGTGATTGGGCTCAGCTCCTCAAAAGGGACAGCAATAAGGATGTGAAATAACCTCAGTTCTTCCTCTAAAGCAACAATTCAATTTCTTCTCTCTGGGGCTCTGAGCCCTCCAGGCCTCCTCTTGCTGTGGCTGGTGCCAAACCAGGGCCACTCCTGGAAGGCACCACAGCTGCTGAGGCCTCTGCTCACTGTCCTGAAAACTGTCTGGGAGCTGCCTCAGGTCATCCAGGAAAGCAGCACTGCTGGGAGCTGCACAGCATTTATCCTCCTGGGGAAGCTGCTGCCTGGGGCACATCCTGCTCCTCTGCAGGGTCTGAAGGTGCTGAGCACAGTCCTGGGCTCTGCCAGCTCCCCTTGGCCTTCACCAGGGAGGTTTCTGAGCCACTTCAAACTGTCTCCTGCTTTTTTCCTCCAAGGCCGTGGTTGTCCTCTTCCCCTGCAATTCCTAAGCAAGGCCAAGGCACAGAGTAAATCTGCATTTGGTTTTTTCAGGGTGCTGGGTGCCAAAACCCTCCTGGGCCAGGGGCAGCTGGGCTGTGCCTCTTGGGAAATGTTGGTGACTCATGGGTGACTCCTCATCCTCAGAGAGCTGGAGTCAGACCTGTGTCAGCTCTCCCCATCCAGAACCTGTGTCAGCTCTCCTCATCCAGCCAGAAAGGGTTTTTCAGGGACACAGGGGAAGGGCAGCCCTGGTAAGGTGCCCTGAGAGAGCCTGGCAGGAGCTGAGCCTCCTGGAATACCCCATGGGATCTCACCTTTCAGAGGAGCAGCCAGCCCTGATCACCTCACCTTGGGAACTCCCCTGGACTTTCAGTGGTTTTGAAACAGAGTTTTTTTGGAATGCAGATGTTTAGAAGCTGAGTTTATCCTTCCCAGAAAGCTGGGAGAGAATCAGGCTGTTCCTCTGAGGAAGAGGCAATTTCTATTTCTGTGCTGTCCCTTTCCTTTCTTGATGCATTGTGCACTCAATTATTAAAACCCCTTCCCAGAACTGGGAAAGGAGGGGGGCAGAGGAAGGAGATGGAGTTTCTTTGCAGCTGGAAAGCAACTGTGTACAGCGAGAGGGCAGAGTGCTGCAGCCTCCTTTGCTAATTCATCCAACCTTGGGCTTTTTGGTAGGTTTTGTAATTTTAGGGAGCTGCTGAAGCATGGAAGTGTAATGGAAATAATTCCAGCTTTTCTGCTTGCCTGCCATAGGCTTCTCCCCAGCCAGCTGTGTTAGTGTGCAGCTGGCACAGAGCCCCCTCCTGAAACTGCTCCACTATTTTTAGGCCATTGTAATGTGAGTGAAGATATCCTGGGCAAGTATTGTCCTATAAAGTGATTCATGGAGAAGATCCTGGGCAGTGAAATGCCAGTGGGAAAAATGACACTGGTGGTGTTTGGAGCATGAGCAGGGAGTCCCTCACTGGGGGAGTCACAGAGCTCAGGGCTGGAAAACCTCCAGGAGAGTGTCTTGTCCTCACTTGGGTTGGCAAGACCTCAAAGCCCATTCAGTGCCACCCCTGGATGGCAGGGACACCTTCCACTGTCCCAGGCTGCTCCAGCCTGGCCTTGGGCACTGCCAGGGATCCAGGGGCAGCCACAGCCACCCTGTGCCAGGGCCTGCCCACCCTCCCAGGGAAGGATTTATCCCTGATAAATCTGGTCCTGCTCCCTCTCAGTTTAATGCTGTGCAGGAAAAGGACACCCTCCTCTCCCCAGAAAATTGTCTATTCACCCTCTGATTAATGGGAATAAGGCACGAATCTCCTTAAGGTTTGGTTCTCTGTCACTGTCCTCGTTTGTTGCTCAGGCACAATGGGAGTTGCTGATGGAAGGCTGGCGTAGGATTCTCATGGAATCATTTAGGTTGGAAAAGACCTCTTAGATGGAGTCCAACCACTAACACAGCTCTGCCATCAGTCTACTGTGCTGAAATAAATGGATATATGGATATATCTGTATTTTATGTTGACAGCCCTGAAGGGTCTTTGCACAAAACTCATTTCCAAGGGGAGGTGCCACCCCAGCAGAGAGACTGATGGAATTCCAGAGGGAGCCTCTAATCCATTGGCCTGGAAAGGCACGCAGCAGTTCATCTTCTGCCTTCTGGTTTTCATACTCCATGGCAGCAGCAACATTTGGACTGCAAAGATGAAATACTGAAAGCTGTTTTTCTTGGATTAAATCCCAAGCATTCCAGTTGGTTTTATGGCTTCTGAAATGGAGTTCATGGTTCTTTTTAGCCTGGCCAAGTTCAACCTTATGTTCCCATTTATCTGTTTTGCTGGTCTCTAAACAGCGGATCTGAGATGGCAAATTCGTGTTTCATGGAAACCCAACTGCTGGCAGCTCTGGAAAGGGACTTCATGTGGATCTGGATGGTGCAGATCACGTGCACCAGAAAATGCTCAGAAAAATCCTGAGGTGTCCACATCAGATGCACAACCCAGCCACCTCTGAAGGGCGTAAAAATAGAACTGCCAACCACAGATCCCATCCACACCCCTTCCCATCCGGTGGGATGAGTGTGCCACCACCTATTTCCAACAAAAATATAGCTGAAAAGATGGCTTCTGGGGCCATTTCCCAGTGCTTCTTCATGGCAGATGGTTCTGGGGCCATTTCCCAGTGCTTCTCCATGGCAGATGGTTCTGGAGCCATCTCCCAGTGCTTCTCCATGGCAGATGGTTCTGGGGCCATCTCCCAGTGCTTCTCCATGGCAGATGGTTCTGGGGCCATCTCCCAGTGCTTCTCCAAGGTGGATGGTTCTGGGGCCATCTTCCAGTGCTTCTCCAAGGTGGATGGTTCTGGAGCCATTTCCAAACAGTTCATGGTGGATGGTTCTGGAGCCATCTCCCAGCACTTCTCCAATCTGGATGGTTCTGGAGCTTTTCCAGCAGCTGTGGCTGTTAAGGATTTGGTGCCCTACAAAAGGAGGCTGGGCTGTAACATGCACACGCTCATTCTGGAGCGTGTTCCTCGTTCAGAGCCTTCCCTGGGATCTGTGCCTGGTAAACAGGAGGATTTTCCAGCTGGTGGAGCTGGTACAGACTTGCCTCAAGTTTTTAAACGTGTGGATGCTCCTTGGCAGCCTCAGCTGCTGCTCCAGTGCACGAACTCACTCAGTTATGGTTCCTCAGTGAGCCTGTTCCAGCCTGAAGGAGCCTGATCCAGCCTCAGTCCCGCTGGCAGTGCCCTGCCAGGAGCACCTTTCCCAGCAGCTGTGTCCCAGCCAGTCACTGTGCACACGTCCAGGAGGGGACGAGCTGCTGGTCCCACAGGGATGTGTGACCTTGCCAGGCCATGACTCCACGTGTGTCGCTGGCGTGCGAGCTGGGCCATCTGCAGAGGCAGGAACAAGTCAGGGCAGGTGTGGAGGAGCAGGGGAGGGCTCTGAAATGTTCTGTAGGTGAGGAAGGGAGAGCTCCAAACTCTTCTGTAGAGCGACTGAAGCTAAACAAGGCACATAGAAAACATCAACACTGTTATGTGTGGCGGGTTCTGAGTTTTTCCTGGCTAGGCCAGTGTAGCTCAGCTTCAGTTCATTAATTGTCTTCCTAAAGGAACTTTGTGTCGTGTTTTTTAATTACTCTGGGAACCTTCTGAGCCTCCTGTCTCCGTGCTGTTGCAGAGGAAAACGCAGAGATCACCCTGGATGTGTCGCTGGCCTATCGTGATGACATGTTCGATGACTGGGAGGAAATAGCACATGCCATAGAGATCAGGAAGCTGAAGTGCACCTTTAGCTCTCCAAAAGTAAGGAATTTGAATGACACTGGTGGTGGGGATGAGTGAGAATTGTCCTCTTCCAATCACAGAACCACAGAATCACCCTTTCCATGAAAAAATTTTCCCCAATATCCAACCCAAACCTCCCCTGGCACACCCTGAGACCATTTTCTCTTTGTCCTGTCACTTTTTTTGGGAGACATGGCCAATCCCCACCTGGCTCCCACCTCCTGTTAAGGGGGCTGTACGGGGTTCATCTAGGAAGGCTCCCGTTGAAGTCTGAAATGTGAACCTGTCTGAGGTCAAACCTTACCTGCTCGGTGACCCACACAATCGAAAACACGAGGAGAGGTGTCCCTCACACACAGGCTCCCAGTGCTCCCAGCTGGAGGGCTGAGGGCCGTGCTTGTGCTGCTGCCCCTTGCAGACGGTGGAGTCCGAGGGCCGCCACTACGACTGCGACTTCCTGCCCTTCATGGAGATCGGCAGCGTGGCACACAAGTACTACCTCATCAACATCCGCCTGCCCGTCAACGACAGGAAGGGCATCAACGTGGGCATCGGCGAGATCAAGGACATCCGCCTCGTGGTGAGCGTCCTGCCCTCCCCTGGCACCCAGCCTCTGTGCCAGGCTGCCCCAGCTCCTGCCCCAGCTCCTCTGCCTCCAGGGGGACTGTCCTGCTCCCTGGGAATGCTCTGCTCTTCTCAGGAGCCTTCCCCAAGCCTCCTCCTCTTCCCAAGGCTCCGAGCTCGCTGTGTCCTCTGCTTCCCACCGCAGTCTGCCTGCGATGCAGAGTCGTTCCTACAGACAGGAGCTAAGGAGGGTTCAGAGGGGGCCTGCAGTTGGCTGTGGCCATGTGTGGGAAGGCTGTCAGTGATCCTTGCCCTCGAGGCTGGGTGAGCAGGGATGCTTTTCCCAGCTGGAGCCCTCCCACCACGGCTGCGGTGGCTGCAGACAGCGGTGGGAGGACGCGTGGCTGGAGAAACACGTTAATGAGCCAATGCTCTTCCCACCAGGGGTGACTTGGCTCCGTGAGGCTCTGGTTACTTGTCTGGGAGTGATTCTGCCAGCTTTTTCCATGCTGTGTCAGAATTCCCCCTCTCCCTCGCCATGGAAGCTGTGTCTGCTGGCATTTGTTCTCAGACGTTCTGGAACCTGCCCAGGTGGCCTGGGGGCTCAGTGGGCCCCTGTGCTCTGTCCATCATTGGCCAAACCATCATTGGGATGCACTCCCACATGTGTGCCTCTCCTGACACTCCATGAGGAGAAGCACAGGGTGATGATGTCAAACCCTGTACCCTGCTTTTCCTCAGGGCATCCACCAAAACGGGGGCTTCACCAAGGTGTGGTTTGCCATGAAGACCTTCCTGACGCCCAGCATTCTGATCATCATGGTGTGGTACTGGAGGAGGATCACGCTGATGACACGTGCCCCCGTCCTGCTGGAGAAGTGAGTAGGAACCTGTGGTGGCCCAGGGGACCCACTGAGGTGGTCATTGCTCCCAGGCAGAGCCCATGGTTGGCAGATAGGAATTGTCTCTTCTCCGTCCCCTCCCTGCACCCAGGCACCCTGGGAGCTGGAGACCTCCACAGCTTCTCTTTTCTTTCCTTTTAAATCCCTGGAGAAAAAGGAGCTGCTCTGAGGAGCTCAGTCCTGTGGGGTTTGGTGGCAGGAGGTGACACTTCCCAAAAAGTGCTGGCTTTCCTTCTGTTGCTCTCCACACACAGCTTTGGCTTTTGGGGCTCTGTCCTTCCCTCACACACTGGACAGAGATGGTGTTTGTGCCTCTCCAGGGTCATCTTTGCTCTGGGAATTTCCATGACGTTCATTAACATCCCTGTGGAGTGGTTTTCCATCGGATTTGACTGGACTTGGATGCTGCTCTTTGGAGACATTCGACAGGGCATCTTCTATGCCATGCTGCTCTCGTTTTGGATCATCTTCTGTGGGGAGCACATGATGGTGGGTACCACCCCCATGGGAACGTGGTTTCCAGCCCCACTTCCAGGAAAACCTGGCAGCTGATGGTTGGAAATGATGCTGGGGGGACTTGGACCAGCTGAGGGGATTTCAGGCTAACTTGCTTTTCCTTTTTCTTCTCCTCCCCACCTGGTGCCCAGGACCAGAACGAGCGGAACCGGCTCTCGGGCTACTGGAAGCAGGTTGGACCCATCGCTGTGGGCTCCTTCTGCCTCTTCATCTTTGACATGTGTGAGAGGTGGGTGCAGCTGCACTGCCCAGGCCCGGCCATCCCAGGGCAGGGAAGGCTCCTGGCCCCCTCCTGCAGCAGGGACCAGCTGGGTCCCCATGGCTGGGTGCACAGCCCCATCTCCCAGAGCCAGGGGAGGCTCCTGGAGTGCTCCCAACTGTGCTGGCCATGGAAACCATTCCCACCTCACCTTCTCCTCACCCACATGGCAAAGCAGCACTGCTGGCTTTTCCTCTGCAGAGCCTTGGGAAAAGGTTCTTCCCCCAGAGGGTGCTGCCACTGCACAGATCCCCAGGGAATGGGCACGGCCCCAAGGCTGCCAGAGCTCCAGGAGCACTGGGACAATGCCCTCAGCCATAGGGTGGAATTGTTGGGGTGTCTGTCTGTGCAGGGCAGGAGCTGGATCAGTGATTCCTGTGGGTCCTTCCAGCTCAGGATGTTCCCTGATTCTGTGATTGCCAGGCTGCAGAGTGGGCAAGGGGCCCTCTGAGCTCTCTGACAGTTGGTGTTTTCTCTCCTCTCTGCAGGGGAGTGCAGCTCAAGAACCCCTTCTACAGCATCTGGACCACCGAGGTGGGCACGGAGCTGGCTGTATCCTTTCCCTGCTTGTGGGATATATGTGGGAGAGGGAGGTTCTCCCTCCTGCCAGGTCCCTGGGAGCTGTGGGCAAACTCCCTGCTTTTGGGGGCAGGGGCTGGCCAGGCACTGCAGGAGATCACTGGGGAGCTGGATATGGGTAGTGTTTTCTAGGATTTCCTGTTAGTTTGTACCATTTTCCCTGGGTAATGTTTTCTAGGATTTCCTGTTAGTTTGTACCATTTTCCCTGGGTAATGTTTTCTAGGATTTCCTTTAGTTTGTACCATATTCCCTGGGTAATGTTTTCTAGGATTTCCTTTAGTTTGTACCATTTTCCCTTAACTTCCTCTGCACAGATGGCCTTTATTATAGTCGCAGGGATCTGCCTGTGCCTCTATTTTCTCTTCCTGTGTTTTATGGTCTTCCAAGTGTTCAGGAACATCAGTGGGAAGCAGTCGAGCCTCCCTGCCATGAGCAAGGCTCGCCGCCTTCACTATGAGGTAAGGGTCCTCCTTGGGACACAGATTCCTTGTTTTTAAAAGACATTTTGGACTCACAGTCTGTTCTGAGACCCCCTTTAGCCATAATATCCTCATACTTCCATTTCTCCTCCTTTGGTATAAATTTCTCCTCATGGTATGAATTTGGATTTTTGGGGTCATCATTTCCTTTTGAAGTTGCTGGAGGGTCAAAGCACAACGCATTCCCACCATCATGCCCATTTTTAGCCCATGATTTTGTAGTTTCCTCTCCTACCTGATTCGCCTGCTGCCAAACCTGAGTGCTTAACCTGCTTCTGCAGGGATGCAAATATTTATCCCCAAAGCCATTCTGTTTAATTATGGTCACTTCTTCTTTAAACAAGTCCTTATCATCCATCAAGAATGCACATCAAAAATTCAGGAAACTGGACTTGAAAGAATTTGAAGCAGATACTCAGTGTTTTTCCCTCTAGCAGGAGGCACAGACATCTGGGGAGCAGGGATCTGGTGTGGAAGAGTTAAATTAATAGTCCTTTGTTGTCGTGGTGTGGCGGGGTAATTACGCAGACACTGACATTTCCACCTAAATTCCAGAACCAGGTTAAAAAAACCCACGCACTCACCCAAAACCAGAAGAGTTTGTAAGTAAGAATGTAGAACCAGTGAAAGCAGGGGCGGTGGGCAGTGGGATTGCCAGCCAAGGAGTTTGTCTCAGAATCTCCATTCTGTGCTCGCCAGCCAGGTTTTCCAGACACTGGAATCGCTGCAGCTCCCTCCCAGCCGGGCTGGGGTGAGGATGAGTGTGGTGAGAGCCCGAGCCCACGCTGGGGCGCCGACCCCACCTGGTGTTTGTGTTACAAGGGCCGTGAGCTGTCGGGCCGTGCCCCCTGCAGCCCGGCGTGCCACCTCTTCCCCTGAATTAACTGCTGCTCAATCAGTCACTGGGCAAATGTCATGGAAAGGCAGCGCTGTCCAGACGTGCCCACCCCGCGCGGAGCTTCCGGCAGACGTGTGGGGAGCGGAGGATATGGGCTGTGCTGAGCACGGCACACGAGTGGGTGGAGGTTGTTTTGCTTTGGGGTTTCGTGGGTTGGACCCTTGTTTTATTTTTTATTTTTTATCCTCGTGTCTTGTCTATCCTAAAACCAAAAATGGGTTTTGTGGATTCTGTTAATGTGACCAGTGACATTTCTCTCTAAACAGGGGCTGATTTTTAGGTTCAAGTTCATGATGCTCATCACCCTGGCCTGTGCAGCCATGACCGTCATCTTCTTCATCGTGAGCCAGGTGAGGGGTGGCTCTGGGCTCCTGGCAGAGCCTCAGCGCCGCTTCCCGGCCGCTCCCGACGCCGCGCGTCGCTGGTCAGACTGGACTGGCCTGTTCTGAGCACGTTTGATAACAAGTTGCTTTTGAAGAAGTTGTGTTGGTTTATTTGAAGCTCTGCCATGCAGTTGCTGAGGCTGGAGCCGGCACAAAGGCTCCTGGCTCCCGGGGAGCGTTGGGGCCGCACCGTGCGGAAATCGGCCAACGGGCTTTAGTCATTTCTGAGAACTCAGCGAGAGGAAAATGTCCTGTTCACGCGGAAACACTGGGGTGGCTTTGTGTGCCCATGCAGATGTGACAGCATCCAACCTTCCCTGGGCTGACTGCAGCCTGCTGTGCCCAGCAGGAGCTGTACCTGTTTGTCCTGAGCTCCCATGTCACCTCTGTACGGATGAGCTTTTACCACTGCTGGAATCATGGAATCACAGACTGGCTTGGGCTGGAAGGGACCCTAAAGCCCATCTCATGGGCAGGGACAACTTCCACTGTCCCAGGCTGCTCCTCATCCCATCCAACCTAGCCCCAGGCACTGCCAGGGATCCAGGGGCAGCCACAGCTGCTCTGGGCACCCTGTGCCAGGCCTGCCCACCCTCCCAGGGAACAATTCTTTTCAATCTCCAATCCATCCCTGCTCTCTGGCAGTGGAAGCCATTCCCTGTGTCCTGTCCCTCCAGTCCCTCTCCAGCTGTCCTTGGGCCCTTTTAGGCCCTGGAAGGGTTCTGAGCTCTCCCTGCACCTTTTGCTTCTCCAGGTGAGCACCCCCAGCTCTCCCAGCCTGGCTCCCATGGCAGAGGGGCTCCAGCCTCAGAGCATCTCCATGGATCTCTTTTTAAGCTACTGTAGTTTTCTTCTTGGCCTTTATGCTGTTCTTTAACAGAAAGCACCACTGCAGCCTGAGCAGTCTGTGTACCTTCAAGGAATATTAATATTGATGATATTTTCATGGATGTTGACAGGCCTCAGCGTGTGGCAGGTTGGTGCTGTCAGCCTGGCCCCTCCTCAGCCAGCTGTGCTCAGCACATCAATTCCCCCATTACTCACGCTGGTTTTCCTGCTATAAAAGGTCTATTTTTAGCAGGTGGATGTTCAGGGATGTCAGTGGTGTCCCCAGGTAGTGCCCTTTGTGTGTCAGTCTGTGCTGAGCACATGCTTGTGGCAGGGGTATCGCAGAGCGCAGCGGTTCGGTCACAGTAAATGAGACATCAGAGCTGAAGGAGTCCTGAGGGATTCACTTTGTCAGGAGCATTTTGTCCCTGCAGACCGAGCCTGAAGAGGAGAATCCCAGCCTGACTTCTGCCTCACTGAACCTTTTACACTCCATTTCCTCTATCCTGTTGAATTGATGCTGTTCTCACTGATGTACTCCAAGGCCGTGTCTTTATGGACTTTGCTCTTCCTGATGGCCTGTCCGTGTCTGTTTTCCCTGGACAGGTGACAGAAGGCCACTGGAAGTGGGGGGACATCACGATCCAGGTGAACAGTGCCTTCTTCACCGGCATCTACGGGATGTGGAATCTCTACGTGTTCGCCCTCATGTTCCTGTACGCGCCATCCCACAAGAACTATGGCGAAGACCAGTCCAATGGTAAATGTCCCCAAATGACCTGAGGGCTCTCGAGGGGACAAAGGGGTACAAATCAGGGTGTGCCTTCTGTGCCCTTTTTTTGGTCTGTGGAAGAAGGGCTGGAGGAAAAGGGCCATGGATCCGTGGAAATGTTGTACAAACAAGGCCCATGTTAACTTAGCATACATGTTCACTTAGCAGCTTAGCGTGAGTGAGCCATACCTAGCATAACCAGGCCACATGCCAGGATAGGAAGATGCTGCATCCTGCCTGCTGACAAGGTCGACAGGGCAAGGACAGCGACGAGAATAGAAACCATAAAGTATGCATAACCACAGAGTAGGAGGAATATGTAAATGTAATCTCTTGCTTTAAACCAATAAACTCAGGACATGTATAAGCAGTTAAACCAATAAACTAACGACAAGTATGCATAGTTACTGGAAAACAATATAAAAGTACTGGTGTACTCAAAATAAACCGAAGCTTGCTTTACCAATCATATTAATTGATTGCTTGGCTTCCCTCACTGCCCTCATTGGTCCAAGTGCACACTCAGCACCTTGAAAAGCTTTGCAAATGATGGTTTGGGTTTCCAAGCAGGCATTTGAATTAATGGCTGGGTTATACAGGTCTGACTTTTAGCCAAGGCTGGCTGGAACCTTCCAGGTGGTTTCTGTGCCTTTTAGCATTGCCCAGATGGAACTGTGCAGCTCAGATGGAGGGATGAGGAGTGGAGAAAATAGACCCTCCTGTCAGGGAGTTGAGGAGAGCCGGATGGTTCTGCCTGAGCCTCCTTTTCTCCAGGCTGAGCCCCCTTCCCAGCTCCCTCAGCCACTCCTGGTGCTCCAGCCCCTTCCCTAGCTCCATTCCCTTCTCTGGACGTGCTACGGCCCCTCAATGTGTTTCTTGTGCTTCCATTTAAATAGCTGTAAATAAAACAATTTATAGGAAAGTTGCTGGTCCGTGGCTTAGGCAGCTGAGCGGCTGGAGGGAATAAAGTGGATCTTTTCCTTTGGAATAGTCCCATATTGCATTGTGAGACTGCACTGACAGAACACCTTTGTTTCTCAGGTGACCTGGGGGTGAACAGCGGGGAGGAGCTGCAGCTCACCACCACCATCACCCACGTGGACGGGCCCACGGAGGTGTACAAGCTGGCTCGGAAGGAGGCTCAGGAGTGACACGGAGGTGCCTCAGCAGGGACCGGCCTGGCGTGGGGAGCAGAGGACACACGAGTCCCTCTGGCTGGAGACCCCTCCGGCCGCATCCGCTCCTCAAGCGCCCCGTCCCTGGTGCATCCACAGGGCAGCGACAGCGAGCAGAACATTTGTAACTCTTTACTATGGTGTAGTTATTCCTGGGGGGAGGGCTGTGTATATTGTGTTACACTCGGGCACGTAAAACCCTGCTGGAAGGGCACTGAGGTTGCAAAGTCGCAGGTGTGGATGTGGGGCCGGGGCAGAGCTGCCGTGGGGCTGGTTTCATTTTGCTGGGTGTGCTGGTGCATAAAGCTGCTGCAGGGAGCTCAGCCAGGAGCATGTGCTCACTACGCTGGGTTTGCTCCTGTGTGCAGCTTACACAAGGTGTTGGTTGTGGGGGGGAGCCTTGCTGTAAAAGCCTTTAATTCCACTGCCGTGGCTGTACCGACCCTTGTCTGAGTCTTTGGGGCAGCCACCCTCTGTGGCTGGATGAAGCACAGCTGGGAGAGGAGTAGGCTGTTAGTAAGGCTTTAGTAGAAGCAGCGACTGCTTTCTCAGCAGGTTTTGCAGCTGTGTGCTGGATACAGGGAATGGCCAGCCTGGATGCTGAGTTGCAGGAGAACAGAGCACTCCTGACCCAAGTTCCCAGCTGGCTGATCCCACAGCCAGCTCCTCCCTGTTCTCAGTCCCTTTGGCTCCCCCGTGCTTTTGTAGCTTCCTCCACCTTCCCTTTTGTTACAGTGCATCCCTGGGAGCTGGGCAGTCTCGCTCTGTGCTCTGTGCGCTGGCAGGCTGGAGCAGAGCTGGATTCTTCCAGGGATTAAGGACTTGAAAGGATCCGCTGGTCATGCACTAATGTGGATCTTTGCTTTCCCAGAGCAGACACAGGCACCGGGCTCACTCAGCCCCGTGCTGGGAGGCCTTTGGCAAAGAGAGGGGAGTGGGAACTGATCCGGGCTGGAAGCTGGAGCTGAACCCTGCTGGGCCCAGTTCAGAGAAGTGAACGGTGGGGAAGGGTCTGTGCCGCTCAGGGCACACCTTCCATGGCCTGGAGCATCCAGAGAGCAGGCAGGAGCAAACGTCTGTGCTAACTGCTGGTAACATGTAACTCACCCTCCCAGTTCCGGCCCCACGAGATAACAATCTGCTGCTGCTGTGCCTTGCTGAAGCATTGTAGGGGAGGCAGAGAGGAGAAACTCATTCCTGTCAGCCCAGGTACCATCACGATTCCCGGTACCATAACAATTCCCACCCCAGAATTTATCCATTTACCCTCATCCATGTATTAAAGCTCAATACTATGAAAAAAGAGAGGGTGGCACCACCAGATCACCTTGCGTGGGTTTGATTGCTGGGCACCATCACATGGGGCTCCTCCAGTCAGGAGGTGTTACACCAGGCAGACCCCTCTGCCAAAGGCCTGCTCCCTGAGTATTCATTGCATCTCCTACTGCATTTTCTTACAGCAATTCTGTTTGTTGTGTTTGCCCTCCCCGGAATGCCCAGCTTCCCCTGCCCCTGGAGGCCAAGCAGTGTTCCTACTGTAGTAGCTACTCCGTTAGAAGTGAATTAAATCAACGCACATCCCTGCAACCCCGGAACGTTCCCAGCTGAACACTCGACTTTGCAACTTTGCCATCCCTTTTCCCTTGGGTTCTTACGTGATATTTATGTTGTTCCCATAGCTGTGTCCGTGGGTTCTTTTCCAGCTTAGACTATAGCATTGCGTTTTGTAAAGGCTGCCCACGAACGGGGAGCTGCAGCTTTCAAACCAAATTCTGTGTCAAACACTAACAGTTTGTTTACGGGGCGCGTGTGCGTGCGTGTGTGGGTTTTTTATTTCTTCATTCCTCAACCCAACTCCTATGTCTTAGAAATAGTCCCTGGGTCTTATTAAAATATATCCTTTTTTTTTTTGTTGTTTAGGTTGAGTTCAGTTTTTACAGAATGCTTTAAGCAACCTGGAAAACATGTAGTTTTGTTAATTTAAATAAAATATACGATATTGTGGATTTGTTGTTGGAATTTCTCCTCATCTCCAATCTCCTCTGGCAGTGGGAAGCCATTTCCCCTTGTCCTGTCCTTCCAGACCCGCATCCAAAGTCCCTCTCCAGCTCTCCTGGAGCCCCTTTAATCATAATTAAGGGGCTCTTAAGGTCTCCCCAGAGTTTTCTCTTCCCCAGGCTGAACAACCCTGCAGGGTTTTCTCTCCTGTCCCTGCCTGCCAGCCCTGGAGTTATCACAGCTGTGCTGTGACCTTTGTGTGTTGGCCATCACCCCACTGCAGCGTTGATTTGGGCAGCACCTTCCATCTGCTGCCATATTTCAAGGTGCTGCTGCCCACTGCTTGGAGCCTGCTCTCCCCATGTTGCCTTGCTCTCTGTAATCCAGGGAAAATAAATTTTTAAAAAGTGTTGGTGTCTTCTCCCAGGGAACAAGTGACAGGACAACAGGAAACAGCCTCAGGTCGTGCCAGGGGAAGTTTAGATTGGATATTTGGGAAAATTTTTTCATGGAAAGAGTTGTCCAGCCCTGACACAGCTGCCCAGAGCAGGGGTGGAGTCCCCATCCCTGGAGAGATTTGAAGGGCGTGTGGATGTGGCACTTGGAGACACAGGGCAGTGGTGGCCTTGGCAGTGCTGGGGGAATGACTGGACTCAGTGGTCACGAGGGCTTTTCCAACCTAAATAATGCCATAATTCTTTGACTTGCGCTCAGGGAGTAGTGGAAAATTTGATGAAAACAGACGAAGTTCAGCATGAAGAGCCTGAAGGCCCGGGTGTGAGCTTTAGGCAGAGCCCGTGGCTCCGTTCCCGCTGCAGCCTGTGCTGGCTCCAGCCAGCCACAGGCAGTGCAGCTCTTTGCGACCTAAGGAGTGTCAAAAGAGCGAATAAATGAGATTTCAGTGCCTATAGCACCGCCACCTCCGTGGCAGGGCTCTGCTGCCACCTGCTGCCACCAGCCCCCGGCTCCGGCTGGACTGAGCGATCCCTCGGCAGAGAAATGTGGGAATTTGGGGATGTCAGAGAGCCGCAATTGCCTGCACGGTGCTGCTCGGGGTCCGGGCTGTCCTGGAGCTTGGTGTGTCCGGTGGCTGTGCAGGGACACAGTGAGAACAGGCAGGGATGGGAAAAGCCACCTGAGCCTGCCAGCACTGAGCAGAGGCAGCTGCCGGGGTTTAAACCCACTGCCAGCAGCCCCAAACAATTCGTACATTGTGGGACACTGAAAGGCGTCCCCTGTCCCACCCCGAACCCTGCAGCCCAAAGCTGTTTCTGGGATTTTGTCAGGATGGCGGTGAAGGATGGGGTGCACTGCTGGGGACAGAACGGCAGGAGATGGAGCTGCAGGAGAGGAGCTCCAGTTCTGGTTATAATGACGGTCACCTGCTCTTGACAACAGAGCACTTTTTGGGGTAAAATAAGCAATGAGCAGCGACAGATTTATTTCTGGAAGGCTTTGATCTGTGGTGGGCACATGGACGTGTCACGGGTCTGCTTCCCACTTAGCACCTGACGCCACGCTGTGCAAGAGCTCTCAGAGTTCTTCCCTTGTCACAGCCTATTATAGGAAATCAATCCCAGCTTCAGGCTTTAGATCTGGAGGTTTAAATAAAACACCTCTTAGAAAGAACCATTGGAAAGCTTGGAAAATGGGATAACTGAGCAAAAGTGGCTAGCACAGAGAGCGAATTAGCTACTCATTTCTAGCCAGCATTTCATTGTGGCTAATAAATACCTCATAAACACCAGAAATGAAGGTTTAGAAACACCCCATAAACACCAGAAATGACGCTTTGTAAATCTGCTCTGAAAATCCCCAATAATGATGGGATTCAGGCAAAGTGAATGGCTTGCAGGTTGAGCCTTGCCACGGGCAAGTCATCCTGCCTGGAGAGACAGGAACCGTAAAAGCAGATGTAAGATGAACAGGAATTTTTACAGCAAAAGGAAGGTGAAGGATGATCCCTGACCCCCACTAATGTTGATTAGTGGACTTTCACAGTTCTGCTTTATTCTCCTATTTTCATTATTATCATAATTAATTCAGTCAGGACCTTTCAAAGCATCTCAAAGTACAATTGGGCACCTGGTTTTAGAGAGGCCATTTCTTTTTTAAGGTCTCAGGTTAGTTCCCTTTGCATGGGGATGGATTTGGTCCAAGTTCTATCCCAGGTATTTCGGCCTCATGTCAAGACTGAAACTCCTCTGAGGTTTTCTTTTGTGTCAGACAAAAAAACTCCACTGCATTATGAAATAGATCTACTTTTTGTTGTTCTGGGATAGAAGCATAACAAGGCTGATAGAATTGGATTTATAATAAGAGAATACCACAGCGTTAGGAATGCAACAAGGATCAGAGAAATAAGAAATGATAACCCGGAAAACCACAAATGGTTTGAGAAGAATGAGCTTGGGGAAGAACTGGGAAGTTTTCCTCCACAAGTGCTGATTTCAGCACAGTTACTGAGTTGTTTTTATGAATTTCTTCCTCATCTTGGGAGTTCTGCCAGATGTCCTTGTGGTCCATAAATGCTGCATTCCCTGTGCCCACTATCAAGGGTTCATCCTTCTTCCCAAGCTTTGTTCAACTCCCCCAGGTCTGAGAGCAGAGAAACGTGTCCGGCCCTAACCTTAACAACTCTACCAACAATTCAGTTATTTTTTTATATACATGGCCATCACTTAGAGCTTGTTGGCCGTTGTTTCACAGATTCAATCTCACTTTTTGTCGACTAGGCTTGCAAGTATGCAAAGATCAAACACCAAAAAGCCACAATTTCTTAGGAAAATTTTACATATCCCACATTTTGCAACGTAGGTGACCCACAAACAGAAACACTTCATAAAAATGCATTGATTTCAGACCGAACCCCTCAGAGGCCGACGGCCATTTTGGGGCGTGAGGGCGGGCGGTGCCTGGGCGGGAACGCGCGGGCGGGAAGGGGCGGGAAGGGGCCGTGAGGGCAGAGCCAGGACCGGGGCGGGAACCCATGGGCGGGAAGGGGCCGTGAGGGCAGAGCCGGGACCGGGGCGGGAAGGGGCCGTGAGGGCAGAGCTGAGCCCAGGGCGGGAAGGGACCGTGAGGGGAGAGCTGAGCCCGAGACGGGACCCCACAGGCGGGAAGGGGCCGTGAGGGCAGAGCCGAGCCCGGGGCGGCGGCCGAGGAGAGCCGGGGGTAGCTCTCCTCCCCGGCCGTGCCGGAGGTGGAACGGCGCGGACACACGGCCGTCTGGCCCTGTCAGGCACCGGGGTGGTGCGAGCTCCGGTGTCCCCGCATGAGGGCGTTTGGAGAGACTGCGTTGGAGGAAATTCCTAATAAACGAAGAGAAACACGTCTTGTGATTGTGATACACAACTACTCTTATTTCATCCGGCGCTGTGAGAGAGGCAAACCAAACAGTGGAATCACAGAATATCCTGAGTTGGAAGGGAATACACGGAGAAGGTCCTGAGTGGACCTTGCTGGCCATGGCCTCAGGGCTCGGTGGTTTACCCGGGGAGGGTTGAGAAACTGCTCAGGGCATCCCTGCCCCGCTTAATGCCAGTGGGGACGAAAATCTGACCCGGATTTGAAGTTTTTTTAAATTAAATCAGCCCTAAATTAAAGCTGGGAGATGCACAGGGTGGATGAAAGACGGCAGAGCCCGGCAGTTCCTGGGGGTCTGCGGTGCGGGGGGCTGAGGGAGGGCGAGACTCGCCTTTGTGCGCGGAGTGAGGGATGGAGCAGCGGAGTGAGGGATGGAGCAGCAGAGCTCGGCTGCCGAGGCTTTAATTCAGGCGGTCGTGTTGATTATTTATTTATTTTCACGGGGCGGTTGAGTGGAAGGCTGGGTTTACGAACGCTCGGAGCCTCCCCTCCCCTGCCGCGGCGGCGGCGGCGCTCCGGGCGAGGGTGGTGCCGCTTCCCGGGGGCTGGAACACGCCTTCCCGGGGGCTGAGCGCGGCTTTCCCGGGGCTGAGCACGGCTTCCCTGGGGCCGGAACCCTTCTTCCCCGCGGCTGCCAGGCGGTTTCAGCCCCTTTTCGCTGCTCGGTGGAGCTGATGGCTGCAGGTGAATTCTTATTCTCGTCTCGTAGCGTTAAACGTGCATGGGCTGCATGGCTGGGGTAGGGAGGAGCAGTGGTTTATTTCGCGGCAAAAGGATGGGAGTGATTTATTAATTGCTGATTTCAATAACGCACCCTTTCCCCCTCCCTCTCCGCAGCCCACCTCTGCATAGGGGTGTGTAAACTTGGTGGAACTCGGGCTTTTTGTGTGAAAACCTCCTCTCACGTCTCGGCGCAGCGAACATGCCTGAGCAGAGCAATGATTACAGGGTGGTGGTGTTCGGAGCAGCGGGGGTCGGCAAGAGCTCCCTGGTCCTGCGCTTTGTGAGGGGCACTTTCAGGGAAACCTACATCCCCACCATCGAGGACACGTACCGGCAGGTGATCAGCTGTGACAAGAGCATCTGCACCCTGCAGATCACGGACACCACGGGCAGCCATCAGTTCCCTGCCATGCAGCGGCTCTCCATATCCAAAGGGCATGCCTTCATCTTGGTGTACTCCGTCACCAGCAGGCAATCCATGGAAGATCTTCACCCCATCTTCGATGAGATCTGTCAGATCAAAGGCGACATCCAGAAAATCCCGATAATGTTGGTGGGGAACAAAAGTGACGACGCGCAGAGGGAGCTGGATGCCAGCGAGGGGCAGGCGCTGGCCAGCAAGTGGAAGTGTGCCTTCATGGAGACGTCAGCCAAAATGAACTACAACGTTCAGGAGCTCTTCCAGGAGCTCTTGAATCTGGAGCAGAGGAGAACTATCAGTCTCCAGGTGGATGGAAAGAAATCCAAACAGCAGAAAAAGAAAGATAAACTGCAAGGCAAATGCTCTGTAATGTGATTGCCTTTGGCTGGACTCGCTGCACGGCACAGCTGGAGCGTGGACTCCCACAGAAAATACATTTCTGCTGGAGATTTTGGAGGAATTCACGCCTTGCAGGGTTGTTGCTTTCCTCTAAAATCCCCGCTGGGTAATTGTATGTGTTGTTTTTAAGGAGGATGGCTTCTGCATGTTTATTTTTTTAAACCAATAAATGTTCCATGTTAGCAATTACCTATGGCTAGAAGTTTTTAATGTAAGAAGTTTTCCAGAGGAAAAAAACGTCTCTCAGACCAAACCTCTCTATTCATGCCAGTTTTTAAATATCTCCAGCCTGTTAACTCAGAGGAAATAATCTATAATGTGTAGAGTTAAATTGTTTTCAGGAATCTGTTGACCAGAGCAAATCTCTAACAAAGTGAGGCATTTGCTCTAAAAACGAACATGTGTGTGGCTCTGCGTGCCTAAATTTTTGATTGACAGACTGGCTTGCCCACCCAAGTGCAGTTTTGCATGGCAGAAGCGAAATTTTCCTGTGTGCCGTGCAATTCCCAAGACTTGTGCAGTTCTGGGAGTGATTACAGCTGTATAAAATCAGGCTTTCATTCCTGCTTTGCTTTTTCATTCCCAACTTCCTCTGTTCACTGAGGCAGGATTTTCCACGTGCTCTCCCTCCCGGTCCAGGAGTGATCCTTGGTGTCCTTGAGCAGGAGCTGCCTCCTGGTGAAGGTAACCAGGAGGTTCTGAGTGCCCATTGATGTGGAAGCTGGTTATCTTCTCCTTGTCCAGCCATCACCCTGGCTGTGCTGTCTGAAGCTCCTTTTCCCAGCCCTCCTGCAATTCTGTCAGATATTTTCCCCCCTCCATCCAAGTTTGCCAGGGTTTAGTTGAGACCTGGGATAAGTCAATCCAGACAACACTGCCTGGGGAAGGAGCAGCTACGCCTGGAAGCAAACCCCTCTCTGAGGAGAACTTCTGGCAGACACTTCATGTGAATGAAGGGACTGGAGGGATTTAAAACGGTGTGGATGTGGCACTTGGGGATGTGGGGCAGTACTGGGGAGCAGTCAGACTCCATGGTCTTAGAGGGCTTTTCAAAGCTAAATAATGCCATGATTCTGTCTCCTATTTTGGGTGTGTTTCAGCCCAAGCAGAAGACTGCAAGGCCTCAGTGTCACACCGTAGGTTTGATTTTTACACAGCAACGTGGTCCTGACACATGAGACACGGGAGGAGAGGAATTGCTACTTTTTATAGCACTTTTCTAGTCAAGTGATTTCATTGCTGAAGGTGAACACGATATGGAACAGGAGGTGCTGGAGGCTTTCAGGCTCTTTCTGTGAAAGTATTCAAGTATTTGTGTCGAGAATGACCTGAGGGGAGCCTGTGAGAAACATGGGGGCCTGGAGAGCCAGGAGAAGGGGGGATAGCTTCCCATGGCCAGAGGGCAGGGACGGATGGGATGTTGGGAATTGGGAATTGTTCCCTGGCAAGGTGGGGAGGTTCTGGTACAGGAATTCCCACTGAAGCTGTGGCTGCCCCTGGATCCCTGGCAGTGCCCAAGGCCAGGCTGGACAGGGCTTGGAGCAACCTGGGACAGTGGAAGGTATCCCCTGGCAGGGGTGGAATGGGATAGGCTTTGAGGTCCCTCCCAACCCAAACCACTCTGGGTTTCAATGGAAGGTGCTATAGAATGGCCTTTTCTCCCAGACATCTTTGTTCATGTTGCAGGCTAATACACAAACCCATGACATTTGTATCCATGTAAACATATGAGATTTTAACAACTCCTGGCAGCTGATGCTCCCTTGTCCCCTGTGCTGTCCCTGAGCAGCTTTTCCAGTCTCCTTAGGCTGTCCCTACACACTCATGGGGTCAGATGGCTCCATGTATGCCAGGGAAGAATGCCCCACTTTCATCTGGAGCCCTCACACCATTTGATTCAGCAGAAAAACATGACTTATGATTTCAGAAACCCATCTTCTGCAGGAGGGTTTGGAGCTGTCCAAAAGGTAATGCTCACTTGCCAAAGTCAGCCCAAAGGCTCTGCTCCTGATTTTCCTTATTGGAGAAGGGACCCCCAAGCTCCCAGTGATGGACCTGTGGTGCTGGCTGGTGTCACCCCTTGTGTGTGACCTCTCCTGGGGTGGCCAGGGGGTTGTAGGAGCAGCCCTGATGGCTTTGCTTGGACATAACTCTTCCTTTCTCCTCTCTGGCTTTGTGCATGGATTTTCTCTTTCTGTTGTCTCATGTCCAAGCAGTTACACAAAGCTCCTCGTGGGTTGTTTGGTTGTTATTACAAAAACTATTTCAGTTCCATCGCAGCCTTTGAAACCCCTCAAAGAAGTTTTCTGTCTAAGCCTTTTTAAAATGTCAGGAGACCTAATAATGTCTCTACAACTCCCACTGCCTTCATGGAGATGCCTGTGCAAAGGATCTGCAATTACTCACACAGCCAGGATGTTCTGGAATGTGTCATTAGCACTGCTGTGTGTTCCCTGTGCGGGGTGCGGAGGTCTCCGAGGGCTGGGATCTGTCAGAGCAATAATCCATTGGAACAAAGCGGGCTCAGGCATTCCTGCACCCGGGAGAATCCCTGAGGGAGCTGGGCAGGGGCTGCAGAATCCCTGAGGAGCTGGGCAGGGGCTCAGCCTGGAGCAAAGGAGGCTCAGGGGCCCTTGTGGCTCTGCACAGCTCCTGACAGGAGGGCACAGCCGGGGGCGTCGGGTTCTGCTCCAGAGAACAGGGAGAAGAGCAGAGGGAACGGCCCCAGGCTGGGCCAGGGGAGCTCAGGGTGGATATTGGGAATATTCTTTCCTGGAAGGGCTGCCCAGCCCTGGCACAGCTGCACAGGACTCTCCATCCCTGGAGGGGTTTAAAATCCCTGTGGATGTGGCACCTGGGGACACGGGGCAGGGTGGCCTTGGCAGTGCTGGGGGAATGATTCAACTGGATCGTCTAGGTGGACTTTTCCAACCTAAACAACTCCATGATTCCACAGCTTCCCTTGGTTGCCATGAGACCAAGACTGTGTGGCAATGGAGATGCTGGGGTGCTCCTGTGGGTGTCCCAGTTTAGAAACCCAAACCAGCTGAGGAACAAAGGACACCTGCTGTGTCTGCCTCTCATGCTCTGTAAATAAACTATGTCTTGGGTATGCAGCTCAATTGTACTGTAAATTAAAACTGTATTAATAAAAAAAATTACGTAATTGGCTGTTTCCATATGAACTGAACTAACCTGGCTTGCGTGTGTGCAATCTATCGTTCTTATAGGAAGGGAAATTCATTTCATTGGAGAGGATGCTGTGTTTTGGAGTGAGAGTATATATTGGATTGGAAGGATTGAATAAGTGCAGGTTAGAAAAGCAACAGACCTGTAGTTTTCCAGTTGATTTTTTGATGAAGGACATTCAGGTGAAGCCATCTGTCAGCAATGAAGGAGCAGCTCTGCTGTCTGATGGAGCTGCTCTGGCCTTACCTGCTGTTTCCAGCAGTGCTTTTCCAGGAGCTGGTGGCAACATTTGTTTTATGGAGCTGTTTATGTGTCCTGTAAACCTTTCAGCTTGGAGACATGCCCTGACACATTGTCTGTGCCTGGAGAGCTGGATGGGAACTCACTAATATTTCTCAAGTTGGTTGTTTTATTCCCTTCTTCATTTTGTTCTACCGTAGAACTCTCTGGTTTTCGGGAAGGCTCTTCATGAGGTCAGATGTGGTGAGACAAGGTCACAGAAGATGCTGACACAACTTGTTGAGTTGCTTTTAATGCCTCCATAGTGTCTTCTCAGGATCACGAGTTGAACACTCTGAAAGTTCCCTCTGGGATATCCTGAAGGAATCCCCAGACCTGCTGCTGCCTGGGTGGCTGGTGAAGGCTGGGACTGTGAGGGCAGTGAGTGACTTTGACCTGAACCACAGAATTGTGGAATCATTGAGGTTGGAAAAGCCCCCCAAGACCATAAAGTCCATCTGTGCCCAATCCCTCTCTTGTCACCCAGCCCAGGGCACTGAGTGTCCCCTTCCTTGGATGGGGACTCCACCACCTCCCTGGGCAGCCCCTTCCAATGTCCACCCTTTCCATGAAGAAATCCTTTTCCTCTCTGGGATGCTGAATTTCAAGCATCTCTCAGTCAGTACTCCTTATTTCCACACAACACTGGTTGACAGGCCTGAGGCAGTTCCCTTCCCGAGTTCGACGACCAAAATCAGTGTCAGGAGAAAACACTGGGGAGGAGAATCACGAACTGCTCTTCTTGCGAGAGAAAAATGTGAGCAGTAGCTGGAGTGTCCACCCACACATGTATTTTAAAAACAAGCAGACAGAATTCTGCTGTATTCCAATTCCTCTTCCCAGAGCAAAGCAGGCTCATGATTAATGGAACAAACAGCTCGGAATAATAAGCAATATTGCTTTATATGCAGGGTCCGTAGCCACGAGGTGCCCGGCACACTCCAGAAGAGTAAAAGCTTGTCTTAATCGTCGCCTGCCTCCTCTGCAGTGTCTGTGCCGTAAATAAGGGACATCAAAAGCTTTGGAGAGCTAATGAAAATGCTAAAGAGGCTCCAGACCAACGACAGCCTCCTGCTTAATGGTGCTGCTGCGTGTCAGGCTAGACCTGCCACCCCTAATTGTTTCCTTTTTCCCACTTTGGGGAAAAATGATGACATAAAATCCTGTTGGATGGGAGTAGATTTAACAATGCAAAAAGGATGGAGGAGCAGAGGAAGGAGGGGAGCCCAGCACTGCCGTGACTCAGCTGGGTTTGTTCGCAGTCCTGGGATGGTGGAGCTGAACCTCCCTGGCACAGCTGGGCACTGCAACAGGGTCTGGCTTGGGTGGCTGCCTCCATCCCATCTGCTGCTCTTTGTCCTCTTCACACTTCCAGCAGGTCTGAACGTGAGAGGGAAAGGAATGGTAGTGTTTTCCTGGATTAGCACAGATCCAAGTCTTCCAGCCCAACCATCCCAACTGCTCCTCCCATTGCCCTCAGCTCCTATCCAGGTGGGAAGGGGGGCGTGGGGTCCCAGCAGAGCCCATCTCCTCTTGGCAGCCTGTGTTGAGAACTTGCTCCAAGCCCTGAGCACAGGGCAAATGCAGCTGATCTGCTGTGAGAGGGGCTTTTCACAAGGGGGATTGGACTTGAAATGAAGAAAAGCAGGTTGAGTTTGGATATCGGGAAGGATATTCTTCTCTCTGAGGGTGGTGAGATGCTGCTACAGGTTGCCCAGAGAAGCTGTGGCTGTCCCTGGATCCTTGGCAGTGTCCAAGGCCAGGTTGGACGGGGCTTGGAGCAGCCTGGGATGGGGGAAGTTGTCCCTGCCAGTGATGGCTCCTCCAGCTAAAGGGACGTGGTTTTCCTCCACCTGGACAGAGGTGCCCACAGGTACCTCCTCCAATGCAGAGCACTGCTCTGAAGCCCCTGACATGGAGAGCAGCAGGGAGCTTTCCTTTCGTAGCTCAGTGATGCATTTGTGCCTTTCAGACTAAAAATACCTAAGGATGGAGATATGAAAACTCTCCTCTCCTACGTTATGGTTCTCCTTTGTTCCTACATGTTTTCCTCCAACCCCTGCATCCCATTATCTGCCTCAGGCTGCCCGTGGGTGAAGGATGAGCAGCTCACACCCAGGCAGTGAAAATCCCTCCTTGGAGGGAAAAACCCATCCATCACATGGAGTCCTTGGATCAAGACCAAGGCCTCATCTGGATTGGGAGTGAGGAAAAGGCTTCTTCTGCCAGAGCTGGCTGCCCACATCCTGCTGCCCACATCCTCCTGACTGCTTGGAGCAGGGATCCTCGAGCAGGGATGGAGCAGATCCCAGCCTGCACCCACGCCCAGCCCTGTACGGTCCATATGGACCTGCTGGGATTGATGTGGGGCTGAGGGAACAATGGGATGTTCTCCTTGTGCCCCCGAGGAAGAGCACACCTGAGCTGCAGCACACAGCTCTGTCCCTGGCCCGTCCTGATTTCGACAACATGAAGCCCAAAAATAGGGAAGAAAATTAATAAATAAGGGAATGTTCTTGCTCAGATTGTTGTAGCTATTTCTGCTGTCAGATGCTTTACCAGCTGGCCAAGCTGGAACTAGGGGAGAGTGGCTGGTTTTGTGATTATCTGGAAAGATGAGCCAGAATAGGGCTGAAAAATGGGAAATATTTGTATGAAATGTAAGAAATTACTCATTCCCACAGGCGTAATTCCAGACATTGATTCATTTCATTAATTTTTAGTGGAAAAATAAGTCTTTACGTCCAAGAAAGAGGATGCTGCAGGGTGGCTGGTGTTTGCTGCGCGGAACACGAGGACATTTGTTGTTTAATAATTTTTGTTTCATTAATGATTGCTCCAAACAGCCTTAGCAAGGCTCTTCCCAGGGGTGTCCAGCCTGGACACCCAAAACGGGACAGTTTATCACACGTGCTCCTTTTGGACAGCCTTTTCCAGGGAAGGCTGGGTCCAGCAGCCCCGGGATGGGGATTTAAGGGATTCCTTTGTGGAGGAATACATGATAAATAATAAAGGAAAATAAGCATTCGGGGGGTTCAGACCATATTCCTGGGGGCTGGTTCTTTGCGACAAGGGTGGGAAGAGCCAGGGGAGCCTGGGCTCCTGTTCCTTCTCATGGCACTGCAGGGAGGGAGGGAATGGCAGCTGTTGGTGCGGCAGGGATGGAGATGGGAGGGCAGGAGCTGCTGCTGGCCAGGCTCACGGGGACAGGCTGTGGCCCTGCAGAGAGCAGCTGTGAGGGATGGCTGCCCTGGCAATCACACCGCGCCGTCTGCTGCACCTCCGCTGCTCCCACGCCGAATTCGATTACTCTGCTGCTCCAGGAAAGCTTCCCTGGCTGCTGGCTCTGCACAGCTGCCTGCTCTGCTTGGGAGGTGCCTTCCTGCCGCTGCCACCCCAGATTCCATGCCCAGGGATAGTCCCAGGGTTGTGGGAGCACCCCCTTCCCGAAAGGCAGGACAGTGACCCCCACCCCACCCAGCCTCTAACCAGGAGCGAGCCCCTGCCTGCTCCCAGCTAGTTCCAGCATCATTTTTCTCTGCATTTCTGGTCAAATACAAGCCACCAAACCAAAATTCCCACTCTGCAAAGGTCCTGGGAAAACCGAGTCAAAACTCCTGTTCTGCACAGATCCTGGGGAAAAAAAATCACTGATTTTGAGGGGGAACATGGTATAATCTTGGTGAGTTTGTCCAAGAATTAAGATTTTTCTGCTCTGCCTGCTCCTGCCAGGATTGTTGGGACTGGGAGCAGTGTGGCTCATTTTCTCCAGCATCAGATTTCCATGATCCATCTGGGAAAGCTCCCCAGGTTCATTCAGTGAATCCCCCACCTCCATGGAAGGGGATACGAGGTGGGAAGGAGCAGCACCGTCAAACAGGCAGAAGAAATCTGGCTTTGCTTCCTCTGGCCAAAGTGCACCCTGAGAGCAGAGCTGCTGCAAACCCTCCCGGGCTGAGCACTGCAGGCAGCCCTTGGCTGAACTCTGAACCTCGTTGTGCAGGAAATAACGAGAGTTCACAGAGATAAATGCTGGTGGGGACAGGATTCCACCCTGGATACTGCTCCAGGGCCCTCCCAGTGTCTCACCTCAGACTGCCTTGGGTTGGGAGGGATCTCAAAGCCCACCCAGTGCCATGGCAGGGACACCTCCCACTGTCCCAGGCTGCTCCAGCCGTGTCCAGCCTGGACTCGGATATTCCAGGGATCCAGAGTAGCAACAGCTGCTCTGGGAATCCTGTGCCTCATAGGGAACAATTCCTTCCCAGTATCTAAGAGTGAGTGCTCTGATCTAGGCTACTAGCACACACTAATAACAATAATAAACATTTAATAAATATTTGTGCTTGTAGGAGAAAGGGAAACCCGTGCTTGTATCACCAGGATATGAGGAGCCCAGTCCTGCCTTCAGACAAAGGTGGGACATCCACCGGGTGTGTGTCTGGGAGGGAGCAAAAGGGAGGGAAAACAAGAGATCCCCTCTAGCTGAGCCTTTATCCCGCCCCTGGTGGAGAGGAAAATAAATGTTTAATAGAGGAAACACAAAGTTCAAACCAGTGCGCCCTCCCAGCGTGTCCACTGCATGTCCCAGTGCTCCCAGTATGCAGAGTACAAGCTCCAGTGCGAGCAGTGTGTGCCCAGTTCAATGCCAGGGTGCCCTCCCAGCGTGTGCCCAGCCCATGGGCAGGGTGGGACAGGAGCCCCAGCAAAGCTCCTGGGAATCCCTGCCGAGCTCCAGGGAAGCCCGAGGAGCTCCTGCTCAGGTCAGGGGCTGCTCGCTGGAAAATGCTGCGCTATGGGCACGCAGGTAGTTCATTAACGCTGGCTAATTAAGCTCTCGGTTAGGGCGGAATGGTGGGAAGCTGCTGCTGCTTTAGCCCACGAGAGGGCAACGCTTCCCTGGCTGGTGGCCACACTCGGGAAAACCGGATTCCTGTGTTTTTAACTGGGAATCGAACCAGGAATTCCTTCCCTTTTATCAGTGTTCCTGATGGTTTTGTTCGGGTTTTTTTCGTTGGGGCACAATGCAGGACAAGGTCCTCCTGTGCATCCCTGCTCTCCCAGCTGGAATGGCAATCGAGAGGAGCCGGCCAGGCTGGTGATCCCATCTCCTCTCCCATAAAAGCTGCTCTGGAGACAGGCTGGAGCCGGGGCAGCCTGGCAGCGCCAGGGACAGCAACGGCGGGCAAAACCATGGAAAAGAACGAGGAGAGAGAGGTTTTCCTGGTGCTCTCAGGGCAGGGATGCTCCATAGGGACGTACTCTGGGCAGAGGGATAGGGATGAGCGCAGCATCTTCCCCAGTTTTCCTGGAATTTTGTAGAATCCCAGACTGTGAGGGACCTTAAAGCCCACCCCATTCCATGGCAGGGACACCTTCCACTGTCCCAGGCTGCTCCAAGCCCTGTCCAACCTGTCCTTGGACACTTCCACGGATGGAGCAGCCCCATTTCCCCTGGACAACCTTGCCTCTCCACCCTCATTTCCCAGCCCGTCTCCCTCCTGCATCTCCCATGCAGGAGCCCGCATTTAAATTTCAACCCACACCCTCCCCTGCCTCTGCAGACAAATGAATTCCCAGGCGATCAAAGCCCCACAAGCACGGGCACGCCGGGCTCGTTGGGGCAGCAGACAAGTTTTCGCAAATACCACCTCTGCCCCTCCCTGACTCCCAAAATTCCCAAATCCTCCATCCCTCCAGCACCCCCGGGAGAACAGCGTGGCCACGCCCACCATTCTCCTGGCCCCGCCCATCCCCGCATGGCCCCGCCCCGCCCCGTTCGGGGCGGGGCGGGGCCACGCGGGGATGGGCGGGGCAGATTGGGATGGAGGCGGGGCTTGGCTCGGTGGGCGTGGCCCCCGCTCCCGCTCCGGTCGCCCGTGGAGACACCGGGAGCGGCGCTCGGTGAGTACCGGGATCGGCCGGGACAGGGGGGTTCCCACCGGGAACAGCGAGCTCCGCCACCCGGGACAGCCCGCCCGGCCCCGCGGGGGCAGCGGGGAGCGCCGGCCCGGCCCCTGCGGCCGCGGGGCCTGGCGGGGCGGGCCGGGCCCGAGCGGTGCCTGGCGGCTTTTGGGGTGGGTCTGGAGTTTTTTGTGGGGTTTTTAAAGCGGTTTTTGGTTGTGCTGAGAGGGGGTTCCCGGCGGGTGTGGTGTGGTTCAACAAGTGGCACGGGAGTGAGGGAAAAGCTGCTTAATTGTGTAAAAATTTGTGTGCTTAATTAGGCAGAAATAATCCTAAAATAGGCAAATTTTTTCTTCCTTTCCTTCTCCTTCCCGCCTCCTTCCCTGCTGACCTTCCCCGTGGCACCGATGGACACCCAGAGCTGGCGGCTCCGACTCCACGGGGGCCGCCCCAGCCTTCAGCTAAATCCTTTCAATTTCCCCGGTTTTAGCATTGCCAGCCCGTGGGTTTTCCTTGGGATCACGGAGCTGTGCCTGGCGGAGGAAGTTTCCCACGTGCGGGGAGTTGTGGGCTGAGTGTGGGAAGGAGGTTAATTAGTGGGAAGCGTCATTATTCCAGGAGGTTTCGTGTTGATACTGCGATTACACACCCTGTTGCAGTAACAGGATTGCTGGGAATCATGGAATTGCAGAACATCCTGAGCTGGAAGGGGCCCACACGGATCATCGAGCTCAACTCTTGGAAGTTTTTAGTTCCTTTAGTAACTTTAACATTGAGATTCTCTATTGCAAGCTGGAGTTCTTTACTTTTTTGGGAGTGGGGGCAAAGAGGGTTTTGAGTGCATATTGTGGTTTTAGCCTGGTGTTTTTAGGAAGGAGCTGTGTCAGGAGGGGTTTAGGTTGGATTTTGGGAAAGGTTCTTCCTGCAGGGGGTGGTGGGCACTGCCCAGATCCCCTGGGAATGCCAGGGCTCAGGGTGACATTTTGGGGTTGTCCTGTGCAGGGCCAGGAGCTGGACCTGATGATCCTCATGGGTCCCTTTCAGCTTAGGACATTCCATGATTCTATGACTTAATTAGTGTAGCGATTGGAAAGTGGCAAAATGGAATTCCCAGGTGATTATCTGGGGTTTTAATTGGCTCGGAACCCCCAGGATCAGGGACCCTTTTACTTGTGTGTGTTTGTCTGGGGTGTGAATTGGTTCAGAAGTTCTGGGAGTGGAGGGTGGGCAGTGGACAGTGGCAGGATTTTGTGCTGCTCGGTGCCACTAAATGAGCTTGAGGGATTAGTGTGGAGTTAATGACTCCTCAGTCCTGTATTCCATCCCGGCTGGGATGCACCACAGCATTTGGGGTCTCTCTAATCAAGGAGCAATCAATTCCAGAGAGGAACAGTGATGCTCTGGGGCTGAGGGCGAGCTCATTCCATAATCACCCAGCTGGTGGGGGATTTTCCCTTGAAAGATTAAATTCTCCTCTTGCCCTGGAGGAGTTTCTTGGGCTCCCAGGCAGCAGAACAGCTGATCTCTCCTGTCTTGCTGGTGTTAAATCAAATTATTGAGTTGTGCTGTAGGTTTCATGAACCAGGTTCATGACACAGTAGAATTACGGAATCCCAAATGGTTTGGGTTGGAAGGGACCTCAAATCCCACCCAGTGCCATGGCAGGGACACCTCCCACTGTCCCAGGATGTCCAGCCTGGCCTTGGGCACTGCCAGGGATCCAGGGGCAGCCACAGCTGCTCTGGGAATTCTATTCCCACCCTCACAGGAACAATTCCTAATTCCCAATATCCCATCCACCCCTGCCCTGTGGCAGTGGGAGCCGTTCCCTGTGTGCTGTCTCTCCCTGCCTATGTAAAAATCCCTCTCCCTCCTTCTTCTGTGGCTCCGCCGTCCCTGCAGGAGCTGCTGGGAGATGCTGAATGCGACATTCTGGGCTGGGAAGGTGCTCATTCCCTGGCCCCAGCTCCCCAGCCCCGGTGTGTCCCTCTGTGGCCGTGCTCTGTTGTGAAAGCAGACCCACGCTGCTGCAGAGCTCCGTGCTCAGCCCCACGAAGGCCCAGCCTTTGCCTCTGTGCCCTTTGCCGGAGCAGAGATCGCGGCAGGGCGGAGGGAAGCGCTTCCAAAGGTTCGCGGTTATCAGGGAGGCGCAGCACAGCCCTGGCCCAGGCACAGGGCCGGATTCCTGGGAGGATTGAGTTGCTGCAACTCCCTCTGTGCTTGCACAAACGCTGGGGAAGGGGGAAGGCTGCTGTGGCCTGGCACAGAAATACCCCTGAGCAGGGCAGGACAGGGAGTGAACTCCACTAACTGGGATGGAGCACCCCCAGTGCCTGGGAGTCATCACGGACTCCGTTTGTCTTGGGAAATGGGAGCTGCAGATGTGTGGCGGCTCCTGGGATTGCTGCTCTGCTGGAGCTGCGCAGCTGCTTGGTGAATTTTGCACTGTTGCACAGCTGGGGCTGGTTTTTGTAAACCTCAGAGCTCCCCCTGCACTCGGTGTTGGGAGCTCTTGGTCCCACACCATTTCTGAACTCAGGAATCACCTGGGGGGAGTTTGGAAGGGTGCGACTGCACCGCTGACGTGAAAAAAAAGACAGAAAGTTGGAAAAAAAGCGGAAAGTTTCCATTCTGTGTTTTGCAAGGATTGATGAGAAAGAGCAGAGGCTGTGACAGCGGTGCTCAGGGGTGTGCTGGGATTCCCCGTGGGATTTTAGGGAGACGGGTAGAAGCAGGAGGGTGGGGGAGCAGTGGGGGTACCCATGGGAGGTGGAATGTGGTGGGGTCCATCCAGCCCCTGGGGAGACACGTGGCTGTGGGGACCCAGCAATCCCAGGGGATCCAGCACTCCTGACTGGGGAGCTGCTGAGCCCCTTCCAGCCAGGTGGCCCTGGGGAGGAGAGGATCCACTCCTGCATCTTCTGCTGACACCCCTGCAGAGCTGCCCCCAGGAGAGGAAGGACCTGGAGCTGCTGGAGGGAATCCAAGGGAGGATGGTGCCAGGGATGGAGCAGCTCTGCTGGGACAGCTGGGAGTGTTCACCTGGGGAGCAGAGGCTTTGGGGTGAGCTCAGTGTGGCCTGGAGGAGCTGCAGGAGAGCTGGAGAGGGACTTTGGACAGGGATGGAGGGACAGGACACAGGGAATGGCTCCCACTGCCAGAGGGCAGGGATGGATGGGAGATTGGGGATTGGGAATTGTCCCTGGGAGGGTGACAGAGGCTGGGGTGGAATTCCCAGATTTGCTGTGGCTGCCCCTGGATCCCTGGCAGTGCCCAAGGCCAGGCTGGACACTGGGGCTGGAGCAGCCTGGGACAGTGGGAGGTGTCCCTGCCGTGGAAAGGGAACAGAACAAGATATTTAAGGTCCCCTTCCAACCCCAGCCATTTGGGATTCTGTGGCAGCTGGGGCCTGGGGTTCAGTGTGCCCCAAATCCCAGCTCCCCGGCTGGGGCTGGATCCCAGCTTTGGGATGTTCCTGGACACCAGCAGCTGAGTATTTTTAGTTGTGTTCCTTTGAATATTTGGTAAAACAGGCAATGTGTTTATATTCAGCTTCCTGTGTCCGTATCAGCGTCTTGGCATGTGCTGCAGTTCCAGGGGGAGGAGGGAAAGGGAAGAAAGTGTGTTGTGAGGGTTATTTGTGCTGCAGCAGCTGAGGCTGCTGGGATCAGCTCCTTGTTTAAACACTGGCCTCAGCTCAGGCTGAGCCAGCCCTGCTCCCCTTTGTTTACCCCCTTTCTCTTCCCGTCCCTCTCCCATGGATTTCCAGTCGTGCTGTGCAGGGACAGGTGAGTTTCTGGCACCCTTTGCTGTGGGTGTTTGATCTAAGCCCTCCTGCCCTGCTCTGAGGAGCCCTGCCTGTGCAGGGGCTGTTCTCCAGCCTGGCTCTCACAGGTTTGGAGGTGCAAAAGCCCCTCTCAGTCCTGCTGGGAAGGGAGCAGCCTGCATTCCCAGCCTGCACTCCCAGCCTGCTCCCTGATCCAGCTGCTCTGTGCCATCACCCCTTTGCTCTGCAGAGCCATTCCCCGTGCAGAGCCACTGGGAGCTCACGGGGAAGGTTTTGTCCAGTGTTCCCATCTAAAGGAGGGTTTTCTTTGTGCCCAGCCACCCCCAGAGCCCATAACCAGGAGGTTTCCTGGTGCTGTGAGCTGAGGAGGGAACATTCTCCCTCCCAGTTTCCAGCAGAATTCCAGGGGGATGTCCTGGGACCCTGCCCGTGCTGCCTGAGCCAGGGAAACATTGGGGTGGTTATCGTAGGAAGGGAAAGATAGGGCAGGTTTGGATGAGATATTAGGGATAAATTCCCCCCTGTGAGGGTGGGCAGCCCTGGCACAGGTGCCCAGGTTTGCTGTGGCTGCCCCTGGATCCCTGGCAGTGCCCAAGGCCAGGCTGGACACTTGGGGACAGTGGGAGGTGTCCCTGCCATGGCAGGGGGTTGGGATGAGGTGAGCTTTGAGCTCCCTCCCAGCCCAAACCTGTCTGTCATTCTGTGGTTGCTGTGAATAGTTCTGAGCAGATCCCAAATTGCATTTTCAGCTCTGTTTGTAGCTTCAAGCCCTCTCCCAAGGTCAGGGTTTTTGGTCTGAGCTTGGGGCTGGGATAAGCAGAAAGTGTCCCTGACTTCCCTGGGACAGGGACCATCCTTCTCCCAGCTCGGTCTGGTTGACATTGCGAGGGATTCCTCCTGCAGAGCAGGGATGCTGCAGCTGGAGCTGGGACTCCTGCAGAGCAGGAGGAGCTGGCTGGTGCTGCCAGCCTTGGCCACAGGGACTGGGACCCATCCAGCTGTGGAATTTCCTCAGCCCACGTGCCCTTCCCTGATTTATTCCTTCCCCGGCAGCGAGTGGAGGCTTTTGCAGGGGGTGCATTACTGCAGCCTCAAACTATGCCAGCAATGCTGCCTTTGTGGGGGTTTACGAGTGGCTTGATAGGAGCTGTGATCAGGCAGGAGCAGCAGTGTGGCTCTGGGCTGGAGGGCAGCCCCAGGAGCTGGAATCACTGCTCGGGTGAACCGGAGGTGGGCTTGGGCTGGCTCATCCCCGGAGCTCTCTCCCAACCCAAACCATTCCTGCTTGCTGTGGCTGTGTTTGCTTCCCCCTCAGGGTGCACAAGCCAGTTTAAAAACTCTTCTTGTGTTTCCCTGGCGGTGTCCAGGGGGTGTGAGCAGGTTGGGATGTCGCACAGATAAGCAGAGGAGCAGCTTTTCCACGCCAGCTTTGATTTTGTGCAGCAGCCACACGTCCCTGGAGGAGGTTACGTGTCACATTTATTTATTTTGGTTTCCTTGCTGGATGTGGACAGGACAAGCCTGGCACGGGGACAAGGACTGTGGCAAGGCAGACTGTCCTTAGCACAATTTATTTTCCTCCTCCACACAGTGATTAGAGCAGCGCTTGTTAAAAGTGTGATCCCGTTTCCAGCACGGGAAGTGGGGTGTGATTGTAATGGGAACCCTGCCCGTGCTGCCTGCTGCAATCTGAAATGCAGGGAACTCTCAGAACTTCGGGCTGTGAGCCAAAGCTTGGAATTAAACCCAGGATTTGATCTGAGACCCTGGGAAAGGCTCCCAGACTGAGGTGCCAGAAGTAATGTGGATTTATAGTTTAAACCAGAGACATGTTAGCTAAATAAAAGAAGTTCAGAGTTTTAGAGTTTAAGAGATAGCAAAAGTAATTACAGAAGTAAACAAAGAGTTTAGAATGCAGCACTGTAAGTTTGTGTGCCATAACATGATTGGCTAAAAGAGCTTACACTGTAGCATGAGTCCATAAAACAAAATATTTAAAGATTGAGTCAAAACATAAACATCCTTGTTGACAGTGTTTTATTAGTCAATAACTCCTTAAAAAGTCTTATAACTAAGGGTCTTGAGACCTTCTAAACCACGTTGTAATGATTTGAGCCAAATTCCCCCTTCCTGCCTATGCAGAAGACAAGAAAAACAAACCAGATCATCCAAAACAATTCAAAAGTCCTGTCTCTAATTCCTCCTAAAATTCCCAAAGTAAATTACCACAGCTGCCTCCTCGCTCAGGGCCGTCCCTGGGGAATTTCAGGTGGGTTTTTGCCTCCTCCTTCCCTGGGAATGAGGGCAGGGATGGCTGTGGTGGGCACGGAGCAGTCCCAGGGCTGAGTGCCAGGGCTGCAGCACCCCTGGCAGCGCAGGCTGGACCCATGCCAAAGGCTGAAATCCCAGATCTGGCCGTGCCCTGGCTGTGCCAGCTCAGGAAGTGCCTCTGGTCCCAGTTCCACGCTAAAAGATGGAGTCAAAACCCTCAATATGGGATGGCTGCACTGGGAGTGCCAGGGGCATCGCCAGCCCCTGGTGGATGGGAGCTGCTGGAACCTGGCACAGAGCTGGGTGTGACCGCAGGGATTGAGCAGCACAGCACAGCCAGCAGGGTGAAGGGAAGGGTGGTTTCATCTGTAAATCCCTCCCCGCTCCAGCTCTCACCCAGCTCCCATCACCTGAAGGCTCCAACGCCCTCAGGGGCTGGGGCTGGAGAGGAGAAGGATGCAGGAGAGCTCAGAGCCCTGCCAGGGCCTGGAGGGACGTGAGGGCTGGTAGAATCGCAGGTTTCTCTGTGGCTGTGCAAGGCCTGCACAGGGAATGTGAGCTCTCAGATTTGTCTGGGCACTGATTCACACCCAGCTGTGAGGACACATCACCGCAGGCTGACAGCTCCAGGGTCAAAGGAATCCTGGAATGGTTGGAAGGGACCTTAAATCCCATCCAGTCCCGCTCCCTGCCTTGGGCAGGGACACCTTCCACTGTCCCAGGCTGCTCCAAGTTTGAGGTGGATTTTCCAATCTCAAAATATTGTTTTTGTAATTAGCATTAAGCCACAAGTGCCAACCCCCCCCCCCCCCCCCCAGCTCTGGCTTCATTGAACAGTGAAATCCTTATAACTTTGATTTTATTCTTGTTTCAGGATCATTACACCGATAAAATCAAAGCAAGCTGGACAGGGAGCAGGTCTGCCTATGTAGGTGAGTTTCCAGTCCACTCTGGTTCTTTTATTTCATGCAAAACACGAAGCAGCATGACAGGTCCCAAACCCTGGTGATTTAATTTTATTCTGAAGCAGAACAAATATAAAGACCTTGGCAGGACTGCTGACACTTTTCACCTCATTATTTTAACTGCCTGACTGCTTTTGGGTTGGATTCAGGGGGCAGGAAAACCTGCTTTTCCCACAGAAATTAAGCTTTTCCTTGTTTATTCCCCTGATAAGAGGGAATTACTTACCAGCCTGCAAATCTTCATCACTCGTGTCTTTGCTGTGCCACACGTGTTTCGTTCGACCATCAAAAAATGCAAATTATTCTATATTCCCCCCCCCATCCTTAAAAACAGGCACCTGGATAAATTCCTGCAGCCAAGGAGGAGGTGAAATCCTTCCCACCTCCCCAGCTCCTGGAGCTGAGCCCCGTGGGGCTCTCCCCAGAGCATCCCAGGCTTTATCTGTGCCAGACAAAGAATCTGCTGAAGGTCACAGAGCCTGGGGCCAGGCTGGAGCTGCCAGCACAGCCCTCTCCTGCTCTGCAGCCTGATTTTCATGCAGCTCAAAGTCTCTTTGCAAATGTCTCTTTGGAGTTTTCCCTCCTCTCCCTGTGGGGAGGAACAGGGACCTTCTGTGCCCTGCAGTTCATTGCCTTTTCCAGTGTCTTTAAAATAACACTGCTCAGATGTTTTTCAAAGTAACCTTGATCTAAAAGTCACTTTTTTGTGTGTGCTGAAGGTACAAAAAGTGAAGTCAGGAGAAATGCAGAGGAAAGCAGAAGTAGGTTTTTCCACTGCTCCTCTCCCAGAATGTGCACTGGGTTTGACAGAGTCCCACAGTGGGGGCTGCCTTTGGAAATCAAAGGGAGCTGCAGCCCAGTTTGATCAGCAGGATGGTGCTGGAATAACTTAAAAACAGGAGGCCATGGAGGAGCACGGCCTTAATTAAACACCCAGAACACCAAGTCCAATTGAAGATCTTGGGAGTTGTCTGTTTCCTTTCATTTCACATCATTAAGGGTTTTAATCCCCAATTAAGACACTGGCAACGTTATTTATAATTTAAAAAAAAAAAAAAAAAGGATCTCTAGTGTAAAATCTCTCAGTACTCTCAAGTGTAAATTCTCTGAAGGAGGAAACACCACAAATGGATGTTCTGTGCTTTAGGGGGCTTTCATTCTGTGTTTGCACTGACAGCAAACCAGGTGGATCTGCCACAATTCCCAGTTCTCATCCAGCCTCTCTCCTCAGGAGGGGATGGCAGCAGAGCTGGGCCTTGCTGGGCCTTTTGTGCTGCAAAATTGGCTTTGAAATCTGAGCTGCCTGAGCTCCCCCAGCCCCTTTGGCTGTGCTGCACCCCAGAGCAGCCCCATCCTCCCCAAAACCTCTGCAGGTCCTGCAGCTGCCAGAGGCTCCAGCTTTCCTTTTCCTGGGGCAGGATCTTGTCTGGGGAGGATCTTCCTTTCTTTCACCAAACCTAAACCTTTTCTAATGCATGTAAGATATTTGTGCCTGTAAATCTCACCTGAATCCTGCTTAAAAATCCAGTCCTGCTGAAAAATCCAGCCCTTCTCACCTGCCTAACCAGGGAGCTGCTGCTCACAGCTTGGTTTGGGGTAGATGTGGAAAAATCCTTCTTCTTCTTGATGGGAGCAGGAAGGTCATGGGTGCCCCCTGTTGCCATTTTTCCTGTGGAGTTTGCACTGTGGGTGTTGTGTTCAGGCTGCAAAGGTTAGGAGTGGCCCGGGGTGCTCCCAGAATCCTGTGGAATTTGTGTCTCCATTTGTCTCTCTGCTCGCTGTGTGGGGAATAAGGATTGTAAAATTCCAGAATCTGGGTTGGGAGGTCCCTCAAAGCCCACCCAGTGCCACCCCTGCTGTGGGCAGGGCCACCTCCCACTGTCCCAGGCTGCTCCATCGTGGCCTTGGACCCTTCCAGGGATGGGACAAAAGCACCATCAAGAGAGAACTGACCCAAAAGCATCTGGAGTCCCTGCTTTGCTCCACCCTCAGTGTCCTGTTTTCCTGCTGCCCAGGCCCATTTCCATTCTCTCTGGCAGGAGGAGAGGGTTCCAGCCCCGGAGCTTCCACTGGGTGTCAGCACGGCCCCGCTCAGAGCCCTGGGCTTTCCCCTGGGCTGCTGGGAGGAAGAACCAGGCAGGCAGCGTGGCCGGGGCAGGGATGGGCTGCTGGGCTGCAATTCCTGCTCCCTCCCTTCCCTCCTTGCCCAGCAGGAGCAGTGGGACGTGCCTGCCTGCTCCCAGTGCTCCCAGTGCTCCCAGTGGAGGTGCCAGTGGGGATGGGATGGCACCCAGCCTTCCCAGAGCCTGTGCTGCAGGCACACAGCTCAAGGTGCTCCCGTCCACACAGCCCTTCCACTCTTTTTCCACCCTGAATAATCATCCGTTCTTCCCAGGTCCTTTCCAAGGTCCTTGGGCCTGCCAGGGCAAGGCAGCTCCTTGCTGGGGAGATGCAGCAGCTCCATTTGGGTTCCAGGTGGGCAGGGACACCCCTCGGGTGCTCCTTTGTCGCTCCCGCAGGGCTGTCAGGGGCTCTGTGCCTCTGCCACCCTTCCTGGCTCTCCTTGTTCCAGGTGCTGCTGTGCCCGGGGTGTGCAGGACCAGGGGGGACGCCTCAGCTCCCGCCGCGCCTCCCAATCCTCTGCAGCACTTGGGCTGGAAACAGAGCCAGGCACAATGAGGTTCCTCCAGCACATTCTTCCACTGGAGGCCTGATAAATCAGAGATCAAAACTGGGGAATGTCCCGATTGCAGAAGCTGGTGCTGCTGCTGTGGAATTGTTTCAGCTCTGTTGCTGTGGCCGGTTGTGCTCCCGTGCCTGCTCAGAGCTGAGCTGTTCATTCCTGCCCCCACCTTCAGTGCCAGCAGTGGCCTCCTGGCTTGGACTGGGAGCACTTTCAGGTTCTGCAAGTCCTGACAGAGCCTGAGCTCCCAAGGGTGCCCTGTAGGAAAACCAACCCCAGCGTTCAAGTCCTGACGGGCCCCCGCAGGGCTCCGGGGATGGGATCAGTGCAGAGCGCCCTGAGACCAGGGCAGCCTCACCCCCTCCTGCCTGCCCCTGGAGGGGCCACGGGGGCCAGCCCAGCCTCTGCCATCACCCCCTACTCCTGCCACCCCTCCAGGGGCCGCTGGGGCTCCTTCTCCCTGTTCTTCATAGGGATTTCCCTCAGCTTGGTGCCACTCCCTGCATCCCCTCTTCCTCCTCCCAACACCTTCCTGCCCGGCAGATCCCTGCATTTGCAGAAGCAAAATTTTATTCTTTTAATTCCTGTGAGCTCTGGGGGATGTGAACGGCTGCAAGGGGCAGCTGGATTTGGGGTTTTGCTGGTGTTGTTCCCGCATTGTTTGCAGGGTGGCAGCTGAAGGCAGTGGGATGAGAGCATGCCAGGGAGGAAGGAGGGAGCAGAATGGCAGCAGCCAGAGCCTGTGTCAGTGGTGGTGACAAACCAGACCCAGCTTCAAAGTCTTCCAACAAACAGCAGGAAGTTTGCAGGACTGGAAATGGTCACTTGGAAACCTGCAGCACTCGTGGTGGAATTACTGAAACCTCGAGCTCAGGGCTGGGGGCGAGCTGGGAGCAGCAGCTCTGAGCTTGTCCAGCTCCTTGTTTCCCTCTTTTCCCCCCATTCCTGTGTATCTTAGAGAAGTGGGATCATTCCCAGGGTGGAGATTTGTTTCTGGTTTATCGGGCAGCAGCATCCAGACATTTCCGGGCTGGAGCTGCTCCAGCCTGGATTCCATGGAGCAGCTCCATGGATTCCCAGGGACCTGCAGGGTGTGCAGGGCCAGTGGGACGTTGGGAACACCCCGTGTCCTTTTCCTGCCCTTTCCCTGGCGAGTTTGGCACGTCCATCCTCCTTCCCACCCTGCCCAGCCGGGCTCCAGTGGCTCTGCAAGGGGAGAGCCCTTTGGAGCCTGCATTTGCAGGTCAGCTGTAACTTTAGATCCCTGCTGGCAGCCCTGGAAAACAAACCAGGGGCTGGAAAACCAGGGCAGGAAAACAAACCAGGGGCTGGAAAACCAAGGCAGGAAAACCAGGGCTGGCAGGGTGTTACACTTGGAGGTGCTGTCCTTGTCACTGGTGTTGGTTTGTGTTTTGCCCAGCCTGCTCTGTTGATCCAAATTCTGAGTTATTCACCTCAAAATCTGCTTTATTTCAAAAGAAGCAGTTACAAGACACCTCTGAGGGTTTGCCCTGCTGCCAGCCAGGCTCTGCTGCTCCAGTAGGAGCTGGCTGGGTGTAACTGGAGCAAACTGGGAGCTGTGTTCCAGGCAGAGCTGCTGGGATTTCCAGCAGATCCCCAGCCCTGCCTGTGCAGGGCTGATTTAATTACCTTTCCCTCAGCAGGTGCCTGACAAGTCCTGGATCTGAGAGAGTAAATAAGACAGTCCAGAGTTTAATTATCCCACTGGAGCTGGGCTCTGGCAGGCAGCCCAGGCGGATCTGGGGATCTGCTGCATGGCAACCTCATTACCCAGAGCCTGGGGAAAGGAATGGGGCAAGGCCTGGAAGAGCAGGGCTGTTCTCTGCAAGAGGGGCAGCTCCACCTGTCTGCAGGTGTTTTGGGACAGGAAAAGGTGCAGGTGTGGCTGCAGGAAGTGCACTGCAAGTTTCCCGTGCTTTTCGCTTTCCCTGGCGGCGTGGCTGGTGGGAATCCTCCTGTGCAGTTTGCAGTGGGTGAATGAGAAATAAACCCTTCCCTGGCAGGGCGGGCAGGCCTGGCACAGGTGCCAGAGCAGCTGTGGCTGTCCCTGTGTCCCTGGCAGTGTCCCAGGCCAGGCTGGGTGGGTTTGGAGCCCCTGGGACAGCGGGAGGTGGCCCTGCCATGGCAGGGTGGTGCCAGGGAGGCTGCTCTGGGCCCGATCCTTTGTCTGCTTTTAGGCTCTGAGTCAGACCCAGGGGAGAGTTGCAGCCGTGCCTGCAGCTGCTCTGGGCTTTGGGAATCTCTGTCCCCACCAGCCCGGGCCCTGCTCAGCTGTGTCACAGCCAGGGCACCGAGCTTGTCACCAGTGTCCCCACAGGGAACCCCTCCTGCCTGAGTCACAGCAGGAAATCCTGCAATGCTTTGGGCTGGAAAGGAGCTGCAATCCCCCCAGTGCCACCCCTGCCAGGACAGGGACACCTCCCACTGTCCCAAGCCATGTCCAGCCTGGCCTGGATCACCAGCCACGTTTTGGTTTAGGTAGTGAACAGAAAAACTTGTTGAAAATTCGTTTATGGTGCATTTAGCACAGAAGGAGGAGCTGGGACACACCAGAGATCCCAAGGGAAGGTTTTGGGATGGGGGAGGCTCCCAGGGCTGCCCGCTGAGCACCAGGGATCATTTCCTAGAAATCAGAGCTGTGCCCTCTCCAAATGAGGGATTGTTTCTTCAGGGAGCAGCTTCTTCTCCTGGCACATCCTCCTGGCCCAGCAAACCCTGCCCAGGGCTCTGAACCCCACGTTCTGCAGAATTCTGGCACCTCCAGTTCAATCGGGGGAGTCCTGGGGTGCCCTGGGAGAAATCCCATGGCTGCAGCAGCCCAGATGCATTGCCAGAAGCTGGGAAGGAAAACAGATTTATGGGCAGCTGACCTAGTTGCTGTAAATCTCCCTGCAGAAGAGGTTTAGTAATCTTAGGAGGGCTATTAAAGCTCCTGTTTGTTTGGAGATGGGCAAACGCAGCAATTTAATTTTCAAATCTTACGGTTTGGCTTGTTTTGGTTTGGTTTGTTTTTTTCCAACCATCTAATTTATTAACAAAGCTAAGCAGCTGGGAAAATAAGCACTGGAACTTTCCTAAGGAGGTCAATCCATGTGGGGTGGGAAGGGATCCAGAGACTCCAACAGCTCCAGGGGCAAAAGGGGGTTTGGGGCTGGGGAGGGAAGGCTGAGTGTGGCCTTTCCCCAGTTAAATGAGAGGATAATCGTTTATCATTTAATTCTGCAACTTTTTTAACCTAAAAAAAAAAAAAAAAAGGTACGAAAGTTGGAGGAATCAGCAGCTCCTGAACTGCCCTCTCAGAGCTGCATTTGTTACTGGACAAAAATGAATTGCTGTGTGTTGGGTTTTTCACACTGCAGGTTTTGAATGTTGTGAGGGGGAACTGCAGGGGCTGGATGGGACTTTGGGCTCCATTTGTGGTGGATTTGTGCTTTGTGTCCTGGTGAAACAGCTCCTTGTTTTATCCCAGAGAGGGATTTGGGGCTGCATGGGCAGGGTCCCTGTGGAACCCAGCAGTGCCTGTTGGAGTTTCCTGCTGGGAAAATTCATTTTTTATCTCAAGGGGCTCCAGGAGAGCTGCAGAGGGACTGGGGACAGGGGATGCTGCCAGGCCAGGTGAGGGAAACCTGAGCCTGCAGGGGCTGCTGCAGAGGGCACGGGGCTGGCTGGGGGCACACACAGGAGGGGACACACGGGAGCTGTCACACACCTGAGGGGCTCACACACAGCTCCCCTCATCTCCTGGAGCTGGGCAAAGCCAGCAGGGCCCTGCTGGAGCCTGCTGGGACACAGGACAGGGACACGGGCAGGGCTGGGCTGGAGATTCCCGCAGACATGGATAATTTGGAATCCCACACTGGTTTGGTTGGGAGAGGACTCAGAGCCCACCCAGTGCCACCCCTGCCATAGCAGGGACACCTCACGCTGTCCCAGGGTGTCCCAGTGTCCAGCCTGGCCTGGGACACTCAGGACTAAGGTGGAGAACCAGCCAGGGGTGCTGGGTGCTGCCTGTGCCAGGGATGGCATTTCTATCAGCCAGGGGTGGCATTTCTGTCAGCCAGGGATGGCATTTCTATCACCAGGGATGATGTTTCTATCAGCCAGGGGTGGCATTTCCATCAGCCAGGGGTGGCATTTCTATCACCAGGGGTGGCATTTCTGTCAGCCAGGGCTGGCATTTCTATCACCAGGGGTGGCATTTCTATCACCAGGGGTGGCATTTCCATCAGCCAGGGGTGGCATTTCCATCAGCCAGGGGTGGCATTTCCGTCAGCCAGGGGTGGCATTTCTGTCAGCCAGGGTGGTGTTTATCCCCAGAAAGGTTTTCCAGCCCTGGCACAGCTGAGTCCCCATCCCTGGAGGGATTTCAACCCCTGTGGATGTGGCACTTGGGGACCCAGGGCAGGGTGGCCTTGGCAGTGCTGGCCACGGTTGGACTGGATGGTCTGATATGCCAACCCCAATACCCTGTGGTTCCACCCTGGCTCACTCCTCCGTTCACTCTGCAGGGCTCAGGAGCTCGTCCCCTCTCCTGGGGCAGCTTTCAGGGATGTTGTGGCTCTCCAGGACCCTCTGGGATCCCTGCAAGCCCAGGGGGAGCTGCACAGGGGGGATCCAGTGGCCCAAGCTGTGCCACAGCCTCAGAAACCTGCACAGAGTGGGAAATGAATTTGTGAGAATTCTCAAACATATAAAACAGCTTCTGGTTGTGTGAATTGTAACATCTGTGTTGTCTCAGCCTTCTCATGAGACTGGAAATGGCATGAAAGTTTTTACACCACCTCTCAGCTGCCCCATCTCTGGGTCAGAAAGGGCCTAACCTGAGAGCCCAGCAGCTCCGTGCCTTTCTCTGGAGCGTGTTTTGCCTCCAGAGTTGTTTTTTGGCCGATTGCTCCTGTTGGATGCCACAACAATAACCTTTCAAAACCCCTTTTTGCAGCGTGTGTGGTGGCTGCCTGTGTGCAGCAGCAGTTCAGGGCGCTGTGCTGCCTGCTGCAACAACAACCCCCGTGTTTCCCTGCAGAGCCTCCCTGCCCCTCTGAAAATGTCAGGCAAAACGGCCACCACGAGCAACAACATCGCCCAGGCCCGCAGGACCGTGCAGCAGCTGCGCATCGAGGCCTCCATCGAGAGGATAAAGGTGAGCTCAGGGGGTTCTTCCTCCTCCTCCTCCTCCTCCTCCTCCTGGCTGCAGGACAGGGACACTGCACAGTGTCTGTGTGGGTCTGGTGGCTTTGTGCACCCACACCTCAGTGTTTGCCTCCTCAAAGCTCAAGAATTCCAAATAAATAGCAATAAATAATAACAAATGGTAGTTAATAAAAATAAATAATAAAAATAAATAATTAAAATAAATTTATTAATAAATAATAATAAATAATAAATATTAACAAAAATAATAAATTATAAATATTAATAAGTAATAATAATAAATAATAAATAATAAATTATAGTAAATAATAGTAAATTATAATAAATGATAATAAATATTAATAAGTAATAATAAATAATAAATTATAGTAAATAATTTAATTTATTGATACTTAATAATAATATATAAAGATGATAATATATAAATAATATAAACAATAATAATATATAAATAATAATAAATTATAGTAAATATTAATAATAAATAATAAATTATAGTAAATAAAAATAAATAATAATAAATTATAATTAATATTAGTGAATGATAAATAATATGAAATAATAAATAATTTAATTTATTGATACTTAATAATAATATATAAAGATGATAATGTATAAATAATATAAACAGAAATAATATATAAATAATAATAAATGATAATAAATCTTAATAAGTAATAATTAATAATAAATTATAGTAAATAATAATAAATGATAATAAATGATAATATTAGTGAATGATAAATAATATGAAATAATAAATAATTTAATTTATTGATACTTAATAATATTATATAAAGATGATAATATATAAATAATATAAACATGATAATATATAAATAATAATAAATGACAGTAAATATCAATAAGTAATAATAAATAATAGTAAATAATAATAAATAATAATAAATGATAGTAAATATTAATAAGTAATAAATAATAAATTATAGTAAATAATAAATGATAATTAATGATAATTAATAATAGTGAATGATTAATATGAAATAATAAATGATTTAATTTATTGATACTTAATAATATATAAACATAATAATGTATAAGTCATATAAACAAAATAATATATACATAATATAAACAAAATAATATATAAATAATAATATATAAAATATATAAAATATATATATTAATATATATAGAAATATATATTTACATATATATTAAAATTATATATAGAATATTTTATATATTTATAAAGTATATAAAATTATTTATTAATAATAAATAATAAATAATAAGTTGTAGTAAAACAATACATAATAATAAATAATAGTGAATAATAATAAATAATAATAATAAATAAAAAAGTAATAACAATAATGAAATTTATTAATAATAAATAATAATTAATAAACACACTTCTTGTAGATAATATCCCACCCAATATCCCATCTGGCAGTGGGAAGCTGTTCCCCCTGGTCCTGTCCCTCCAGGAGAGATGAAAATCCCCCTGGAATTATTTTGAAGCCCTGTGGGAAATAGATTTGTAGAGAGTTCTTAAAGCCTGACAGAAGGTTCACATAGTGTGGATTTGTATGTAAATGTTGAGATAAGAAATGTTGATTTAGAAATGGAATAGGATAGATATTGTTGAGAGAGAAATGGAGCTAGAAACAAGTTCTAAAGGGTGGTTTCGTAAATAAGACTAGATACTTTGGAGAAATAGAATTATGAAAGATGGATCATGAGGATGATTTTAGATTATTTGCTTTAAGGTATTTATGGTATGGTAAAAGTGGATAGGTGAAGAAGCACTTAGGATGTATTGTAGTTGGGAAAGGGCTGGTTTGTGATGATGGTGGTGTGATGCCCCTCCTGTTTGCAGAGTCCTGTGGGAGCCAGCTGGAGCCTTTCCCTGCCTGGTGTCACAGCAGCCCCAGGGAGCCCAGGCTCCATCCTTCCCCTCATTCCCTGGGGATCACACCAGCAGACAGAGCCCTGCAGAACGAGTGCATGCCCAGCACCTCTCCCACCCCACGAGGCTCCCTCCCAGCCCTGAGCCCCATTTTGGTGCCATTCCCATGGCAAACCCCATTTTGTGCTGATTTCCAATGCCCTGTGCCCCATTTTGGTGCCATTCCCATGGCAAACCCCATTTTGTGCTGATTTCCAATGCCCTGAGCCCCATTTTGGTGCCATTTCCTTTGTGCTGATTCCCTGAGCCCCATTTTGGTGCCATTCCCATGTCAAACCCCAATTTTGCCGATCCCTGTGCCCCATTTTGGTGCCATTCCCATGTCAAACCCCATTTGTGCTGATTCCTCAGCTCCATTTTGGTGCCATTCCCATGTCAAACCCCATTTTTGCTGATCCCTGTGCCCCATTTTGGTGCCATTCACATGTCAAACCCCATTTTTGCTAATTCCTCAGCCCCATTTTGGTGCCATTCCCAAGTCAAACCCCCATTTTTGCTGATTCCCTTTGCCCTGAGCCCCATTTTGGTGCAATTCCCATGTGAAACCCCATTTTGTGCTGATTCCCTGAGCCCCATTTTGGTGCCATTTCCATGTGAAACCCCATTTTGTGCTGATTCCCTGTGCCCCATCTTGGTGCCATCTCCATGTCAAACCCCCATTTTTGCTGATTCCCTGTGACCTGAGCCCCATTTTGGTGCCATTCCCATGGCAAACCCCATTTGTGCTGATTCCCTGTGCCCCATTTTGGTGCCATTCCCTCGTCAAACCCCAATTTTGCTGATCCCTGTGCCCCATTTTGGTGCCATTCCCACGTCAAACCCCATTTTGCTGATTTCTTTGCCCCATTTTGGTGCCATCTCCATGTCAAACCCCATTTTTGCTGATTCCCTGTGCCCCATTTTGGTGCCATCTCCATGTCAAACCCCATTTTTGCTGATTCCCTGAGCCCCATTTTGGTGCCATCTCCATGTCAAACCCCAATTTTGCTGATTCCCTGAGCCCCATTTTGGTGCCATTCCCACGTCAAACCCCATTTTTGCTGATTCCCTGTGCCCCATTTTGGTGCCATCTCCACGTCAAACCCCATTTTGTGCCCATCCGTGTGCCCTGCAGGTGTCCAAGGCCTCGGCTGACCTGATGCTGTACTGTGAGGAGCACGCCAAGAAGGATCCCCTGCTGATGGGCATCCCAGCCTCCGAGAACCCCTTCAAGGACAAGAAAACCTGCATTTTGTTATAGGGCAGGCAGGGGCAGCCCCTCCTGCCCAGCCCCTGGGCCAAGCACCACCGCTCCCCCAGGTACCTGCACCCCGTGGGCACCCCCTGAGCTCCCCAAGGCATTCCTGCTGCCCCTGTCCCCCTTAGGAGCTTTCTGCCTCTCTGTCCTGGCCAAGGGAACGGGCTCCAGGGTCTCTGCACTGCACGGGGGGTCCTGGTGGCATTTGCCAACTCCAGCACGACCAAAGTTGCCTGAGCTTTGCAGACAAAGCAGAGCTGTGGAGACCTGATGGAATCACTGGGTTTACATTTTATAAAATTGTGGATTTTTTTTTTTTTTTGTTTTTGTTTTGGGGGGAGGGTGGGGGGGATTGTGCCTGGCACCTGTTTGTGCACAGGCACGCCTAAAGTGCATTTTCTAGCAAAATCTACCTTGCAAAATGATTGTAGCAGCTGCTGGGGAGCTCCAGGGAGCTCTGCCTCAGCCTTCCTCCTGCTGGCCTCTCATCCCAGGGCTTTCAAAGGATAGAGATGGGAATCAGGGATGCTTTCCCTGCTTTCTGTCAGTTGGAAAAGCAGAATTTCCAGCTTGGATTCTGCTGCGTTTTTTCTCAAAAAACCACCTGTGTTAGTATAAAACACATCCTCAGAGAGATGAGGAAAGAAAGAGAGGCTGGAAGTGCCCTGGCAGAGCTGGAGGAACGCTGCCCTCGCTCCCAATCCCAGCTGGGTTCTGAGCAGGGAGTCAGAACTTGACTCATTTTTATAAAAAAATCCATTTTTAAACAGGAAAAATGCCAAATTAGCTCCAGCTTGTGGTTATGCATCTATAATTGAGGGCCTTTCCATCTAGTATATATTTTATATATACACATAATAAAAAAGTCTTTCTCTGTGTGTGTATGTGTAGATATATAAACTTTATATATTAACAGCAAATTTTGAAGGGTTCAAAAATAATCCTGCCTTCAGCTGGCTGCAAATGTCCTCATGTGCAGGCAGCTGAAGGCATCTGCCAGAACCCTGCATTTCTGGGAGGATATCTGCAGGATTCATGAACCACTTGTCATTTATGTTGCACATTTGTCATTTCTATATGGAATTATAGACCCACTTTCGATAGAGAATAAAAAAATTCAACTTTGCTTGACAAATCTCTTTGGCAGAGCCCCAGAAATCAGCCTGACTGAGAAACCTGCTGATTACCCTCTGCTTGGCTGCCAATTATTTTTGTAATGGGGGTATTTTTCTGGTGGCAGGCGATAAAACCCAACGAGGTGGCTCTGCACTAATTCCTCCTCACCGTGTCTGTGTGTGTTTGTCACAGCCCTGGTCACAATTAATGACTCTGTTAATTGCTCAGCTGGGGCTGAGGGGATCCAGCTGTGCCCAGCTGCAGGGGGCTCTGGGCAGGGAAGGGGCCCCATGCTGTTGGTGGCTGTTTTCCCAGGAATCTGGGAGGAAATTGGGATTTTCCTGTTTGGTTTGAGATCCCTGGTGGGGCTGCAGGGATGTTTTGGTGTCTGCCCTTGAAGCTCGTGCTGAGCCAGATGTGAGATCCTACATGGAGATCCAGCACAGCTGCCCAAATCTGACAGTGTTTAATCCAGGGATTCTTGGTAAAGGTGCCATTTTTAAAATGCAGTGTACACTGAAATCTGGAGTGGTTGTGTTTGCACTTTGTTTTTTTGCCATCAATACCCCCTGAAAGAACAGGGGTTGTAAAATCTGGGGAATTGCAGACTCTGCCCTTGTATATTATTTTTTAAAAAGAAATTAAACCATTGCATCCGCAGGTGCTGGGAGAAGCCTGTGGTGAGACCCCACCACGGGGCATCACTGGGCTGCCGCTCTTGTCCTTGGCCAAGCTGGCTGATCTGGGGAGGAAAATGAGAATTTGTGTGCTGGGCAAGGTCCCCAGGACCCCCCATTTTGTGGTGTGGGGACACTGGGAGAACCAGAGGGGTTTGGATTCAGCCTGAGCTTGGAGAAATAAATCTGCTGCTGCTGCTGCAGTGTCCCCAGGCACAGGGTGGCACCTGGGCTGGACACAGGGACAGCAGGGACGGGGTGGCCTGGTGCTGGAGCATCCCAGGAGTGGGAGAACAGGTCCAGCCTCCCCTCCTGGCCGGGCTGGGCACACGGTGACCCGGGCTGGGGGACAGAGTGTGTCACTGCTGTCCCCAGGCAGTGCCAGCAGCACGCTGGCGTTGTCCTGCCACACGCAGGAATGCCACCTGTGCCAGCCTGGCCGTGGCATCGAGGAGCAGCTGGGGCTGCAAACAAATCCCAGGGCTTTGTAAGGAAAACCCACGCCACATTTTCCTCCCCAGGGAATGAGGATTCCCACCTGCCAAAGAGCTGCAGGAGCACAGAAACCTCAGCAGCAAAGCCCTTTTTTATTTTATTTATTTTATTTTTTAAGCTCCTGTTGTGGCAGGCGTTCAAGCAAAGTAAATAAATAAATAAATGAATAGCATTCCCAGCATTTCCTGCAGCACATGGGCTGCCTCAGCCTGTAATTGCTTGGGAGGGGCCGGGAATGAACCCACACTGGAGCTGCTCAACAGGACCTTGCCCGTGGCCAGGAGGAGGAAGCAGCAGCTGCTGCTCAGCCCCTGTGTCTGCTGCACTCGTGGAGCGATGAAAATCAAAGCCCGGGCCAAAGGTTTGATTTTACACTTTATTTCAAAAAAAAAGAAAACACAAAACAAGAACACCATAACCCCAAAAAACACTCGAATTTCAAACAATTATATTAATGGCGCTGCTTTTGCAGCCAGCTGGGAGAAGATTCGTGGTTGCAGACCAACTGCTCGAGGGCGTTTCGGTTCTCAAACCTCCAAGTATAAATAATTTCTCCATCGATATCAGAAAATAACTTATTATTATTATTATTATATATCTTAGCATAAAAACGTGAGAATTACATCCCAAAAATACAACAACATTGCTGGCAAAAGGCCTCGATTAACCTCGTTTGCTCGTTAAGGTGTTTAAAGCAGGAACTTTTAAGTGGCACTTAAGGAGAGAAGGAGTGAGGGGAGTTCTCGGAAGGGCATCGGGCTGGGCTCATCCCTGTTCTCCTCAGCTCCAGCCAAAACCCTCCAAATGACATCGGTTGTAGCTTTATTATTTTATATCTTTTTTTTTTTTTTTTTTTTTTTTTTTTTTGTCGCTGCTGTCGGGTTTTATTTTCCCTCGCGGAGCCGGGGCAGGGAGTTCCTTCCTGAGCGAGAGCGTGCGCTGGCGGCAGGGCCGGGGTCACCGCTCCGGGAGGTTGATCACCGGCTCCCACTGGTCCAGGTACCGGCTCTCCCGGCAGAAACACATCAGCTGACTCAGCGCCGGGTCCTTCCACTGCGACGCCTGCGGGTTCTGGAAAGGGGACGGCAAAAAGCTCCGGCACGGCAGCAAAAACAACCCGAGAGCGGCGCGGGGAGGGGGGGGGGAGCGCGGCACGGAGAGCAGGAGGGTGAATCATCTTAAATTGCTGGCGAGGCAAACAAACAAGTCAGGCCTGGGAGCATGTGAGGAGTTTAGCTTTGGACTCTGGGGCAGAGTAGGGACGGGGGAAAAAACAGGAGGGAGAGATAAAAGCGGGGGGAAGGGAGAGAAAAACAAGGGGAAAGAGGGAAAGAGAAGGGGGAAAATAAAGAGGGAAGGGGGGAAAGAGGAAAATAAGGGAAAGAAAAGACAGAACAGGAGAAAGAGGGGAGAAACAAAGGAGGAAGATAGGGAAACCACAGCAAACGAGGGGCGAAGGCAGCCGCTGTCCCCGGGAGGCACCGCGGGACCCCCGGCGCGGAGCCCCCGAGGCCGCGGGTTCGAGTCCCGGGCGCGGCGGTTTGGGGGCTCCGGAGCGGCCCCGGGGAGCCGGGGATGTCCCCCCGCGGTGGCAGCCGGGGCTCACCGTGACGAGCACGCAGTGCAGGTCTGCGGGCGGGTCGGGGCCCGCGGCGGGCAGCAGCAGCTCGGCCAGGCGCGCCGGGTTGCTGACGCGCAGGATGTTGATGTCGTTCTCGCAGCAGAAGGCCCGCAGCAGCGTGAAGTGGATCTGCAGCGCCGCGTCGCCCGCCTCCTCCTCCTCGGCCGCCAGCAGGCACAGCACCACGTTATCGGGGTCCCTGCGGGGCACCGCCGTCACCGGGCGCGCCGGGCAGCGGGCACCGGCGGGCACGGGCACGGGGGGGCACTCACACGTTCAGCAGCTTGGCCGCCTCGTAGACGCCCAGGGTGAGGCTCCGCTGGCTCAGCGCCTTGCTCAGCACCTCCTCGAGCGCGTCCCCCGCCTGCTCCATCCTGCGCCGGGACGCACCGGCCGTCACCGGCCGCCCCGCGCCGCTCCCCGCCCGGCCCCCGCCGCCCCCCGGCCTCACCTCCCGGCGGCGCGGCGCTCCCCGGGCAGCTCCTCCAGAGTCATCACGGGGCCAGGGCCGCTCGGGGCTCGGACAGCGCCAGGGGCAGACACCGCGCTCCGGCCGCTGCGGCCGCTCCGGCCCCGCCGCCCGAGCCGGACAAAGGCGCCCCGCGCGCGCCGCCCCGCCCGCCCCGCCAGGCCTCATTTGCATACACCGCTCCCATTGGTTCATGCAAATGAGACCACGCCCACAAAGTTGCCAAGTCCGGCCGGGCCTGGCCCTGTTCGGGACCGGGACCAAAACCGGGACAGAGACCCTGCTCTGGAGCCCACCCTGCCCGGCCTTGGGCACTGCCAGGGACCCAGGGGCAGCCACAGCAAATCTGGGAATTCCCGCCCAGCCAGGAATTCCTTCCCACTATCCCATCTCAATCTACCCACTTCCAGCTTCCAGCCATTCCCTGTGTGCTGTCCCTCCATCCCTGTCCCCAGCCCCTCTGCAGCTCTCCTGGAGCCCCTTCAGGCCCTGCCAGGGGCTCTGGGCTCTCCCTGGATCCTTCTCCTCTCCAGGTGAGCACCCCCAGGTGTCCCAGCCTGGCTCCAGAGGGGCTCCAGCCCTGCAGCAGCTCCATGGGTTCCTCTGGGCTCTCTCCAGCAGCTCCAGGTGCTGCTGATGTTGTCCCCAGGGCTGGGGCAGCTCTGCAGGTGGGGCCTCGCCTGAGCAGGGCAGAGGGGCAGAATTCCCCCTTGGATGGATGCTGTTCTCTGCTCCCACAGGGGTTGCACTCTTGCTGTGCTCAGACTCAGCCTCAGCAACTTCAAACATAGGGCCAGAGTTTGCCACAGGAAACACCGTGGCTGCCCCATCCCTGCAGTGTCCCAGGCCAGGCTGGACAGGGCTTGGAGCAGCCTGTGACAGTGGACAGTGCCCCTGCCATGGCAGGGGAGGCACTTGGGTGATCTTTATGGTCCCTTCCACCCCAAAGCAGTCCGTGGTTCTGTGATCTCTCCCTTTGCAGCTTTCCAGGAACTTGGTGCTCCTCTGGGAAGCTGCTCCCGCTCCAGATGTCCCGTGTCAGCCCTGAGACCTCCGGGCAGGGCTCCTGATGGCTGCTGTGTCAGAGCTTTCTCAGCTGCTGCACCCAGACCCTCCATCCTCCCACAGCCAGAGCTCTTTCCCAACCTGGCTGTGGGCTGGCACATTCCCACCCCCTCCACGGGCTGCATTGGGACACTTGGTGGTCCCTCACGGGGATTTTGGCAGCGTGTCCTTTAAAGTTTGGCTCGTGTCAGGGTTTTCCTGCAGCTCCTGAGCACCAGGAGCTGTTTTCCCCAGCACAGTGTGATGCTGGCTCCGTGCACCTCCTGCAGAACCCTGAGCTGGCCGTGTGGGAAATGGGGACATCACAGAATCCTGGGATGGTGTGGGCTGGAAGGGATCCCAGGGATGGTTTTGTGGCAGGGACAGCTCCCAGCACCCCGGGCTGCTCCGTGTCCTGTCCAACCTGGAACATTCGGGGTACATCAACGCGTTTGTGCAGCAGAATAAGGAGGGTTTGTTCTGTGCCCCCGCCCGGCCCTGCCCCGTCCTGCTGCTGGTGAGACCCGACGCGGCTCAAGGGAGCCCATGGCATGGGGGAAAGCGAGAAAAGCGCTTTTTGCATCAGGTGCGGGGCGGCAGATGGCCGGAGCGCCGCGGAACAGGTGGGGGCATTGTGCGGTGACCCTCCCAATTAAGTTCGCTTAATTTGCTCCATCTCTATTAGCAACTGCGGGCTCGAGGGCTCCGCCTGTGGCTCCGGCCCCGCAGCCCCATCTGTGCCGGCCCTGAGCTAAATCTGTCTCGGGTGGGGGCAGCTGGGGAGCAGCTGAAGGAGCTGCTGTCCCTCCGGGGCGGGCAGCAAAGCTCTGACACCGCGCTGGCCCTGCGCTCACACCGGAGCTCTTTCCGGGCCGTCCCGTTTCCCGGGGAGCAGCAAGGACGGGGACTTTTCCCGTCTCTCCCGTTTCCCAGTTTTCCCGTTTCCTGGCTCTCCCTTTTCCCAGTTCTCCCTTTTCCCGGCTCTCCCGTTCCCCGTCTCTCCCTTTTCCTGTCTCTCCCGTTTCCCCGTCTCTCCCGTTCCCCGGCTCTCCCGTTCCCCGTCTCTCCCGTTCCCCGTCTCTCCCGTTTCCCGTCTCTCCCGTTCCCCGTCTCTCCCGTTCCCCGTCTCTCCCGTTTCCCCGTCTCTCCCGTTTCCCCGTCTCTCCCGTTTCCCCGTCTCTCCCGTTTCCCGTCTCTCCCGTTTCCCGTCTCTCCCGTTCCCCGTCTCTCCCGTTTCCCCGTCTCTCCCGTTTCCCCGTCTCTCCCGTTTCCCCGTCTCTCCCGTTCCCCGTCTCTCCCGTTTCCCCGTCTCTCCCGTTTCCCCGTCTCTCCCGTTCCCCGTCTCTCCCGTTTCCCCGTCTCTCCCGTTTCCCCGTCTCTCCCGTTTCCCGGCTCTCCCGTTTCCCGGCTCTCCCGTTTCCCCGTCTCTCCCGTTTCCCCGTCTCTCCCTTTTCCCGTCTCTCCCGTCTCTCCCGTTTCCCGTCTCTCCCGTTCCCCGGTGCCCCGGTCCCGCTGCGGGGCCAGGCTGCCCGTGCGGGGATGTGCGGTGCCGGGGTCCGGGATGGGGCCGGACCCGCAGTTGTCTCTCTGTCAGCTCCCCGCTGGCAGCTGCTGCTGCTGAGCCTCCCTTTCATGGCCTGCCAAAAGCGGCCGGGGCGCTTCGCTGCCCCCCTGCCCTTTAATCCTGACTTCCATCATTCTCCAGGCCGGGCCTGCCCTCCCCTCCGTGTGTGGCATCACAAAGTCGGGGGGCAGGAGCTGTGTCGGGCTCTGCCCAGGGGCTCGGCTCTTCCTTCCCTCACCCCAAATGTTCGCTGGGCTGCCCGAGGCCGGAGGAGCTTGGGGAGCAAGGGGTTAACCCAGGGATGTGCGAGATGCCCGCTGGAGCCCTCGATGGGGGCGAATGTCTGGGCCAGCTGCGGAGGCGCTTCCTGCACGTAAGAACATCGAGTTGTTTAATCGCAGTTTTTGGGAACGAGACCAGCCACCGAACGGTGTCAGCGAGACGTGACAAAGCCCCATCGCCACCGGGGCTGCCCGGGGTGGTCCCGGCCCCTGAGCCCGGAGCAGTGCCAGGGCTGCTGCTCCCTGTCCCTTGGCTCCTGCTGTCCCTTTCGGGGTGTCCCTGATCCTCTCCCTTCTTTCCCTGCCTGGCCCGTCCCACCGCTGGCCCCTGGGCCATCCTGCTGCGGTAGAAAATGTCCTGGCCGTGTCCCTTTGCTGGGCCACCCCGGGCTTCCCGTGGAGCAGGGCAGGAGCCCGGGATTGCCCCAGGACCCGGCTGCCCTGGCACCACCAGTGCCCTCCAGCCCGGGCAGCACAAGAGCAAGAAGACAATTCCGCAGTTTTCCTTGGAGTCCCTCCATCCCTGGGGGAGCCAGAAGCGGGGTTCAGCCGCAGCCACCCCTGCGGCCGGCACGCTTTGGCCCTGGCCAGCCCCAGGGAAGTCTGGGCCCGCCTGGCTTTGGCTCCGGAGCTGGGCACGGTGCCAGCGGCTTTCCCAACGCCCAGGGCACGGGAATGCAGCCCAGAGCCCGGCACGGAGCAGGGCTGGCATTTCCCTGGCATGGAACAGGGCTGGCACTTCCCTGGCACGGAGCGGGGCGGGCACAGAGCAGGGCTGGCCCTTCCGTGCCACCGGCACTCCCTCCTGCCTGGCACGGGCTCCTTTGCGGGTTCCTGCCTGGGCTTGGCTCCCCAAGGGTGGCAGGGCAGGGGGCTGGGGGATGTGGGATGTGGATGTGGATGTGTTTATCCCGGCCGGTTTGCCCGCACTCAGCACATTCCTGCTGCCCTCCGTGGAGCTGGGGCACCGCTGGGAGGGAGCGGGGTCACCCTGGCTGCTGCAGGAGCTCTGCAAACAGCGAGCTGGGAGGGCTTTGATGGCTTTAAACTGCACGAGGGGAGGTGGAGATTGGAGATAGGAGGAAATTGTTGGCTGTGAGGGTGGTGAGAGCCCGGCAGCTGCGGCTGCTCCGTCCCTGGAGGAGCTCAAAGCTGGCTTGGAGCAGCCTGGGGTAGGGGAAGCTGTCCCTGCCTGCTTCCCGAGGCAGTGGGCCTGGGTGAGCTCCAAGGTCCCTTCCAGCCCAAACCACTCCAGGATTCTGTGATTTCATGGATCACCCATGTCCCACCACCCTGGCTAAACGCCTGAAATATCATCTCCTTCTGCTGAAGGGTATTTCCAGCTGGGATATCTTTTGTGAGGTGCTCCCCAGCAAGTCCCTGCTGGGCTCCTGTGACAAAGCTGTGGCAGGGACATTCCCTGTGCCATCCTGTGACAAAGTTGTGGCAGGGACATTCCCTGTGCCTGCCCTGCCATCCTGTGCTGCTGCTGCTGGCAGGGACATTCCCCTGCCCTGAATGCATTCCCCAGTGCCCTGTCCCTGCAGGCATGGGTGTTTTTTCCCCCCGGGCACGCCGGGCACACGTGGCAGCCCCGGTGGGAATCGCCCGGCCGGGCAAAGTCCGGGCTGGGGACGCGGAGAGCGGCGCTGGAATAAAAACAAACTTTTTGTCCATTCAGCGTGGGGCCATAAAGCAGCGCTGGAGTGGCGCTTCCATGGGGGAGCACTGTCCTGCAGCACAAGGAGTCACCTTCCAGCCCCTGCTGCCTGCCACAGGGAAGTTCCCCGTTTCTTCCCAGGTTTTCCTTGGCTTTCCCGGCGTGCAGGAGAGCTCCGGTGTGAGCAGAGCCGAACCAGCCCCAGCCATGCACACAGGACCAGGGAGCTGGGGTGGTTCTCAGTGACCCTCAGTGGGGCTCCTGTGGGCAGCAGGGAGCTCAGGGGGACGTTAAATCGTTAATCTGGATTGGTTTTGTCTCCTCGAAATGCAGGGAGTGGGAAGAGTGTCTGGAAAGCAAAGAGGAAGGAGCGTGAAGTCCAGGGTTTGATGATTGTTGCAGTAGAGATAATGGAACTGAGGCATGTATTTGAGAGCAGACTTAAAAACTTAAAATAAATAACATAAAAATGTATATAATGCTTATGAGACCCTATTTCAGAGCTGCCTCCAGCCCTGGGGTCCAACACGAGCAGCACCTGGAGCTGCTGGAGAATTCCAGAGGAACCCATGGAGCTGCTGCAGGGCTGGAGCCCCTCTGGAGCCGGGCTGGGACACCTGGGGGTGCTCACCTGGAGAGAGGGGCTGGAATAGAATTCCCAGATTGGCTGTGGCTGCCCCTGGATCCCTCCCAAGGCCAGGCTGGATGGGTTTGGAGAAGCCCTGCCTGGGCTTGTCCCTGCTGGGCCAGGGGCAGGGGCAGGGACCGGGCCAGGGACAGGGACAGGGACACGGATGGGACAGGGACAGGGACACGGATGGGACAGGGACCAGGCCAGGGATGGGACAGGAACACGGACAGGATAGGGACAGGACAGACATGAACATGGACAGACACAGGGACAGGGACATGAACACGAACACGGACAGGACAGGGACAGGACAGACACACTGACAGGGACAGGACAGACACACGGACACGGACAGGACAGGGACAGACACACGGACAGGGACAGGATAGACACACGGACAGGGACAGAGACAGGACAGACACACGGACAGGACAGGGACAGGACAGACACACTGACAGGGACAGAGACAGAACAGACACACGGACACGGACAGGACAGGGACAGGACAGGGACAGGACAGACACACGGACAGGGACAGACACACGGACAGGACCGGGACAGACACACGGACAGGGACAGACACACGGACACGGTCACGACGCGGGCACCGCCGCCGTCTCTCTGGCGCCCTCTGGCGGCCGCAGCGGGGGCAGCACCCGGCTGCTCCCGCGCGGGGGAAAAACGCGTTTGTTTTCTAATTTAAACATAATTTTGCAGTAAGGAAAAAGAGAACGGTGAGTCCAGCCTCAGTCACGGGATCCTGACGTGGAGAACCTGGTGGGAGCAGTGGGGCTGGGGTCTGTTTGTGCTGACCCCCCCGCTCCACTGTGGGGCTGCAGGCTGAGGGCCGCCAACATCCCAGGGAGTAACTTGGGCTGAAAACCAGAGGGAAAAGGGTGAGAAACCATCCCATGGAGAGGATGGAGGCAGGAGCAGGGTGGGATGGGGCTCAGGACATCCCATCCTGATGGCACCTCCACACCAGCAGTGCAGAGAGTGGGGAGCCCTGTGGGGGAACGTGGGGTTTGTGCCCCAAGCCCAGAAGCTGTTTGGCAGGAATTAGAGGTGATGAAACAGCAGAAAAATGCAGCAGCACGTGCCCCAGGGCAGCTGCAGGGAGCTGCTTCCTGCCTGGCCTCACGGAGCAGCAATGTCCCGTGGGGCAGCAGCAGCTCCGTGGATGTCACCGTGCCACCGGGATGTGGTGACGCTGCTTTCCACCTGCCACGGGGGGACGAGGACCTGCCACCACTTTCTGAAGCAGCACCTGTCAGGCCAATCCTTCAACATGAACCTGCAACAAGGGTGACTTATTTTTCTTGAGAAAATACACCATTCCGCCCCCCCCCCCAATATGCATAATTTTCTAATTAGGATTAGTTGGAACAAGATGGTCTTTCAGGTTCTTTCCAGCCCAACCCATTCTGTGATCCAATGACCTTGACCACGAACTTGTGCCATGGGCAGGATGGGATGCCTGCAGTGCCACCAGCCTGGGGACGATGCCATCATGCCACCAGCCTGTGGTGCTTTATCAGAGCTGTCAGCCCTGCAGCTCCCTCTCGTTCGTGTCCTTATCCAAGGCAGCAGCCGTGGGGACACAGCCCTGGGACGGTCCCTGAGCCACACGGGGCAGAGGCTGAAGCACCCAGGGCTGAATCCTCAGCACTGGGGTTGGGGAGTCCTGCTGCAAGTCCTGGGCTGCAGGCTGAGCATCTCCCGTGTGCCTGCTGTGCCTGGGCTGCAGGTTGAGCATCTCCATGTGTCTGCAGCCCAGGAGCCAGGCAGGATGGGTGGGATCCGGGTAAGGGTTCACTTCCTGGGCAGGAGCTCTCCCGAACACATCCCAAGCCTCTGCAGCTCCTCCTCAGGCGTTTTGTGTGCTGCAGAACCAGCTCCCGGATGCTCAGCCTGTGAGCAGCCTCCTGTGCACTGCCCCGAGGTCCAGCCCCTTCATTCCCCCGTAAATTCCATGGAACAGGGTGCTCAGGGTGCTCTGGGTGCTCAGGGTGCTCTGGGTGCTCCCTGCTCCTCGATATTCACCCCCTGTAAATTCCATGGAACAGGGTGCTCTGGGTGCTCTCTGCTCCTCAGTATTCACCCCCTGTAAATTCCCTGGAACAGGGTGCTCCCTGCTCCTCGATATTCATCCCCCTGTAAATTCCCTGGAACAGGGTGCTCTGGGTGCTCTGGGTGCTCTCTGCTCCTCAGTATTCACCCCCTGTAAATTCCCTGGAACAGGGTGCTCTGGGTGCTCTGGGTGCTCTCTGCTCCTCAGTATTCACCCCCTGTAAATTCCCTGGAACAGGGTGCTCTGGGTGCTCCCTGCTCCTCGATATTGCCAGCTCCGGGCTGAGGGAGCGCCCCAAGGATGCACACAGAGCCTGCCGGGGTGCACTGCACCTGCGGGATTTGGGGTGCCCTGTGCAGGGCAGGGCGCTGGCACCAGCTGGAGCTCTGGGGCACCTCCCCGGCTGCCGCCCGAGCCGAGCCGAGCCGAGCCGAGCGTGCCACAACAGCCCCGGGGCTCGTTGGGGCCCACGGCGCTCATTAGCAGAGCTGGTGCCTGTAATCAGCCTAATGAGGGGGTGTCCGGGCCCGCAGCAGCAGCAGCAGCAGCAGCAGGGGCAGCTCCGTGACCTCCTTTCGGCGCCTTTCATCCCCCGCTCCTGCGTTCCCTTACCCGGGCCGGCTCCGCCCGGGCACGCGTGGGCTCGGCCGGGGCCCTGCTCTGCTCCTGGGAATGCCGGAGTGGGAATGCCGGAGTGGGAATGGCAGATTGGGAACACAGGCCTGGGAATGCCGGAGTGGGAATGCCGGACTGGGAATGCTGGCCTGGGAACGCCGGAGTGGGAATATTGGCCTGGGAATGGCGGCCTGGGAATGGCAGACTGGGAATGGCAGATTGGGAAGACAGGCCTGGGAATGCCGGCCTGGGAATGCTGGAGTGGGAATATTGGCCTGGGAATGCCAGACTGGGAACGCCAGTCTGGGAATGGCAGACTGGGAATGCCAGAGTGGGAATATTGGCCTGGGAATGGCAGACTGGGAATGTCAGACTGGGAATGCCAGACTGGGAATGCCAGCCTGGGAATTCAGACTGGGAATGCTAGCCTGGGAATGCCGGACTGGGAATGCTGGAGTGGGAATATTGGCCTGGGAATGCCAGACTGGGAACGCCAGTCTGGGAACGCCAGTCTGGGAATGGCAGACTGGGAATGGCAGACTGGGAATGCCAGAGTGGGAATATTGGCCTGGGAATGCCGGCCTGGGAATGGCAGACTGGGAATGCCAGCCTGGGAATTCAGACTGGGAATGCCAGCCTGGGAATGCTGGACTGGGAATGCTGGACTGGGAATGCTGGACTGGGAATATTGGCCTGGGAATGCCAGCCTGGGAATGCCGGCCTGGAAATGCTGGCCTGGGAATGTCAGACTGGGAATGGCAGACTGGGAATGCCAGCCTGGGAATGTCAGACTGGGAATGCCAGCCTGGGAATGCTGGACTGGGAATGCTGGACTGGGAAGGCCAGCCTGGGAATGGCAGACTGGGAATGGCAGATTGGGAACACAGGCCTGGGAATGGCAGACTGGGAATGCCAGCCTGGGAATGCCGGCCTGGGAATGCCAGCCTGGGAATGCCCGCCGCAGGAACGGCTCCGGCTCACGGCCCAAACCTGGCACTGGTGGCAAATGTGGTGTCACCCCTGCCCTGGGGGTTTCTGCACCGGAGCTGCCGCTCCTGCTGTGCCCAGAATCCCACCGAGGTCCCAGATCCCACAGGGGCCCCAGATCCCACCAAGCCTGCCCAGGGAAGCCCAGCAGGGATAAAGGGATGCTGAGCCGAGCCCCAGGGAAGCCCAGCAGGGATGAGGGATGCTCAGCCGAGCCCCAGGGAAGCCCAGCAGGGATAAGGGATGCTCAGCCCAGCCCCAGGGAAGCCCAGCAGGGATAAGGGATGCTGAGCCGAGCCTCAGGGAAGCCCAGCAGGGATGAGGGATGCTCAGCCGAGCCCCAGGGAAGCCCAGCAGGGATAAGGGATGCTCAGCTGAGCCCCAGGGAAGCCCAGCAGGGATAAAGGGATGCTCAGCTGAGCTTGGGGTCAGTCCGTGTGCTGACACCCTCAAGGGGATCTCCCCTGTTCCCCAGGGGTCCTGCAGGCCTGTCTTCCCCCAGAAACCAAACAGGAGGATGGGGCTGGGTGAGGAGAGCTAGGGACGCTGCCCCGTGGGCAAAGAGCAGTGCCTGGGTGCTCCCAGCTGGCACCGAGGGCTTGGCTCAGTCCGTTCTGTGCCAAATGCAGCTGCAGGGACAAGAAAAGCCAAGCACTGGGGCTGGATGGTGTTTGGGACAGGTCCCTGGTGCGAGAAGGGCTGTGGGTGCCAGGGGCCTGGCATGGGGGGCACTGATCCCTGCTCCAGGAGGGCTATCCCAGCACCACCAGGCTCAGGGTGCAGCAAAGAGCCCGGCCCAGCTCCTGCTCCTCACTCTCCTGCAGCTGCCAGGTGGGAAACCGTGTCTTCCTTAACTCAGCCCTGCCTTGGCCACGCCCCAAAATAAACCTACACTCGTTCCTGCCCTGCCTCGTCCTCCATAAAACAAAAGGACCTTTTTTATTTGTGTGGCAGATGAACTCTGTGCTCCATGCCGCCACTGGAGCAGCAGGCAGAGCGTGGTGAGGGTGAGCAGGAAGGATGAGAATGGTTGTTGGAATCCTACATGCTGGAAATTTTAAACTTCCTGTGCTGAAGGGCACAGACCCACAAAAAAAAAAAAAAAAACCGTATTTGACCTGAGGCTGTGAAAAAAGCTTCCAAAATTAATTGATAACACTGGGATTATGACTCTGTAGTTTGATTAGAAGTGTGTGATATCACTGAGCAGAAGACTTAGAGTTTAGAGCTTTAAAACACAACAATATATATGGAGCAAGATAGAAGTTTTAGAACAGTAGCTAGCTGTTCTTCTTCAGGCTCCTCTTTGTCCAAGTTCTGTCCAATTCCAAAAAAGTGTTTTGGAACTGGACAGAAAAATCCACATGGTGGACTTTGAGTGATTAGCTATTGAGTTAAAAGGGAGAGCAGGCAGGATAGTAATGATGAGGGTGAACAGACAGGCTGAGGGTGATGAAGGTGAGAAGGCAGGCTGAGGGTGATGAAGAAGGAGGGCAGGCAGGCTGATGATGATGATGATGATGATGATGATGATGATGATGATGATGATGATGATGATGATGATGAAGGGGGCAGTCTCCCTCGCAGCCCCACGCCAGGCAGGGTGCTGGGGGGGGGGGCAGACAGGCTGAGGATGATGATGATGATGAAGAAGGGGGGCAGGCAGGCTGAGGATGATGATGATGATGATGATGAAGGGAGCAGTGTCCCTGGCAGGCCCATGCTGGGCAGGGTGATGTGAGTGATCAGGCAGGCTGAGGATGATGATGATGATGAAGATGAAGAAGGCGAGCAGGCAGGCTGAGTGACGATGATGATGACGATGCTGACGATGGTGAAAGGGGCAGCCGCGCATCTCTCACGGGCGCTGGGTGTGACTCAGGCCGCCCAGCTGGCAGCGATCGCGGCTCAGCATCCCGGCCCGGCCCGGCCCGGCTCCCTGGCCCCGCTCCAGGCCCCGCGGCCCCGCGGCTGCCCCGACAGGACGGGCGGGTTTGCAGCGGGCACGGAACCAGCCCGGCTCCCTGCTGGCACGGCTCAGCTCAGCTCCATCCCCACCATCCCTGCCCCGGCACCGCCACTGGGTGAGGGTCTCCTGCGCGGGCTCTGTGCCCGTGTCGCCCTGGGGCACAATGACACTTGTAGCTCAGAGGTTTCCAGTGCCCCGGGGACAGTGGCAGCCCAGATTTGGGCCGGATGGCTGCTCCGGACACGGGGCAGTGAGTCAGCCCGCTGCGAGATGGTTCTTGCGGGTCCTGGAGCTCCTGTGCCCATCCAACGAGCCAGAGCATCCCCATCACCGCTGCACCCCCTTACCCCTCTCGGAGACTCAATTCCCCCAGCACCACGGCCTGTGGGGCTGTGGGAGGGGGCCAGCAGGAGCCTGAGCTGCCCAGGAGGGGCAGTGGGGCAGCAGAGGGAGAAGCACAGCTCCCCCCACACACACAGAGAACACGGCCTGGGCTCCCCACACTCCGTGGTTTAACGTGTTCCCCTTCCCGCTGCCCACAGGCTGCCACACCAGCACAGCCAGCCTGAAATAGCGTGGCACAGGGGGAAAACCAGGCAGAGCAGGCCCTGCTCCAGCTATTCCTGTGGCCATGTGGCAGTGCCAGCGTGGGAGGTGGCAGTGGGCACCAAGCTGGGGCAGCGGCAGCACGGCTGGTACCACCCATATGTTTTTTCTTAAACACTTTTGCTGTTATTAGTGCTTTTTTTACACAATGATGTAATTAATATATTGTAGATGATTTGGAGCCTTACCTTTTTTAGTGCATTTTGGCTCAGTCTATGGCAGATAGTGGGATTGTGCTTTTACCTCTGGGGCAGTCAGTTTTAGGTGTACTGTGCACTTCTTTAGGTGAAGGCAAACTGAGGCTTGCATTTTGCTGCTAGAGGAACGGAGAAAAATGTATTGGCAATATTGATAGTGGCATACTATTTTGTTGCTTTGGACTCTAGCTTGTATTGGAGTTTTAGCGTGTTTGGCACAGCAGCGCTCAGCGGTGGAGTCACTTTATTTAATGCACGGTAGTTTACAGTCAATCTTTATTTTTTTTTTAGATTACACAGAAGCTAAATGGGGTTGTTGAAGGGTGATCTCCAGAGGCAGCTGGAGCTGGCAGGGAGGAGCAGATTCTGCCCAGACAGCCACCAGCCTGCCCAGCAGGTTCCACTGGGCACGTCCCAGTCCTCTCAGCACTGCTGCTCTCAGCTGTTTCATGGAGACATCTCATAATTCCCCCTGATTTCCCCCAGTAATGACCCTGGGAAGAGCTGCTGGGGGTGCAGAGAGGGGCTCGGGCAGGAGGGCTTGGTGCCCAGCAGGAGCTGAGCCCAGCAGTGATGAGTGCCGGGTGTGCAGGCTTCCCTCAGTCCCACAGCACTGTGATCCCTGGGCTCCTGAGCCCTCCTGAGCTTCCTAGGAGGGGAAACATAATTTTCTCCTCTTCTCTGTATTTTTAGATTGGGAAGGCAAAGCCTCTCTCCTCCAGGGCAGCTTCCAAAGGAGGTGTTTGGCCACTGCAGCCAAGGAGGCTCCCGGGTGCCCATCCCTGGGCGCGTTCAAGGCCAGGTTGGAGCACTGTGGTCTCATGGAAGGTGTCCTTGCCCATGGCAGGGGGTGGAATGGAATGAGCCTTCAGGCCTTTCCAACCCAGCCCTTGCTGTGATTCCACGATTCCATCCCCCCCAGCCCCTCCTGGCAGTGCCATTCCGCAGCTTTGGGAGCCAGGGAAGGGGTGGCTGGAGCACAGCTCGCAGGAACCAGCCCAGCTCACAGAAATAGCAGCGACAGGAGGAGCGTTTGCTGTACCCGACCTTCTGCTTTGTACGGCTCCAGTGCTGCTTCTCCAAACTAAAAATACCTCTTACCTTGGCTGCTCCAAGGAAGAACACTTGCTCGGCAGGTTGTTTAGGATTCAGGGGAAGAGAGTTCAGGCAGAGCTCAATTAGACTGCCTTAATTTACAAGCCAAGTTCTGTGTCTGCATGATTTGCTTCGCTTGTGTGTGCACATTTTAAAGCACGGTGCAATGCTGTGGGAGGGCGTTTTTTACTGCACGTACTTAGGGCAGAAATTCTGCTGTTATTCACATGTTTACAGCCCTCCTCGTAATGAAACTGCTGCCTTTTCTGCCATATTAAAAAAAAATAAAAGAGCTGGTGATGTGCTGAAATGAGCAGAATATGTGGGAGGATAAAGACGTGCGTTGCAGATCGTGGATCTCCTCGTGAGCTCTGCCTTCTCCTGCTCGTTCCTGCTGTCCAGCTGGGCAGTGCTGGTTAATTCTGGGAGCTCTTCTCGGAAGGGATCCGTGTGTGGAAGCAAGCTGAGAAGTTGCTACATTTCTCTGTGATGTATGTGAATTTTTTCTCACTCAGAAGTCGTAGCCATACTTGACTTTATTTGGAAGCAATCCCTGTATTTCCCGTGGCCCGGAATCACAGAACCATTAAAGTTAGAAAAGACATCCAAGATTATCCAGTCCAACCTAAGGGAAGACTCCTGCCAAAAAAACCTCCAAGCAACATCCTCCTTGTCCATAAGTTATTATGGCAGCCTATGGTGACAGCGAAATAACTGAAAACTCCACAAACCGGATTCATAAAGTCCAGAATTAGGAAAACCATGGTTTTGGAATGGATCAGGGACCCAGCCGGACACTTTTCCCCCTGCTGTGAACTTGCTGCATTTCCTATTCCTGCTTATTAAGCAGGCAGCTGACAGCTGCTGGCAAAGCCTGGGAATAGCAGAGGAGCGTGGCGTGTCCGGAGGCTCTCCGGGCCTCTTTTGGGCAGCAGCTCGGGAGCAGCTCCTTAGGTGGGATAGCCCTGCGTGTCCCAGCCAGAAATAGCCCTGGGAATCTGCTCCTCTGGCCGCTGGGAACGCCGGGCTGCTGGCTGGGAAAGGGGAACACACGTCTGTCCTGCAGGAGGAAACCAGCCCAGCCTTTGGTGGCGGGTCCTGGAGGATCTCTGGGTGGTTTTTGGTTTTTAATCACTCCCTCGCTGTCTGAGTGCAGACACTGCCACCCATCCTCCCCTTGGAGGCTGCAGTGGGTCTGTGTCCTGATCCAGTGTGGGCTGGGATTCCTGCAGGGCTCTGCCTATCCGCTGGGGAAAACTCATCAATTTCAACATGCCAATTAATGAGCAGATCTTCAAGTTAGGCCTACACACAGGTGACTGCTGTCCTGTCCTTGTCCCTCACGAGAGCATTGACTCTTACGTGGGTGCAGCACTAGGATCTGCCCTCGGTGTAAAGAATTCATTTTAGTTTAAGTACTTTAAAAACCCTTTTTAAATGTCAGGAACGGTAATGTTGTCTTGAGGCCGGAAGTGCCTGAAAACTGTGAATTATACTCGAGGAAAACGTTGTCTTTTGGACTTTTGACCCATGTGGCTGACTGTGGGGCCATTTTAATGCAAACAGCAGCGTGCAAGCACGGCGTGTGACACTCCAGAGTGGAGCTGGAGCTTCCTGCAGGTGCAATTCCTGCTTCCTGCTGCACGGAATGCACACCTCTGCTGCTTGTGTTCACGTGGTGAGCATCTCCCTCTGAGAATTAAACACTCCAGCCTGTTTTCATCAGAGAATCAAATGGTTTGGGTTGGAAAGGACCTTACAGACTGTCTGGCTCTACCATGGGCAAGGACACCTTCCACCGTCCCAAGCTGCTCCAACCTTGGACATTCCAGGGATCCAGGGGCAGCCACGGCTGCTCTGGGCACCCTGTGCCAGGGCCTGCCCACCCTCAAAAACCAGGAATTCCTCCCCAATATCCCACCTGGGAGCGGGAAACCATTCCCCTTGTCCCGTTTGGTGTGTGCTTAACCCAAAGTGTCACCCCAAACATTTTACATTGGAAAATTGTGGGGTACTGAGCAAATATCAGCAGCACAGGGGAGCCCCTTGGAAAGCAACAAAAGGCAGATGCTCTGCCTCCCCTTGGAGCTGCAAATCCCAGCCCTTGGAGCCCATTTCCTGAGCAAATCCCCTCCCATAAAGCTGCTGGTGCCATCTGGCAGGAGCACGTCAGGGATCCGAGCGGGAATTGTTGCTGTTTTGTCCCTAAAATGTGCGTGTGGTGCCATGTGCCTCATGGGGAGCCCAGGCTTTTCCTGGGAATGTCCTTTCCATTAGGTGCTGCGTGGTGCCCTCTGATTCATCCCTAAAAGGCTTTGGGAGAACGTGTTCAGTCCTTAGGGTGTAATTTATGGGGATTATTCATATCCCAGAAGGGGGGGAGCTGCTGCAATCCCCCTCAGAGTCACCGCAGGAGGGGATTCCTCAAAAACCTTCCCAAAAGTGAGCACGGGGAGCTGAGGAACTGTAGGGAAACATAATACATAATATATAATGAAGAACAATCCATGAAACAAAAAAATTTTTTCATTTATCTGAAGAAACTGAACTCAAACCCCCAAGCTTTGGCATTTTCCAAACGCCAATTTTAAGAAACTAAACTTTGGAGTTTTCCAAACCAGTTAGTGTTGAGTCTTGAATTTATGAGCAATACGCATCCAATAACTGAACAAATGCAATTAAATTAATTTTTAAAGCAATTATTTCAAGCTTCTTGGAGCAGGCAAAGCAAATATTGGAAATAGCATCCTTGCTGAGGCACAAAGTTTATTTTATGACAAAGCGCCAAAGTGTTCTGATGACTTAGAGATATAAACTGTGAGCAATCAAATTGTGTTTTGAAGGACAAGTCAAATATGTGCCTCTTTATTATGGTTTTTTATATATTATGTTTTATATTGATTTCTTGATATAATGCTTTTTTGTTATAATCAGATACTACTATATACATATTATAATATATCAATATTATAATAGTGGTATGCTGATCTATAATTACATCGATATGTTACTATTAATATACAAGTTATTATGTTAGTATTAACATCAAGTGTGCATTGCATGTTATGAATTATGCATGATGGATTGTTATTACATATGATACATTACCATAGATATTATAATGTACTATACATTACATATTGTTATATGTAGAAATATACGGTATTTATTTATACTGTATATTGCTATATTGATAACATGTATGTATTAATATATGTAATATATTAATATGTATTAATACAGCTAATATGTATTAATACCACAAACATCTACCACCTCCACTTCACACTACCTGCTACCCTCGTCCGCTAATTAGACGAGCAGAAATGCCCACGAAAGCGGCAAATCTTATCATAACTTTCAGATCAAGGCCTGGAAATCAACTTTTATTAGTTAATAACGCCAAATCTTTAAATTCCGCTTTATTTAGGTTTTATTTCTGAGGGACCCCTCACGAGGGAGGTACCACCGGCGGGCGAGGCGCGGGGGTCAACGGGGGAGGCGGGGGGGGACGCGGGGCGAGGCGGAGCCCCGCCCCGCGCCCCCGCCGCCTCCCCCGTCGACCCGTTCCCCCCCGTTCTCCCCGATGGTAGAGCCCACGGCGGGAAACCCCGCGCCCGCCTCACACAATGCGCGCGCAGTTCGCGGCGCGGCCGCTGGCGGCGCTGCAGCGCCCGCCCCGTGGGGGTGCCCGGATGTGGCCGCGCCGGAAGAGAAGCGCGTCTCCTCAGGGCCCGCCATCTTGTGCGGCAGCGAGCAGGGCGCGGGGGGCCCGGTAGCATCCGCGCAGGATCCCACCGACGGGGGCCCATCATGCCCGGACACCTGCAGGAGGGCTTCGGGTGCGTCGTCACCAACCGCTTCGATCAGCTCTTCGATGACGAGTCCGACCCCTTCGAGGTGTTGCGCGCGGCGGAGAGCCGGAGGAAGGAGAGCGGCGGCGGCGGCGGCGGGAGCCAAGCGGGCGGCGGGGCCCGCGGCCCGGCGGGCGCCCAGAGCGGCTCCTCTGGCGGGGCTGGCGGAGCAGGCCAGGCGGGCGGCGGCGCGGGCAGCGCGGCCAAGCAGCTGCGCAGGGAGTCGCAGAAGGAGCGCAAGAACCCGCTGCCGCCCTTCGCCGGCGGGGACCGCCGGGAGGATGGCGGGGGCCAGCCCGGAGCGCCGCTGCGGAAGGAGGGTGAGCGGGCCGGGGGGTCGGCGGGGAGGGTCGGCCGGGCCGCACGGAGGGGGCCGGGGCAGGGCCGAGCCGCACGTGGGGCCGCGCATGGCGGAGCCCGCCCGGGGCGCCCGCGGGGCCGGCGGCGGCGGCTCCGGGCTCGGCCGGCCCCACGTGTCCCGCGGCTCGGCCCGCGCAAAATGGAGTCGGGCGTGCGGGGCGGCCGGGGCTGCCTCGGTGCCCGCGGGAGGGAGAGGGGCAGCGCGGAATGGGGAAGGCCAGCCGTGAGGGGAGTCGCGGGGTGGCTCGCGTTGGAAGGGATGTGAGAGGCCATCCCGGTCCATCCCTGCCACAGGGCACCTTCCACTGGCCCAGGCTGCTCCGAGCCGCGTTCAGCCTGGCCTTGGGCGCTTCCACGGATCCCGGGGCAGCCACAGCTGCTCTGGGCACCCTGTACCAGGGCCTGCCCACCCTCCCAGGGAAGAATTCCTTTCCGATATCCCATTTAAACCGGCACATGGAATCGTGGAGTGGTTCGGGTTGGAAAGGCCCTTCTCGTTCACCCCATGCCATGGGCAGGGACACCTTCCACTAGGCCTGGTTGCTCCAAGCCCCGTCCACCCCTGTATCCTGAACTTGACTCGTGTTTCATGGGCTCCGATGGATTTTACAGGATATCTGGAAGTTCCTGGGCTTCCCGAGATCCGTTTGGGTCATTTTCTAGGGGAACAGCGTTGATAGCCATCTTCTTGTTTTCATCTATATTTAAATAATCACTTGCACGAGTTCTTAGTTTCTCTAAATTTTCACGACGTCTTACATGAAAAACTTTGGGAAAAGGAAATGAAAGCACAAAGAGACTGAAGAACGCGCTTTGGGAGCTGGGAGGCCGGGCCCCGCATGGACAGGGAGGGATGTGGGCACATGGCGTCCCGTGCGGGCAGCGGCTCCACCGCGCCCAGGCTCCAGCGCTCGGCAGGTGGGTCACAGCTCGGGCTCCAAGGAATCCTTGGAAAAAAACCCCCATCGGAGCGTGGTGGCAGCAGGTGACGTGGGAGCAAGGGAATAAATAACAGGTTAAGTGCAATTTCAGCAAGCTTTTCACAGAGCGCGATGCTACGTGAGAGCATCTTAAGTGCTTCCCCATTTATGTTACAAAGTGGTTCTGATTCTCCACTGGTTTGCGCTGTTAAAAAAAGAAATAATTTTAGTATGTTATTCGTTTTGGAAAGTGGGTGTTGTAAATATTCGAAAGCACCTTGTGAGAAGACGAATTTAGGAGCGATGTTAGAAATGCTCTTTGCTTGTGGATCTCGCGCTCAGTAAGGTTAGGAGTGTTTTCTGTGTGAGGGATGCAATGGTTTTTCTGGAGTCCCAGTTCGCCAAGCCAGTGTCCTCTGGAAGCCTTAGCGGGGTGCAGGATTGCCCCACGAGGTACACCTGGGACACCGCAGAGTCCTCGGCACCGCAGGAGGAGGGCTTTGGGCAGCCCCTCTTCCGATTTTCACAGCTTGTTTTCAAGAGCAATGTGAAAAATAACTATTTTCGTGGTTTGTTGTGGTAGTGAAACAGAGAAAGTCGGAGCTGCTGTTGTAGCAGTGTGGTAAAAAAAGTCAAGTTTGAAAATGTCTATTTTTGTGCGTGGCTGTTTTTGCAGTTCTGGCATCATAAAGGTGCTCGATGCCAGGGTTTGTTTCCTGTGCGAATGTATTTTAAGCTATTCCACTGCTCCATAAGGCTGCAAGTGATTTGCCTGCTGAATTAGCAGTTCAAAGCTTGGCGATGCTGAGAAATAACTCGTATTTTGGGTTAGGCTTCAGCAGGAGCCGGGTTTTTCTGAGTGCAGGGCGTTGAACTCGAAATTCAAAAGCCGTGGCTGTTCCATTCCAGTTCTGCAGCATGCCTGCTCCTCTCCCTGCTTCTCCTGCTCCCGGGGGATGCCCGTCCCCACTGGAGAGCCCTTCTCCCAGTGCAGCCCGCTGGCTTTAACCCCTTGCTTCCCCAGGGAGTCGGGAATGCTTGGGGAGCTCCGTGTGCCATGCAAACTTCATGTTAAACACGGCTTGGAAGGTGAGGGAGGCATTGTTCATCTGGGTGTGTTGGCTTGGATATCATTACAACTGCAACTTTTGTGGCCCCACCCAAATTTGACATTGCTTGCTAGGCAGGAACTCGATTCTTTAAAAAATAATTAAAAGTCAGCTTTGAATTTAAAAGCTGGTTTGTTAATTTTGGAGCCAGGGCTTTGGCAAGAAAACGGTGTTTGTCCTCATCTTTTAAAGAAGAGTAAACAAGGCCTTTCACATGAGTGCAAAAGAAAACTGTGTTAGATCTTTGAGAGGGCTTGGTAGAGAAGAGAATGCCCACGGGAGGTTTTTATTTGCAATAAAAACCCTTTTAGGAGGCCTAGGCAGGGAGGAAGAAGGCTGGGCTGCTCGGTGGCACTGTGGATTCTCAGCTGTTTTGAGGAGTGCACCAGAAGGAGAATCTTTGTCAGGGAATGTTGGGCTGGGAGGATCCATGTGGGTGAGGAGCTGGGTTAGTCACTGACCAGCACCTGCAGGTGACACCTCTCCAGGACAGGTGGTGGCACTGCTGCCCAGAAGAGTTTCCAAGAACAGAATCACAGGATCATTCAGGTTGGAAAGCACCTCCAAGACCATGGGGTCCAGCTGTTAGAGCAGCACAGGATGACTGTCCTAGGGAGCACAGGATTGACTGGTCCTAGGGCCAGTGAGGTGATGCTCGCTTTGTTTGGCTGTTCTTCAAATGAAACCCACTTGTTTTACATGAAAAGCACCTTTCAGTGGAAAAAACCAGTAATAAAATCCTGCTTACCTTCATCTTTGTTTGAAAGTTGACCCTGTTGTTTCATTAGAGATTACCTCAGTTCTCAGTCAAACCCAGTTTGACATCCTGGGTAAAACAGGGACTGAGAAGAGTCAGGTGGGAGTGGGGCTGCTCAGTTAGTGCAGCAGTAAAACTTCTCTTCCCGCTCGTTTGCCCGGGGCTGGTATCTGTCCCCAGCACTGCACATTCCGTTGATGTGTGTGGCCTGATGTTGCAGGGATAAGGAGGATTGGCAGGAGGCCTGACCAGCAGCAGCAGCAGCAGCAGCAGGGCGAGGGCAAACCCATCGACAGGAGACCCGAGCGACGGCCTCCCCGCGAGCGCCGCTTCGAGAAACCCGCCGAGGAGAAGGGCGACGGAGGAGAGTTCTCCGTGGATAAGTAAGAGTTTGTCTTGCTCATTAACAGCTTTCCTAGCTCTGACAGGCAGGCTGTCCTGCCTTCTGCTGCTCAGGTAAAGAAGCTGATTGAATTCTTGTCATGCAAGCGATAACACTTCCCTTTGCCATGGTTTTGTTTGCAAACTTAAGTTATAGGCTGGGAGTGATATGAACAGGGTCATAGGTGTAACTGAATTATGGTTTAAATCAGGATACTCACCATATTTCTCTACATCTACAGCAGATAGCTCAGGAAGGGAACCCAAACATAGCTGTTTCCTGCAGGATGAGATTTGTTTGCTGTTACAGCTGTGGCTTTAATTTGCACAGCTGACTTAAAGCCAGCAAAAGTTTGTCCATGTAGGTGTTTGCACCCTGGCTGCAGGGGCTTCAGACCTGGAAGTGGTGAAGCCATCTTAGATCTATGTGAAATTTAAACTGTCTTGAGTATTGTGAGGCAGCCAGAATTTGAGTAATGTTCAAATACTAATGTTTGAGTTGCCAAAGTTAAAATCCTTTTAAAACTAAGTTGGATAAAAGTGAATTTAGTTGAAATTTTAACATCAGTTAATTATGTAACAGAATACAGAGATTAAATTTTGGAATTTATGCCAGAAGACACAAACAAACAACAGTCCTGAGTATTTGTTTCCAGATTCTAAAATCATGGAACCGTAGAATGGTTTGGGTGGGAAGGGACCTTAAAGGGACACCATGGGCAGGGGCACCTTCCACTATCCCAGGTTACTCCAAGCCCTTCCAACCTGGCCTGGGACACTTCCAGGGATGGAGGAGTGACTTATCTGGAATTAGAGCCTGAACCCAGCTACAAACAAATTATCAAAGGAAAAACAAGTAGATAAAGTTCTCAGGGATGAAAAGGACCGTGAAGCACGCTGTACATTTTTGGAGGCCGATCACTTGACCCAGCTTCCAGACAGCAATAATCAAAGCAAAACCAAATAATTAAAATCCTCAGAGAGGACAAGAGCGTGAGATGCTGTGTGTTTTTGGGGTGCATCCTGACCTGTGTGTGTTCCCTGCAGACCCATCCTGGACCGGCCCATGCGTGGACGTGGCGGCCTGGGCCGGGGCCGTGGCCGCGGGCGCGGGATGGGCCGAGGCGACGGCTTTGACTCTCGTGGCAAACGGGAATTTGACAGACACAGTGGCAGCGATAGATCGTGAGTCTTTGCCTTTTCCTGTCCCCCGTGGCTCTCCTTTACCTCCCTGCCCCCCGTTTAAAATTGATCTTTTGAATTTCTGTGTCTGGACACTATAATGTTAACTCAGTTTTGTTAGTTCTGTTTCACATTCACATTTCAGCGGCCTAAAGCACGAGGACAAGCGCGGTGGCAGCGGATCGCACAACTGGGGAACCGTCAAAGACGAGCTAACGTTAGTATCCTGTCACTGCTCAGAAAACCATTAGCACTATGTTAATCAGCCCTAATTATGGCTTGCAGAACACCCAGATTTAGCTGCATTTTTGCCTTTGATCTCCATGGTTTTTGCCACGCTTCTGCAGAGTTTAAAACCCCAGCGATTTCTTGTAGCATAAGAATAGCTTCACTGTTCAGCCAGAGTTTTGGGGAAGTTTGGGAGGTCTTGTGCTGGTTTGGTAACAATTCTTGGTTAAAATGAAACTGTTCCACTTTTAGTAAATTTTGGTCAGAATAAGCACGCATTTTGTAATACAAAAATTCAGTTGTCCCATTGAGATCTTTTTTTAATGCCCAGATCCATTTTGTATTGGGACAGTGGGATCCTTTCAGGAGGGGTAGTAGGAAGCATTGGGGAAAACCATTAGTTAAGTGAAAAGCATAGAATTTAAAAGGCAGAGAGAGCACCAGTCCTTACTGAAACAGTAAATCCACAGTAGATTTGATTGTTAATCTTACGTAGCTTTAAAGAGGGATGAAGTTGTAAAAAGGCCCAACTCCCACCGTTATGTAATTGCAGTGAATTGGATCAGTCAGCTGTGACTGAGGAAACGCCGGAGGGAGAGGAGCATCCGCCTGCTGATTCTGAAAACAAGTGAGTACCACTCTCTCCAGGCTCCTGGCTTACCTCAGAGGTGCTGCTCCATTCCCTTTAACTTCTGCTATTTATTCCACATCTGTTTGGCCAAACTCAGATTAACAGTGGATCATCCACAGTGCTGCTGAATGAGTCTCCTTAAAAACCTTGTGTCTGAAAATTGTTGTCTTTTAACCATTCCTTGGAGTCCTGCAGGGTCTTTCACATTTATTTATTTATTAATAATAATTTCTGATAGACTCTGGATCTTGAGATTCCAGCTTCAGATTCCAAATCCAAAAGTGTTTGTGCTCAGACTAGGTAGCAGCACCAAGCAAATGGGACAGAAATGCCAGTGGAAGGCAACTTTCTAAACTCAATTTTCCTGAACAGCCTTGGAGACTGTGTGACTGAGCTGTAGGAGAAAAGTTGTATCTTTCATTGTCCAGGCAGTTTCCAAAGTTACCTGGGTCTCTTCCCATTTCACTTGGACACTGTTACAGGAGGAACCAGGGACTGCATGAATGAAAGAGTAACCAGAGAAGCAGAAGGAGCCTTACTGATACTGAGTTGATGTAAAAATACAATATGGTAGCCTGGTGTGACTAATGTTGTATTTTAATGAGGAGTGGGCTTTGTAGAGGACTCAAAAACTGGCAAACAGAATTTTGAAGTACTTGTTCCTGATGATTCCTAAGGTGTTTGCCGTGGCTTGGTTGCCTTGCTGAAAAGTTCCTCTGTATAAAAAAAGCATCTCCACATGGGTAACTTTTTAATTGTCTGGTTTTATGTGGCTCTTTGCTCTCAGTGTTTCAGCAGAACTGTAGCATGTTTTACTGCAGTAAAACAAACTTTGGCTCGAACAAAACAAATTCTGATTACATCCCACGTCAAAAATCATTCTCTCCTACACAGTTAGAAAAAGTTGAAATACAGTTATTTTGATATAAAACCTTTGCATTGTTGTTCAAAATTAATGGCTGCCAAATGAAGACCTTTGAAATTGAGGCTTGCATGATCTTTTTGCTGCACATACACAGCATTGGTTTCCTATAAATCAGAAATTCAGTTGCATAAACACACTGAACAATGACCAGAGGCTTCCAGTAGCTGGAATATGATCTGTTATTGAGCACAGTGGTTGTGTGTTTTACTTAAAAATAGCCTTTGGCGCTAGGGAGATGTGCTGTATCTCACAAATAATGTGTGTGCAGTTGCTTTTTCAAGTTAGCTGGAAGTAGAATTTGTTTGAATATTTGTTTTTGATTCAACAAAGGAAGCAAACTATCCAAAGCTGCTTAAATTCTGGTTTTTAAAATACTAAAAAGCTTGAAAGCTGTGGGAAGAATGAGTTCTTACTGCCTTGACTTGAATGTTTATGAATAAATATGGATTTCAAAAAGAGGGGAAGGAGCTCCAAACAAGTCATGCCAGAAGCTGGGCTTTCAGATTTGGAAATAAAATTGACAGTAATGTGGATATTCGATGGCATGGGTCAATTTTAATTTTAACAGTTTGCTGTGCTCAGAGGTGGCTGAGTGTAATTTTTTTGGCACTCCCTCTAAAGGAGATGAATTTTCCTGTGGTGGATGCAGGTGTTCATATTTTCACCCCTTAACTGCTAAATCCTTGGCAAAGTTCAATTTAGACCCTGGTACCAGCCAGCAAATGGGTTTGGAATTGTATCCAGAGTGTAAATCCTCAGTTGTGACCATGACCTGCCTGAATTGACCACAGGGAGAACGAGGTTGAAGAAGTGAAGGAGGAAGGCCCCAAGGAGATGACCCTGGATGAGTGGAAAGCCATTCAGAGCAAGGATCGTGCAAAAGTCGAGTTCAACATCCGCAAACCAAACGAGGGAGCTGATGGGCAATGGAAAAAAGGATTTGTGCTCCACAAGTCAAAGAGCGAGGAGGTAAAGTGCCTTTCCATACTCTGAGCCTCCACCTCGTGAAGCTTTTGCTGTTGATGAGCATTTTTTGGAGTGGAAGCTCCATTTTGGGAGATGCTGACATGTTGTTGAAGTTTAGAAAGTGGGAGCAGCATTTTAATTTGAACTTCATTCTTGTTCATGTGAGCAACATTCTTTAGCAGCATGGAACTGCTGCAGTAGCACAAGTGGCCATTCTGACTGTGGTTGGGTTCAGGAGCTGAGCTGTGCCCTTAGCTTTGTAAGAATTGCCTCTTGGTGGGAGTTCTAGGGGAATGTTGTCAAGTCTGCTTCCTAAAAAAGGCAGCTTGTGTTATTTAGCATCTGCTCTGCAGTACACAGGTTCATGGTGCCTGCTAAGTGATGTTAGCTTGAAGGAAGACTGGTCATGCCTCAGAGACCTTAAACCCAACTGTGCATCTGAAATTGGTGGTGTGGGTGTCTCCTCACTTAGTGCTGTGACACAGACAAGCTCCTGGGAAGGCAGTTGGAATGATTTATGTGCTCCAGTGACACTCAGCGTAGCTGCTGTAGAATTGTTTTAAATTTGTAGTTTCTCATTTCAGGCATTGCATAATGTTCATTATTCTGTTCCAAGAGTGGCAAGGGGAGATGCACCAGGGAGGGAAGTGCTCTTGTTTTGTAATGCAGGGCTGTGCTAATCTTTGGTTCTAATCTTTGTTTTTAGCACTCTGTAATATGTTAAGTAGCTCACTTAAGAGATTGGTGGCAGCAACTTTGTATACTGATGGTGCTGAGTCCTTTGAAGTGGCTGGATAGTGTGTAATACTCTGTTTGCTCTCTAAAATGTACTCCTGCTTTTTCACACCTTGCCAATTTTTCTGCTGGGAGCTGGGATGTAATACAGGGTGGGGGGCACTGCTCAGAGTTCAGTGAAAGTTCCATTTCTGCTCTGTTGAGCTCCCAGTGAGGCTGACTTGGTGACAGACCAGGCTGTTCCCTTGCTGTGTGGGACATTCTTGGAGTGATTGCATGGCTGTGTCTCCTCTGAAGTGTTCACTAAATGCTGCTTTCTCTGGCTGGGGTAGAAAAGGGAATGTGAGTTACATTTCATGTTGCTGTGTGCTGAAAGAATGTGTTAAACAGAAGTATTTATGTGCTTTACCAAGATTTACTAAACCTGGAGTTCTTCAAATTCCCTCAGTCTCTCTGAATCAGATTTATTTGACATTTACTCATTTGAGAGCACTTTTTTTAATATATGAGTCTATTTGATAGTAAAGGTGATGCTACTTGTGAGAAATTTAGAGGCTAGAAAAAGCCAGACTGTATTTTCCATTTGAAAACTGAATCAGTTAACTTAAAAAACCAAAAAACAACAACCAACCTAACAAAACAACCAAGCAAAAAAACAATTAAAAAATCTGAAGAAAAACTGTGAATAATCAAATTACTGCCATGAAGACCTGACATAATTAGTAGATTGTTCTATTTAAGAGGTGAACTTCTCAAATAAACAAGTTGGATATTTTTAGCACCATCACATAAGAAGGTAACAGCCTCTTGCTGCGTAAGCATGAAAGTGAGGTATTAACAAATGTGCCTTCAAATTGAGCTGCCTTTAGCCTGCTTTATTGTCCAGCCAGCAGATGTGTCTCCCCATCTCCCTTCTTCATTGTTCCCTGATCCCATGGGAAGCAGTGTGGGGATTTGCTCTCAGGATTATAGGAGAATAGCTCTATAATGCAGGCCTTAGGAAAGCTTCCACTGCAGCTCCTTTGTGAGCAGCTTTAGAAGGCAACATGTTTTTAAAAAAACCACCAATCACCTCGTGTTTCCTCTCTTTGTTCTCTTGGATGCACTTAGGAGTCAAGAAATTAAGGTTTCTCTGATTCTTATTGGTAAGAAGGAGATGATGTGTGGAAGCGATTTGGTTTATAGGTAAATTTTGGTTTTAGCCCCAAGTCTATACTCTTACGGCTGAAAAACCCTGTGTGCCCCAATAATCTCTCAGAAATCTGAGGTGTTGTGATGAGCACCTGCATTCCTGTAGCTTGGAAACTCCTTGGAGATGCCCCAGGAGTTGAGGAAAAGGGAGAATGAGGATCTGCTGCTGCTCATCCTTGGGAAGGAGCTGTCCTCCTTTTCCTCCTGGCTGAGGGCTGAAACGCTCAGCCCTGCCTGAGGCCTGTCCTGTGTTCCCCTTTACTCTGCAGGTACTGATAGAATTAACTCAGTTCTGTCTCGGGTTCTTGCTGCTTTATTCTGACATCCAGGGCCAGCAGCAGCCCTGCTCCAAGGAGCCTCTTCCCAGGACAAGGGTTATGCCATAGCACAGAGCTCCTCTTTTTCTCTCCAGCTGATTTAGTGCCTTGAGTCTTCAGTTCCTACCAAAAAAAACAGGAATGAGTTATATTGTTGACAGATCCTGAAATTAATCCCAAAAATGGAATCCAGGGCTCCTGGAAAAACTGATACCCAGTAGAACACTGTCCCTGCTGTGCCTCTTCAAACCTCCTCACTAATCCAATCCTTCCTTAGAGGAGCTTGCACTGGGAGATTAGGAAATGTATTTTGGAAAAGAATGATTCATCTCCTCAGAGTTGGGAGCAATGACTCTTGAATGAGGACTCTGCAGGAGGATTTCCATGAGCAGTGATTCAAACATCCCAGCTCTTCCATCTCTGAGCCTGACGTGTGGCCATGCTGGAGACCAGCCTGCATGTGTGGTCTCTGCCAGGGCTTCCTGCAGCTTCTGGGCAGCCTTCTGGTGTCCATCCATCTGAGCTTTTTGTTGGTTTCCATCCACCTGAGCTTTTTCTTTGGTGTCCTCCTGAGCTTTTTATTGATGTCCATCCGTCTGAGCTGGTTTTTGGTGTCCATCTGAGCTGGTTTTTGGTGTCCATCTGAGCTGGTTTTTGGTGTCCATCTGAGCTGGTTTTTGGTGTCCATCTGAGCTGGTTTTTGGTGTCCATCCATCTGAGCCTTGTTTTGGTGTCCATCTGAGCTTTCTCTTGTCTCCACCCTTGGCACCTCCATCCTGTGCTGTCTCTGGCTGCGTGCACAGCTGCTCCCTGTGCTGCTCCATGTGCTCAGTGCCATCTGTACCAGCAGCTCCTGTGACCTGATTACCTGTTGTTCCTGTATGCAGTTGAGTCTCATTTCTCCCTTTTGTTTTCTCCCTTTGTTCCCTTTGTCATTTGGCGTGGACACACAACTGCCACCAGACAAAGGCGATGACAGAAATGCAGGGGAGTCTGCTGGATTCACATGAGGTACTGATCCTTTCTGTGTCACTGCTGATGCCTGGTGAGAGCATCAGCCCCTTCAGCAGGGAGTGTTTGGATATTGAAAACTCCCCAAAAGAAAGAGTTTTACTGAACATGGAGCTTTTCTGTCCATGCCTGTTGTCTCACTGTGCACCACCCAGCACCCAGCATGGTTTTGGTCCCCTTGCTCCTCATCCTGCTGGTTTCAAACCTTACCATAAGAGCTTCTATCATGAGGTTGTTTGGTTTTTTTTTGTTGCTGTTTTTCCATCTCTCATTGTCTGCTTTGGCTCTCTTGGTAGTTTGTTCTTAATTTTTGACAGCCTTCCCCAAGACTCTTAAGGGCAGCACTGCCTTCAAGAAGTGATCAGAAATTTAATGTTTCCCCAGATTTTTCAGGATAAGCAACTTGTTCAGGATGTCTGACTTATCACCCCAGTGATGGAAGAGGCTGAGGACAATGTGCCAAGTCTTTTGTTGGAATTTTAAGTGACCTTTAATCACTTTATATAGAGGAATCATCAGGTTATGTAGGGAATTTGCAATTGGTTGGTTCAGTGGTTACACCAAAATCAAAATGATTTTTAGTAAACTAGTGATTTGTTTTTAAATAAAAACAGCATAGGGGATGGAAATGCACAAAAATACTGCACAAATCCACTGATCCCACCACTCCTTGTAATCCCAGGAAAAGGAATTACCACATGGCTAGCAGTAGTTGGAAATAGAATCTCAGTACCCTGCAGTGATAAAAAATGAAATAGTAAGAAAGGAATTTGAAGCATCTCTGAGGTGGTGTAGTGTTTTACAGTGGTGGTGTTAGGTTTGAGCAGTGCCATGCCAGGCTGAGGTGTGGAGTGCTTTTCTTTGTTGAGACAAACTTCCTAAGTTAGGCAAAGAAATTTCCAGGGGCAGGAAAAATGAAATGAGGAGTAGTGAAGTAGGGACCAGCTGTTCTGTGGGATACATCCCAGTGGAATGTGTTGGAAATAAAGCAGCATGGAAGGGATATTTTGGATCAAATTGGGATGGAGGGAGAGGACAAGGGGGAAGGGCAGGGATAGATGGGATATTGGGAAGCACCCATGGAATCCCTGGCAGCAGCTTTGGCTCCAGACCTCTCCATCCCCTGGCAGCCTTGTGAAGGCTCCACAAATGGTAATTAAAGATCACAGGGCTTAATTGCACAATGTGTTGGCTTTGAAAGTCCGAGTGTTGTGTAACTACAGCAGAGAAGTCAATTGGAGTTGGGAAGCTTGAGCCTGCACGTGGCATTTGTGTAGGAAAAGCAGGGAATTGATGAGTGCTGTGCCAGGAGCTGGGCCTGGGAGGGGAGGAACGTGTTGGATGTTGTCAAGTTTGCAAAACACCATGGCTGAGCTGTGATAGGCAGGGTTTTACATTCTTTGTATTATCCTGGATGCCAAAAACTGCCTTGCACGTGGAAATTTTATTTGTGTAAAACAGGAGAAATAACTGCTTTAAAAACACCTGGTGGGTTCAGTGAGTAACTGAAATTTTCCAAGTTTGCTGCTGTGGGTAACTCCTGGGAGCATCTCTTGCTCCTCCAGGCTCAGCTTTCCACCAAATGCACTGGGAACAAACCAGTAAGGGAATATCCTGGCAAAAGTGCTGAGATCCACATTTTCCAGTGTCACTGCTGAGACTGGTTGTGTTTTAGCTCCCTCAGCTCCTTGTACTTGAGCTTTCTGTGCCTCATTTGCTGTTACAGTGAGTGCAGAGCAGTGAGGGATTCTTAGCAGATCCCCAGCCTTAAATATTTATCAAGGGCTGAAATAAAAAAAGTGTAAATGCTGAGGGAGAAAAATCAGGGTGGGTGACCAAGAGTGGCAAAAGAATGGAAGGAAGTGGTGGAACCAGAACACAAAATGGGAGTTGCTACAACACGAGATTCTGTACTGGCTTGGTTATAGTCAGTCTGGTCTGGGATGAGAAGGACATGTTGCTGTGGTGGAATTTTGGAAGGATTTCTCCTTGGAAAAGGAAAGGTCAGGCATTGGAAGGAGCTGTCCAGGGAGGTTTGGAGTTCCCATCCCTGGGTGTGTCCAGGGAAGGACTGGATGTGGGCTGGTGACAAAATGGGGATTGGGCACAGGTTGGACTCAATCCTGGAGGACTTTTCCAACCTCAGTGATTGTGTGAGCTCATGAATTATCTTGCAAAGGCAAAATACTTTGGTTGCTAAGAAATTCCAAGGGGAAAACCAGGAGCGGGTGATGGGGCTGTGTGGGCAGGGGCTGTGCCTGGCAGAGCCTGGCTGCAGCGCCCAGGAGGGGATTTGCTGCTGTTCCCTGGCTGATGGAGATGTGCTGCTTGCAGGCTCATGCTGAGGACTCGGTCATGGATCACCACTTCCGCAAGCCGGCCAACGACATCACATCCCAGCTGGAGATCAACTTTGGAGACCTGGGCCGCCCCGGGCGCGGCGGCAGAGGGGGCAGGGGCGGCCGGGGCCGCGGGGGCAGGGCCAGCCGTGGGGGCAGGACCGACAAGGTGAGCACCGCCCACCCGGGACACGGCCCTCACTCCCCGTCCCGCTGGCACCTTCCCGTCCCGCTGGCGTCTTCCCCCTTCCGGTCCCGCTGGCACCTTCCCTGTCCCGCTGGCACCTTCCCCCTTCCCGTCCCGCTGGCACCTTCCCGTCCCGCTGGCACCTTCCCGTCCCGCTGGCACCTTCCCGTCCCGCTGGCACCTTCCCCCTTCCCGTCCCGCTGGCGCCTTCCCCCTTCCCGTCCCGCTGGCACCTTCCCCCTTCCCGTCCCGCTGGCACCTTCCCCCTTCCCGTCCCGCTGGCACCCTCCTTTTCCCATCCTGCTGCCATCTTCCTTTTCCCCGGGGAAAATGCTCTATCAGCCAGCAGCATGTTTTAAACCCGAGTGAAAATCCTTCTGTGCCAAGCTGATTTTAAACCAGGCTGTTAGCACAAAAGGTTTGAGCAGTGCTGTCACCAAACACAAGCAAGGGAGGGTGGGTTTGTGTCTGAACCTGAGGAATGACTTTCCAGCATGGACAGGTCTGAATGTGCCATGAGCTGCCTGAGGTGGTGCCCGAGCAGAGCCACAAGTGCTGGTTGTTTTCAGCCACAGCCAGGACACTCTGTGTGCATTGTGACCTGCTGGGGGTGAGGGACTGCTTGTACAGCTGCATGTCACATCTTGAACCTGAGGAATTCACATTTCCCAGCTGGAAACAGGGCTCTTCCTGGTTTTTCTCTAACCTCCAGTGATGTTTTTCCCTTCCTTGGTGCTAAGGCATGAGGGGAATAAATACCCTGAAAAAATACTCATTGGGGTTTGGGAGGCAATATGTGAAGCTGAGGCACTGCAGTGTAGCTACAGTGACGATTTGATTTATTATGAATCACTTACTTGCCTTAAAGGCATCACTCAAATTGTTACTGGTTGGGAAATGGGCTCAGTCTGTGTGCTGTGGTTTCCTTCACACAGATTTGCTTGGTTTTGTCCCTTCTGGCAGACAGACTTCACAAATTTTAGTTTATTAGTTGGGAAGCTCTCTCCTGACAACAGTATCAGAATATTTAGGGAATTGAAATTAAACAGTGGTGGCTTGGTTTGAGTTCTTTCACTAATACTCTTCAAGAACGCTGCCATAAAGTAATTCCAGGCTTTCCTGCACCTGACTTTGTGTTGCTTTTGTTTCCTTGCAGTTGGTCAAGGAGTTTGATGTGATCCACACGCCCAACCAGGTGGGTGAGCTCTGCATGAGCATTCCCTGGGATCAGGGACCAAAACTCCCCTCCTTTTTTTGGCTGTTCCTGTTCTTGTGTGCTGAACAACTGGAGATGCTGAGCCTGTGGCTTAAGTTACTTTTTAATTCTGGTTTGTGGCCTGTGGAGTCTTAGACAAGGCAGAGACTCTGCAGCTACAGGTGTTGATGCAACTCTCATTTTAAATATATTTCTTGATAAATTAATACCATGACAAAAAGTTCCACTATCTTCCTATTCTTCTCCAAATACCAAGAGTATGAAATTCCTTATTTCTGCTCTGGTTTTTAGATGTGGTGCAGAGTCTTCCAGAAAACTACTGAGGAGATCCTTGGCTAATGTGTGAAATTTCAGGGCTAAAAATTTGGCACAAAAAATTACTTTAATCGACACCTGGTTTCTGAGTGGGAAAAATTAAACATGAAAAATTTAATTTGTGCTCCAGAAAGGGCCTTTTCAGTTGTGTCCCTCAGTAAGGATTGTCCACAGGCAAAGATCAACCCATGGCAGGAGGTTGGAATTCCGTGGTCTTTAAGGTCCCTTCCAACCCAGACCATTCTAAGATCTCTTTAAAAAGAGAATTGTGTAATAATGTTGTGCAAACATCCATTTGCCTACAGTTCCTCTCCAGATAGCTTGGATTAAAAAAACAGTATAGAAGGCTTTGTAATACTTGGAATAAATAAAAAAAGGGTTGTTTTTGTAGTGATGGCTCCATCCCCAAGGTGCTGCCACCTCTGCCTGCAGGCAGTAACTGTGTGATGTTTCTCTTTCAGTCAAGTGCTTCTGCTCCTGACGTAGATGACCCAGAGGCTTTCCCAGCTCTGTCCTAAACTGGATGTCATAAAGCCAACCCTGCCCTCGTCGGGCCTTCCTCTCCGAGGCTTGCATGCTTAAGGATCCTAAAACAACTAAGAAATTGAAAAAAACAAAACAAAAAAAAAAAAAAAAAAGAGACTGTCATTCATACCATTCACACCTAAAGACTGAATTTTATCTGTTTTGAAAATGAACTTCTCTCGCTACACAGAAGCAACAAAATATGGTAGTCAAGTTTTGTATTTAGAAATGTAATGGTAGCAGGGATGTTTTCATAATTTTTTCAGAGATTATGCATTCTTCATGGATACTTTTTTGTATTGCTGCTTGAAAATATGCGTTTCCAAACTTGAAATATAGGTGTGAACAGTGTGTACCAGTTAAAAGCTTTCCCTTCATTTGTGTTCATTTTTTTTTTAATTTAAAGTCAGCATTTTAGACTTTCCCCTTTCCCCCCACCCCAAACTCCAAACTAGGTTTTAATTATTACACACTACTTCAGTTTCCTTAATTCCTCTTTGGCAGATTTTTCTCAGCCCGTGGAATCTGTGGAACATTAATTTGGCAGGCTGTTAGTGCTGAATGGAATGAACTCCTGCAGTACTTAACTTTTAATGCTTCACTTCCAACATGGAAAACCAGTCATATTTTCATCTCTGTTGGGTAGTTTGTTTACACAAAATCTTTCTAGAAAATTGAAAGTAGATACTTGAAATCAAGATTCAAAGCACATTGGTTTATGATTCAATACCTGTGTATGGACCCAGCAATGGGTAACTGGTCTGAAAACCAGGTTTTTAAAATTCCTGTATCCCACCTTGCACTCCCCCTCTGGACCTTTATTTCCTCTTCCTTCCCTTCAACAGAACAAGATACTTTTTTGGCAAAAAAGAAAAAAGAGTTTTTTAATGACCTTTGCTTTTTGTTTGAGAGGATACCCTGAGATTGGGGAAATTCCTGTTATTGGAGCTGGGATACCCTGAAATAGAGGGAATTTCCTGTCCTTGGAGCTGGGATTCCATGAGACTGGGGGAATTGTTGGAGCTGGGAGTGGGGGGAAAGTGGCAGCTGTGGCTCTGGCAGCCCAGGTGATCCCAGGTGGGCTGTGGGATTGGCACCCAGGTGCAGCAGTACCTGAGGCATTCCCAGCTCTGCTCCAGGTGTTCCCAGGAGGGAGTTGGGGCTCATGGTTTTGGGCTTGAACAATGGCAGTCTGTGCATGGGACGCCAAAAATCCACCCCAGAACCTCAGCGCTTCACCTCTCCATCCAAATGCAGCTCTGGCTCAGTGCAGTGCTCAGGATCTGCTTGGGACATCACCAAGGAAAGGTTTTCCAGAGAATGACTGTAAGAAATTCCTTCTCCTCCCTCGAAATCCACCATCAGTTCCATTTCTTCCCTGTGTATCCCTTTAATACACAAAAGGAGTTGAGTGAATGGCTAATAGGGGATTTTGTGGGGGTTTTATCAGCATTTGGTAGGAGAATAGGAACAAATCTCCCATTTTATTTCATGTTTTCCTCTTTGGCCATTAGAGCATGTTGGTAGTTTTGTAGGTAGGTAGAAAACGAAAGGTAACCCCCTATTTTTGTAAAAACTGTGCAGGACAGGCAGGAAGTGTTGGAGACCTTGGGATGTGGAATAGCAGCCTGCTCAGCTGGGGTGTTAGCAGCTGCCTTTGCCTTTCCTGAGCTGTTCTCCACAGAGCTCCAGTTGGGACCCACTGTGAGTACCATGGCTCAGTTCCCTCACCTGGATCTCCAGCCCCAGGCAGGAGCAGGAGGCAGGTTTTCCACCAGAGGGTGGGAGAATCGCTTGGTTCTCCTCTCCTGACTCTGCTCTGAGTGCTGTAGGAGCAGAGCTGTTCCTTCTCCCATTGTCTGGTGGGATGTGCTGCCCTTCCAGCCCTGGGGACAGCCTGGTAACACCCAAACAGGTGGAGCAGAGCTTTCCCTGGAACACAGCCCCTCCTGGATCCAAACTGCTGTTCCAGTTGCCACCCAGGTGATTTTGCTGGCTGGATTTTCCTTTTTCCTGCTCTAGAGCATTCCCAAATGGCATCTAGAGTGATTTTCAACACAGCTTGTAACTTAAGATTGGTCCTTCTGCTGTTCTGCCAGATGTCAATTCACCTCTTTCAGTCCATTTGTGTCAAGAACTAAAACTGTGAACATTTATCTTTAATATTGGTGGGTGTTAACTGAAATAAAGGTTTATTTTCATGCTCTTTTAAAAACAATGTGCTGAAAACCACATGGAAGTGAAACCACTGAGGTTCATAGTGGCTCACCTAGGGTCCGTCCCAGGAAATCCAGTTTGCATTCCCATTCCCAGGATGGATTTTGCCTTGGAAGAGCATCTCCCAAGTAGTTTATTTATGATTAATGGACTTGCTTTTAGCAACATTTTCTGTCCTCTTGCTTGTTCCTGCTGTTGCACCAAATCTAGGGGACTGCAGCTTTTAAATTCTGATTCTTTGGAAAAGAGAGCAGAGAAAGTTGGAGGTGTGGAGCAGATTGGCTGTGGAATGAGCAAGGGCAAGGTTTGAGCAGGGGAGTTATCTCAGAGCTGGAATGCTGGGAGGGAGCAGGGGGGGTTGATTGGTCAGCTCCAAGAGTTAGCTGTGTGGGAAAGGACATGGATTCTCCTGGAATGTCAGGAATCGGTGGAAATGTGTGGTGGCAGCACTTGGAGGAGCTGAGCCCACCTGTGTACTCACAGGGGTGGCTTTGCAAAGGCAGAGCTCTGGTTTAATAAAGGCAGCACTGACAGCCAGCTGTGCCTCTTCCAGCTGTGCCAGCTTCTGCTCCCCTAGGGTCATCGCAAGGACCAGGCTCCCTGCCTTGGGCACTCTGGGCTGCTCTGCCCCAGCCAGGTTCCACTGGGCTGTCCCCAGGACAGCCAGACCTGGCATTCCTGCTGGAAAGGGTGTCCTGAGGGGGAATCACCCCCTGGGATGCTCAGGGCCACACTGGGAGACTGCCAGGCTGGAGTCACAGCTCTGGTCCTTGTCTCTTGGGGTGAGGCTGGACAGGAATCCCCACATTGTGATTGATTTGGAGATTCGTGGGGTGAGAACAAAATTAATTCCAATGTTCTCTTATCCTTAGGGTGAGGTAGAAAATCAGCGTTCAGGCAAATATGAATGGTAAAATAGTGCTTTATTTTAAAAAACCCTTTTTTTGGCATCTGATTTGCCTTTCTAGCTCAGTTTGGTTTGCAGAGCTGACTGGAGGGGCTGAGTTGTGGTGCTCAGGCAGAACCCTCTCACCGGGGTGGTTCCGAGGCAGGGTGTGGGGACCAGGCAGCAGGTTCTGCTTTTTTGGATGTCTGACCCAGTTGTGAGGGAGATGTTTTCCTTTGATGTCACCCAGCCAGGTGACACAGGTGGGAGCAGAGCTCAGAAGCCCAAAGTGCCATGGCTGAGCTGGTATTTGGCAATAGCCAAATCTGCACTTGAATGGTGGCAGCAGCAGCTCTGTCCCTGCTCGGGGATGCAGAGGATGCTCCAGGTAAGTTCATACCTGGGCTGCTCCTTCTCTAACTGCAACCTTTCAGCTTTATTTTTAATTTTTAATTGTTCTGTGTAAAGCTGGAGCTTGACCAGAGAAAACAACAGGAAGCCAAGTTCAGATTTCCAACATTTTATTTCTATACACACACCTGGTAAACAAAGTCATTAAATGTGTAACACCCTTGCAGCCTGTAATTAGAACACCAATAAATCACTGAAATTCCTCTTGACAATCCATTTGGCTGAGTACAGATGCTGCCTGGTGCTTTTAGTTCTGCTGAGGAATTTTCCTGCCCTGAGCTGAGGCAAGGAAGGGGCCCTGGCTCTGGTGCTGTGTCCCCCGTGGGTCTGGTGACATTGGGGACTCTGTGACTTGGTGCCAGGGGAGGAACAAGAGGTGCTGAGCTGTTCCATCCTTCCCTTCTGCAGTTCCTTGCTCTTCCTGGTGGAAATGATGATTTTTTAACTCTGATTCTGGAACAGGGCTTGAGGCAGCCCAGGCTGCAGGAAGGGCTCCCCAAATACCCAAAATCCAGCTCTGGCATCCCCAGTGTGCCCCTGCAGAGGAGCAGCCACGTCCTAAGGTGAGGTGTGACTGGGGAAGGGTTTTGTCACTCGGAGGTGTCACATGTGAGGGACTGGATTGCGTGTGCTGAAACACTAAAATATTTGTAAATGCTAAAATCCAGGCCGGGCTCACATCAAAACACACTGAAATACTCAGTAAAGTGCCGAGATCCAGGCTGAGCTCACATTGAAAACACCAAATACTCTGTAAAGTTCCAAGATCCAGGCTGATCTCACGTTGAAAACACCGAAATGCTTTGTAAAATGCCAAAATCCAGGCTGAGCTCGCATCAAAACACACCGAAAAGCTTTGTAAAGTGCCAAAATTCCTGCCGGGCTCACATCGAAATACTCTATGGTGCCAGAATTCCTGCCGGGCTCACACCGCCCCCTGCCTCGCTCGGTCAGGAGCTGCCGCTGAGTTTCACTCGATCCAGAGTCAGGTCCCCTGGGCAGCAGAGGGCGGCCGGCAGGAAGGCCGAGGCTGGGAACACGGACAGGGGGCTGGGCTCGGGCTCGGGGGCCGGCTCCGGGGCCAGGCTGCCGGGGTTGCAGATGTACTCGGCCACGGGCTCGGGGGGCTCCATCGCCTCCAGCAGCAGCCGCTGGTACAGCTCCGGCAGCTGCTGCTCCTCCGCCGAGCTCTCCGCTGCCCACCCGCCGTGCCCCCTGCTGCCAGCGCTGCCCACCTCCTCCTTGTCCGGGGGCTTGGGGGGCTCGGGCTGGGCCGGGGCCTCCTGCACCGGGCTCGCTTCGGGCTCCTCGAAGGCGCCGCCGGGCAGGAAGGGGCTGGAGGGAGCGCTCAGCTCCGCCTGCGGGGGGACGCGGAGTGAATCCCGGCACGCATCTCCGGGACTCGCTCCCCGCGGCCGCTCGTCCCGCTGGGAACGGGGGATCTGCACTGTAATTCCCCCAGCAGAGATTATCTGCTGCCAGAGATTGCTGGATTTGCTGCTTCGGGAGATTACGGGCTCGCCTGGCTCCAATTGCTTTTTTAATGAAGGTTGTGGGATTAGAAGGAAAACCCCTCTAATTTACCTTGGCAGCCGCTAAGCTCTTGGCCCACGTGGCGTTGGCAGGGTCGGGAATGGCTTTGCTGTGCCACTGCGGCAGCAGGAGGGACAGGAGCCACTGCAACCTGCAGGGGGATGCATGCAATTAGAAACGTGAATGGCGAGACCTGCAGCGCCCTTGTGCTCCTCGGGTGGGGAATTAACCCAGCTGTGATCGTGGATCCGCCCTCAGAGCTCTTGGCTGGGTGGGGATAATTCCCAGGGATTGCTCCCCTTCAGTTTGGTTTCAAGATCTGGTTGAAAATTCACACTATGGGCTACAGGTGTATTTTAAGCTCAGAGCTTGTTTTCATTATCATTCATGTACCTGAAACCTTAAGTTTTAGCAATCTTCGCTGTTCCATGCTCATGAAAGGGCATGACCATCCTGTAGGACAAGGGAAAATGTTTTTAAACTAAAAGAGGATCTATTTAGATTAGGTGGGAGTGAAGATTTTTAAAATGCACTGGCACAGGGTGCCCAGAGCAGCTGTGACTGCCCCTTGCAGTGCCCAAGGCCAGGCTGGAGCACCCTGGGACAGTGGGAGGGGTCCCTGCCATGGCAGGGGTGGCACTGGGTGGGATTTAATATCTCTCTCAACCCAAATCTTTGCGGGATTTAATCCCTCCTGATAACCACCCCAGTTTTATTGGGACACAGCTGATGGATCCACTCACACTCTCCTTGCTGGAGGCACAGAACAAAGGCAGGCTGAGAGGATGAAGAAGCTGCAGATGAGCCCCAGAGTCAGCCAGTCCCCAGCACCTGGAATGCAGAGCAGCCACCATTCAGCTCCAGCAAAAAGAGGGGGAAAACCCCAGATCTTTCTGTGCTCTGTGGATAAACCACCCTTCACCACAGAGGAAACAGCACAGCACTTGGGAGCTTGAAGGCAAAGAGATTCCACATCCCAAACCCAGCTGAGACTGCAAATCTTCAGCACCAAGAGATCTTCAGAACGCTTGGAGAGCTCCAGTGACTGCAGAGGAGCAGGAAAAGCATTCCCAGAGAGTGGGAAAGGGGATTCCAGGGCCAGGAGTGCTCTGGCACTGCTTGGAGAGCTCCAGTGACTGCAAGATAACAGGGAAAGCATTCCCAGAGAGTGGGAGAGGGGATCCCAGGGGCAAGGACTGCTCTGGCACCGCTTGGAGAGCTCCAGTGACTGCAGAGGAGCAGGGAAAGCATTCCCAGAGAGCAGGAAAGAGGATCCCAGGGCCAGGAGCACCCTGGCAGTGCTTGGAGAGCTCCAGTGACTGCAGGGGAACAGGAAAAGCATTCCCAGAGAGCGGGAGAGGGGATCCCAGGGGCAAGGACTGCTCTGGCACCGCTTGGAGAGCTCCAGTGACCGCAAGGGAACAGGAAAAGCATTCCCGGAGAGCAGGAAAGGGGATCCAAGGGCCAGGAGTGCTCTGGCAGTGCTTGGAGAGCTCCAGTGACCGCAAGGGAACAGGAAAAGCATTCCCAGAGAGCGGGAAAGGGGATCCAAGGGCCAGGAGCGCCCTGGCAGTGCTTGGAGAGCTCCAGTGACTGCAAGGGAACAGGAAAATCATTCCCAGAGAGCAGGAAAGGGGATCCAAGGGCCAGGAGTGCTCTGGCAGTGCTTGGAGAGCTCCAGTGACCGCAAGGGAACAGGAAAAGCATTCCCAGAGAGCGGGAAGGGGATCCAGGCCCAGGAGCGCCCAGCACCGTGTCCTTACCGTCCAGGCAGACGCTGTCGCTGTTGCCCCGGGGCCCCTCCCCGGCCGCGGTCGCCGCCGTCATCCAGAGCTCGTGGTGCTCGCCCGGCTCCAGGTGAGGGAGGTGCAGGGAGCGAGGAGCCCCGGCGGGAACGGCTGCGGGAAAACGGGGATGGAAATGGAGAGCCTGGCGCCGGATTTACTGCCTGCAGCTGGAACCGGGCTCTGAGCGAAGGCAGGAAGGGGAGGAGGAGGAGGAGGAGGAATAAGAAAAAAGAAAAGGAAGAAGAATAAGAGGAAAAAGGAGGAGGAAGAAGAAGAGGAGGAGGAGGATTAAGGAAAAAGAAAAGGAAGACGAGTAGGAGAAAAAAAAGAGGAAGCCGAATTTGGGGGAGGAATAGGAAGAAGAAGAGGAGGAGGAATGAGGAAAAAGAAAAGGAAGAAGAATAAGAGGGAAAAAGAGAAGGAAGAAGAGGAGGAGGAAGAGGTTTAAGGAAAAAGAAAAGGAAGATGCATAAGAGCAAAAAAAGGAGGAGGTGGAAGATGAATAAGAGGAGGAATAGAAAGAAGAAAAGGAAGAAGAATAAAAGGGGAAAGGAGGAGGAAGAAGAAGAGGAGGCAGAAGAGGATTAAGGAAAAAGAAATGGAAGATGAGTAAGAGAAAAAAAGAAGAGGAATAAGAGGAAGAATAGGAAGAAGAAGAGGAGGAGGAATTAGGAAAAAGAAAAGGAAGAAGAAGAGGAAGAGAAGTAAGAGGGGGAATAGGAATAAGAAGAGGAAGAAAGAAGAATAAGAAGTGGAATAAGAGGAGGAGGAAGAAAAATAAAAGGAGAAGAGAAGATGAGGAAGGTAAGGAAGAAAAAGATAAAGAGGAATAAGAAGAGGGGGAAGAAGAATAGGAGGAGCAGGGAGAAGTGATAGTTTCGGGCTGGAAGTGATCCCACAGGAGACCCTCAGCAATGACAGGGGAGCAGGGGAAGCATTTCCAGCCCTGGGCACCCACCGTGGACCTCGGGCTGGCCCTGCCCATCCTTCCTGTGCAGGTAGATGTGGTACCCAGTGATGCAGCCCCTCTGCTGGGGCGCTGGGATCTCCTCCCAGGAAACCAGGGCTCCGCTGGCCCAGGGGGTGGTGAACATCTGGGGCCCAGCTGAGGGGGCTGCAAGGCACAGGAGTGGTGTTAGAGCTGAGCTCAAACGCCTTACAATCACCCGGACAGCATTCCTGGGGTTTACCTTGAGCTGTGGAGTTTCCCCTGACTGAGGCTGCCTGCCCAGCTCTGTCCTGATAAAGTGCAGACACGTGGATCTGATAGCAGACGTTATCTCTGATGTGCTCTGGGGGGAGAAACCACAGCTGCAGAGCTGCTTCTTCAGGGATTTGGGGGAGAAATCACAGCTGCAGATCTGCTTCTTCAAGGATTTGGGGAAGAAATCACATCTGCAGAGCTGCTTCTTCGAGGATTTGGGGGAGAAATCACAGCTGCAGATCTGTTTCTTCAAGGATTTGGGGGAGAAACCACAGCTGCAGAGCTGCTTCTTCAAGGATTTGGGGGAGAAACCACAGCTGCAGAGCTGCTTCTTCAGGGATTTGGGGGAGAAATCACAGCTGCAGAGCTGCTTCTTCAGGGATTTGGGGGAGAAATCACAGCTGCAGAGCTGCTTCTTCAGGGATTTGGGGGAGAAATCACAGCTGCAGATCTGCTTCTTCAAGGATTTGGGGAAGAAATCACAGCTGCAGAGCTGCTTCTTCAGGGATTTGGGGGAGAAATCACAGCTGCTTCTTCAAGGATTTGCAATCAGGGCAGAAATATTGCAGCGGCTGCTTAAATCTTAGATAAATCTTGTGATTATTGATGGATCATTCATAAAGAAGGGAAAGAAATTATCTCTGATCTCCTGAGTCTGGCAGAGCCTTACTGGGCTTTAAATTGGAAATTAATGGTTTCCCACTGCCAGAGGAAAGGGATGGGTGGGATATTGGGAAGGAATTGTTCCCTGGCAGGGTGGGCAGGCCTTGGCACAGGGTGCCCAGAGAAGCTGTGGCTGCCCCTGGATCCCTGGAAGTGATTTTAGTAAAAATGATAGAAATATATAGAAAATATATAGAATATATATAAGTATATAGAATATAGTTTATATAGATTATATAGAAATATATTTTTATATATAGAAATATATAGAAATGCATAGAAATATATAGAAATATGGACTTTCGAACAGATTTGGCTTGGGAAGGACTTCAATGCCTATCCAGAGCCACCCCTGCCATGGCAACACTTCCCACCATCCCAGGCTGCTCCAGGCCCCATCCAGCCTGGCTGAGGAGCCCAAATTCCCACCTGACTTGTTGCCAAGGATATTTTCCAACCAAGCTGGTGCCGTGCCAGCCCGGGGTGGCATTACCTGCTGTCACAGGTGACATTACCTGCTGTCACAGGTGACATTACTGCTCTCACAGGTGACATTACTGCTCTCACAGTGGACATTACTGCTGTCACAGGTGACATTACCTGCTGTCACAGGTGACATTACCTGCTGTCACAGGTGACATTACCTGCTCTCACAGGTGACATTACTGCTGTCACAGGTGACATTACCTGCTGCCACAGGTGACATTACTGCTCTCACAGGTGACATTACCTGCTGTCACAGGTGACATTACCTGCTATCACAGTGGACATTACTGCTATCACAGGTGACATTACCTGCTCTCACAGTGGACATTACTGCTATCACAGTGGACATTACTGCTATCACAGGTGACATTACCTGCTCTCACAGTGGACATTACTGCTGCCACAGGTGACATTACTGCTCTCACAGGTGACATTACCTGCTGTCACAGGTGACATTACCTGCTCTCACAGTGGACATTACTGCTGTCACAGGTGACATTACCTGCTCTCACAGGTGACATTACCTGCTATCACAGGTGACATTACCTGCTGTCACAGGTGACATTACCTGCTGTCACAGGTGACATTACTGCTATCACAGGTGACATTACCTGCTGTCACAGGTGACATTACCTGCTCTCACAGGTGACATTACCTGCTATCACAGGTGACATTACCTGCTGTCACAGGTGACATTACCTGCTATCACAGTGGAGAGGTGGGACGGGGGCAGCTTCACCCAGCTGTGGTGGGGCTGCAGCTGTGGCTCCCTCCAGGGCTCTGCCCACTCCACCAGGTACCCCCCGAGGGGCAGGGCGGCTGCGGCGGGGGGGCTCCAGCTCACCAGGATGCTGCTGTTCCCCAGGCCCTCGGCGCTGACCCGCTGGGGAGGGGGCAGATCTGGCAGGGGAGAACAAACCCAGCAGCTGGGGCTGCTCGCCCGCAGGAACCGCAGGGACAGGCGGATCTGCACATCCCTGAGGGTCGCTGAGGTGAGCACAAGGTGGAGGCACCGCAACCCCGGCAGGGGTGTGGCATGGCAGGGGTGTGGCATGGCAGGGGTGTGGCATGGCAGGGGTGTGGCACAGTGGGGGTGTGGCAGAGTGGGGGTGTGGCATGGGGGCGTGGCCCGGCGGGGGTATGGCACAGGGGGGTGTGGCATGGGGGGTGTGGCCCGGCAGGGGTGTGGCACAGGGGGGTGTGTGGCCTGGCAGGGGTGTGGCACAGTGGGGGTGTGGCACAGTGGGGGTGTGGCACAGCGGGGTGTGGCCCGGCAGGGTGTGGCACAGCAGGGTGTGGCCCGGCAGGGGTGTGGCCCAGCAGGGGTGTGGCACGGCAGGGGTGTGGCACAGCGGGGTGTGGCGTGGGGGGTGTGGCCTGGCAGGGGTGTGGCACGGCAGGGGTGTGGCACAGTGGGGGTGTGGCACAGCGGGGTGTGGCCCGGCAGGGGTGTGGCCCAGCAAGGGTGTGGCACAGAGGAGGTGCGGCCCAGCAGAGCAGCTCTCCCAGCCATCCCCAGGCACAGGAGCCTTACCTGGGCTGCCCAGGTGCGTCAGGACGGTGGCAGGGGCGGAGCTGCCCCGCGGGCTCTGCGCTGTCACCGTCACCCTGTGCCCCGCCCTGGGGGTCACCCTGGAGAAGCTGGTCTGCGTGGTGCGGTGGGACTGCGCCCGGAGCTCCCCCTGCCCCAGCGCTTCCAAGGTCACGTTGTAGCACAGGATCCTCCCTCCTGCCTCCCACCTGCTCAGAGCCTGCGGGGACAGAGCCTCTGTCACCGGCTGTGAACGAGGGGCTGCCCCCTGGGCGTGCTGGGCATGGGGCACGGAGGGACAGGACGCAGGGAACGGCTTTACAGGGACACAGGGCAGGGAGGGGTGGGGTGTTGGGAACTGGGAATTGTTCCTGGCAGGGTCCTCACAGAAATTTTGGCTGCCCCTGGATCCCTGGCAGTGCCCAAGGCCAGGTTGGAGCAGCCTGGGACAGTGGAAGGTGTCCCTGCCATGGCAGGGGTGGCACTGGGTGGGATTTAAGGTCCATCCCAACCCAAACCATTCCAGGATTTATTTTTCCCACCCAATTCCAGTTTTGCTGTGATAGCACTGGGGACACTGAAACCCTTCCTGCCCTGAGGACACTGAAACATTTCCTGCCATGAGGCTGAATTCACACTTTTTCTTTTTTTTTCACTGAAAGCCACGCTTTTTCACAAGGAAGGCAAAAAAAGATGATCGGCTGCTCAGCTGGATTTGTCAAAATGAGCAGGTTTTGCTTGGGAGGAAAACCCTGGATTTTACTTAAACCACCATAAATCACCATAAAGAATTATTTAAATTGAGCCACTCAGAACACACACCTCTGACAGTCTGTGGAACACCACACCCTGGTTTTACTCCCCTCTGGGCGCCTTCAGTTGTACTCTCAGTTTTAGTTTCCTGATGTTTCTGCGACATTAATTCATTTATTTACCTGATGTTTGTCATAACGAAACAAAGCACAAGCCAAAATGTTTGCAAAGCTTTGGGAGCAGCTCAGGACTGAGGCAGCACTGCAAACCTGCTGAAGTTGAATTTTCAACCCTTCTCCTGGGTGTTTGTGTGAGAGCAAGGGCACACCCTGGGTAGGAAGTGGTGCTGAGTGTCAGCCTGGCCTGGGAGCTGCAGTGAAACCTCTAAAGGCAGTTTATTACCCTGTTTTATGAATGATGCTGCAGGAAGTTACCCCTGATAAAGAAAGTGCTGCAAGATAAAGGTCTGCAAGCTGAAGCCACAAAGTCTGGGGTCACAGAATTACATGAGAATTTCTGCTTTCACTTGCAGCGTGGTGTTGGGGGGGAACACAGTGAATTTTTTTACCCAGCTCTGGCGGGTTTTAAACCAAATTCTGTGTGGAATGCTCCTTGTGGGGTTCCAGCCCCCAGCTCTGCCCAGCAGACCCCAAAAATGCTGTCAGGTGGGGAATCTGGAGAGGGGCTTGGGATAAAGGGAGGGAGGGACAGGACATGGGGAATGGCTCCCACTGCCAGAGGGATGGATGGGAGATTGAGAATTGGGAATTGTTCCTGGGAGGGTGGGGAGGGGTTGGATGGAATTCCCAGATTTGCTGTGGCTGCCCCTGGATCCCTGGAATGCCCAAGGCCAGGCTGGATGGGTTTGGAGCAGCCTGGGACAGTGGGAGGTGTCCCTGCCATGGGACAGGATGACATTCAGGATCCCTCCCAGTCCAAATAATTCTGGCATTCCATGATATTGCGGGCAGGAAAATGCTGATGAGTAAGAGGAGGAATGGGGAGGGCACCCTTGGTCTGTGTCCCTGTCCCTGGGAACTGGTGAGACCTTTGTGCTCCTTCCCTGCCATCCTAGAAATCACCATCTCTCCTCTCACCTGGCTCTGGTTTCGTTTCCCCTCTCACCTGTCTGGGTTCTGCTGCCCCTGCTGGGCTATCCTGGGTTACAAGGTGTGCTTGGGGCTGTGTGTTCTGTCCCCATCTGTCAGAGCTGGGGCAGTTATCTCTGTTCATTGGGGCAGCTTTCTTTCTCTCTTCCACAGCCAATCCCCCCTCCAGGAGATCTCTGCTGTCCATGGGCCATTAATTATTAATTATCTTCTGTCCACGGCCAGTGAGTGTCCCTGCATGGCTGATCCAATCCCATCATCCCATGGGGAGATGCTCCGCCCAGGGGAGGGGCCAAGCATTCCTACCTGGGTACAATCTGGGGTTTGAAACATTCCTACCTGGATACAATCTGAGATTTCAAGCATTCCTACCTGGGTACAATCTGAGGTTTGGGGCACCCCAGCAGCCTTTGCCCCCTGCATTCCCAGAGGAGCAGCTTTCTCCTGCTCTCACCCTGGCAGGTTTGTTTTGTATTGCTGCATTTTCATTTTATTTTTATTATTTCTCTAATAAGGACCTGTTATTCCTGCTCCCGCATCTTTGCCTGAGAGCCCCATTAATTTCAAAATTATACCAGTTAGGAGGGAGGGGGTTTACATTCTCCATTTAAGGAGGCTCCTGCCCTCCTGAGCAGGCACCTGTCTGTTCCAGCCAGGCCGTGGGGTCTCACTGCACTCACCTTCCAGAAAAAGGAGAGGTTCTGGAGCCCTGAGCCCAGCTCCTGCTGCCGGTACCACACATCCAGGGTCCCTGTTGGCACTGGAGACAGGGAAGAGCAGAGCAGAGGCAGTGGTTGGGGCTTGGAGCCGACAAACAAGGAGGTAAAACCCCTGAGAAAATTCAAATTTAATCCTTTAAATGGCCCTGAAGTGCTGCAGGGTGTGATAACCCAGGTTTGGTGCTGTTTGGCTGCTTTGAGGGTGGGCTCAGGAGGAGAACAGGAACCCAGGGAGAGGAGTTTGGATGTCCTGACCTCAGTAATCTGGATGGCTCCCAGGGGAAGCCACACACCAAAGCACAGCATTTGCTCCTGTCTTTGCATAAATTTGAGGCTCCTGAAGATCCTTGGGCTTGGCTCCATCCATCCCAGAGCAACAGGCAGCCTCGGATGAGGGCGTGTGGGGCATGTGTGGGATTTTCCTGTCCAGTAAATGCCTTTAACAGCTTCTCTGAGGCAGCTTAAACCCCTGTTCCTCCCACAGTTCTGACTGGAAACTCTTGATATTTTGAAGAAACCTCCCAAAATGGCATCAAAGGCAAGAGCTGGCTCCCAAAATCCAGCATCAGAGATGAATGGGGAAGGAAAGCTGAGGGGACAGGGGATGGCAGAGCTTTGCTCCTCGAGCAGCACCAGCTCATCAATTCAAGCATGATCATTGATAGCTGGAGCAGGGGCAGCTGAGGAGCACCCAGGGCTGTGGCACAAACCCCTCCAGGTCAGGTCAGCACGGGGGGAGCAGCTTGTCCTGGGGTGACTGCAGAGAGAGACTGGAACAGAAACAAGAAGCAGCAGCAGAAATAAAACCAGAGCACTGGCTGCGAGCTCGGAGCAGAAAAATCCCAATATGGGATTGCATCTGCTGCCCTCCAGCCTGCCTTTGAAAGCCTGCGAGCCACACGAACGAGGGATTTGGCAGCTCACACAAAAAGGAGCAGGAGCAGGAATTTCTCCTTGGAAAGGGTTGATTTTGGGTGATAACTTGTGGAGAAGCTCAGGGCAGTGAGGAGGCGCCCAGAGCTGCTCATGTGCAGCCTCCCCTCGCTCTGAGGGCACAAGGATCAGCTGAAAAGCCCCGGGGCAGGGTGGGGGTGCCAGCCATAAACTCGGGGTGCAACCCAAACGGGGAGAAGGCTGTTGAGAGGAAGGTGGGGGAGGCAGGGAAAAGTTCACACCTCCCGAATCAATCAATGTCTCTTACAGAAATCGCTGCTGTCACGGGGGAAAGGGGAACTGGGTGACTCAGAACAGCACCAGCCCCACGGGCTGGCAGTAATTCACAAAAAGGAGCAGCCAAAGCCAAACGGGAGAGCAGAGAATCACAGAATTACTGGGGTAATCATCTCATTGCCACCCCCAAATCCTTCAGCTGTTCTCAGGGAGCTCCGGTTTGGAGCAGCTTCACTCTTTGCTCATTAAAAACGCAGTTTTCTTACAGAAACTTCTCCCTGTTGGGTTGGGGTCTGGATCTGGAGCTTGCCCAGAGCAGCCCAGCAGCAATTTGGGCTCCTGAGCTGGAGTTTGCTGTGGGTGCAGAGCCCAGAGCTGGCTCAGGGCAGGGCAGTTCTTTACCAATTTCCCAGTTTAATACCAGTTAACCATGACCTGCTGCTGGGGTGCTGCCCAGGGCAGGGCAGATCTTTACCAATTTCCCAGTTTAACACAAATTCACCTTTACCTGCTGCTGGGGTGCTGCCCAGGGCAGGGCAGGGCAGGGCAGTTCTGTACCAATTTCCCAGTTTAATACCCATTATTCTTTACCTGCTGCCGGGGTGCTGCCCTGGCTGCTGCTCCAGTCGCTCCACAGCCCCTGGCCCGGCAGCATCCTGCAGCTCACCTGGAACTCGTGGGCTGTGTCGGGCTCCAGCCCCTGCAGGTGGAATCCCTCCCTGCTGAGGCTCTCCACCTTCAGGGGGCATGGAGAAACTGGTATTAGACTCCCGAGGAAATGAGGGCTGCAGGCAGTGAGAGGCTGAGTTGCAAATTCAGACAAGGATTTAAAAACAGCAGCCTCAGAAACTCAAAGAATGATGCAAGGGATCATCAGACCTGCAGGGCTTCATCTGAAAAATCCCTCCTAGCAAAATCTCTGTCTGGGTGATGTGCTCAGCGCCCAGCAAAGTGTTCTTTTAGCCACTTACAGTAAAATCTTCATGGAATCATGGAATCGTTTGGGTTGGGAGGGAGCTTAAATCCCACCCAGTGCCACCCCTGCCGTGGCAGGGACACCTCCCACTGTCCCAGCCTGGCCTTGGGCACTGCCAGGGATCCAGGGGCAGCCACAGCAAATCTGGGAATTCTATTCCAATCAGGAATTCCTTCCCAATATCCCATCTCAATCTCCCTTCTTTCCTTCCCAATATCCCATCTCAATCTCCCTTCTTTCACTTCCAGCCATTCCCTGTGTGCTGTCCCTCCATCCCTGTCCCCAGCCCCTCTGCAGCTCTCCTGGAGCCCCTTCAGGCCCTGCCAGGAGCTCTCTCCTGCCCAGCAGCTGCAGAATTCCCCGAATGCCATCGGGATTACCGTGCTCCAGCCGTGCCTGCCGAGGGGACGGTGCCTCAGCCGGCAGTGCTGGGCCTGTGCCTCGTGGTGCCACACGATGGTGCAGCTGGTGCCCGAGGAATCATCAAATTCCACCGAAAACTCGGGAGGGAGCGGCTTCACTGGCACCCAAACAGAGAAACAAACAGAGAAACAAACAGGGCTCAGAGAGGCAGCACAGCCCAGAACTGGGGGTTAGGTGGAAAATAGGATTGTTGCTTTAGGCTGGATGGGTGTTTTTTCCAAGAGGTTTAATGTTTAATGTTTTTGCCAAGAGGTCCTGACTATTTCCAGGTCTCCCCAGGGTCTGGAGCTGTCTGAGGGGTGCCTTACCTATGTCTATCAGCGTGAAGTTGAGCGGCTGGGAAGAGGCATTTCCTAATGGATTGGAGGCAGAAACCACCACGGTGTAATTGGAGCCAAAATCCAGCTCGCTCAGAGCCCCAGAGCCAAACAACACCTGGCTGGGAGCTTCTTCTGGAAAGGAAAAGGTGCTGGTGCCGTTGGAGAGCCTGCAGCAGGAGCAGAGGATTGGTTGGATTTCTGTGGAGCAGGAAAGGTGAGCCCTGGGATTCACCCCAGGACATGGGGACAGGGTCAGCCCTGGGGTGTGGGGTGTCCTGGGATCAGGGATTCACCCCAGGACATGGGGACAGGGCTCCCTTTCCAAAGGGATGGGTTGGCACAGCCCCTTCACTGAACCCCGAGGGGGCTGCAGGGCGTGCTGAGGAAGCTGCTGCAGGGGATAATTAGGCATTAATTGTATTGGCACCCCAGCACTCACTCTATGCCATAGGCAGTGGGGAGGTAGGTGAGCCTGCCCTTGTGCCAGGTGCAGGTGGGACGTCCCTGTGTCCCCTTCTGGATACAGGACACGTTCCTGGGCTCGTCTGGAGGGTCTGAAACAGAAATTCCTGTCAGTCCTGACATCCATGACCTTTCAGGGTCCTTCAGGCCAACACCTCCAGCCAGAGCAGGCGGCCCAGAGCTCCCGTGGCTCTTCCCCAAAGATGTGGGTAGGGGACATTGAGGGGATGCAGGGCAGGGAGGGTGTTCTTTGCTCTGGGCAGGGGCATTTGTTGAACCTCTCTCCCCTCAGGAACACCAGAGCTGCCCAATTCCAGCCAGGAATATTCCCATGGGACTGACTCCCAGCAGCAGCCCTGGACAAAGCCACCCCCTGGCAGTGCCTCTCAGGCTTCCTCTGCCACAGGGGAGCTGTGAGAAGCAATGGAGAGCTTTGGGCAGCGACTCAGAAGGGATTTTCCTTACTGCCACAGTGGATGTCGATGCCACAGACGAGTGCTGTCCTGCCCCCACCGATGCACTTGCAGGTGAAGTGGTGCCTGCCCTGGGCAGTGACCAGGAGGGTTTTGCTCACCGAGCCCCCCTGGGCCCGGGTTTGCTCGGAGCTGTTGAGGAAAATCGCTGCCCAGCACCAGCCCCGTGCCCGCGGGGCTGCCAGCTGGCACGACAGGGTGACGTTGGTGCCCGCGGGGATGGCGCAGCAGGGGCTGGCAGTCATGGTGCCCTTGGCACACACCTCCGCGGCACCACGGGCGGCTCTGCCGGCACTCACTGCCCCCCTCCTGCAGGGCCCTGCAAGGGAAAGGCAGAAACAGAATCCTCAGCAGAGCCCTCGCTGCCTCAGGACGGGCTGCGCTCCCTCCCCGGGTGTTCGCTGGGGAAATTGCACAGGAACTGCTGGCACCTGCGTGGGACCAGCAGCCACGGACGCTCCCAGTCCCCAAAAACCCAGATAAACCCAGGTAAGAACTGCCAGAACCCTCCTTTTGTTGGGATTGGAAAAGTGCCTGGGTCAGCAGAGGTGCAGGAAGGACCTGGAGCCAGGCTGGGACACCTGGGGGTGCTCACCTGGAGAGGAGAAGGATCCAGGGAGAGCCCAGAGCCCCTGGCAGGGCCTGAAGGGGCTCCAGGAGAGCTGCAGAGGGGCTGGGGACAGGGATGGAGGGACAGCACACAGGGAATGGCTGGAAGCTGGAAGTGGGTACATTGAGATGGGATAGTGGGAAGGAATTCCTGGCTGGGCTGGAATTCCCAGATTTGCTGTGGCTGCCCCTGGGTCCCTGGCAGTGCCCAAGGCCAGGCTGGACACTGGGACACCCTGGGACAGTGGGAGATGTCCCTGCCATGGCAGGGGTGGTACTGAGTGGGATTTAAGGTCTTTCCAACCCAAACCCAAATTCTGGGATTCTGTGAACCCATTTTTTCCTGTTTATGAGCTCTGCCTGTCCCGGTGCCTTTTCTCACAAACCCAACAGCTCTACCTGGAACTGAAAACCAAACAAACTCCCTGCATCACTGATGAACCCAGAAAGGAAAATGTTCACTGGCATTTGGGGTAGAAGCTGGAAAAACCCCACCCTAATTAGGCTGAGTGCTTAATCTCAGAGTTAATTGCTGTGTAGGAAGAAGCCTCTCTTACCTGCTGTGAGGTGCAGCACCAGCCACAGTGCTGAGGGCACGATCCGTGGAAATGGCATTTTGGTGCCTGGAGAGAGAGGAATTCCTGTTGCCAGCTCCAAAAAAAGTGGAGATATCATGTACACATCTCGGTGGTTTTCTAATTTTCCTGCTTTACCCCTTTCTACTTTATTGTAAAGTAGAAAGTCATAAAGTAGAAAAAAGATTTGTTCAGAAAATCCCAAACGCTCATTTTGTGAGACCTTTCTAATGAACATTCTCTCTGGTTTTGCTTGAACCCAGGGGCTGTGTTGTTGTTCAGCAGTGCCTCAGCCCAGCCAGGAGCTCCTCGTGTGGTGCCTTCTGTAGGTGATTCGCAAGTGCCAGGATGAGCAATCTCAGCAGCTTCTTCAGGGAAATGCTCTGCCTTCCACTAAGCCTGGGGGCTGTGTCAACAGCCTGCAGACAGCTGCTGCTCGCAGCAAAGGGCCCAAAATATCTGAGAAAACGGGCAAAATCCAGCCTGAAATCCAGCCTGAAATCCTCAAAATCCAGCCTGAAATCCAGCCTAAAAATCCAGCCTCAAGATACAGCTTAAAATCCAGCCTTAAAATCCAGCCTCAATATCCAGCCTCAATATCCAGCCTCAAAATCCAGCCTCAAAAACCAGCCTAAAATCCAGCCTCAAAATCCAGCCTCAAAAACAGCCTCAAAATCCAGCCTAAAATCCAGCCTCAAAAACCAGCCCTGCTTCAAAGCCTTTGGTCAGAGGATGTGAGCTGTGATGGGAGTAAAGGATGAGAAACTGCTGAGGAGCAACTCCAGCTCAGAGCTGAGAAAAAGGGAAATTAAAGGGAAATTCGGGGGGAATAAATAGGGGGAAATTAATGGGGAATTAAAGGGAATTAATAGGGGGAAATTAATGGGGGATTAATAGGGGGAAATAATAGGGGGAAATTCAGGGGAAGCAATAGGGGGAAATTAATGGGAAATTAAAGGGAATCAATAGGGGGAAATTGATGGGAAATTCAGGGGAATTAATAGGGGAAAATTAATAGGGGGAAATCAATGGGAAATTAATAGGGGGAAATTAATGGAAAAGTCAGGGGAATCAATAGGGGGGAATTAATGGGAAGTTCAAGGGAATCAATAGGGGGAAATTAATGGGAACCCCTCCCAGGTGACAGAACAGGGAGGGAAATCAGCCTTGCTGGTTGGAGGGGACTGAAACACCCTCGGGGGGTGTCTGTGGGTACCAGCCTGGTCTGTTCATGCTCTTACCCCAAAATCTCCTCTGAGAGCCCCAGGCCACCCTCTCTGGCCCCCGTGGATGCGCCCCAGGGACTCTGGCTGTCCCTGCAGCTCCGAAGTGAAAGCAGCTGAGAAGCAGCACAGCTCCGAGCCCAGAGCTGGCCTTCAACCCCGCTTGTCGCTAAAAAAACCTCTGCTGTGCTTTCCAAGAACCGGCAGGAACAGCAGGCTGGGCGGCAGAGGAAAGAGGAACATCTCAGTCATTTCAGGCACAATAACCCCAAATTTGTGCCCCGAATCTCACCCATCCCCAGTTCCTGGCGCTGGATGAGTTTCTGGGGAAGCTCTGTGAGCACAGTGGCACCCCGGGTCACCCCAGACCTCGGGACTGTCCCACCCGGGGCTGTTCCCCAAAGCTGGAGGAGTGAGGGATGTGATCAGAGCCCAGGGTCACCCCAAACCTGGGGACTGTCCCACCCGGGGCTGTTCCCCAAAGCTGGAGGAGTGAGGGATGGAATCAGAGCCCAGAGCTGCTCAGGATGGGCCTTGCTCTCCTGGGGCTGCTCCATCCCAGCCTGCAGGGAATATCTGGGATAGTGAGAATTCCTGGGCAGCAGCATCGCCGGAAAACACGGATCCCGAGGCAGGAAAATCCCGGGACAGAAGCACCCCAGGGCAAAGAAAATCCTGGGCAAAGAAAATCCCAGGTAAGGAGCATCCCAGGACAAGGAAAATCCCAGGTAAGAAAAATCCCAGGTAAGGAACATCCCAGGGCAAAGAAAACCCTGAGGCAGCAGCATCCCAGGACAAGAGCACCTCACAGCAGAGAAAATCCCGAGTTAGAAGCACCCCAGGGCAAGAGAATCACAAAACATTGAACATCCCAGGACAGCAGCATCCCAGGGCAGGAGCATCCCAAAGCAATGAAAATCCCGGGGCAGGAGAATCCCAAAGCAGCGAAAGTCCCAGAGCAGCAGCATTCCGCGTGGTGCCGCCTTTCCCCGGTTCCCCCACCGGGGTTCCTCACCCCGAGCCCCGCGGCCGCTCCGAGCTCCGCCTGTGCCCCGGGGGATGCTCGGGACGGGAAAGGAAAGGAAAAGAAAACAAAGGGGGAAAGGGAAGGGGAGGGAGAAGTGAGGAAGAGGAAGAGGAGATAAAAAAATAGAAATTTTGCTCAGAGCGAGGGGCTCGTCCAGAGGCACATCCACTCTCATTTTAGCTTCTCTGTCAGATGATTTTTGCTTTCTCTCATTTTTTCAGCATTCCCACAACCCACCGCCACATTTAACAGAGCTTTAAATTAATGAATATCTTGCTATTGTTGTTCTTTTTTTTTTTTTTTTCAGGCCATCAATGACATAAACTCAGCTTTTCTGCCTGACTGTGATCAGCTTTCCTTACCATGGACACCCCAGCACGGGTATGTCAGGGCAGCCCCAGAAACGAGGGCACACAGCATGTGCAGTCCCCAGGAACCCCAAATTCTCCCTTTGAGCCTCCAGCTGCTTTTCCTCCCTCCCCCAAACCCCAGGAGCACCATTTGGGCTCCTTTCCCGATCTGCCAACATTAATTTGCTGTGGTGGGGGGACCAGAAGGGGGTTAATACCCCACAAAATCCCCAATATCCAAAGCTCCATTTTACCTCTGGTTTCCCCTCTGTCCTCATCGGTTCCCGTGGCGGTTCCCGTGGCGGTTCCCGTGTTCCAGAGCGGTTCCAGAGCGGTTCCCGTGTGTGTTCCAGAGCGGTTCCCGCGGCTCGGGGGGCTCGCTGGGGCTCGGCCCGGGCCCCGCCGCCGGTCCATGCGCTCCGGGGCTGTCCGTGCCCCGAGCTCCGCCCGGAGCGGGGCCGGGCCGGTTCCCCCTCCCCGGGGCTGATAACAGCGTTCGCGGGGGAAGGTGTGATGGACGGCTCAGGTGATCGGCTTTGCCTTCTAGTGACAGGCGGGAGGAAATCACCAGTCCACCACTTGTTTCCTTTTTGCTTCTATTTTTTTTTCTTGTTTCCTTTTTCTTCTCTTTAAAAAAAAAAGTTTTGGTTTTTCTTTGTAAATTTTCTTGCCTTTATATAGATGTTTTCCAGTTTTCTCTTTTTCTTTTCCCCCTTTCTCTTCTTTCGTATTTTTTCTTTGCCTTTGTCTTGTTTCATTTTTCTTCTTTCTTTTTCTATTACGTTTTCTTTCTTCTTCTTTTTCTCCTTTTTCTTTGTCCTTTTTTTTTTCCTTTTTTACCCGTTTTCCTTTCCCCCCCTTTCCTTTTTCCTTTTTCCTTTCCCCGTTTTAATATTTTTAAATATTTAAAATATATTTAATATTTTTATAATTTTTAATATTTTTATCTTCTTTATCTTTTTTCTTTTTATCTTATCTTTTTATCATCTTTTTTCTTACTCTCTTTTTCATCTTTTTCCCTTTCTTTTGCATATCTTTTTATCTTTTTTATAATCTTTTTTATCTTTTTTATCTTTTTATCTTTTTTCTTTCTTTTTATGTTTTTTATCCTTTTAATATTTTTTATCTTTTTATCTTTTTTATCTATCCTTTTTTCTTTCTTTTCATCTTTTATTATCCTTTTTATATTTTTCATCTTTTTTATCTTTTTCTTTTCTTTATCATTTTTTCCCTTTCTTTTTATATTTTTTATCTTTTTATCTTTTTATCTTTTACCTTTTTATCTTTTATCTTTTTATCTTTTTTCTTTTTATGTTTTTTATCTTTTTTATCTATCTTTTTTATCTTTTCATCTTTTTATCTATCTTTTTTATATTTTTATATTTTTTATTTATCTATATATTTTTAATCTTTTTTTTCTATTTTTTTTTTTATCTTTTCCCCTTTCTTTTTCCTCCATTTTCCTTTCCTGCTTTCCCCCTCCCACACTTTTAAGCCCCAAACTCTGCTGCTCCCTACGATTCCTCCTCCATTGCCTCCTGCCCACCACAGAACCCAGAAAAACCAGGGAGGCGCCGGTGCCAGGGACAGAGCCTGGGGAGGAGAGGCAGAGCCGGCGGTGCCAGCCCCGGTGCCAGGGCAGGTGCCAGGGCAGGTCCGGAGTCCCCGCTGTGACTCTGCTGTCCCCAGCAGGATGGAATGAGTCACCCAGCCTGGAAAATCCCATTGTTCACGTTCCAGCCCGGCCAGGGGGGCCCAGGGAGGGTTTGGGTCCAGCAGTGCCCAGGGGGATTGGATGGTGAACAAAACACATCCACAGCTGCATCCCAGCCCTGCTCCCTCATCCCAGCCCTGCTCTTTCATCCATCTATCCCTGCTCCTCCATCTATCCATCCCTGCTCCTCCATCCCATCCCATCCCAGCTCCTCCATCCATCCCATCCCAGCTCCTCCATCCCATCCCATCCCAGCTCCTCCATCCATCCCATCCCTGCTCCTCCATCCCATCCCTGCTCCTCCATCCCATCCCATCCCAGCTCCTCCATCCCATCCCTGCTCCTCCACCCATCCCATCCCTGCTCCTCCACCCATCCCATCCCTGCTCCTCCATCCATCCCATCCCTGCTCCTCCACCCATCCCATCCCTGCTCCTCCACCCATCCCATCCCTGCTCCTCCATCCCATCCCTGCTCCTCCATCCCATCCCAGCTCCTCCATCCCATTCCTGCTCCTCCATCCCATCCCTGCTCCTCCATCCCAGCCCTGCTCCCAGGGCTCTCCCAGTGCCATCCCCATGGGATTTGCCCTCATGGGAAGGTGGCATTGAGGGCTGGCACCGATGTGGAGCCTGGTGAGACCCGGCCACAGCCTGCCCTCTCACATCCCCTGCTCTGAGTCACCAGCCTGGTTTCAGTCTGAGCTCAGCCCTGGGCAGGGCTGCTCACCCTCCTCCCCAAACCCCCCAGAGGCTCAGGGACGGCAGAGGCTCCCCCAAATCCCATCATTTTTAAGGATAATCCCCAGTTTTGCTGCGAGGCCGCCCCAGCTGCCGCTGGCTTTGCCCTGACAGGTTTTCAGCAGGGTTCTGCTGAGCCAGGCACTTCTCTCTGCGGCTTTGCAGAGCCTGGGTCACAATCTGGGCTTTGATCTGCACCCTGTGTGCTCAGAAATCCCCCGAGGCCTGGGTGTTACTGAGCTCTGTGAAACCTCCCTGCCTGGAATCCAATTTTAGCCCTGCAGTGCCGTTATCAGCCACAATCTCCCCACAGTTCACTGGCAGCCAGGGCTGGCAGGGTGGGCAGGTGCAGGCACAGAGGGAACCCAGCGGCACCAGGTTACTCAGAGCAGGTTTCTGTCACCTCCCGCTGCTCTTCCCAAGGGGTTTAAGGGGTTTTTGGCCTTTGGTGCTGAGGCTTTGCCAGCTGCAGGAGCCCAGACTCTGTAGATAAGGAACGAATGAAGCGGCGCCATCGGTTGGTGACTAAGCTGAGCCTAAACCCAGCTCTCTGTGCTGCCAACCTCAAACAGAATGAATTCCACTCCTCCTGCATGGCAATGGTTGGTGACTAAGCTGAGCCTAAACCCAGCTCTCTGTGCTGCCAACCTCAAACAGAATGAATTCCACTCCTCCTGCATGGCAATGACACAAAGGGCTTAAAACCGCAGCTCAGATGCACATTAATACACCGTTTATTGTGTGTTAAATTTATTTGTTGCTTCTTCAGTCTCGTTTCAGGTTCAATAATTTGCAGGCTGACTTTTTGGGGAGGTGAACAAATCCCACAGGGGAGCCTCGGGCTGATCCCTGGCGGGGCTGGGACCTCCTTGCACCTTGAACTCCCCCTGGTAGACACAGACATCACAGATAAAAAGTTGAATTTTTGCTCAGAGCAAGGGGCTCGTCCAGAGGCACATCCACTCTCATTTTAGCTTCTCTGTAAGATATTTTCTTATTTTTTATCTTTTTAATATTTTAATTGAAAAAACTCATCTGGAGTTCAGAGCAGGAGTGAGTGCCTCTCTCTGCTCTCCAACCCCCCTGAGCTGCCCGCACCCAATTCCTTGTTCCTTTTAACTGTTCCCTCCTTCCCTTTATATTAAAAAAAATGTTTTTAAAAGAAATATTCTTTATAAAAAAATATTTTTTTTTAGAACTTTGGTGATGATGAGACAGCACCGTGGTGCATCTCTGTGGGTCCTGAAAATCATGGAATTCATTCCTGAGCTGATAAACAAGAGGGAATCTCTGCCACTGGATCTGACTGCCAATGGTAAAACCGAGCTTAAAACCGGGGATAGAAAATCCTGATACCAAAAATGAGGGGGTTTGGAATATTTGAGGGAAGGAGGGAACCCTGAGAAGTCAAAATAAATCAGTTGGGAGTGACTGTGATGGGATTCATGGGATGCCCCATCCCTGGAAATGCTCCAGGCCAGGCTGGTTGGGGCTTGGAGCATCCTGGGATGGGGTTTGGGATCACAGAATCCAAGAATGGTTTGGGAATCCTTAAATCCATCCAGTGCCACCCTGCCATGGCAGGGACACCTCCCACTGTCCCAGGCTGCTCCAGCCCCAGTGTCCTTGGGCACTGCTGCTCTGGGCACCTGTGAAATACTCCCTGTAGCAGAAATATTCCCTTTATAAGCAGAAACATTCCCTGTATCTCCCAGGGGTCAGGGCAGGGTGGCACTGGTGGTTCTCTGGTGTCCATCCATGCTGGGAGCTGGGAATTCTCCATCCCTGCCCTGCCCCTGGGAATGCAGGAGCTGTGCTGCTCTGCCCAGGGGGATTTTCAGGATTCCTGGGGCTGGGAATGCACCCGGCAGCTCCTGGAGGGCAGCACCAGCCCTGTTTGGCTGGGGAACAATTCCCCCCCCAGGTTTTGCAGCTCAGGTGAAGGAGCAGCACAAGCCCCAGGATGTGGACTCTGCAAAAAACCCTTCCCCTCCTCACGCTTGGGCTGCTCAGGGTCCTGTGGTGTTCTTGTACAACTTCCTTCCTGCTCGAGCAGCACTCTCTAATTCAATTTATTCAATTCTGGGCTCCCTGCCCTGCCACACTCCCATTTCTGTGCTGGTTTGCTGCTTCTGAGGGGGAATCCTCCCCTCCTTGCTGGTCACTGCTCCTCTGGACACTGTGACAGATTGCTGGGCAGTGAGGGACCAGCACAGCACACCAGGGGGATTGGGAGTGCTGAGGACAAGCAACAAAATAAATCCATTTGTGTAGCAGCTGATGGAGAAATGCTCACAGTGCATAGGAAAAACAATAGGAAAAAAAAAGGGAATATTTTGTAAGTCCCAGAATACCTGGAGATGGTTTTAGGGCTGCTGAAGGAAGGCAGCTGCTGTGTTTTACCAAAGATCCAAATCCATGCTCATGAGCCAGATAAATCCCATTTTCCTGTGCCACACTGCCCTTCCCACAGCCAGGCTGAGGGGTGACAGGGTGCTGTGAGATGGTAAATCCCTCACCCAAAGGGAAGGGCTTGGCCAGTGACCACTTCAGAGGCGTTTGAAATCAGCCTGGCAGGAGGTGGAGGTGTGTTCTCACCCGAGTGGGGTTTTATTTGGAATGGGAGGAAAATGAAATACAGAAAATATTCCATGTTCTTGGTTCCATGTTGTTGGTACCAGTGTGACACATAAATCCTTCTTGGTGCAGTGTCTGTTCATCAGGAGCAATCCCAAAATATTTTCCACATCTCTGCCAGGATGTCTGGGGGACTTTTATATCCATTTTAGCTGCAATTAACTCCAGGAATGAAGTGCCCCAAACCTTTGGCAATGAAGTGCTCCAAACAATTGGGAATGGAGTGCTCCAAACAATTGGGAAGGCCATGCTCCGAACATTTGAGAATGAAATGCTCCAAACTTTTGAAAATTAACTGCTCCAATCTCTTGGGAATGAAATGCCCCAAACATTTGAGAATTAAATGCTCCAAACATTTGGGAATTAAATGCTCCAAACATTTGGGAATGAGATGCTCCAAACCTTTGGGAATGAAGTGCTCCAAACCCTTGGGAATGAAGTGCTCCAAACCCTTGGGAATGAAATGTCCCAAACCCTTGGGAATGAAGTGCTCCAAACCCTTAACAAGAGGACGATGCTGAGCAGTAATTGAAGATATTTCACCCTGCAGGAATCTCCTGATTGCATCCCAGGAATCCAAGCTTTATGGGATTTTTTGCTTCTGCCAGTGTGAGGTAAGGTTAAAACTGGGGTTTGCTGGCCCAGGATTCCCAGCAGCCCCAAGAAGCTGCAGTGGAGTAAGAAGGCAGAATTCCAGCGGGGAGCGTTGCTCTGGCTCTGCAATTGCCCATCCCGGTGCTGACACCGCCCGTGTCCCTGCTCCAGGTTTATCCCCAGTCCCAGCTGCCCTCAGGGCAGCCCTGCCATGCCGTGTGGGATGCAGGGTCCCTGTTGGTGGCCCTCAGGCAGGACAGCAGCTCCTCGGGCACCAGCATCTGCTCGGGGCCGGGCTCCCAGCGCTGCTCCGGGACGGGTCCGTGTCCGCGTACAGGGAACTCCAGGCTGCTGTTGAGCACCAGGTTGATCTTGTCCAGCAGGTACAGCTGGGGGGTCCCTCCCTGCGTGTCCCACAGCTGGGCGACAGGGCTGGTGTAATCCTGGGAGAAGATTCCCAGCTCTGGCTGCGGGATGGGCGTGGGCGGCTGCGCCGGGCAGATTCCGGCAGCCACGTACCCCAAAGCGTTCCCGTCGGAGAGCTGGGGTTTGTAGGCACCCAGCTGCCCTGGGGCTGCGCTCCTGGGGGCCACCACGCTCCTGGGCACCCCCCTGGGCTCGGCCACCCCTGCCCTGGCCTCGGGCTCCCGGCGCTGGGGCCGCTCCTGCGCTGGCACCTCCTGGACATCGGAGACTGCGGGGTCCAGGAAGGGCTCCTGGAGGCTGGCACTGGGGAAATCAGCCTTGTCCTGGGGAAAGGAGGATAGCTGTGCCACCTTCATCCAGCCCTGCTCCTCCATCCATCCCAGCCCTGCTCCTCCATCCATCCCAGCTCCTCCATCCCAGACCTGCTCCTCCATCCCATCCCAGCTCCTCCATCCATCCCATCCCAGCTCCTCCATCCCATCCCTGCTCCTCCATCCATCCATCCATCATCCATCCATCATCCATCCATCATCCATCCATCCATCCATCCATCATCCATCCATCCATCATCCATCCATCCATCATCCATCCATCCATCCATCCATCATCCATCCATCCATCATCCATCCATCCATCATCCATCCATCCATCCATCATCCATCCATCATCCATCCATCCATCCCATCCCAGCTCCTCCATCCATCCATCCATCCATCCATCCATCCATCCATCCATCCATCCATCATCCATCCATCATCCATCCATCCATCCATCCATCCATCCATCCATCCATCCATCATCCATCCATCATCCATCCATCCATCCATCCATCCCTCCATCCATCCATCCATCCATCCATCCATCCATCCATCCATCCCAGCTCCTCCATCCCATCCCCGCTCCTCCATCCATCCCATCCCAGCTCCTCCATCCATCCATCCATCCCTCCATCCATCCATCCATCATCCATCCATCCATCCATCCATCCATCATCCATCCATCCATCCATCCATCATCCATCCATCATCCATCATCCATCATCCATCCATCCTTCCATCCATCCATCATCCATCATCCATCCATCCATCATCCATCCATCCATCCATCCATCCATCATCCATCCATCCATCCATCCATCCATCCATCCATCCATCCATCCATCATCCATCCATCCATCATCCATCCATCATCCATCCATCCATCCATCATCCATCCATCCATCCATCCATCCATCCATCCATCCATCCATCCATCCATCCATCCATCATCCATCCATCCATCATCCATCCATCCATCCATCCATCCATCCATCCATCCATCCATCCATCCATCCATCCATCCATCCATCCATCCATCCCATCCCTGCTCCTCCATTCCATCCCTGTTCTCACACAAGCTGCCCTCTCCCAGCTAACAGGGGATGTTACCAGAGGAAATGGCCTCAAGTCGTGCCAGGGGAGTTTTGGGCTGGATTTTTGGGAAAATGTCTGTGTGGAACGGGCTGTCCAGCCCTGCAGGGATTTAAAATCCCCATGGATGTTGCACTTGGGGACACGGGGCAGTGTTGGCCTTGGCAGTGCTGGTGGTGGTTGGACTCGATGGTCTCAGAGGGATTTTCCAACCTGGATAATTCTGTAAAGCCCAGCTTTAATCTGAGGGGAAGCAAAGCCAGGAGATAACCCTGCCCTCACCTGGAGTGACTTCACCACGGTGCTGTTCTCCATGTGGGGAAAGTCCTCAAACATCCACCTTGGCAAGAGGGACACGAGGGCGGCCTTGACCCTTCACAAAAGGGAAAAAAAAACCCCAAATGTTACTGCAGTGTGTTATTCAGATATTCCTCATGCAGGATGAAACTCTCTGGGTGGGAAGGACGCATGAAGAACACCCAGCCTTGGAAACTCTGGGTTCCCCATTCTTAAATTTCACCAATTTCATGTTTATTTCACTGTTTTTTTGCTGGTCTCTGCCTTACTGTAGAGCACCAGAAAGTCCTTTCATACGATAAATGTGTGATATTGCCCTCAGGCTGAGTTGAAAGGGACTCTGTAGTTGATTTTAAAACATCCCAGAAGAAATTTTATATTTCTTCTATGTAAAAAAAAAAAAAAAAAAAAAAAAAAAAAAAAAAAGAAAAGAAAAAAAAGAAACCACAAAAACTCCCCAAAAATCCCCCCAAACACCCTCCCCCAAAAAAGGGGTAAAAAAATTCTGAATTGGGAATAAGGGAAGAAGACATGGAGGAGAAAGGAATACCTTTTCCTGACTGACTTTTTAAACATCACAACTGCAAAAAGAACGGATAATCCGACCACGCTGAGGCTCAGTCCCAGGAAAACTCGGATGTCATCATCTGCAGGGGCTGGAAGGGAGGAGGTCACAGCCTGGGTGCTGCACTCACTCACCATTCACCATTCACCATTTCCTGCCCCAGAAGTGCTGACGTGAATTCCTCAGCCTGGGCTGGTTTTGCTTTTGGTTTAGGAGCTGAAACAGACCGTGACCTTTACCAGAGGATGTGCAAGCTGAGCATCCCCAGAAGGGTGGGAAACGCTGAAACACGTCCCTGGTCCCAGCTGCAGGGTGGAATCAGCCTCCTGCATGGGTTAATTCGATATTTGCTGGGTTTGACACTTCCCCCTTGGACTGAGCATCGTGTTTTAGCCTCGGTAGAGAGCAGAACTCAAAGCTTGCAGTCTGTGGGTGCTGCTTATCTTCCCTGCACTTGGGGAAAAACTCCTTAATTGGCTCTTGTTGGAACCCAGGAAATCCCTCTGGCTGCCCTGGAGGGCTCCAGCCCCTGCCCAGGGGGCTCAGAGGCCTCAGCACAGAGCCCAAGGACCCTGTGCCTTTGGTCTTGATCCATGGAAAAAAAATTGCCAACCTTGTGTGAAGAATTACAAGTCAAAAGAGTTTAAGTAGAAAAATAGTTTGTCACAGAGTGAAAAAGAGATTTTTTTAGGGTTTTTAGAATGGGTGTCCAAGGGGTAAGATGGAGGAATCTATGTCCAGCCTCTTCTTCTTGGCCTCCATCTCCTGCTGTGATGGTGGCACTTTGGGATTGGTTTAGAGTAGAACTCACTGTCTGACATAGGTGATGGGTATTGGGAAGTTATGGTAAATATTGTACAGGTAGTTTTTAGTATAAAAAGATAACACTGCCCTGGGGCAGGCAGAGTGCCTCTGTTTGTCCTGCTGAACAGACCTCAGCTGGACAGGAGAGAGAATTTTATAGATAAGGAACAATGAACAACCTTGAGGATGAGAACCCAGAGCATCTGGGAGCTCTCAATTCCCACAGCCAGGAGCTGCCTGGGTTAAACCCCCCATGGGACAAAGCCTGGCCCAGCAAGGCAGAGCTCCCACACAGGACAAAGCCTGGCCTAGCAAGGCAGAGCTCCCACGGGACAAAGCCTGGCCCAGCAAGGCAGAGCTGCCCAGAGCACAAAGCCTGGCCCAGCAAGGCAGAGCTGCCCAGAGCACAAAGCCTGGCCCAGCAAGGCAGAGCTGCCCAGAGCACAAAGCCTGGCCAAGCAAGGCAGAGCTGCCCAGAGCACAAAGCCTGGCCTAGCAAGGCAGAGCTGCCCTCCTTACCCTGGGACATCTCGCTGTAGGTGCTGCCCAGGAGCGGCTCCTCTGCAGGGGCTGGAACAGAGAGAGGGAAAAAACGTCTGTGGTTCCTTCAGAGGGCTCTGGGTGACACCAAACCTGCCTTGGTTCTATCTTTTGAGAAAAATAAATAATGGTGTAACAAGGACAATTGAGCTCCCTGAAGCAATGAGTAACTCCAGCTCTGCTGGGCTCTCCACATCATCCCCACAATTAAATGAGGTGTTGATCAATCCTGTCCCCACCTACAGAACCTCTTCCCCGCACATCCCTCCCTGCCCTCAGCACCCTAAACAAGGATTTAGTCCCCCTGGGGAGCTCCATCATTTTCCACAAGCACTCCCGGGTTGTTAACATCTTTTCCAGAGAAGTTGTGGATCCCTGGAGTGTCCCAGGCCAGGCTGGAGCAGCCTGGCACAGTGGGACATGTCCGTGCCATGGCAGGGGTGGCACTGGGTGGGATTTGAGGTCAATTCCAACCCAGCCCATTGTGGGATTCTGTGATTCCCAAAGTGCCTGCGCCCCTTGGGAATGAATTTCCTGATTATTTCCATGCAGTGAGGGAAGATCTGCAGCTGGAGGCCCTGCCATGGCAAGAAGCCTCTTTCTGCTGAGATAAGCAGCCAGCTTTGATCCTGGCCAGTTCAGCAATTCCCTCTGATCCTGGCCAGTTCAGCAATTCCCTCGGGATCCCTTGTCCCTGATTTGGAGCCACGGGGAAGGGTCCTGCCCCGCGGACAGCGCCCAGGGCCAGCCCGGGACACCCATCCAGGAATGTCTGCTTGCATTTCCTGGGAACAGCTGCCCTGCTCCAGGGGCTCCTGCAGGGCCACGGGGCTGCTCTGGCCCAGGAGAAACCCCTGGGCAGCTGCAGGGGGCCCATCTCAGGTGGCATCGGAGCCAGGAGCCAGGGACACCCTCAGGTGTCCCCTCAGGTGTCACCTGCAGGTACTTTGGGCTCTGACAGCCCTTGATGGTCCTGCCCAGCCCCACCTGGCCCCAGGGTGGGCTCTATTTAAGCCCAGCCCTGGCCCTCAGCCCCAGCTGGGCTGGGCTGGGGCAGCTCTGGGGCTCAGACCCTGCTCTGGTGTCACAGCTTGGCCTCACCCTCCTGCGCAGCTCTGAGGGTGCACAAAGCCACCCCAGTGCTGGAAATGAGGTTTCCCTTCCTTCCCCAAACCCTGCCCAGCACTGACCCAGCTGCAGATGTCCCCCCCAAGGCTCTGTTGACTCCAGGTAGGAAGGGCAGGCTGGCTCTGCCCAGCTGCTCCCTGGAAAAGCTCTGTGCTGGATTTTGGTTCATCTGCAACATCTTACTGCGAGTTCTGCATGTGCAAACTCACTTTTCTGCCCTAGAAAGGGGCAGCGACCCCGCAGGTGCCTCTGCTGATGGGAAATGAGGTTCTGGGCTGTTCTGGGTCTGTGCGGGGAGCAAACACCAGCTGGAGATGGGTCTGACACCAGTACATTGATTAAATGCATTTTATGCTTTCCTTGCCGTGCTGGGCGGGAGGGTTTGCGCTGTTCCCGGCCCCAGGGATGATCCCCAAGGGGAGCAGCAGCATTTTCCCCGTCAGGCTCACCTGGGCTGGAGCGGGGAGCGCTGATCCCGCCGGGATACACCGCGTACAGCCGCGCCTGCCGCGGAGCCGCTGGCCCTGCCGGCAAAGCACAGATTCACCTTCAAAATGGGGATTTTGTCTGCTGGGCTGGGCCAGGGGCTGGGCACTGAGCGGTGACAGCAGCTGGGTTACCCCTTGAGGGTCTGGGGTCGTTCCTGGCCCACCAGCTCATTTTTAATTCATTAAATAATGAATGCATTTAATTAATTTTCTTTCCCTCCCCATCCCCTCCTTCCCCTGTGATCTTCACCCAGGGACCCAAATCCCACTGTCTGCCCTCAAATCTCCAGCTGCTTCCCTCCCCTCCTTCTCTAAGGACTCTTCATGGCCCCACTCCCTCCCCCAAAAAAGTGGGCAGGGGCTCAAACTCAAATGAAGCTGCCTTGATAGTCTGGTTTGGATTTATAATTTAATCCTGATTGATAGTCTGATTCAGATTTATAATCTAATTCGAATTTATAACGTAATTCAGATTGATAGTTTGATTTGGATTTATAATCTAATTTGGATTTATGGTCTGATTTGGATTTCTAATCTAATCTAATCCTGATTGATAGTCTGATTTGGATTTATAATGTAATCTGGATTTATAGTCTAATTTGGATTTATAATCTAATTGAGATTTATAGTCTGATTTGGATTTATAATCTAATTCAGATTAACAGCCTGATTTGGAGTTATAATCTAATCCAGATTGACAGCCTGATTTGGAGTTATAATCTAATCCAGATTGACAGCCTGATTTGGATTTATAATATAATCCAGATTTACAGCCTGATTTGGAGTTATAATCTAATCCCGATTTACAGCCTGATTTGGAGTTATAATCTAATCCAGATTTACAGCCTGATTTGGAGTTATAATCTAATCCCGATTTACAGCCTGATTTGGGTTTCTAAGGTCCCGAGGAGCAGTGCCCAGCAGAAGGGGGTTCCTGGGCTGTCCCACCTGGGATGTAGGTGTGAGTTTGGTGTTTTGGGATTCTCTCCCAGCTGTGCTGCTCCTGCAGGCCGTGCTGGGGGCCGTGCACCCACTCCAGGATGAACCAGAGCAGGGGGCTCTGGCTGGGCTGGGGGCGCTGCCACCGCACCAGGGCCCTGCTCTGCTGCTCCTGCTGCACCTCCAGCGCCTCCGGGGCCGGGAACTCTGTGGGGAGACGGGGCAGGGGCAACTCAAACAGCCCGAACCCATCCCTGGGCACTGGGGAGGGTCAGCCCCGCCCAGGGGAAATGCGGCTTTCCTGGAGGGGCTTGAAAGCTGAAGGGTGAGCAGGGAATTACAGAATATGGTGGGTTTGTATATAAACACACACACACACATATATATAATAGAATTATTATATATATATAATAGAATTATTCAGGTTGGAAAAGACCTTAAAGATCAAGGCCACCACTGTCCCATGTCCCCAAGTGCCACATCCATGTGGCTTTTGAACCCCTCCAGGGATGGGGATTCACCCCTGCCCTGGGGCACCTGTGCCAGGGCTGGGAAACCTTTCCAGGAAGGAATATTCCCAAATGTCCACCCTGAGGCCGTTCCCTCCGCTCCTGTCCCTGTTCCCAGCCTGCTCCCTGGGCTGTCCCCTCCTGTGCAGAGCCACAAGGGCCCCTGAGCCTCCTTTGCTCCAGGCTGAGCCCCTGCCCAGCTCCCTCAGGGATTCTGCAGCCCCTGCCCGGCTCCTCAGGGATTCTGCAGCCCCTGCCCAGCTCCTCAGGGATTCTGCAGCCCCTGCCCAGCTCCTCAGGGATTCTGCAGCCCCTGCCCAGCTCCTCAGGGATTCTGCAGCCCCTGCCCAGCTCCTCAGGGATTCTGCAGCCCCTGCCCAGCTCCTCAGGGATTCTGCAGCCCCTGCCCAGCTCCTCAGGGATTCTGCAGCCCCTGCCCAGCTCCTCAGGGATTCTGCAGCCCCTGCCCAGCTCCTCAGGGATTCTGCAGCCCCTGCCCGGCTCCCTCAGGGATTCTGCAGCCCCTGCCCAGCTCCTCAGGGATTCTGCAGCCCCTGCCCAGCTCCTCAGGGATTCTGCAGCCCCTGCCCAGCTCCATTCCCTGCCCTGGGCACTCTCCAGCCCCTCACTCTCCTTCATGGGGACAGTCCCTGCCCTGTGCCTGGCACAGCCCAGGTGCCCGTGGCCCTCCAGCTGTGCTCCTCCCCAGCCAGATGTGGAGCTCTGTGCTTGCAAGCCCCGCACCCTCAGCTCTGAAATGCTTCAGCTGTCCCTGCTTACCAGAAACGTGCAGGGTTCTGATAAGCATCAGAGTCGAGAGAGGTTTTTCCACCTTATTTCTCTTCAGTTTCCTTTTAGTCATGTGTTTGTCCTCAGCCTGAATGGGACTTTCCCCTCCCATTGCTCATTCAGACACGTTTTTCAGAACGAGCAAAACGTGGTTGTGGGGGGAAACCACACCTCGGGGCATAGGGACCGTAAGGTGGCCCTAAAAGGATTTAAAAGGATTTTTGCCCCCTTCTTTTTCAGTTTGCAAGGACCCAGCTCCCAGGAGCAGCCTGGCACCCTTTGCTTTGCCAGCCAACACGGACAGGGCTAACTTAAAAATGAGTTTGTTGCTGCGGCCTTGGGAGGTGAAGGGCTGAGATTCCAGAGCCTGAAGGGGCTCCAGGAGAGCTGCAGAGGGGCTGGGGACAGGGATGGAGGGACAGCACACAGGGAATGGCTCCCACTGCCAGAGGGCAGGGATGGATGGGAGATTGGGAATTGTTCCCTGGCAGGGTGGGCAGGGGCTGGGCTGGAATTCCCAGATTTGCTGTGGCTGCCCCTGGATCCCTGGCAGTGCCCGAGGCCAGGCTGGACATTGGAGCAGCCTGGGACAGTGGGAGGTGTCCCTGCCATGGGACAATGAAATCAGCTGGGCTTTAAGGTCTCTCCCGGTGCCAAATCCAGCATTTCCCTGGGGCAGGGTCGGTGTCGGCGGTGCCCCCGTACCTTGCGGAGCTGCCGCCCAGTTCAGAGGGATGCTGGCGGGGCTGGAGGCGCCCTTGGCGTTGCGGGCGGTGACGAGGAGGCTGCGGGCTCCGGGCGGCACCAGCAGCGAGCACTCGGTGCCCGCGGTGAGGCACAGCGGCCACAGCGCTCCCGAGGGGCTCTCCGCGCTCACGGCGTAGCCCAGGACCCTCCCGCGGGCATCCCGGGCCGACAGCGGCTGCGGGGGCGAGAGAGGCCGGGATCGGGGGGTCTGACACCCCCACACCCGGCCGGGATCGGGGGGTCTGACACCCCCACAGCCGGGATCGGGGGCTCTGAGCCCACAGCCGGCTGTGACACCTTTACGGGGATGGGGATGTGGCTCCGAGCCGGGCTGGCCCTGTCCCGCGGGCTCCGCACGGAGGCGGCACCGGCGCTGCCCGGGGAGGAGCGGCGGAGCTGAGGCCGCCCCGAGCCCGTACCTTGATCAACACCGTCACCTCGTGGCTGCCGTTCGGCAGGGCCCGGCCCAGGCGCCGCCACACGGCGGGAGCGGCGGCGGGGGCTGCGGAGGAGCGGGGACACCGCGAGTGACACACCGGGGGTGACACCGAGGGGACAGCGTGACACACCGGGGACCCGGGGCTCCCACCCACCCGCAGCCCCTCCCGACCGGCTGGCAGAGCTGCGGCGGCGCTTCTGTTCGGGATGGGCCCCCCCCCCGTTCCCCGCTGGCACCGGCACGGGAGGGCAGCGCTGCCTCGCTCATCCGTGCCAGGCTCATGCCAAAGCCAGCAGCTGGCACGGATGGGCGGAGCTGGCTCAGGGTGACCGCGATTTGTCGCGACACCTCGGCTGATGTGGTTTTCCCCCCCAGGGCAGCAAGCAGGGCACTGAGGACCGTGGGTGTCGCCGGCGCTGAGCCCACCTGCCTCGGGGGTGCGGTACGGGAACGGGGGGCTCCAGGCGCTCCAGGGGCTGCGGGCGCTGCCGAGCCGGCACCTGGCCTGGAACACGAACTCGGTGTCGCTCTGCAGCTCGTGCTGCCAGCGGGGACCCTCCGGGGGCACCTTGGCACACGGCTCCACCTGCCAGGGAAGCACAGGGACACTGCGGGTGACGCGTTTGACAGGGGAGTGGGACACAGCGGGTCCCTGCTGCCACCCCTGCGGGATGGGCAGCGATGGGCAAGACCCGCCCTGTCCCCTCCGGTGCCACCTTGCGTGGCCCAGCCAGAGCCCCCAGCACGGAGATTTTGGGGCTCCTGTGGCAGCGGGGATCCAGGCTCAGCCCTGGCAGCGCTCAGGGAGTTTCCATCCCTGCCCCAGTTGTGGGTTTGGGGTTTTTTGTCTGGGGTGTGCTCTGAGCATCCCCAGGATTTTGTGCCTTGTCCTCGCAGAGCGGAATGTTTGGGAATATTTGGAATTCCGTCTTTTCCCTCAGAAAGCTGAGCTAACCCTGCCCACGAGGCCATCTGCTGTCCCCCCCGGGTGGCATCAGCTCTGCTGTCCCCCGCCTGTGGCCGGGGGTGCCCGTTTGAGCACACCAGAGCACAGGGGTGAGTCTGGAATACCCCCAAATATTCCCATTGCCCGCGGGGTCTGCAGCAGGAGCGGGGCTGGGGCAGTGAGGGGGTTTGGGGTCTCACGTGCCACGCCGGGGTGCCCCTGGCCCGGTGCCTCTCCTGGCAGTGCACGTCCCTCAGGCGCGTCAGGCTCCTCCAGCGCGTGGTGGTGACGGCTGGGGACGTGTCCGTGGTCTCGGCGCCCATGGGCACGGGCAGGGCGGGCACCACTGCGGGCACAGCAGGGAACAGCAGGGTGGGGACGGTCCCTGGGCTCAGGGGTGTCCCCAGAGTGCCACAGCAGGGCAGGGAGGCCAGGCATGGCCGCAGCACACCATGCTGCTCACGGGGGGACAGAGGGAGGGATGGAGGGATGGATGGAGGGATGGATGGAGTGGAGGGATAACGGAGGGATAGAAGGATCAATGGAGGGAGGGATGGATGATAGATGGAGACATTGATGGATGGATGATGGATGATGGGTGGATGGATGGATGGATGGATGGATGGATGGATGGAGTAGAGGGATAACGGAGGGATAGAAGGATCAATGGAGGGAGGGGTGGATGATAGATGGAGACATTGATGGACAGATGGATGGATGGATGGATGGATGAATGTAGAAGGATAGTGGAGGGATGGAAGGGATCAATGGATAGATGATGGACGGACAGATGGACAGACAGATGGATGGATAATAGATGGAGACATAGACGGACGGATGGATGGACGGACGGATGTGGAGGGATAATGGAGAGATGGATCAATAGAGGGATGGATGGATGGACAGAAGGATGGATGGCTGATGGACGGACAGATGGAGACATGGATGGACAGATGGATGGACGGATGATAGATGGAGACACAGATGGACAGATAGATGGATGGATGGATGATAGATGGAGACATGGACAGACCGATGGACAGATAGAGGGACAGATGGACGGACAGATGGACGGATGTCCGTACCGAGCTCCTGCAGGCTGAGGCGCTGGGGGGCCGAGCGGGCAGTGCCCAGCGCGTTGCTGGCCTGCACCCACACCCAGTACTGGCTGTCGTTGTGCAGCTCCCTCAGCAGCACAGGTGAGTCTGCAGGGAAGGTCTTTTCTTCCTCCTCATCCTCCTCATCCCGTGCCACCACCCTGGAAGCAGAAGGCAGCCCTGTCAGTGCGTATCCCAGCACCACAGCCCCGCTGGCGTGGCCACTCCCAAACCTCACACTTGTCACCCCTAAAGCAAGCTGGGGATTCATTCCCTTCCCTGACACTGCTGATGGGCTTTTGTATTTTCACAGTGGTAAAAGAACTCCTTCCTTTCTGGCTGCACGGATCAGCTTGATTCCAAATTTCAGCAGGAGCTTTGTCCCTTCTCCTCACAAAGCTTGGGATGACACATATGATGGGATTTAATGTCCTTAAAATTGAGAAGGGAGAACTGATAGCCTGAGAGGGGACCAGCCACGGCATCCTGGCACGGGTGTGACATGCCAGGTGCTACCATGGGGACCGGCCATGACATTTTGGGGTGGGGTGTGACATGCCAGGTGGTGCCGTGGGGACCTTGGTGGCAGGGAGCATCCCAGGGTGGGACTGTGGCACACTGTGTGGCAGCCAGCACCTCTGCTTCGGCTGGCCTTTGGGGTTTGGGCAGTGTTGGGGTCACCCTCTCCTTACCCCAGAGGGAGCCCCAGCCGCTGGAAGCTGCAGCTTCCCCTCGGTGGGGCTCGATGGGATGCGAGCCCGGGCGCTGCGGTGAGCGTGCGGCTCTGGGGCAGGAGGTGACAAAACGTGAGCTGAAGGAAGTGGAACTGGGGCACGGCAAGGCTGCTGTCAGTGGGGCTGGCACCGGGGGCTGTCACCGGGGCTGTCACCCCCGAGGCTCACCTGCGCAGGTGGAGGCTGTGCCGGGTGGGCAGGTGCGTGCTCCGGCCCCGCTCCCATCGGCACCGCAGGTGCTCCGAGCCCTCGGCGATGGCGCAGCTCAGGTTCCCGGGGGGGTCCGGGGGGTCTGCGGGGCGAGCCCGGGTGAGGCGCGGCCCCAAGGCAGAGCAGCGTGGCCCCGGGGCTCGGGGAACACGGGGGGGACACGGGGCACTCACAGCCCGGACCCGGGGAACACGGGGGGACACGGGGCACTCACAGCCCGGCTCTGGGGACACGGGGCACTCACAGCCCGGACCCGGGGGCTCGGGGGGGACACGGGGCACTCACAGCCCGGGACTCGGGGAACACGGGGGGACACGGGGCACCCACAGCCCGGTTCTGGGACACGGGGGTCCCACGGGGCACTCACAGCCGGCCCGGATCTCGGTGCCGCACACCACGCGGTGTCTCTGGGCGCAGCGGGAGAAGCAGGTGACGCTGACTAGGGGCAGCTGGAAGCGGGGCAGGTGGAGGCGCTCGGCGCCGTCGCGCAGGGCCAGCAGGGAGCTGTAGTTGAGGGAGATAAAGAGCTGCTGCGGCGAGGGGCAATCCAACCGGGACTCGCAGCCGATGGAGATGTCGGAGCCCAGCAGCACCACGGGCCTGGGCTCGGGCTCGATCCACACGCGCCCGTTGCACGTCAAGTTCGCAGCACCTGCGCCAAAGCGGGTGGGATATGCCGAATCTATCCCGGGGCTGTCCCGGGGCTGCAGGGCTCGGCAGGGAGCGGATCCCCTCCCTGGGATGCCCTGCAGCCAGGGGATTACAGCCCGCCCTGCTCACCTTCAACCCCGTGGGATGCAGGTAAACTGAGGCACGAGTGATGCCGGGGAGAAATTGTCCCCCCTGAGGGTGCCCAGAGGAGCTGCGGCTGCCCCCGTACCCCTGGCGATGCCCAAAGCCAGGCTGGACAGGGCTGAGAGCGCTCTGTCCCTGCTCCGGGTCCCTCCCACCCAAACCGGGCCTGGATGCGCCCCCCGCCCCCGCTGCAGCGCCCCGGCCCCGCTGACTCATCCCGGCCGAGCAGGAACGGCCCCGTCCCGCCGGTTTCACCCATCGCGGGGCCGCTCGAACGTTAAATGAGTGCAGGGAAATAACGCGCGCCCCGAGAGCTCTGATCCCCAGATTAGCGCGGCGGGGGCGCGTCCCTTCCCTATCAGATGGAGCTCGGCAGCAGCGCCGGCTCTCGGCGCTATCGGCTCCATCTGCCCTTCCTGGAAAGGGCAGGGCCGAGCCCGGGGGCCGCAGGGACGGGGGCAGAGCTGGCACGGGGGCCGCAGGGCCCTGGGAATGGCCCTGGGAATGTCCCCGGGAGCCTGGGAATGTCCCCGCTCCAAGGAGGGAAGGGGAAGGAGAAGGAGCTCAGGGCACGGGACCCCTCCCGCAGTGCTCCCCTCAAACCCCACAGCTCTGGGATCGTCCCGTCCCCACCCCAAACCCCCCGCGGGCCCGGGGCGCTGCTCGGGTGCCATCCCGGTGTCCCTGTCACCGTCACTCACCCGGGCACAGGCAGCAGAGCAGGACGGGCAGCGCCAAAGCCTGGCCCGGCCCCGCCATGGGCTGGGCTGCGGCATCGCCTGGGGAGCGAAAAACCGTGGAGAAATTCCTGCAGGGAGGATGTGGGATCGGGGGAAGGGAGAGCTGAGCAGCCCTGCCCCGGAGAAGGTGGGACGGGGGTCTCAGGGGGTGCTGCCCCTCTGCCCAGAGCCCCCCAGGTGTTGCCTGCGGGGCTGGGGTCCCAGGGACACAGCGGAGATGGGGATGCGCTGGAATGAGCCCCCCGAGGGTGTGGAAGGGCTGGGGGAGCTGCTCAGCCTGGAGAGGAGAGGCTCCAAGGGGATCCTTGGGGATGGATGTTTGATGAGGAGTAAAGAAGAGCGAGGCAAACTCCCCCCAGGGACAGGACAGGAGGCAACGGGGTCAGGAAATCAGGAAATTCCAATTGAACATAAAAAAAAGCTCTGTAAATGTCAGAGTGGGGCTGCTGCCCTGAGGGCTTTGGTCCTGCAGTCTCCATCCCTGGGGCTGCTCAGACACGTTTTTATGGGATGGAAACTCCCCGTTTCCATCACATCTTTTCCACAGATCCTGCCCAGGCTGAGCCTGGCTCTTCCCAGCACTGAACGCCCAGAGACAGCCCCAAAATCCGGGGCCATGCTTCCCACCCTTGTGCCCGCACCCCACTGCTGCTCAGATTTTCCCTTGCTCCCTTTGCCTCTCTCCACAGCCTCTTTGGGAGAATTCCCACAGGCCAGGAAAGCAATCCCAGCCTCACCAGCCTCGTGGGGCCGGGTTTGGGGCTGGAAGGGCTCTGCAGCACCCAGGGCACACACTGGTGAGGAGCAGGGAGATGCAGCTCCCGGGGGGGAATTGCTCCTTTCCATCCCCCCGCAGGCATCCCCCGGAGCTGGGGTGGCTGCAGCACCCCCAGGCCCCTCTGGGGTCACAGAGCAGACCCCAAACCAGCCCTGCCACCCCCATTCTCCTGCCTGGGCTGAGCAGAGCCCACGCTCCCTCATTCCCCTTCCCATGCAATACCTGCTGTCAGCAATGGCGAGTTTCCCTGGAGGGAGGCCAGAGTCCTCAGTAAAAGCCTCAAAACGCTGCTTTTCAGCCCAAAGCAGGCCAGCAGCAGCAGCAGCAGCAGCAGCAGTGAGTGCTCTGGTGCTCCTCGTGCGGGGTGAGGTGACCTGGTTTGGTTTTGGGGCTGATCAAGCGTTCGCCGTGGGTGAGTCAAACCTCAAGTGCCTCCCTATTACCTGACCTACAAAGAGAGGCTGTCACTTCCCAAGTGCCCACGAGCCTGCTGCAAACCAGGGCAAGTGAAAAAATGCACTGGGGTCCTGTGAGAAGGGCTGGGAGCTGTGAATGAGCCCAGCTCTGCCCCTCTGGAATCACCTTTGTGTTTTTATTGCAGTTTAGAGGCGTTGGCGGACTCCAGAGCCAAAGGAACGAGGCCGTTTGGAGATGCTGGGCTTTGAGCTGCTCTCCTGGTGCACTAGGGCTGAGGAAACGGGAATTCAGCAGGAAGGGAGAGGCTGCTCCGCGGTGCCAACCCAAACCCCACGGAACCTTCCCCGGGGCTGTGCCAGGAGGGACAAACCAACGCAGGAGCAGCAGGGTGAAATCAGGGGCTGGCAGCTGGGCAATGCTTACCTTGGCAGCGCTCAGGACGGGTGGCACCACCGGGAGAGGGCACAGAGCAGCCGAGTTCCCTCCCGGTGTGAGCCAGTGCTTGGGGAAACCCAGCGTCCCCTCCAGGGAAAGGGGAAGGGAAGGGAAGGGAAGGGAAGGGAAGGGAAGGGAAGGGAAGGGAAGGGAAGGGAAGGGAAGGGAAGGGAAGGGAAGGGGCTCCTCGGCGTCCCGGCAGCGTTTGGGCTCAGCCTGGTGGAGCCGAGCCCATCCCCAGGGTTGCTTTGTGTCCTCGGAGCACGGCAGAGTCCCGGGTGCTCTTAGGGAAAGAGCTTCTCCTGCCGATGGAAACTCCTTAAGGAACGGAGGTGTTGTCACCAGCACTGAGTGTCACCCCTCGGTGCCACCCTCTGCCACCCCTCGGTGGTCGTGCTGTCCCCAGCTGTGGCAGGCAGCATTCCCAGCGCTGGGCGGTCCCGGGGATGCTCCGGGGATGCTCCGGGGATGCTCCAGGGATGCCCCGGGAATGCTCCGGGGATGCTCCGGGGCTCTGCACCCCCGGCTCCCTCCGCCGCTCCCACAGCCCGGCCCGGCGCTTCCTTCCCTCGCCTCCTCAAGAGTTAAACCTCAAAAACAGTGTTAACCTCATTAGACACGGCAACCACAGGAAACCCCGCACTGCTCCCGCCTCTGCCTCGGGGAGGAAACGTCGGGGAGCAGAATTCAGCCCCGGGGAAGGCAGAGCCTCCCCTGCCAGCAAACCCCGGTGCTCCGGGCTCTGCCCGATCCACGGGGATTTTTGTGGTAGGGAGAGCAGGAGCGTGCTGGGTGGTGCGGTTATGTAATGTATATAATGTGTGTAATGTATATAATGTGTGTAATGTGTATAATGTATATAATGTGTTTAATGTGTATAATGTGTGCCATGTGCCTGTGTGGCAGCAGGAACGGCTGGGTTTGGGTGGTTACACACACCCCGAGCAGCACTGGGGGGTTCAGGTTCAGTGGGAATTTCAGCTTTGGGATGTCCTGGGAGTGCTCAATGCCCGGGGCACACAGCTGGGGCTGCACGGCCAGCGTGCACATCTGGAGCCAGCTCGTCTCGTCTGGGCCCAGGTGGAACATCTGGAACTGCACAGCGCGGGGGGATGTGGAGCTCTCCCGGCACAGGTGAGAGCTGCGGTTCCCGCATTTCCCAGCCCCATCTCCCTCTGCCTGACGTGTCCTTATCCCCTCCCGAGCACCGGGGCTGCAGCTCAGCGCTCCCCGGGCAGCGGGGCCGGGCTCACACACCCGGCTCTTCCCGCAGAATCCTCCTTCCCCTGCTCGGCAATCTCAGCTGCTGCCGCCTCCCCCTGAGGCAGCCCCGAGTTTCCATCCCCTCGTGGCCGGGGCTCTCTGTGCTCTGCTCGGGTGTCCCTCAGAGCCCGATGGAAACTGAGGCAGGGTCAGGGTCAGGAAATCCTCCCTGTGAGGCCGGGGAGGCCCAGAGCAGCCGCGGCTGCCCCTGGATCCTGCAGCGCCCAGGGCCAGGCAGGGAGATGGAAACATCATTAATGGATCGATGGAACACTTGATTTGTTATTCTTGGTGGGAGCGCTGGGGCAGGGCAGGGAAAGGTCGGGAGGGAGCCGGCTCTGCTGCCGGGGGACACGGGGGACACCGATGGGGCATAGGAACAGACTCGAATCCTTGTGTCACCTCCAGAGCCGGGGGACACAGATGGGGCACAGACTCGAATCCTTGTGTCACCCCCCAGGGCCAGGGGACACAGATGGGACATAGGAAAAGACTCGAACCCTTGTGTCACCCCCAGGGCCAGGGGACACAGATGGGGCACAGACTCGAACCCTTGTGTCACCCCCAGAGCAGGGGGACACAGGTGGGGCACAGGTACAGGCTCGAACCCTTCTGTCCCTGCTGGCAGCTGCCAGAGGACACTCGGATATTTGATCCTAAATCTGCGGCGGTGGCACCTGAGCCAGGGCTGAGCACACTGTCCCTCCGGGGCTCCCCTGTCCCCTCGGGGCTTTCCTGTCCCCGCGGTGGGACAGGGACACGCCAGGGACACAGGAGCGAGCGCTGCTGGCCTCAGCCCCGCTGGCACGGCGCTCCGGGCACGGTTCGGTTCCTCTCCCCGCTGGAGCAGCCGCCGTTCCCTCCCCAAGCCCCGGGCTCGCTGCAGGAACAAGGAAGGTGATGCCAATGTCAGAGCTGTGATTTTTGGCTGGGGTAAAAGGGCACCCGAGATACGGCGAGGTTGCTCCCGGACTTTAAATCCCGTTTGTCCTTCCTGTAACCCTGCCAGGGAACAGCCCCTGCTCCTTGCAGCAGCACAGAGGGGAGCGAGCCGGGAAAAGCAAAGTTCGGGCAGGGCTGGATTGTCCCTGCCAGGCCCAGCCCAGCGTGCCGGGGCAAGCGGAGCTCCTGACCCGGGGCCACCCAGCCCCACAGCCTGCGGAGCCTGCAGGCCCTGGCTGTGCCCAGGCAGGCCCCGGCAGCGGGAAAATGGGGAATAACCCTTGCCAAAAGGGGCTGTAAACACCGCCCTGGCCACCGGCAGGGAACGTCCCGCTGCTGCCTTCCCTCCTCGCTCGGGGAGCGATTCCCGAACCAGCCCTGCAGGGGTTTAAAACCGTGGGGATGCACATGGGGTAGGGGTGGCCTTGGCTAGACGGGCTTCGAGGGCTTTTCCAACCTAAACGATCCAAGGTTTGATGGAATTGCTGCTGTTTCCAGGCTGACCTGATCCCTCATTCCCATGCCCACCTCCATTCCTCCCACAGCCCCGGAGCAGCTCCCCCGAGGCTGCAGCTCTGTCCCCCCACCCGTGTCCTGTCCCCCCGGGGACACCGTGGGGACGGAGCTGTGCCAGGAGGGACCGGGCTGACAGGAAGGGCTCCCGTGGTGACACCGAGGTGTGCGTGTCACCCCTGTCCCCCCCACAGCGAGGTGTGCATGTCACCCCTGTGCCCCAACACAAACCAAAGTGTGTGTGTCACCCCTGTGCCCCGACAGACACTGAGGTGTGCGTGTCACCCCTGTGCCCCAACAGACACCGAGGTGTGCGTGTCACCCCTGTGTCCCCACAGACACCGAGGTGTGCGTGTCACCCCTGTCCCCTGACACCGAGGTGTGCGTGTCACCCCTGTCCCCTGACACCGAGGTGTGCGTGTCACCCCTGTGCCCCCACAGACACCGAGGTGTGCGTGTCACCCCTGTCCCCCTGACACCGAGGTGTGCGTGTCACCCCCTGTCCCCTGACAGACACCGAGGTGTGCGTGTCACCCCTGTGCCCCAACAGACACCGAGGTGTGCGTGTCACCCCTGTGCCCCAACAGACACCGAGGTGTGCGTGTCACCCCTGTCCCCTGACAGACACCGAGGTGTGCGTGTCACCCCCTGTGCCCCAACAGACACCGAGGTGTGCGTGTCACCCCTGTCCCCTGACAGACACCGAGGTGTGCGTGTCACCCCTGTCCCCCCACAGACACCGCGGTGTGCGTGTCACCCCTGTCCCCAGCCCTCAATCCGCTCGCTGTGTCCCGCAGGGCCGGGGCGGTTTTGTGCTCCGAGCCGCCTTGTTTTGGGATTTTTCCACTTGGCAGAGCATGGCCCGGAGGGGGAGATTTAATCTCCGCGAGGGAAGGGCCGGTGCCAAAACGCTGCGTGCGGGGTGAGCCGAGGGCAGGGCCCGGCAGGGCGCAGGGCCCGGGGCCGCCGTGCCAGGGACAGCGGTGCCAGCTCGGCTCTGCCCCCCGGCTGTGCCCCGGGGAGGCCGGAGGGGGCCTGCGCTCTGCCCGCACGGGGGACACGCGTCTGGTGTCCCCCTGTCCCTGCAGTGTCCCCAGGCAGTGCCACCCCATGTGTGAGCTCGCCCAGCCCCCCTCCCTGCTCGTGCCCCCGTGCCAGACCCGGCGGTTCCCCTCACCGATGCTGCCCACCCCACACCCCTGCGATGCCCCCCTTGCTGCGCCCCCGCACCAGCCCCGTCCCACCCCATCAGCGCCCCCAAACCCGTCCCTGTGCCATGCCCACCCCTCCCCGCAGTGTCCCCAAACCCGTCCCTGTGCCATGCCCACCCCTGGCAGGATCCCCCCGTCCCAACCCCCCGTTCTATCCCAGCCCCCATCACATCCTCCCCCTATCAATGCCCCCGTGCCAGCCCCTGTGCCACCATCCCACCCCATCACTGTCCCCATCCCAAGCCTCTGTGTGGTGTCCCTTCATCCCAGCCCCCTGTGTGATGTCCCCCATCACTCTCCTCCAAACCCTGTGTGATGTCCCCCTGTCCCATGCACCCCTGGCCATGTCCCCACCACTGTACCATATCCCCTTCCCTGTTCCTCCTCTGTGCGCTTCCCCACCGCTGTCCCACTCCCGTGCCATGTCCCCCATCCCTGTCCCCATCCGTCTCCCTCCCTGTGCCATGTCCCCATCCCTGTCCCATTCCCTGTACCGTGTCTCCATCCCTATCCCCACCCTTGTCCCCTGTGCCATGTCCCCATCCCTGTCCCCATCCCTGTGCCATGTCCCTATCCTTGTCCCCATCTCCCCATCCCTCTCTCCATCCCTGTCCCCTGTACCATGTCCCCATCCCTGTCCCCACCTCCGTCTCCATCTCCCCATCCCTGTCCCCACCCCCGTCTCCCCCTTGTACCATGTCCCCCTCCGTGCCCGGTGTCCCAGGCCCCTCCCCGGTCCCTCCCCGTTCCCTCCCGTTCCCTCCCGTTCCCTCCCGGTCCCTCCCGGTCCCTCCCGGTCCCTCCCCGCGCCTGCGCGCTGCCGCCGCCCAGGCCCCGCCCCAGCCATGTCGGAGCCGCGCAGACGCCCCGGGGCCGCGGCCGGGGGGGGGCCCGAGGGGGCGGCCGAGGGGGGAGCCCCCGCCGGAGCCCCCGCGCCCGGCGATGCGGAGCGGGGCATGGCGGCCCCGCCGCTCTGCCTGCGCCTGCTGGCCGCCGCCTTCTACGGCCTCAGCTCCTTCCTCATCGTCGTCGTCAACAAGAGCGTCCTCACCTCCTACGGGTACGGCCGCGCCGCCGGGACCCCCCCTCCCCGGGAGCGGGAATTCCCTCCTCGATCGGGACCCCCCACCCTGGGATCGGGGATAGCCCCGGGATCGGGACCCCCCACCCTGGGATCGGGGATAGCCCCGGGATCGGGACCCCCCACCCTGGGATCGGGGATACCCCCGGCATCGGGACCCCCCACCCTGGGATCGGGGATAGCCCCGGGATCGGGACCCCCCACCCTGGGATCGGGGATAGCCCCGGGATCCGGACCCCCCACCCTGGGATCGGGGATACCCCCCGCCCGGGATCGGGAATCCCCCCGGGGTCGGCGTGGGGACCCCCGCGGGTTGGGGACCGGGACCCCGCCATTCACTCCGCTCCCTGCGCTCGGGTCCCCCCTTGTGTCCCCCCCCTGCCCCGGGTCCTTCCCAGCCCTTGCCCCCCCACCCCGCTTTGGGGCTGCCGCTCCCCGACCCCGTCCTGTCCCCTCGCCGACGCCGGTGTCCCCTTGCGGTGTCCCCATGGCCGTGGGGCCGTGCGAGGGACCCCCCTGATCCGCGCTCTCCTCCCGCAGGTTCCCGTCCTCGCTGTGCGTGGGGCTGGGGCCAGGTGAGTGGGACCCCGCGGTGTCCCCGCACGCGTGTTCGGGCTTTGGGGGCCGCGGGTGACCCCTGCTCTCTTGCAGATGGTGGCCACGGTGGCCCGTGCTCTGGGCCGGGAAGGCGCTGCGGGTGGTCAAGTTCCCTGACCTGGACAGACACATCCCCCGGCGGGTGAGACCCCTTCCCAAGCACCCAATCCCCCTCCTCGGGCACCCAAATCCCCTCCCCGGCACCCCAATCCCCTCCCGGGCTCCTTTCCCCATCGCCGGGGTCCCTGTCCCACAGGGGCTCTTTGGGATGCCCGTGCCCGTTCCGGGGATCCTGGAGCTCCGGACACGTGTGAGCGTGAGTGTGTGTGTGTGTGTGTGTATGTGTGTGTGTGTGAAGGTTTCCATGGCGGGTGGGAACAATTCCGTTCTATTTTTATCCCCCGAGGCGGCTCGGGGAGCTCCCGGCTCGCTCCCACAGCCTCCTTTCCCTCCTCTCCTTGCAGACATTTCCTCTACCTCTCCTGTACTTCGGGAACCAGATCACAGGACTGTTCAGCACGCAGAAGCTGAAGTAGGGATGGGTTTCCCGCCCGGGGGTTCCGCGGTTCCTCGGGGCTTTCCGGGGTTGCCGGGGAGCCCAGCGGGCCCTGCGGGTGACGGGGCCGGAGCCGCTCGGGGCCCTGCGCTTCCCTCCCTCCCTTCCCTCCCTTCCCTCCCTGCCCACGCCGGGATGTGCCACGTGCGTGTTCCCAAACGCTCCCCGCGGGCAGGGAGGGACACGGGGCTGGCCCTAACCGCGGGCTGAGGGCTGGGGGTGTCCCTGGGGGCCCCATCCCTGCAGGCTCGGATCTGTGGGGTGTGGGAGCTGTGCCATTCCCATAAGGGAATTCCCCACTAAGGACAGGGGCCAAGCCCGTAGCCCTGCTCAGATCCTGTATCCCTGCTCCAGTCCCCTATCCCTGTCCTGATCCCATGTCCCTGCTCTGATCCCATATCCCTGCTCCGATCCCATATCCCTGTTCTGGTCCCGTGTCCCTATTCTGATTTCATACCCCTATTCTGATCCCATAGCCCTGCTCCCATCCCATATCCTGATTCTAATCCTATAGCCCTGCTCCCATATCCTGATTCTGATCCCATTTCCCTGCTCCCATCCCATATCCTGATTCTGATCCCATTTCCCTGCTCCCATCCCATATCCCTGTTACCATCCCGTATCCCTGTTACCATCCCATATCCCTGCTCCTATCCCATATCCTTGCCCCCATCCCATATCCCTGCTCCCATCCTGTATCCCTGCTCTCATCCCATATCCCTGCTCCCATCCTGTATCCCTGCTCCCATCCCGTATCCCTGCTCCCATCCCGTATCCCTGTTCCCATCCCATATCCCTGCTCCCATCCCGTATCCCTGCTCCCATCCCATATCCCTGCTCCCATCCCGTATCCCTGCTCCCATCCCATATCCCTGCTCCCATCCCTTATCCCCGCTCCCATCCCATATCCCCGCTCCCATCCCGTATCCCTGCTCCCATCCCGTATCCCCGCTCCCATCCCTTATCCCCGCTCCCATCCCTTATCCCCGCTCCCATCCCTTATCCCCGCTCCCATCCCATATCCCCGCTCCCATCCCGTATCCCTGCTCCCATCCCGTATCCCTGTTCCCATCCCATATCCCCGCTCCCATCCCTTATCCCTGTTCCCATCCCATATCCCTGCTCCCATCCCATATCCCTGTTCCCATCCCATATCCCTGCTCCCATCCCGTATCCCTGTTCCCATCCCGTATCCCTGCTCCCATCCCATATCCCCGCTCCCATCCCTTATCCCCGTTCCCATCCCATACCCCCGCTCAGTTTGGGATGCAGGGAAGGGGGCACAGCCCCTCAGCGCTGCCCTTCCCCGCAGCCTGCCCATGTTCACGGTGCTGCGGAGGTTCTCCATCCTGTTCACCATGTTTGCCGAGGGATTCCTGCTCAAGTGAGTGCTGGGGCCGGGCTGGCTTTGGCTCTGGGAGGAAGGGGCGGGTTTGGAGCTGCCGGATCCATCCCACCCCATCCCATCCCATCCCATCCCATCCCATCCCATCCCATCCCATCCCATCCCATCCCATCCCATCCCACCCCATCCCACCCCACCCCATCCCATCCCACCCCATCCCATCCCATCCCATGGATCCCATCCCATGGATCCCATCCCATCCCATCCCATCCCATCCCATCCCATCCCATCCCATCCCATCCCATCCCATCCCATCCCATCCCATCCCATCCCATCCCATCCCACCCCATCCCATCCCGGGGGAGCTGGCAGAGGGGTTTGTGCTGGGGTGCTGTGCCAGCCCCAGCTCCTGCAGGGAGCCCAGAGCCCCTGGGCAGGGCTGGAGCTGCTCCGTGCCCGGCTGAGCCCGCCCTGCCCTGCCCTGCCCCAGGCAGAGCTGCAGCTCCTCCAGGCTCAGTTCTTTACCCTCTAAAGAATCACAGAGATAATTGTCTAAAATGTCTTCACTCACAGCTCCTGCAGGGGTTGGGTTGGGGGTGGTTTGGGGTTTTCCCCCCCTTTCCTCAGGAAGAGAAGCTGCTCCCTGCTCCGGGTGTTGCCAAGGCCTGATGCCAGGTCCTGCTGCCTGTGTTTTGCAGGAAGAAGTTTTCCTGGAGCATTCAGATGACAGTGTTTGCCATGATCTTTGGTGCATTTGTGGCTGCCAGGTGAGCTGTCCCCGTTCCCGTACCCAGTGCAGTTCCCTGGGGTGTCCCAGGAGCAGAGGGATTCCACACTGACCTTCCCCTCTGCCAGACGTGCTCTCCAGTAGGAAAGAATGTTTTCCTGACCCAAATCCCACCCCCTCCTGCCATCATGAACTTTTCCTGGCTCCACAGAGGGTGGAGGGACCCTTCCAGCGCTGTCCCTGCCCAGCCAGAGCTTTAACTCCTGATTTTCCCTTCCCAGTGCTGACTTGGCATTCGACCTGGAGGGATACATTTTTATCCTCATCAACGACGCCTTAACAGCTGCAAACGGTGCCTACGTGAAACAGAAGCTGGATTCCAAGGTGGGATGAGCTCTGGCTCCCTCTGGGATGTTGGGATTTTGGTTTCTGTGAGGGCAGAGGGGGAGGCTCAGCCATCCCATTCCCAAAATCTGTCCAGAGCTGCAGAGGGGCTGGGGACAAGGCCTGGAGGGACAGAACACGGGGAATGGCTGGAAGTGAAAGAAGGTAGATTGAGATATTGGGATGTTGGGAAGGAATTCCTGGCTGGGATGGGATTCCCAGAGCAGCTGTGGCTGCCCCTGCATCCCTGCAGTGCCCAAGGCCAGGCTGGACACTGGGATGGTGGAAGGTCCCTGCCCTTGGGACTGGATGAGCTTTAAGGTCCCTCCCAGCCCACACCAGCCTGGAATTCCATATGTGAGAATCCCCAGCTGGGTTCAGCTCCAGGCCCAGTGGCAGTGTGAGCAGGAATTTCTGTTCCCACTCCAACCCTTGGGTGTTCCCATTTCCAGGAGCTGGGCAAGTACGGCCTGCTCTACTACAATGCACTCTTCATGATCCTGCCCACCCTGGCCATTGCCTACATCACTGGAGATGCACAGAAGGTAGGACAGCCATCCCAAAATCCATCCCAAATCCATCCCAAATCCATCCCAGACCCCATGGGTTCCGTGGCACACTGTCACATGGAGGAGCTGGGGAAGGGGGTGCCCCAAAACCACCCCAGCAGAAAGGAGCCACAGCTTCAACGTTGGACCCAAACCCACAGAGTTGCTCCATTCAGGCGTTTTTGTAATGCCTGAGGAATGGGGAAGTGGAGAGCAAGGAGAAAACCCAAATATTATTTAAAGAAGCTGAGTAATTTTAGAATCAATGGGTTTATTCAAACTTTCTTTTTTCCCCGTCCTTCCCCTCTCGCCGGGGCAGTTTTGTGGAGTTGCTGTGTGGGTAGGCTTTGCTTGTGGTGATCCTGGAGATGATAATAATATTAATAATACTAATAAATAAATAAAATAATAATAGTATTAATAATAGTAACAACAATAATAGCATAATAATAACAACAATAATAATAGCGGCTATGGTTCTGAATACATGAAAATGTTCTTTATTTTTACTATTATTATAATTATCTACCTGTGGTCCTGTATACTTGAAATTATTAATTATTATATTACTAATAGTATTATTATAGTTATTATAATTATTACAATAATAATAATAATAATAATAATAATAATAATAATAATAATAATAATAATAATAATAATAATAATTATTATTATTATTATTATTATTATTATTATTATTATTATTATTATTATTATTATTATTAATTGTTTTTGTTGTTGTTGCACTCACTGATGTGCAGCTGGCTCTCCTGAGCAGCAAATTCCTTTTTCCTGTCTGTTTTTTGGGGGATCTCCTCCACGTGCAGGGAATTCAGCTAAATCCTCTCCCCCAAAGGCTGGAGGTGTTGCCCACCCTGGGGGTGGCCCTGCCACCCTCCCTGTCCCCCAGCCGGGTGGCTTTGTCCTCCTTAGGAGCTTAAAGCCCGGGGATAATGAGCTGGGCTTAGCAGGGACGGCAGGAGGGTGAAGGTGGCCCAGCCCCGCCCTCTCCCAGGGCTGGATTTGGGATCAAAGTGCTCATTTAGGAGCAGGAGCTGGGCCTGGGCAGGAAAACGTGGCTGTGAGCGGCCTCTGTTCAGCCCGGGGAGAGAAATGGCTTTTTTAAATTTGCTTTTCCCCTGAATAAGCTCCTTTCTGGGCTGCACAAAGATGTGCTGTGTGCCGGGGCTGCTGCCAGGAAGCTGCAGCCCCAGGAACCCCTGGGGAGGGGGCCTGGGGAGGGGGGCTGGGCCCCTCCCGTGCCTCTGGCTCTGGGAATTCCTGTGCTGGCTCTGGAGGCAGCCCAGGTAGCACACCCTGCCCTGGATGTGCAGGATTCCTGGGCAGAGAGAGGGCATGCAGGAGCTGCAGAGGGGCCCCGGGGCTGGGATTTGGTGTCCCTGGGGAAAGGGCATCCCCGGGTGCCAGGCAGGAGCCCTGGGTGCCCTGGCATCCCCTGCCCAGCTGGGAGGGGGTGGGGGAGGCAGCTCCTGCCCTGTGGCTGAGCTGGAGCAGGTGAGATCCCACCTGGATTTTGGGGCGTCTCCAAGGCTGGAGGCTCCCCCATTTCCCTGGGCAAGCTTTGCCCCTCTCCAAGTGCTGCAGCCACCCAGAGGGACCTCCCTGGGTGTCCCTGTGTGCCCCTAGGTGCCCCTGGCTCTGGGATCCTGCCCCTGGGTGCCCCTGGGTATCCCTGGGTGTCCTTGGGTGTCCTTGGGTGTCCCTGAGTGCCCCTGGCTCTGGGATCCTGTCCCTGTGTGTCCCTGGGTGCCCCTGGGTGCCCCTGTGTGTCCTTGGGTGTCCCTGAGTGCCCCTGGCTCTGGGATCCTGTCCCTGTGTGTCCCTGGGTGCCCCTGGCTCTGGGATGGTGTCCCTGGGTGTCCCTGTGTGTCCCTGTGTGTCACTGGCTCTGGGATGGTGTCCCTGGGTGTCCCTGTGTGTCCCTGTGTGCCCCTGGCTCTGGGATCCTGTCCGTGGGTGCCCCTGTGTGTCCTTGGGTGTCCCTGGGTGTCCTTGGGTGTCCCTGTGTGCCCCTGGCCCTGGGATCCTGTCCCTGTGTGTCCCTGTGTGTCCCCTGGGTGTCCCTGTGTGCCCCTGGCTCTGGGATCCTGTCCCTGTGTGTCCCCTGTGTGTCCCCTGTGTGTCCCCTGTGTGTCCCTGGGTGCCCCTGGGTGTCCCTGTGTGCCCCTAGGTGCCCCTGGCTCTGGGATCCTGTCCCTGGGTGTCCCTGTGTGTCCCCTGGGTGCCCCTGTGTGTCCTTGGGTGTCCCTGAGTGCCCCTGGCTCTGGGATCCTGTCCCTGGGCACCTTGGGCAGGGCCTGGCTCCTGGGTGACACCCTGAGTGTCCTCAGGGATGCTGCAGTCCTTGGTGGCCCCTCTGGGCTCTGTGTGGCACAGGATCCCGCCCTGCAGACGCTCCCCAAAGCCCCGAGGCCCCGGGGAAAGCCCTGCCCTGAAATCCAGGCTGCCGCAGCAGCACCCCCGGGTCACAGCTCCCTTGGGGTGGGAGTTGTGCTTGGCAGGGAGTGGGAGCCAAAAGGATCCAGCTCTGGGGAGCAGCCAGCTGGGAGAGGCCTCTGTGAGCCCTCACCCTCCTTCCCTGCCCTTTCCAGAGGGAATGAGCTGGGAGCTGAGCCTGGAGGTGCTGCCAGAGCTCTGGGGTGTCACTGCAGGGTTGGTTTTCCCTGCTGTGGGGTGACAGCAGTGCTGGGGGTGCTCCTTGTCCTGCTGGGAGCGGTGTGGGTGCCAGGGCTCTGAAGGCAGGTGCTGTTCTGCAGGCAGTGGAGTACCAGGGCTGGGCTGACACCTTCTTCCTCGTGCAGTTCACGCTCTCCTGTGTGATGGGGTAAGCATGGGCTGCTGGGCCGGGGCAGGGAGGGCACCTCCGTCCCAGAAATGGGAATTCTGGTGCCCTGGTGTTGCTAAAAACCATCAGTCCTGCTGGGAGACCGTTCCTGGGAGATCTGGGGTGGGTGGGGATTGTCTCCCACCCTCCTGCAGTGCAGGTGTGGCTGAAAAAGTGGGAACAGAGGGTGGGAATGGATCCTGGAATCCTGGGGTGCTGTGGGCTGGGAGGCGCCTCAGGCTCCCCCCGTTCCCTGAGGGGCAGGGACCCCTCCCCAGGCTGGGGTGGGGGGACGAGGGGGTTCCAAGGGGCTGGCCCTGATGGTGGCTCCTTTCCATAGGTTTATTCTGATGTATTCCACGGTTCTTTGCACTCAGTACAACTCTGCTCTTACAACTACAATAGTTGGCTGCATTAAGGTGGGTGGCATTCCCCAAAAAAGCCCCTCAGCCATCCCTTGGGAATTGTGTTAACCCCTCATGTTCCACCCCCTGTGTTCCCTTTCCCATAAATTCCATTTTCCATACAATTCCCTTGTCTCAGGCTGTTTGTTCCTCCCATCTTGTTCCTTTGCAGAATATTTTAATAACCTATATTGGGATGTTTTTTGGAGGAGATTATATTTTTACATGGATGAACTTCATTGGTCTAAATATCAGGTAAGAGCAGAGGTTTATTTATGACTTGTAACTGAAAACTGGGGTGAAACTGAAACTATTTGACACATTTAATGGATTTCCCCCCCAAAAAAACCCCCATGGTTTTGGGCTTTTGTACTTGTTTTTTTTTTTTGTGCTTGTGCTTGGGTTTTGTGCTTTGTGCTTCGGTTTTGTGGGATGTTCCCAAACTTGGTTTGTTTTAAAGCCAGGAGAATCCACAGGGGTATTGTAGCAGGAAAATTGAGTTTTTCCCTGAGTTACCAAGCAGAGTCATGGAATTAAGGCAGCAAAAGAAGAATTTTGGGGATTATTTCATTTGCATTATTATTTTGTGGGGCGATTATTTCAAGTTAAAGAATTTGGGGATTATTTCTTATTATTCCTATTATTTCTTACTATTCTTATTATTATTTGGGGATCCATCTTATTATTCTTCTTATTATTTGGGGATTCATCTTATTATTCTTATTATTATTTGGGGATTCATCTTATTATTCTTATTATTATTTGAGGATCCATCTTATTATTATTATTTGGGGATTCATTTTATTATTCTTATCATTATTTGGGGATCCATCTTATTATTCTTATTATTATTTGAGGATCCATCTTATTATTCTTATCTTTATTTGAGGATCCATCTTATTATTCTTATTATTTGGGGATCCATCTTATTAGTATTATTTGGGGATTCATCTTATTATTCTTATTAGTATTTGGGGGTTCATCTTATTATTCTTATCATTATTTGGGGATTCATCTTATTATTCTTATCATTATTTGGGGGTTCATCTTATTATTCTTATTTTTTGGGGATTCATCTTATTATTCTTATTAATATTTGAGGATCCATCTTATTATTTGGGGATTCATCTTATTATTCTTATTATTATTTGAGGATCCATCTTATTATTTGGGGATTAATCTTATTATTCTTTTTATTATTTGGAGATCCATCTTATTATTCTTATCATTATTTGGGGGTTCATCTTATTATTCTTATTTTTTGGGGATCCATCTTATTATTCTTATTATTTGGGCATCCATCTTATTAGTATTATTTGGGGATTCATCTTATTATTCTTATTAGTATTTGGGGGTTCATCTTATTATTCTTATCATTATTTGGGGGTTCATCTTATTATTCTTATTATTATTTGAGGATCCATCTTATTATTATTATTTGGGGATTCATTTTATTATTCTTATCATTATTTGGGGATCCATCTTATTAGTATTATTTGGGGATTCATCTTATTATTCTTATTATTATTTGGAGATCCATCTTATTATTCTTATCATTATTTGGGGGTTCATCTTATTCTTATTATTATTTGAGGATCCATCTTATTATTTGGGGATTCATCTTATTATTCCTATTAGTATTTGGGGGTTCATCTTCTTGTTATTATTTGAGGATCCATCTTATTATTCTTATCATTATTTGGGGATCCATCTTATTATTCTTATCATTATTTGGAGGTTCATCTTATTATTCTTATTATTATTTGAAGATCCATCTTATTATTCTTATCATTATTTGGAGATCCATCTTATTATTCTTATCTTTATTTGGGGGTTCATCTTATTATTCTTATTATTATTTGAGGATCCATCTTATTCTTATCATTATTTGGGGATCCATCTTATTATTCTTATTATCATGTGGGGGTTCATCTCATTATTCTTATTATTGGAAAATATACTATTGGGCAGCATCTCCTTTCTGGGCTGCGTGGTGGGAGTCTGTCCTGGCCTTTGGGGTGGCGCAGATGTGGGATGACACGGAGCTGTGGGTTTGGGAGGGAGGCTGGGGGTTCTGCTGGCGCTCTGCCTTTCCCCGGGGTGTGTTTGGTTGCCGTGAGTTTCCCGGAGCCCTTCCCCACGTTCTCCCCGCATCTGCTGCAGTATTGCCGGGAGCCTGGTGTACTCGTACATCACCTTCACGGAGGAGCAGCTGAGCAAGGAGCCGGAGGCCGGCGCCAAGCTGGACCTGCGGGGCAAGAGCTCGGTGTGAGCGGGGCCGAGCCCAGCGCTGCTCCTGCCGGCCTGATGCGGGCAGGGGGCCCGGGGTGCTCGTGATTAGCACGGCTGAGATTGCTGCCTTCCTTCGCAAATCCTCGGCGACGCCCGCCCGGCCTGCGCGGGCAACGAGGAGCCTAATTGAGCCTGATTAACGGGAGGAATTAACGGGTTTCTAATCAAGGCGGGGCTGGCAGTGGAGATGGGCACGGGCAGGGCTGGCAGCTCTGCCCCGGGGTGTGCCAGGGTGTCCCTGGCTGGATCTGCTCCCTGGGGTCCTGGATCTGCTCGCTGGGATCTGGATCTGCTCCCTGGGGTCCTGGGTCTGCTCCCTGGGGTCCTGGATCTGCTCCTTGGGGTCCTGGATCTGCTCCCTGGGGTCCTGGGTCTGCTCTCTGGGGTCCTGGATCTGCTCCCTGGGATCTGGATCTGCTTCCTGGGGTCCTGGGTCTGCTCCCTGGGGTCCTGGGTCTGCTCGCTGGGATCTGGATCTGCTCGCTGGGATCTGGATCTGCTCCTTGGGATCGTGGATCTGCTCCCTGGGATGCTGGATCTGCTCCTTGGGGTCCTGGATCTGCTCCCTGGGATGCTGGATCTGCTCCTTGGGGTCCTGGATCTGCTCCCTGGGATGCTGGATCTGCTCCCTGGGGTCCTGGATCTGCTCCCTGGGATGCTGGATCTGCTCCCTGGGATGCTGGATCTGCTCCCTGGGATGCTGGATCTGCTCCCTGGGGTCCTGGATCTGCTCCCTGGGATCTGGATCTGCTCCCTGGGCTCTGGATCTGCTCCCTGGGATCTGGATCTGCTGATCCCAGCGGGCTGGGAGCTGGGGCTGGCTCTGTGCCCAGCCTGCTCCCTCTGGAACAGGGCAATGCCCTGGGAGCTGCTCCTGGGCTGTGCCAAGACCTCCGGGGTGAATGTTCACTGCTCTCTGGACTGAATTTAAGCTGTTTTCAGTTGGTTTTCTGTTTGCTTGGCCCATTAACCCACTTTCCAAGCTGGGTTTGCCCTCCTGGCTCTGTCAGAGCCCTGCATCCACCTCAGTCCCTCAGAGGTTGGTGACATTCCCAGCAGGAAGGGTTTTCCTGCCCTGCTGAGCTCTGCAGCCTCCCTTGGATCCAGCCTGGCTTTGGGAAAGCTGCTGCCTTGCTGGGAGGAGCTGCTGGGGCCACAGGAGAGCCAAGGTGGCACAACTGGCACAGCACATCAGGGAATCGCAGGGGCTGCAGCTCCCACCCCTGGAAGAGGCACAAGGACTTAAATCTTCTTTTTTTGGCAAGTACAGGGGGCCCCATAATTCCTGTTTTCTATGGAATGAATCACTCTGAGTTTGTGACCCACTAAAAGAGTGGAACTGTAGAACATTGGGCAGTGTTCAGTGAGTTTTAAAGGTTGTCTTACCCAGCACCTCTTTCCAGGTTGTCTTTTGGTTTTAAAAGAATTGTTTTTAAGCTTGGTTAAAAAAAATTTAGTAAAATAACGTATTTAGAGATTTTTGTACCCTAACAGCTTCTCTAGAAACTGACAGTGGGATTTTTTAGGAGATACTTGCTTAAGCTGAACTGCTGTTGGGCAAAGCTGAATTTGTTGGAATTTTCTGGAAGTGTTTGGATGGGAAGGAGATTTTCTGTGAGGGTGCAGCTCCAGCCTGCTGTGCTGGGGAAGGTGTGGAGCGAATCAGCTCCAACATCCCACTCCTGGAGCAATTCCAGAGCCACAATTCCCCTTTTTTGTGGCATTTTGTGGTCACTGCAGGCAGTTGGGGTGTCGTGGAGCAGCCCCTCAGCACATTCCCCCTGTGAACACAGTCAAAAGGAAATCCCTGATTATTTTGTCTCCCAAAATTCCAGTAAAACCTTGGCTTTGTACCGGGCAGGGAGGGTCACAAACCTTTCCTGGTGTGGAGAAGCCCCCCAGTCCCAGCCCAGATGGGGTTGCTGGTCCCAGTACTGGTTCTGGTTTTGTACTGGTTGTTCTGGTTCTGTCCTGGTTCCCAGTGCCCAGGTGCTCCTGCCCTTGCTGCAGCATTCCCAATTCCCAAATCCCAATTCTCAAATCCCATTTTTCTCCCCCTTGTGCTCCAGCTGCACCATGCTGAGGTCACAGCCAGCAGGGTGATTCTGCCAGAGGGGTTTTTATGATTTTCTGTTTGTTTTTGAATCTACTGGTTAGATTTGCAGTCCTAAGAGAGAAGGATTTTTAAAGCTTTTTTTTTTTTTTTTTTGTCCACGCTGGGATCCTGCTGGATCCTAAACACTGGGAAAGCCAAGAATTCCTCTAACAGTATTTTCTATGCTATTAATTGACTAAAAAACAAATGTTTTCTATAGAGAATCTATTTACAAAATGAGCATTTTAGTGATGAAAACCTGAATGTATGGCAGGCTGTGGATGTGAGGAATGAGAGCAGAAAGGATTTATGTGCCTCTGTATTTTTGTATTTGCTTCCAATAAACCAATGAACCAAAGCTGCTGCTGCCTCAGCCTCTCTTCCCTGGTGGAGAGGGTGGGAATGCTGGGCTGGATAAATTAAAATAAAAAATAAAAATAAAAACAGGGATTTAGGGGGCTCCTCACAGCCCCCCAGTCCCGGCAGGGTGAGGGGGGGAATTCTGGGTTTCCAGCTTTGAATATTCCTTGGGAAGGGATTTGGAGACATGATGGGGAACGAAGGGAACAGCTGGAAGGTGATGCAGAAAAATGGGTTTTGTTTCCATGGGTTTCAGTGCAGAGTACCAGAGTCACTGCTCTCCCAGCCTCTGAGAGGGAATATTCCACCCCTCTGGAGCAAGGAAATCAGGAATTTTGGATGCAGACAGTAAGTTTAAAAATATTTTAATAAGCTTTTCCAGAATTGCAGACGGGGAAGGGGAGGAAGAGGAGGGAATTACCGACAGTGCAAATACCGTGTGGAAAAAATGTATCCAACAAATCTGTGGGGTTTGTGTGTGTGTGGGGAATTTATAGCACGTTGAACCCTCTTGGAAGCCCAAGGATTTCCTGTTGGACTGGATTCCCAACTGCACAGAAGGCTTGGAAAATGAAAGCAAAGTTAGCAGATTTCCAGGATTTTCAATAGCTTTAGTAGTGCAATGACTTATCGAGTTACAGTGGCTGCAGTTTGAAACATGAACAAATATTGTATAAAACACCAGCATAAACAAAAGGCAAATTAGAATTAAATATTCTTAAAGTCTAGCTGAGCATTACATAGTGGATTATGGAATGTCAGGTCTCTTCTAAGTATCACCAAAAAAAAAAAAAAAAAAGGAAAGATAAAAAACAAAGCAACATTCCTGAAAATATACACAGTGCTGGATTTCACACACGAGCCTGAGACAATTCACTTGGAAACTTTCCTATGGATTTTTGGGAAGTATTTCCAACTTGCAACCGAGAACAAAGAGCATCAAAATGAAACTGAAAATAGGATTCTGCTTGTGTGGAACCGTCCTTGAGGTTCTGCTCACGACCAGAGGGGAGAGTTGACAGCAACCTCTGCCTCAGGCATTAATCACTGCATTCCTTAATTAACACAGGCCTCAATTAACGAGCCTCACCCAGAGGCTCTCCAGGAGCAGGGCTGGCAGGCAGAGCTGATCATTCCCCAGGGTTCTGCATCCACAGCCCATCCTCATCCCGAGGCTTGGCTCATTCCTGATCACAAAGTCCAAGGGAAGGTCAGTGGAGAAGAAACCAAATCAGCCCAAGCCCTCAGCACTGGGGTTTGGGTTGAAACATCCATTTCAAACCATTCAGTTCAACTGGAACCATAAAGAGCATAACCCTGCAGAGGAAATAACCAGTGAAGGATGAACAGCACACCTGTGAGGAGGAGGAGGAGGACACGGGGTCAGCAATGGTACAATTGAACAATTATCCCAGATTTGAACAGAGCAGAAGTGGAGCTGGGCTGAAGAAAACAACCAAACAAAACCAAAGTGAATTGGGATTTCAAACGTTCCTGATTGCTGGATGTAAGTCCTACACCCACAACTTCTCACTGGTGCTGCTGGCAGGGTGACATCACCCTCTTGCCATTTATTGATGAGGAATTTTTGGTTCTCACACTGCAATTAGCTCTCCCCAGCTCAATGTGAAATTCCTGCTCTCCCTTCTCCAGGTGAGCGTGTGCACCAGCAGAGAATGCCAGGATTTCCTAGGTTGGAAAAGACCTTTGAGCTCATCAGGGGCTCCCAGCGCAGCCTCCTGTGCTGCTCAGCAATTCCATCCAGCCCCAGCTGCATTTCCAGCCCTGCTGTGCTCCCTGGAACCCGGCAGGGCACAAACCAGGGCATGATGGAGCAGCTGAACCTGCAGAAGATTCAGCAAACTCCAGCATTTGGCTGCTGGGAGACTTCTCTGCGTTCCAAACAAAGGGAGAAAGAAAGCAAGGAAATGTGTGCAATGCAAGCAGCATGCTTAACAAAAATTGAAACATCATTATTTGCCATAAAACAAGAAAAAAAATAACACATTTCCAAAATCAAATGCCTCCTAACCATTCTTATGTTAATTATTTACCAGTTTCTGGGAAGAAAATTAACACGTTGGTGATTAATTTTTAACTCCATTGGTTTGGTTTGGTTTGGTTTGGGTTTTTTTTTGTTGGTTTTTTTTTTTAGAAAAGACTTCAGCAAAATAAAAGGAAGCTGACATTAGACTCAGGGTATCAACTCTCTCATAAAAGTTTACCAACTGTACAAGGTAAGAAAATTATACAAGCTTTTGTTTTAAGAAAGGACAGTTCAATCAAGACATAAGTACTGTAAAAATCTTTCAAAGGCTACAAAGAAATCTGGAAAAATACAGAATGTATTTCTTTAGCCCAGATAAAGAATATGGAAAGACATCATTGATGTCAACAATTTTACATAGACAAACCTGACCTGGTTTATTTATTTACCTTTTAAAACTTCTATATATAAAAATAGTTGTGCTCATAACTTTCAGGATTCATGAGGGTTCCTTAGTGATGGAGTGACATTTTCCTCTCTCCAGCAGGAGTGGAAGTCTCTGTGCCTGCTCTGTCTTGGCTTTTCCTGTTTTATTTTAACTTCCTGCAAAGCCCCAAATGCTTTGTTCACTTGTACACTGATTAAATGCTGTTTTATACATTAAATGCTGTATTAACACATTCTTTAATGTATTAGGCTGGGAATATTTTTGCAGCAACTCACTGCTTTGTTCCTTAAATATTTAAGAGCCTTTTTATCCCAGAACTGCAGCTGCCAGCTCTGAGAAATCCAATATTCTCCTGCTGCTTTTCAGCACTGAAGAAAACCAAATCATCGGATCTTTAGAGCCGACTAGAAGGTCTCAGGAAACAAAAAAAATCTCAGATTGTTTATGGAACTGGACTTTGGAAGGTAACCCATCAACCCTGAAAATTTTAGACACCCAGAATTTACTCCAAGGAACAAAATCAGCTCCCAGCACTCAGTCTTCCAGAGTTTCCAGCTCCTCCAGCTTCCCGTGGGAGTTGGTTTCCTGGAAGAACTCTGAAGCACCCGGGCTCTCCTTCCCATTGCTGTTCATTCTCCTTCTTTTCAGAGGCCTCTCGCTCTTCTCTTCCAGCTCAGGCTCGTTCCTGGGGGCTGAGTGAGCCCCTTTGGGGTCACTGGGGAGGGTTTCGGGCTCGTAGCCGTTGGTGTCCAGCTCTGGGTGAGGAGTTTTCTTCCCACTGCAAGGTCCATTGGCGTGCAGCCCCTCCAGCTTGGCCTCCTCCTTCCCTGGCACCTCCCCTGGGCCGTTGGCAGAGACACCTGGCAGGGAGAGAAACCCTTCAGCAAGGCCCAGCAGCACACACTGCCTGGGCTGCCTCAGGAAAGCACAGTCTGAGCTCAAATTCATTTAAAATCCAGGGGTTTTCTCCTCCTCACTGTGTGACTGATGTGCACACAACTGACAGAACCTATGGAAGTGCTTAAAAGGAACAGAGAATGTCCTGGAATCCCAGGACCCCAGGTGGGCTCTCCTCAGGAAAGCAGAATTTGAGCTCAAATTCCTTAAAAATCCAGTGTTTTCCTCCTTCTCCTCATTGTGTGACTGATGTGCACACAACTGACACAGGGAGTTCATGGAGTGCTTAAAAGGAAGAGAATGTCCTGGAATCCCAGGACCCCAGGTGGGTTCTTCTCACCTAGGTTAGTTCAGGAAAGCAGAATTTGAACTCAGAATTCATTAAAAATCCAGTATTTTTCTCCTTCTCCTCACTGAGTGACTGATGTGCACACAATTGACACAGGGAGTTCATGGAAGTGTTTAAGAGGAGCAGAGGATGTCCTGGAATCCCAGGACCCCAGGTGGGCTCTCTTCACCTGGGCTGGCTCAGGAAAGGAGAATTTCAACTCTGCTTTCAAATGGATTTATCTTCCTGACAAGGCCCCTGCCTAAATGCAAACATGGAGGGGGTTTTAAAAACCAGTCTGAACTTGAAATAGGCTGCTTGTCTGTGGGGGTGCCCACCTGGAGAAGAGGAGGCTTTGGGAGAGCTCAGAGCCATTTCCAGGGCCTAAAGGGGCTCCAGGAGAGTGACTTGGGACAAGGCACGGAGGGACAGGACACAGGGAATGGCCAGGGACGGATGGGACAGGGGGAGGGAGGAACAGGAGCAGCCTGGGAGGGCGGGGAGGGGCTGGGATGGAACTCCCAGAGGAGCAGTGGCTGCTCCATCCCTGCAGTGCCTGAGGCTGGCTGGGAGCAGCCCGGGGTGGGGATGGTGTCCCTGGCAGGGCAGGGATGGCTCTCCAGGGCCATGGGATGGGGATGGTGTCCCTGGCAGGGCAGGGATGGCTCCCCAGGGCCATGGGGTGGGGATGGTGTCCCTGGCAGGGCAGGGATGGCTCCCCAGGGCCATGGGATGGGGATGGTGTCCCTGGCAGGGCAGGGATGGCTCTCCAGGGCCATGGGGTGGGGATGGTGTCCCTGGCAGGGCAGGGATGGCTCTCCAGGGCCATGGGGTGGGGATGGTGTCCCTGGCAGGGCAGGGATGGGGGCTCTCCAGGGCCATGGGATGGGGATGGTGTCCCTGGCAGGGCAGGGATGGCTCCCCAGGGCCATGGGGTGGGGATGGTGTCCCTGGCAGGGCAGGGATGGGGGCTCTCCAGGGCCATGGGATGGGGATGGTGTCCCTGGCAGGGCAGGGATGGCTCTCCAGGGCCATGGGATGGGGATGGTGTCCCTGGCAGGGCAGGGATGGCTCCCCAGGGCCATGGGGTGGGGATGGTGTCCCTGGCAGGGCAGGGATGGCTCCCCAGGGCCATGGGATGGGGATGGTGTCCCTGGCAGGGCAGGGATGGGGGCTCTCCAGGGCCATGGGATGGGGATGGTGTCCCTGGCAGGGCAGGGATGGGGGCTCTCCAGGGCCATGGGATGGGGATGGTGTCCCTGGCAGGGCAGGGATGGCTCCCCAGGGCCATGGGGTGGGGATGGTGTCCCTGGCAGGGCAGGGATGGCTCCCCAGGCCCAGAGCAGCCCCGCCCCTCACCGTTGGGGGTGCTGCTGGAGGCGCTCTCGTCCCGCTCCGACTGGCTGGTGCTGCTGTTGGAGGCCGTGGGCGGCGGCGACGGGGCCCGGCTGGAGGCGGCGCTCTCGCTCTCGTCCAGCAGGCGGTCCATGTAATCCCTGCGGGACAGACAGACAGACACACAGCTGGGACAGGATCCATGGGATCCCTGCAGGACACACAGACACACAGAGGTGGGACAGATCCATGTAATCCCTGCGGGACAGACAGACAGACACCCACCCAGCTGGGACAGGCTGGAGATGCTCCTGCACACACTGCAGCTGTGGGAAGGTTTCCCATTGGCAGAGGGCAGGGAGGGCTGGGATTCTGGGAATTAGCAATTGCTCCCAGGATGGGATTCCCAAGCAGCTGTGGCTGCCCCTGGGTCCCTGGCAGTGCCCAAGGCCAGGATGGACACTGGGACTGGAGCACCTGGCAGTGTCCTCTGCCCCCATCCCTGCCCTGGATGGGCTCTGAGCTCCCTCCCAACCCAAACCATTCCATGATTCCAAAACCTTTATGTGCTCCCAAGGGGATCCCTCCAGGCACTAAACCTGAATTTGCTGAGCCACCAATACCAAACCATTCCAGTAAAAATAAATCCCATTTGTGCACAAAGCCCCCAAAGGAGTCAAGCTAACAGCAAGTGAAAAACTCCAGAGTCCCATCTGTGCCATTTATTCCAGAGCTCCAGTTCAGGGCAGGATGGAGATGGAAATAAAGGGAGATGGTGGATGAAACCCTTGGATGTGGTGGGAGGGATGGATTAACTCCAGAAACTTCTCCTGACACATAATTATCCTGGAATTCCACCCTGAATTCCCTGAATTTATCTGCAAAATCATTCAAGAGCAGACAAGTCCAGTCCTTAATGACACTGCTGCTGCACCCAACTGCAGGAAGAGACCCAAAAATGTCTCTTTTGGGGAAAAATGAAAAATAGGGGGAAATGGGGGGAAAAATGGAAAATAGGGGGAAATGGAAAATAGGGGGAAATGAAAAATAGGGGGGAAAAAACCCACCAAGAGATGGAAGGGAAGGGGGAGCCAGGCAGTCCCTGCCAGGTAAGAAACTCTCTGTAACACCCACAAAGTCCCTGATGGCACTCTGGGTGTCCCAGAGCCCTGAAATGTTTGGAGGGACAATAATATTCCAAAGAAGGATCAAGAGAGGAGCCAGGAAGAAATGAGGAATGAAAATAATAGTAAAAGAGCTTGGCAGGAGGCAGTGGAAAGAGTGGGAGAGGCAGATCAGAGCTTTGGAATGAAGGGCAGCAGAACAAGCTGGGAGCTCTGCTCACACATTCCCTCTTTCCTCAGCAAGGATGGGAATGGGAAAGCAGCTTTGGAGAGCCCAAAATCCCCTGGGATTTGTGTTGTGCTGGCCAGAACGATGGACAAACAATGCACCACAAATTCCACCTGGAAATGGGAATTCATGCTTTTGTAGAAAATATATTTAATTAAAACAAACATTTAAAAAAAACCCATTAACTTTTAAAAAGTAAACCAATCAAATCCTAACAGAACTCAAACTCAGATTGCTCCTCAGTGCAAAGTGTTTGCCTTGCCCCAAATCAATGTACTTTACACATTATTTATACACACTTAGGGCATTTTTTTACACTTTGGCTGTTTTCCTGCTGCAAATTAGGCTCTGAATCCCTGAATTTTCAGCTGAGAAGAAGACAAAACAAAGATTGAACCCCAAAGTGATGAAATCAGGCACATCTTACGTGACCCCAGGGTGCAGGTTGTATTTTTTCTTCCCAAAGCGGGTCTGCTGAGCGAAGAAATCGTAACGCTCCGACTTTTTCCACATGTAATAAAAGGCCACACACTCCCCCACCGAGCGGGTCCGCACCTGCAGCACGCACAAACAAGCCTGGCTCAACTTCTGCTCCAAAAAAATCAGCATTTCTAGCAAAAAAATGTGAAACTCCAACTCTAAGCTGCTTGGAAGAGGGGAAATTCTTGGGGTAAAATTTCAAAATTGAGAGGGAACTTCAGGGTGTTGTAAAAATATTGGAGAGAAGGAAAGGAAAGGGAAAGGGAAAAGGAGAGGGAGAAGGGAAAAGGAAAGGGAAGAGAAAGGAAAAGGGAAAAGGGAAAAGGGAAAAGGGAAGGGAAAGGAAAAGGAAAAGGAAAAGGGAAGGGAAGGGAAGGGAAGGGAAGGGAAGGGAAGGGAAGGGAAGGGAAGGGAAGGGAAGGGAAGGGAAGGGAAGGGAAGGGAAGGGAAGGGAAGGGAAGGGAAGGGAAGGGAAGGGAAGGGAAGGGAAGGGAAGGGAAGGGAAGGAAAGGAAAGGAAAGGAAAGGAAAGGAAAGGAAAGGAAAGGAAAGGAAAGGAAAGGAAAGGAAAGGAAAGGAAAGGAAAGGAAAGGAAAGGAAAGGAAAGGAAAGGAAAGGAAAGGAAAGGAAAGGAAAGGAAAGGAAAGGAAAGGAAAGGAAAGGAAAGGAAAGGAAAGGAAAGGAAAGGAAAGGAAAGGAAAGGAAAGGAAAGGAAAGGAAAGGAAAGGAAAGGAAAGGAAAGGGGAAAGGAGGAAGAGTGGAGGACAGGAAGAAAGAAAGAGAGGAATAAAGAGAGAAAGAGAGAGTGAGAGAGAGAGAAAGAAAGAGAGAAAGAGAGAAAGAGAAAGAAAGAAAGAAAGAAAGAAAGAAAGAAAGAAAGAAAGAAAGAAAGAAAGAAAGAAAGAAAGAAAGAAAGAAAGAAAGAAAGAAAGAAAGAAAGAAAGAAAGAAAGAAAGAAAGAAAGAAAGAAAGAAAGAAAGAAAGAAAGAGAAAAAGAAAGAAAGAAAGAGAGAAAGAGAGAAAGAGAGAAAGAGAGAAAGAGAGAAAGAGAGAAAGAGAGAAAGAGAGAAAGAAAGAAAGAAAGAAAGAAAGAAAGAAAGAAAGAAAGAAAGAAAGAAAGAAAGAAAGAAAGAAAGAAAGAAAGAAAGAAAGCAAGCAGCTCCTCCCACAGGAATTTTGCACTTCCAGTTACAAATTCTGGGCTTTGAGAAACCAATTTGGATGTCAATATTGGGAAAAAATTGAGGAGGAAAAAATTCCTGCCTGGATCCATCCCTGGAAGGGTCCAAGGCCAGGCTGGAGCAAGCTGGGATACTGGAAGTGTCCCTGCCCATAAGATTTTTTAAGCCATTTCCAACCCAAACCATTCCAGGGTTCTGATTCAACAGCAAAAATGAAATAATTTAGTCCATTTCTTTATGAAGGACAAAATTTATTCATAATTACTTTGTTTTAAATGTAAAAAGTGAGAATTGCACCTCAAGTTTACCTTATTTGCCTGAATCACGTGGAAATCCTTGCCATAGACTTTCAGCCCTTGCTCAAAGTTCCTGCACTCCTCTTCTGTCCAAACAGACAATTCTTCTACAGCAAAATCAAAAATAAAAGCAATAAAGAAAATAGTTAATTAAATAAGCCACTAAAAGGCAACTGAAGTGACAGAAAAGATCTGGGTCCTTTCTCCAGCTGCTGATTCCATAGGAACCAGCCCAGGAATTTCACTTTTTGTTAAAAAATGGGAATTCTGCCTTGGAAGGACCAGACTGGGAAGTGGGAGGAGCTGGTTTGTAGGGACTCTATAAATAAAATCTGATCTGGCCTCATTGATCCTTTGGGTCACCAGTAAATCAAATGGTGGGAGAGCAAAATAATCTCATTTATTGGATCCTTCCTGCCCTGTGATGTGCCCATGGAAAGCTTTGGAAGCTGAGCTCCCCCAGTTTGCTGTGCCTGACTGCAGCGTTTGTAATGTTATTTTTGTAAAATAAAAGGTTTATTTGCTCCTTTGTTTAGGATTATTTCATTTTATGTGTCAGGGTTTTTAATGCTACATTCTGTAAAATAAAAAATTAATTTGCTCCTTTAGTTAGAATTAACTCATGTATCGGGATTTGTAATGTTATACTTTGCAAAATAAAGGGTTTATTTGCTCCTTTATTTAGGATTATTTCATTTCACATATTAGGGTTTTTAACCTTATACTTTGTAAAATAAAAAGTAAATTTGCTCCTTTATTTAGGATTATTTAATTTTATGTATTAGGGTTTTAAATGCTACACTTTGTAAAATAAAAAATTAGTTTTCTCCTTTATTTAAAATTAGTTTAGTTTATATATCAGGGTTTTAATGCTACACTCTGTAAAATAAAAAATTAAATTTCTCCTTTATTTAGAATTAACTCATTTATAACATTTAATGTTATACTTCATAAAATAAAAGGTTCATTTGCTTCTTTATGGAGAATTATTTAATTTTATGTATCAGGGTTTTTAGCTCTACTCTGTAAAATAAAAAATTAATTTTCTCCTTTATTTAGAATTAACTCATTTTATGTATGGTTTGTAATGTTATACTTTGTAAAAGAAGAGGTTTATTTGCTCCTTTATTTAGGATTATTTCATTTTACATATCAGGGGTTTTAATGCTACACTCTGTAAAATAAAAACTTCATTTGCTCCTTTATTTAAAATTAATTCATTTTATGTATCAGGGTTTCCAATGCGACACTCTGTAAAATAAAAAATCAATTTGCTCCTTTATTTAAAATTAATTCATTTTATGTATCAGGGTTTCCAATGCGACACTCTGTAAAATAAAAATATAATTTACTCCTTTATTTAGAATTAATTCATTTTACATAGCAGGATTTGTAATGTTATTATTGTAAGATAAAAGGTTTATTTGCTCCTTTATTTAGAATTATTTCATGTCTCATGTTTGTTGCATCCACTTTGATGACTGAAAGGTCTAGAAGGGCACAATAAAATACCTAAAAAATACCCAGGTGAGTTGTCAAGAAGTAATTTTCAATCTGAAGTTGGGGCTGAAATCCCAGACATTTGTATCAAATATGGCCAGGAAGGGAATTTCCACATCTGCTAATTCCATTCTCCCAGAGAACAAGGAGAGATGCACTTAAATGAAGATTAAACCAATGGAAATCAATGGGAATTGAGGAACAGAAACTCACCTCTGGCTGCTTTGACATTGAACCTCAGCCTCCTTAAGGACTCCTCCGTGTCAAAATTGCACTTCACCAGCTCATAGAGGGCCTGCAGGGAGGAAAATGCACAGTGACCCTGCAGAGCCACCCAGACCCTGCTGGGCCAGCAGCACGCCCAGAAACCCCTGACACCTCTGAAGATTAAAAATAAACCCTTGGAATCAACACAGCGTAATCTAAGATGTATTTACTGAGGTTACACTTCCAAATCTCTATTTACAGAAGCAAGAAAATGCCCAAGCAGAGCACTGCAACTTTTTCATCCACTACACACATTTGTAAAACTGATGGAAGGGTTTTTCTGAAGCTTTTTCATCTACTACACACATTAGCAAAATTGATGGAGGGTTTTTTTTGAAGCTTTTTCACCAACTACATACATTTGTAAAATTGATGGAGGGTTTTTTTTGAAGCTTTTTCATCCACTACACACATTTGTAAAATTGATGTGTAGGGGTTTTTTGGGTATGAAGAAAAAAAATTAAGTGAACATTCATAGAGAATTTAATGATTGAAACATTCATAGAGAATTTAAGGATTGATAAAACCTGAGAGAATTAACTCATACAGATTCATATATATATACATTTTATTTATTTTCTATTATATATTTATTTTACATAAATCAACATTAAGCTCAAGTTAACAGTTTAACATTCTCTGAGAGGTAAAATCCTCATAAATTTCGATGTCCGCAAGGAACAATAAAACTTCAAACCCAATTTTACCTCTTGGGAGTAAAGTGAAATAAAAAGATGATTAATTCTAGAAAATAAACTGCATATTTATTTTTTATACCTGCTCATTGTCTTTAATGTGGGAGCCCTCAGGAATTGCATCCAGGCCCTTCTCCTCTCCCGTGCGCCTCGAGGCCTCGTTGAGGAATTCTATGACTTTGTCCTCTGGTAAAAAGTCAGGGTTCCAGAGCAGCTGGTCATCATTTTCATACACTGGAAAAACCCCAGGAAGAGCACAAGAAAATGAAATCATTATAATAAAATTAAATAATTATAAAGGCAATTATTGATCAGCCTTGGGGGATCATGGGGGCACCATTAATCTGGAAATCAATAAAACCTCATGGATGCAGAGATCCAAATGACCTGGGGTTTGGTCTTGGGGTTTGACTTTGCTTTCAAATCCTGGCATGATCTGGGTTCTGGATTTTAGAACTCATCCTGCAGCTCCAGAATTTTAATCTCCACCTTTTCCAGAGCTTTCACAGGAGTTTGAGGGCAGGGAAGCCACAGTAAACCGAATTTAATGGAGAAATGTGGGCCAAGTGAGATATACCCTGATTATTTTGGAAGAGTTTTATTTTGGAAGAGCCAAGCTTGGACTGCAGCAGAATAAAGTGAAATTCTGGCTATTAAAGTAGGAAAATATCCAGAGCTTGGCTGTGGACTCCAACAACCTGAGGAAGAGCAGCAAGGAAGGAATTTGAGCACTGATTCCAAAAGGAAAGCTTGGGAGAGCACAGCCAGCTCAGGGAGGGAGGTGTGGGGCAGCTCAGGGGGTTCAGAGATCAATCTCTACTTGGAAAAAGTATTTTATAATGGAAATAAATACAAATAAACTCCCAAAAGTGGTAAAGAAATTATTAAATGGCTTGTAAAGAAAGCAGCTTCACTTCCCCCAGGACACACTTTGGGAACAGTTCCCAGGAGTTTTTGGGGTTTTTGTTCCAGAGGTTCCCACTCAGCTGATGTTTGGCTGCTCGCTCAAGAAAAATAAAGAGTTCTAGGAACCCTCAGAGAATCCTGGAATGGTTTGGGTTGGAAGGGACCTTAAAAAGCATCCAATTCCATGGATTCCCCTGGGAGGAGGGAGCTCCACTGTGCCAGGTGCTCCAAGCCCTGTCCAGCCTGGCCTGGGATCCCCAGGGATCCAGGGAATGCAAACCTCCCTGGCATTGAGATAACTGAGCACCAACTTGGGTTCTGGGAGGGCTCCAGGCTTTGTGCTGGTTCCTTAAAAACTAAATTCTACAAAGCTACAAAGAAATCCATTCTCATTGACCTGCAGTGGGAGCAAACCCTTAGCAATGGGCTGAATGAGCAGGAAAATTTCCTTTTTCTGCTCCCAGCTGGGTTCAAACTGGATCTGCCTTTCCCGACAGCATCCAGCCAAAGCCTCTGCTTGGGATGAGGGGAAAAATTGCTGGGGAAAAAAATCCACAAGAGCAGAACTTCTTCTTCCTGATTGAAGAGGTACAAAATGTGAAAAGCAAAGCTGCTGGTACCATTTTGCCCTTTTTACTGTGATAATCCAGTTCCAGCAGTGCAATTTCTCCATTAGCTGTTTCATTTCACACAAAAGAAATCCAGAAGTGAAGAGGCTGCAGCTTGTGTGGATCACTAAATCAGAATCCAAGGGTTCAAGAGGCAGCAGGCCAAGAATAAATCCTTCTTTTCCTCTTCCTCCAGCTCTGCTGAGCACAGGATGAGCTCTAACGTGATGACGGTGGCTCTAATTGTCACTCATTTATTAAGACACATGACATCAATCCAGTCTTTTCCTTCTGCTAATCACTGATCCCAAGCAGCAATAAATGGTCAAATCTCACCTTTTTCAGTCTCTTTGTATTTGCAGGTGCCAGCTGGAATTTCAGCTTGGAACATAGAGCCCACCATGATTTCCTGAGTGGAATAAAAAGAAAAGGTGAAGCCCCCCTGAGATTTTTTGTTAGCAAACAGGAGCATGTCCACATCTTTTTTCCTCCCTTCTTGAAACTTTCATTGTTTAAAATCTAAAAATGCAATTAACAGGTTTCAAAATTGAAGGCAGCTATATGGAAATGGATTTTTGACTGCTTGGGGAGGATTTAAAGACTTCTCATTACCAAAACTCTGCTATTTATGGGGAAAATCTGCAGAGGATTTAGGTGCTCCACAGAGCTCAGAGTTCCCCAGTAACAGGTTAATTAATTATTCATGAAATGTGGGCTGAATATTTACCTTTTTCCAGTCTTCTGAGGGAATATAATCTTCATCTTCTTCAGATTCCTCCTCTATTTCACTATCTGCAAGGAATTTCACAGACATCTGAGCCCAGAGCAGCAGGGCTGGCAGAGCCAGCAGCCCCAGCCCTGCTCCCTGCCTCCCTCCTTATCTCAGGGACACTTTTGGGGACAGCACTCCTGGCTCTGCAGTGACAAGATTAAAAAATGACCCACCCAGATTTGGATTAAGATACAAGCCAGGCTCTGAGAAATTGAGAAGATATAAATAAAAACATCCCTAAATTTTGTTACTAAATTCACGTTTCTTTTCCCTTGGCTTTGAAGGATCCCCATCCAAGTTTATTTTGAATTTGTGGGAATATTTTTGTGGGTTTCAAGCCCTTTTCCATCAGCTCCTGGCTTAGTTGCTGCTGGTTTTTTTTCAGATAGATCTCAGCAGAAGGTGGGAGAAATCTGGGAGTGTTTCCTCCTGGGATGCCCAGCAGCACTTCCAGGAGATTATTTGGGATAAGGACTGGCAGGGATGTTAAGCTCTTTGTGGTATAGGCCAGCTGCCTTTCCCAAGGTGCTGGTTTCTGTACAGGATGGGATACAGCAGCATTAAAATTATCTAGACATTAAAAGACATTTTATAGACAGCTAAAAGCTGTGGAAACCCCCAAACCTAATGCAATACACTGGAATTAAGTTAATTCTGTGCTTAAAAACAGGAATTTATTGAAGATATTTGCAATCCTCTGCACAGCTACATACTTGGCAATTCTTCATTTAAATTTAAAGGTTCCTTGGCAATTTTGGATTTAAACAAACCACAAAATAATAATTGCATTTCTAACTAATAATTATCAAGTGTAAGGTATGGTGAGGAATCTTTTATTTGTTCAAACACAGAACAGAAGGAATTCAAATAGCAACAGCCACTTTTATGGAAAAAAAGATGAAATATCTGCTGTCCCAAGCAGCCCAAGAGGGTCAGATCCCATCAGGGGAGATTCCAGGGAAATCAGAGTTCAGGGGATGCAAAATCCATTTGTAAACAAAATAAGTATGAAAATGATCAGCTCAGTGCTGGCAAAACTGGAATTCTTGAAGTAAATTTTCTTCTTAGTGACCTCCCCCTTCCACTATTTCAGGGTTAGCAATTCTTGGCCTTTCCCAGATTTTATTGCTTTTCTGTTTCTTTGTTTTATTTGTAGGAAATCTTTGTTTTATTTGTAGGAAATTTCAGTTGATTCTTCCCTTCAGGTGGACTCTGAGCTCCTCTGGATGAGAACAGAGCCCAGGCTTTGGCAAATAACCAGAGCACACCAATTAATTTTAACCTGTAAAATGTCAAATTTCAATGATTCAATTTCCCAAATCTTTCTTGTAAAATCAGAGATTATTTCCTGTCCTTCCACAGAGCCAGCAGTGCACCTTCAGCCCTCAGCTAAAACCACGACTTCCCTTCTTTGTTTTGAGCATGATTCTCATGCACAGCAGTGCCACGAAGAGGAAAACCCAATATTTTTAGGGCTCAAAATGCCTTTCTGGCACAGGATACTGGGATTTGGGGGCTGATGAAACTGGACTTACTGGTATCAAAATATTTACAGCGCCGAGGGCGAATGATCTCCTGGGGGTCCTGAGAGGCCACAGATGGGGCTGGGTCATCGTTGGAGGACTGGGTCTCATCCTCCTGCCCTGACGAGTCCTTGATGGTCTCCTCCTGCCACAACAGCAAACCAGAATCAATGAGGGACAAAATCAGCAGCACCTCACTCATCCCTGGCAGAAAAATCTGGTTTTGGCAATGTTTTATTACTAGATTAACCCCAAATCACTTTTATTTGTGGCATGTCCAGGCTGAGGCACCACAAATGTAACTTCTTATCGTGTGAAACACATTTTGAAGTTGTTTTTTAAGTAGATAAAACTTAAATCTTTGCTTTTTTTAAATTCACATGGTTTATATTGAATTTCATTTCAATGACATTTTACTTTGGTCTCCAAAATAATTTCTCATGAATTTTCAATAAAAAAGGGAGAGGTTTAGATGGAAATAGTACCTGCCATAAAAGTCCAAGTTAATTGGGTGGTTCAACCCCACAGGAAGAACAGGCTTGGCTCAGTACATTGACACAAGATCAAAAATAAGAATAAATTCCTTAATTAGAATAAATTCCTTTATTAGTAACATTTTAATGCGTGAACATACTCTGAGGTTGTTTTTAAGCAGATCAATAGAACAGCCAGACTGTCACAAATCTGAAATATGGACCCAAATGAAATGTGAATCTTTGCTTTTTTTAAATCCTCGTGGTTTTTATTGAATTTAATTTCAATGAAATTTTACTTTGCTCTTTAAAATCCTTTCTCATGAATTTTCAATAAAAAAAGTGAGGGATTTAGATGGAAATGGTACCTGCCATAAAAATCCATGTGAATTGAGTGGTTCAACCCCACAGGAAGCACAGGGTTGGCTCAGTACATTAAGCCAAAATCCAAATAAATTCCTTTATTTGCAGACAAACCACCACAACTACAGGAATTATTACAAGCAGAGAAAATGAAAACTATAAATATTGTTTTAAAATTATATTTTGGTGCTCCCAAGCCTGCTGCTGTACATGTGGTGCTCTGTGCTGGCCACCCAGGGGCCGTGAGGAGCACCATGGCCAGCACACAGAGCCGTGCACTCCAGCAGAGCCCTGTCACATGTGCAGCTCAGAGCAGATTAAAAATAGCAGCCAGGGAGGGAAATGGGCTGGGAGAGCTGAGAGGAGAGAGCTCAGTGATCCCACAGTGCTCCACCCCCACAGCCTGCAGCGCCCCGAGCTCAGAGCCTGCACAGCCAGGGAGCAAACACAGCTGGCACGGGCTGGGGGGGCTGGGGGGGCTGGGATGGGATGGACTGGGATGGGATGGACTGGGATGGACTGTGGGGGCTAGGATGGGATGGACTGGGGGGGCTGGGATGGGATGGACTGGGATGGGATGGGATGGACTGGGATGGACTGGGGGGGCTAGGATGGGATGGACTGGGGGGGCTGGGATGGGCTGGGGGGCCTGGGATGGGATGGACTGGGATGGCTGGGATGGGATGGGATGGGATGGGATGGGATGGGATGGGATGGGATGGGATGGGATGGGATGGGATGGGATGGGATGGGATGGGATGGGATGGACTGGGGGGGCTGGGATGGGATGGACTGGGGGGGCTGGGATGGGATGGGATGGACTGGGATGGGATGGACTGGGGGGCCTGGGATGGACCTGATCCTAGGGCTGGGATGGACTGGGAGGGCTGCTCCCAGGGCTAGGATGGACTGGAATGGGCTGGGATGGACTGGGATGGACTGGTGTAAACTGGGCTGGGACTGGGGGTGTCTGCTCCCAGTGCAGGGCTGGGATGTGCTGGGCTGAAGTGACGTGAACTGGGATGGACTGGGAGGGCCTGATCCCAGTGCTGGGCTGAACTGGGATGGGATGGGATGGGCTGAACTGGTGTGAACTGGCTGGAAGTGGGGGATCCTTGCTCCCAGTGCAGGGCTGAACTGGTGTGAGCTGGGCAGTGCTGCTGAGGGCAGAGTGCCAGCCCTGCGCTGTCCCTGTGGAGAGGGGCCCTGCAGAGGACAGGACAGGGGTGGCTCCTGTGTGGGACACAGGGACAGCACAGGCAGGGCCCTCCTTCCATCAGCTGCTGGGAGCCCTGAGGACGGCCAGGATGGCATTTGTGCCAGCAGGGACTGAGCACTGAGGGCACAGCAGCGAGTGACCCTGCAGGAGCAGCACCAAGCTCAGCCAAATGAACATCTGAGCCTTAGTTTGACTCTGCACAGGGCGACTGAGGTTGGAGAAGCCCTCCAGGATCACCCAGCCCAAGCTGGGACCCATCCCCACCCTGCCACCAGCCCAGAGTGTCACATCCAGGGGTTCCCTGGACACTCCAGCCCCTTGCAAAGCCTGACCATCCTTTCCATGAGGAAATTCTCCTGAGAGAATTTTCCCTGACAGAATTCTCCCTGCAGCCTTCATGTTACATAAGTTTCTCCCCCTTCCCTGAACCTTTCCTAATCCAATCCCACTCTGGATCTTCCTTTTGAACTGTTCAGCCCCCACAAAGAACAATCCTCTCCAGCACCTGTCAAGGCAGCTTGTAAATCCCAGCAACTTCAGCTCCTGACTCAGATGTACCATTCCTCATCCCTGGGTGCCATTCCAGGGTTCTCAAATAGGTGAAGGTACCAAAACCCCAGAATGGCTCTCTTTTAAGGCCACACTAGGAAACGAAACCTCCTCTAAGGCCTCAGCTTTTGTGTCACTGAAAATTCCAAGGGGTATCTTAATGAAATACAGGATGCAGCAGCTGTACCCGTGACAGGACTCTACATTCCAAGTAGAAAAATCTCTTTTTTAAAATCAGAAAAATATTTGAAGAGAACACAGAAAAAGAGTTTGAAAATGCTAAGCTCAAAACGAAACATTTGGCAAAGATACTTGAAGCATTAGGGTGAGTTAATTCAAGTACAACCAGGCTGGAAAAACACAATTTAAAAGGCTCAGGCTGGAAAACCTGCAGGATTTCCAAGAGCCAGAGCCACATTTAATCCAGCAGTTTGTGCAGTTTCAATAATCAGCTTTTCTACTCCAAGCGAGTGTTCAGCTGTATCCCTAAAGGTGTCTGCAGGCATTTAAAATGTCAGTGCTGAGGCTGAAGGACAATTCCCATCCCTCACATGATGCTGCATCCAGGGACTTTCAATTGCCTCTGCTAGGGATGAGAGAGATGGAATTAAGAGCAATTAAGAGAAATACAGATGGGTAATTAAGAGTAAACCTTATTAGTAAAGCAAGGTTTATGAAATCAACTCTATTACAAATTAGCTCTGCCATGACCTGGGACACTGAGTAGTGCGGGTATGCAAATTACAAATTTACATATGCAAACGAGCACCCATTTACCTTGTTTTCCCCACTGCAGCCGCTGTTGTCATCGTTATCGACATCATCATCGTCTTCTCCCTCCTCCTCCTCCTCTTCTTCCTCCTCCTCCTCCTCCTCCTCCTGCAGGGGCACGGTGCCATCGTAGCCGTAGCGGCTCAGCAGCTCCTGGATGGGCATGTCACTCTCCTGGGAACCCCAAGAGACACTGGGATTAACTGGGATACCCCACAGGAACTGCTCCATGGCACCAGAATGGCACTCACACCCACAATGGCCACTATGGACTGGCAAAATCAACAGGAAGTTTGGGCTCCTAAGGAAAATGGGGGGTTTCTGTGTGGGATCACTTATTTCCCAATCCTTAATTTATTTCCAGCAGACCTCCCACCTCAACACAATGGGCATGTCACTCTCCTGAGCAAAATTCAACCAAAGCCTGGGAATTAACAGGGATATTTTTCACAGGAATTGCTCTGCAGCATCAAGGTTCTCACCAAAGCACAGGGATCAGAATGGTCACTAGAACTACACCCAGATTGGTCACTATGGACTGGCAAAACTGGAATTTTGGGCTCTTAAGGAAAATGTGGGAGGCTTTTTCTGCAGGATAATTTATTTCCTAAGCCCTGACTTATTTGCAGCAGACCTCCCACCCCAACAGGATCTCCTGGATGGACATGTCACTTTCCTGGGAAAATCCCAACAAAAACTGGGAATTAACAGGGATATCCCACAGGAATTGCTCTGCAGCATCAAGATTCTCACCAATCACTAACACCCACACCAAGAATGGCCATCCCAAAAGGAATTCCTTTTGGAATGGACTGGCAAAATTGGAAGTTTGGGCTCCTGATAAAAATGTGGGGGTTTTGTGGATATTTCTGGGATATTTCCACAGGGATTAACTGGGATATTTCCTTGATGGATTGATAAAATAGGAAGATTGGGCTCTTAAGGAAAATGAGGGGTTTCTGTGTGGGATTATTTATTTCCCAATCCTTGGTTTATTTCTAGCAGACCTCCCACCCCAACAGGATTTCCTGGATGGGCATGTCACTTTCCTGGGAAAATCCCAACAAAAACTGGGAATTAACAGGGATATCCCACAGGAATTGCTCTGCAGCATCAAGATTCTCACCAAACTACAGGAATCACTAACACCCACACCAAGGATGGCCATCCCAAAAGGAATTCCTTCCCCAGCTGGAAACAAACCTGCTAAACCTTAAAAAAATTTATTTAAACATCATGAAAAAGCTGGTCTTCTCTGAGGAGACATTTCAATTTGTACTGTCAGGTCTCAAACTAATTCAAGTACAACAAAGGCTCCCAAACTCTCACCTTTATTAATAAAAAATACTAATACATACTACTAATAAATACTTTTAATTAAATTTTGTTAATAAATAGTATTAGTAAAAATTGCTGGCTCTGCTAATTAATTTCTTTATTACTTTTAATCCTTAGTGTCCAGCCTCTCTCCCTAAGTGAGATTTTTCAGAGCAGAAATTTTGAGGAATCATTTAAAAATTCTCTCTCAAAGCATCAAATCCTTTGTTTATTATTTGGAATTGTGTGCTTGCTCTAAATAGTTTTTTCCTAGTATCTAATGCACATGTTGGCTGATAATCAGATATTTTTAGTTATTGGCTGACCTTAGACTTCCTATCCTAAGGGCCTGCACTGATCTAATTTCTGGAAACATCCCAATAATCCTAATGACAAAGTGGAGCTGGTTGTGCTCTGTAAAAACAAGAGTGACAGGGCTTATCAGCACTTCTTATCTGCATTATTTTATTTTATTTTATTTTATTTTATTTTATTTTATTTTATTTTATTTTATTTTATTTTATTTTATTTTATTTTATTTTATTTTATTGAACTGAGCCATTCTAGATCTTATTCCCCTACTCTCTGGTTGAGCTTTACACCCAGCCATACAATTAAATGGTTTTTGGTCCCCACAGTGTCACTTGATGGGGAATAAATATTTTACTGACACAGATAACATGAAAGGCCTGTGCTCTTAATTAAATCTGGCAGCAGAGCCAGCAGAAAAATCATACTGGAATCATCCAAATGTTCTCCAGGACATTTTGGAAAGGAATATCCTGGCTTTAAGCACTCCCATCCCCACAGAGCTGAGAATTAGAAATGAAAAAATGGAATTTGCATTTTTTTTTGGGAATTATGGAACAGGGATATCACTGACCCTGTGTTACCCAGCAAAGGGGGTTTGTATTTATAATGTTTTTCTGTATTTATAATGTTTTCTCAGGTTAAGCCTCTTAACTTCAAATGTCCATTGCAATTCCAAGAGCTCCAGGGACCAGCAATTCCCCAAGAGAAAACAAAAACTGGGATTTCTTCATCGCTTCAGGGTATTGCAAAATGGAAAAGGTGAAAAAAATGAATGTATTTATTTATTATTTACCCACAGCTAGAGGCAACCACTGGCTATGAGGGGATAAACTGAAGGGCTGTAATGTGGTGAGAGAGTTACATGAAATATGAAGGGAAAAAAGCCAATTTTCAGTTTAAACCCCACATGAGAGACATGTGGAGCTCCACTTCTCATTTAATCTACATGAAGCACATTTGGATTCGCCAACTATTTATTTATCTTTATGTTTTCCATTTAGTATCAACCTGGAAATTAGCAGATTAAAAAAAAAGATAATTTCCACTGGAAATATAGATTAAATGGAGTAAATTAATTTCAAGTCCTATTGGCAGAATCACTTAAGCTAAATAGGATTTGTACATCAAATATTCATTAGTGAATCATTAATGATCTGTTCTGGGGGCCAACAAGGCCACAGACAGGATCTAAATTACTCTGCTTTTATAATGAACCCACTTGGTAATTTAAGAATATTATTCCTGCCTGAGAAATAATTGAAGACAATACAGAAGTGACAGCAGAACCAGGAAGAAATTAGCATTTACACTGGAAATATTGATTAAATGCACCAAATTAATTTAAAGTGCTATTGGCATAATCATTCATGCTTAAATAGGGTTTGGACATCATTTCCTCTGCATCTTCCTTTAAATGAGGCTATTCCTAAGTGCTCCACTAGTTGACAGATATCTGTATCAAAATGCACAAGAAATGTGAATTATGAGAGGTTTTGTTTTAAAATAAGAACCTACAAGCACTACTCTGGTGCAGCTGGAATACACAAGTTTAGTCAGATGATATTTTAATTTATATTAGTTCCAAAATTCATATCCTATAGATGCAAAAAACAACTAACCAAGCACATTATAAATATTTATGTACCATTTATTTCCCCCAATTCTTGGTAAATTTATTCAGCCTTTCCCTCTCTTTATTATTTATTTATTAATTTTTAAAAATTCCTGCATGTTTTGTGGGTGTGGTTTGGGATCTGTTCCAGATTGCAAGGCAAGATGTATTGTGTATGTCAGTTGTCTTTTGTCAAGTGGCAAGTTTGCCTTATCTCTCTGAGTGACCACAATCACTCCTCCCTAAGGGGAGATATCTGCTGATAACAGCTACTGAATGTCACTGCATGGCTGATAAGAGCTACAGCATCTCACTGGGAGATGTGAGCCCAGAGGGAGGAGCCAAGCATTCCTGCCTGGATATAATCTGGAGATCCTGGAACACCAGCCAAGCATTCCTGCCTGGATATAATCTGGAGATCCTGGAACACCAGCCAAGCATTCCTACCTGGATATAATCTGGAGATTCTGGAACACCACCCAAACATTCCTGCCTGGATATAATCTGGAGATCCTGGAACACCAGCCAAGCATTCCTGCCTGGATATAATCTGGAGATTCTGGAAACACCAGCCAAGCATTCCTGCCTGGATATAATCTGGAGATCCTGGAACACCAGCCAAGCATTCCTGCCTGGATATAATCTGGAGATTCTGGAAACACCAGCCAAGCATTCCTGCCTGGATACAATCTGGAGATTCTGGAAACACCAGCCAAGCATTCCTGCCTGGATACAATCTGGAGATTCTGGAACACCAGCCAAGCATTCCTGCCTGGATACAATCTGGAGATTCTGGAACACCAGCCAAACATTCCTGCCTGGATATAATCTGGAGATCCTGGAACACCAGCCAAGCATTCCTGCCTGGATAGAATCTGGAGATCCTGGAAACACCAGCCAAGAATTCCTATCTGGATATAATCTGGAGATTCTGGAACACCACCCAAACATTCCTGCCTGGATAGAATCTGGAGATTCTGGAACACCAGCCAAGCATTCCTGCCTGGATATAATCTGGAGATTCTGGAAACACCAGCCAAGCATTCCTACCTGGATATAATCTGGAGATCCTGGAAACACCAGCCAAGCATTCCTACCTGGATAGAATCTGGAGATTCTGGAAACACCAGCCAAGCATTCCTACCTGGATAGAATCTGGAGATTCTGGAACACCAGCACGGCTTCTGCACTGGATTTCCCAGAGGAACAGCAGCTGCCTCTTCCCCTGGCTCTTCCACCCTTCTACAGGGAACCACCCCTGACACTGCAGGAGGGCTGAGCCACAATTCCAATGGGACTGCTGCCAACACTCTGACCCACAGGGTGTCAGGCTGGGTTCTGACTCTGGCAGTGTTGTTTTAGTTTACTGCATTGTTTATGTTATGCTTTTATTTCCTTCCCTGTTACAGAACTGTTATTTCCTGCTCCCATACTTTTTGCCTGAGAGCCCCTTCATGTAAAATTCATAGCAATTTGGAGTGGGGGGTTTATATTCTCCATTTCAGGGGAGGCTCCTGCCCTCCCTAGCAGACTCCTGTCTTTCCAGACCCAGAGAGGCTCCTGGAGGCCACCTACCCTGTTGAGATCCTCGATTTCAGACCTGAAGTTTGTCTCCCCTTCCATCATCTCCTCCTCCTCTAGTGTGCGCTCGTCGTCGAAGTCGTGCACCAGCATGTCAGCCGAGGGGTCGAACTCATGGTCATCAGAGGCTGCTGATCCTCCTGGGAACATTCCAGAAACAGCTCAACTCCAGCAGCCTGCAGCTCTGCTGGCCTTCAGCTGCGTCTGCAAGGGAGGCTCGCAGCAGAGTTGTGAGCAGGAATTCCAGCTATGGCTCCTCTGACTCTGCCCAGGGAAATTCCCCTTGTGGGGAGATCCTGGCAGGAAGGAGCAGGAACCTCCTGCACAGCCCATCTGGGAAATTCTATCTGGGAGCATTTCAGCCTAAATAATCACAAACCTGCCTCCACTGAGCTCTACAGAGTCAAAAACTCACCATTAAAAACTCACAAATAAAACCAAATAAAAAGTCAACAAATAAAAACTCAAAAACCAACTCACAAATAAAAACAAATAAAACCTTGCAAATAAAAGCTAACTCACAAATAAAAACTCAGCAAATAGAAACTTATCAAATAAAAACAAATAAAAAACTCACAACTAAAAACTCAGCAAGTAAAACAGAAAAAAACTCACAAAATTCTCCCTTAATCCCAGCCCTGCTCATATTTACCCCCTTTTCTCCTGATTTTAATCCCAACCCTGCTCATCTTCTCTCCTGAATTTTAATCCCAGTTCTGCTCATATTTTCCCCCTTTTCTCCTGATCTTTAATCCCAATTCCACTCATATTTTCCCCCTTTTCTGATTTTTAATCCCAACCCTGACCATATTTTCCCCCCTTTTTTCCCTGGACAATTTAAATTCCATTTTCCAAGCCTTGCCCCACACTGAGGGTGTGACAGGGAGGAGTGACTCTAAGATTTAATTATGAAGCACTTAATTATTTCTCTGAAAGAAATAAAATCTCAGGAGAAAACAACAATCCAGCTGAAGGAACTCCTGGAAAGTTTTCCACCCATAGGCTGCCCAAACCCTTGGAAATTATTAAAAATATTTACCTGGGCTTGAAGACTCAACAGAAGGCTAAAAAAAAAAGAAAAGAAAGGAAATTATTTTTGGTATGTTGAACCTGTGTAAATAAAATTATTTAGCTGATAGAGAACAACTCACTGCAGAAAAATAGATTTATAAATAATAAATTTTAAAATAAATTTATAAATATTATAAATAAATGTCTATAAATAATAATTAAATTGATAAATAAATTTATACATTTATAAATAAAATTATTTACCAAGGTAAATAATACTTTCACTTTAGCTGTGATTGAACTCCAGGTATAAATCCCCTTTTCCACAACCCAGGGATATCCCAGATTCCACTGCCAGTGAGTCTCAGTTTAAGAGGAATTACTAAGGAATTATTTAATTATAATTCAATAAATTAAGAGGAAGCTGAGCACAAATTCCCTGTTCTCCTTCAATTCAGGGACACACTTTTTAAAGGAATCCCAAACCATAATAAGAATGCCTTACAGAATAAAGGAAAAAAAAAACAATTTAATCTGAATCTCTAACTCAGATGTGAGGAAAAAACAAAAAATATTATTTTTGAGATAAAGAAAATGATTCCCTAATAATCCAGGTAGCAGAGCCCCTCTCTGGCCCAAAATTTGGTACCCTGGTCTTTACAACCTCCACAAACAAATTCTCCCACAAAATCCTGCTTTCCTTGTGCCAGTCTTGAACCCCTGGGGGGAAATTTGCATGTCAGCCATTCAAAGCTCATTTGTTTGGATAATTCAAGCAAATGCTCCCACTCTTTTCAGGCACACAGTAATGAAATGTTTATTTCCAAGGCAGGAAAACTGAATTTTCCCCGTGGTGCTCCTGCCACCTCCTGCAAACTCAGATATTGCTTGGCACCGTGGATTTTGTTACATTAATTAATGTATAATGCTGTCCTCAAGGAAAAACTTGGATTTTCTGAAGGGTTTTCCTTCAACTTGCCTCCTCAACTCAGCCTAGTGACGCAGCAAAGCAAAAGCTAAAACTGAAAAAATTGTGTCTGATTTGAAGTTTTTTATATCAAAAGTTCCTCAAAGAGAGAAGAGACCTTCTTATGGAATAATTTCCCTTACACGTCTGCCTCCCTTTTGTGGGAGTCCCCAGTGTATAAATGAACTCCAAAATTGTCCAGAATCAGGAAAATGCAGAATATAAACACTGAATTCCCTGCCAGCATCCCATCCATCCATCCCTGTGTCCCCTTGTCCCCCTCTCCAGCTCTCCTGAGGCCCCCCAGGATTCCCAGAGAAATTCACATTAATGGGGAAACCCCACAAATGTTTTGCAGATCGTTGCACAACATCAGGGGAAGTTTTGCTAATCACTACACCCGAAAAAGTCTTTATTTGCAAAGATTATCTTAACAAATTCCAGAGTCCAGCACTGCTGATCTGGAGCTGAATATCAGGATCAGCAGCCGGACTGGTCTTTATTTGGTGTTTTGTTTGTCTGATGAACCTGCATAATTAATAGAATGCAATACATGATCATTAATACAAATTAACAAAGTCTTACTGAGTTTATTGCAGCAATCTTTGGCTGGAAACTGTGAGAAATGAATTTGCAGAGAAATCTTATTAAAGTGTGACCCAACTATTTCTTAGTTGCAATACACTCTAAACATTTCTTAACCTATCAACTTTCATAACAGTATGTTAAAAATACCTTAAAACCAATAATCTGAAATGACCCCTCATAAATCCTACTATAATCCACCTTTCATAATTCTATTTCTCCAAAACATCTCATCTTTTTTACAAAACCACTCTTTAAAACTTGTTTCTAGCTCCATTTCTCTCTCAGCAATTTCTATCCTATTCCATTTCTAAATCAACATTTCTTATCTCAACATTTACATAGAAACCCACACTATGTGAACCTTCTGTCAGACTTTAACATTTCTCTACAAATCCATTTCCCAGAGGAAACCAAATGAATTCAATCTTCCCAGACCAGCAGGGAAGCCACAGAGAGCCTCCCCTTTTCCTCCTGGAATGGGCTGGAATCAGCACCTGCAGGTGTCCCAAACCTGGTGGCACTTGGGGACATGGACTCATGGCATGGATTCCATGATCTTTTCCAACCTTAATTGCAGGATGAAAAATTATTCCAGCAATGACTCTGCCCTCCAAGGAACAGAGCTGGATTCAAAGGCCCGAGGAGAATTTATTCTGAGGGATAAAATATTTTCCTTAGGAAACAATCAATTCTGCAAATACCATCTTAGAACTCCTCTTGAATTAAATTATTAAAGCTTTAGCTGTGATCTAACTCCACGTAAAAATCTCCCTTTCCACAGCCCAGGGATATCCCAGACTCCACTGCCAGTGAGTCCCAGTCCAAGAGAAATTATTCCAGTTTGAAGCTGAGCACAAATTCCTGTTCTCCTTCAATTCAGGGACATACTTTTTAAAGGAATCCCAAACCACAATGAGAATTCCTTGTGGAATGAAGGAAAAGCCATTAAAATGTGTTGTTATTGGGAGCCTCTTACACAAATTGACACTCACTTTGCCAAAAAACCTCTTTCCAAAAGGTTCCCTGCCTCCCTGGATAATTTTGGCTGCAACAAAGGAGTGTTGAGGAGGTCTCAGCTGCAAAGCAGGTTATGGGTTTATCACTGATTTGGTGACAATCCATGGGGAATTCTGGCTGCTCCATGCCCAAGGGGCTGACCCAGCTCAGCTCCAGCCTGGGCAGGGAAGTTCTGGGACAGGACTCAATGCAGAAGGAAGAACAGGACACAAAGCAGGGATCAGGGAGTTCAGGGAGCTGTGGCTCCCCAAAGCAGCCTCTGGCTCCCTGCCCCTTCTCCCAGGCTTTGCCAGTGACACCTGCCCTGCCCATGCACTCTCCTGTCTGCATTCCTGCCTTTCCAGCCTGGGACGAGCTGCCAATCATTTCCTGCTTCTATTTCCAGCCCTGAGCAGTGTCACACTCCTGCTCATCTTTATTAATGCCCAGCTGCAGCCAGGAGCAGCCCTGACCTCTGGCACCCCTCCAGTGCCAGCTGTGCCAGCCCATCCCCAAGGTGACTGGCACCACTTCTCCAGCCTCTCCCTGACCCTGGCCTCTGTGAGTGCCAGCTGTGCTGCAAACACCAGTCTGGGGCTGGACACTTGGAAAGGAGAGCTGGAAAACCCTGCAGTGCCAGGCTGGCAGCACAGAGGGTGAGGGAGCAGCCTCTGGTTGCAGCCTGGTCAGTCCCATTCCCTGCCTCCAAGGGATGGTGGCTCTGGCCAGGGCACAACAGATGCCTTTGGGGGCATTTAGTGATGACAATTTCCTGGCACTGCTGAGGGCCACATCCCAGATCCACATTCCTAAGGATGGCACGGCCATGGGACAGGAATTCTGGGAAAAGGCAACAGGAATTCTATCACAGAAGAACTGATAGGATTCTTGTTCTTCAGTGATCTTCATTTCCTGTCCAGCCATTCCCAGGGAAGCACAGAGCACTTTTTGCCTCAAGGGCACTCATGGGAACAAGGAGCTGCCACCTATCAAAGGATATTGGGATGCAAGGCCCAGGAGAGAAAAATACAAGAAAAATCAGGGATAGTGACCATCCACAGGCAATGCACACTGCAATTGTTCTGGAAGTGCACCATCAGCAAAGGTAACAGTGAGCAGCCTGCTGTGAGCCCAAAGGAATGAAAATCACCCAGGAACCCCTAACTCATGGACACTGAGCAGATCTCCAGTGGGCAAGGACTCCTGCTGCAGGGATGCACTGAGGAGCTCCCCTGCTAATGCTCCAGAGCAGCCTGGAGGGAGCCCAGCTCTGGGGGCTGCAGGAACAAACCCCAGGCAAAGAGGGAAAGGACAGACACTGAGCCCCAAAGCACTGCTGAGTGCCACCGCTTGACTCCAGGGTATTTTCAGGGATCCCAGGAAAGACAGGACTTCCCCAGGTCAGGGACACTGGCAGCAACAACCTGCCAGATCACATCCAGTGCATTCCCAGGATGTATCCAACAGGATATGGGATGGATGGGATAGATCCCATTCCTCAGGGTGTGGATATGGGATAGATGGGACAGATCCCATCCAATCCATTCCCTGGATATGGAACAGATGGACAGATCCCATCCAGTCCATTCCCCAGGCATGGATATGGAATAGATGGACAGATCCCATCCAATCCATTCCCTGGATATGGGATAGATGGGACAGATCCCATCCAGTCCATTCCCTGGATATGGGATAGATGGGACAGATCCCATCCAGTCCATTCCCTGGATATGGGATAGATGGGACAGATCCCATCCAATCCATTCCCTGGATATGGGATAGATGGGACAGATCCCATCCAATCCATTCCCTGGATATGGGATAGATGGGACAGATCCCATCCAATCCATTCCCTGGATATGGGATAGATGGGACAGATCCCATCCAATCCATTCCCTGGATATGGGATAGATGGGACAGATCCCATCCAGTCCATTCCCCAGGCATGGATATGGGATAGATGGGACAGATCCCATCCAGTCCATTCCCTGGATATGGGATAGATGGGACAGATCCCATCCAGTCCATTCCCCAGGCATGGATATGGGATAGATGGGACAGATGCCCAGTTTATTCCAGGCAATTCCCAGGGCTGCAGGGGATGGCCAGGTCTGATTCCAGCACATGGGATGCACTGGGATGCTCCAAGGGGGATGCACTGGGATGCTCCAGGGGGATGCACTGGGACACTCCAGGTGGATTTATTGGGATGCTCCAAGGGGGATGCACTGGGATGCTCCAAGGGGGATTTATTGGGATGCTCCAAGGGGGATGCACTGGGATGCTCCAGGGGGATGCACTGGGACACTCCAGGTGGATTTATTGGGATGCTCCAAGGGGGATGCACTGGGATGCTCCAAGGGGGATTTATTGGGATGCTCCAAGGGGGATGCACTGGGATGCTCCAGGGGGGATGCACTGGGATGCTCCAAGGGGGATGCACTGGGATGCTCCAAGGGGGATTTATTGGGATGCTCCAAGGGGATTTATTGGGATGCTCCAGGGAGGATGCACTGGGATGCTCCAGGGAGGATGCACTGGGATACTCCAGGGAGGATGCACTGGGATACTCCAAGGGGGATTTATTGGGATACTCCAGGGAGGATGCACTGGGATACTCCAAGGGGGATTTATTGGGATACTCCAGGGAGGATGCACTGGGATACTCCAGGGAGGATGCACTGGGATACTCCAAGGGGATTTATTGGGATACTCCAGGGAGGATGCACTGGGATGCTCCAGGGGGATTTATTGGGATGCTCCAGGGGGATGCACTGGGATGCCCCAGGGGGATTTACTGGGATGCTCCAAGGGGGATGCACTGGGATACTCCAGGGTGGATGCACTGGGACACTCCAGGTGGATTTATTGGGATGCTCCAAGGGGGATGCACTGGGATGCTCCAGGGGGATTTATTGGGATGCTCCAAGGGAGATGCACTGGGATACTCCAGGGGGATGCACTGGGATGCTCCAGGGGGATTTATTGGGATGCTCCAAGGGGGATGCACTGAGCTTTCTCTCCTCTACAGCAAAACCACCTGAACACAAGGGACAGACACTGCACAGTTTCACTCCTACCCACAAAACTCTTGTCTCTGCTAACACCTTTCACACTGTTTAACAGAACTGATTAATAATGAAACATCTTAAAATTTGCAGAATAATCTGCAGTGTCTACAAGACAAATACACATCCTGTCCAAATTGACTCAGTTATCTTTAATAGCTCCTGGAGTGTTACATAAAACAGTTAAAAACTAGAATTAAATTATCCTTATATTGATAGCAATATGCCTGACAAGTCCATCAATTTGTTCAGGTCTTGAACTCTGCAACAGCAAAATATCCCAAAGTTAATAAACTCTCCTGTGAGCTGGGCCTGGAGAAAAGAACTGGGTAAAACAGGGAAAAACACCTTTTATTCCAGAGGCAATGTGTCCCTTTCCATAAGAGGAAGGCAACAGCCCCAGCCTGCCCCTCTCTGTGTGTTGTGTTGCAAATTAACTTGTGTTAATTTTTTTTTTTAAAAGGTCACATTTTTATTTTGGGGAGAAAATAGCAACATTGAAGCAAGGAAAAAAGGAAAACCACTTCTGGTCCTCTTTTCCAGTCCTACATGTGAACTTTTGCACAGCCCAAACTGCAGTGACATCCCTCAAATGGAAGCCTTTACATCCATGGATTTTCACTTTCTAAAATTCCTGTCCTTCCAGAAGACAAGGACCAAGTGCAATGTTTGAACTCCCAGATCCCAAATGTGAAGCTCACAGCCTTGCAGCTTCCACCTCAGCAAAGCTGTCCTGGCCATTTCCCTCTGAGACTTGACCCCTGTATCCAGAGGACTTTTCCCAATGTTTGTCTTTGGAAGTTTTCAAGACCAGGCTGGAGGCAGCCCTGAGGGCAGAGAAGGTCCCAGCAGAGACCTCCTGAGCTGTGTCCCACCCCAAATCATCCCACAATGCTGAGCTCTGAGATTCCTGAGAGAGCTGCGCCTGTTCAGCCTGGAGAGGAGAGCTCAAACCCACCCTGCCATGGCAGGGACCCCTCCCACTGTCCCAGGGTGTCCAACCCGGCCCTGGGCCCTGCAGGGATCCAGGGGCAGCCACAGCAAATCTGGGAATTCTATTCCAGGGTCTGCCCACCCTGCCAGCCAGAATTCCCTCCCAACATCCACCCAAACCCATCCTCTTTCAGCTTCCAGCCATTCCCTGTGTGCTGTCCCTCCATCCCTGTCCCCAGTCCCTCTGCAGCTCTCCTGGAGCCCCTTCAGGCCCTGGCAGGGACAGGGCAGGGCAGAGAGGTGACAGGGACACCAGGGTGCCAGGCCAGCAGCTGATCCCCCTGCGCTGAAGGGCTGGGCTCCATCCCAGCAGGAACCCTCCCAGGGCAGCCCAGAGCTGCAGCTCCTGGTGCTGAGGCACACAAGGGACAGGGCACTGCAGGGTGCTGCCAATGGCTTCTGCCCAGGGTGCCATCCCGAATCCAGGCAGGCATTTCCCAAGGGACTGGCCTCGGGGAAGTGCTGCTGCTCCAGGCTGGGGAAGCTGTGGAGGGACAGGAGATGAATCCCCTGCAGCTTCCCCCGGAGAGCTTCCCATTCCAAGAGAATCCTGGAATCACAATCACAACTCCACCTGCCCTGCCTGAAGGACACAGTTCCACACTTCCCCATCTCCTATTCATTTTCACCTTAATAATCTAAATCCTGTCATAATCTAAAATATTGTGCTAAGAAACCTGGGATTTTATGGAGTGATTGGATCCTGCTATAGAATCCCAGAAGCAACCAGCCCCAGTCATATGCCAGGCAGCACAAGGAAACATTCCTATGGACAATTTGTGACGTGAATGGATTAGGAGGGAAATATTAATGCAGCCTGGGGCTTCTGGCCAGGAAAAGGCTCAAAAAGAAACAACTTTACAACAATTCCAGCCTCTGCCTAAATCCCTCTGCAGCATCAGGAAGGACTTGAAGTCCTGACTGGAAGCCCAAAAACATCAGTGTTTGATCACATGTGGAAAATATCCTCAAAACTCTTCTACTACGACAAAAGAACTCAAGGGCCACCCTCTTTTCAAGATTAGAAATGCAGAGTGCCACTCTATCCCTGCAATTCCCTTGAGGGGATCCAAGCAGTGCCTACAGCAACCACTTTGGGGTTTATTCCCTCACCAAGGAAGGGAAAATCCAGAATTCCCAGCTCTCCTTTAGGTTCACTGCTACCTCAGTGCAGCATTCCACAAACACTGCTCAAAATGACACAAAACCCCCCCATTAGTTACAGCTAAGATCAAACCAGGAAAAATATGATTGACTGCTGTCAATGCCTGATTTTAATGGTGATTTAGATCAGTAGGAGAACTGGATTTAATCTATTTTAACCTTGTTCTGTATCCAGGAGCTCCTCAAAAACCCTGACTGTTCAAACAGCTCAATTAGCAAACACATCAGTGACTGTGTGAACTTCCTACTACACCTTAGTTCAACAAAAACACCAAGAAAGTGAAACAGAACAGTTAGCAGGTCACGTATTCCTTCAGCACTGAAGCTGTTCCAAAACAGAAATCAGAAATATGTATAATGCTCAAAGTATGAAAACAGAATTCAGTGACATTCCCAAAGTTTAAAATTCTTCAGCTGAAAGAAGCAGAACGTTGAGGAAAAGGGGAATTTTTCCAGACAATAGGGATTTATAGATGACTTCTTAAAGCACACCATGTGAATAAACTGATGTTTTGGTTGAAAACAACAAAACTTTCAGAAATTTGAAAACCTTGAAGTGCACTCAAAGAAATTAGGTTGAGACATTGAACTGTCCACTGACACCAGAGGAGAGCTCCTGCTCCTTCCCATCCTTTCCCAACACCATAAAATGCCAGTCCAGGTTTTTATCCCCTCAGAAATTCCCTCTGCAGAAGCAAAACTTTAGTTTTTATTTCAGCAAGTCAGAAAATTGAGGAACCTCAGACATTCTGTGTGAGAACCACACGGAGCTGCTCAGCTGCCTGCCGGAGCTTTGGGAGAAACAGGAATTATGTTCCAGCATCAGTCACAGGAAGGGAACCATGGAATCCTCTGGGTTGGAAAACACCTCCAAGCCCATCCATTCCACCACTGCCATGTCCCCAGGTGCCACATCCACAGGGGGTGGAATCCCTGCAGGCATGGGCACTCAGCCCTGCCCTGGGCAGCCGTGCCAGGGCTGGGGAACCTTTCCATGAAGGAATTTTCCCAATACCCACCCTGAGCTGCCCATGCCCAGCCCGGGGCCGTTCCCTCTGCTCCCGTCCCTGTTCCCAGCCCGATTTCCCTGGCTGTCCCCTGACCCTCCTGGGGACCTGCTGCTCCCAGGGCTGCTCCTGCTGCCCCATTCCAGCTCCTGTGGCATCTCTCCCTGCCTGCCCCGAGGTTCTCAGCAAGATGGATCAGCCCATGGAAGCTCAGGGCCAGGACACAAAGGCAGCAGGAGGAGCAGGATCTCCCCTTTCAGGGCCTGTCAGACCCCTCAACCCAGAGCTAAACCAGCCTGCAGGTAATTCCAAGCTATGCCAGCCAAAAATCAGGGGTATTTAGTCCCCAGTGCTCCCACCTCACCACTGGCCACACGTGGCCACCCTCTCTCCCACTCCTAATTCACTGAAGGACAACAAAAACCCCAAACCCTGCTCTGGTTCCCTTTATTTTTGCATGCTCAGTATCCTGGCAAGGATATCCTGCAGGAACCTGGCTGGTGCATCCCTTCGTGGAACACAAGGAACAGCAGGAACTGGCACTTCTGGAAATGACAGCAGGTACTGAGCTGCCTCTGCTCCACACAAAAGCCTGAGCCCAGCTCTTCCAGTGGGGATCAGAAGATCTCATTCTCTCACTTACATTTCACTCCACCACTATAAAGGCTGAATTTACAAAAACCATTCTCTTTCAGCTGCTAATCAAGCTTTTCAGCACCAACCTTTTCTTCTCAGGAGGCATTAAAATAGTTATTTTGGAGAAAATCTGTGTGTATCAGCATTCCCTCCACCAAAACCACCCCGTAAGCAGCTTAATGCAGGATACTGGAACAGCCACAAAGCTTCAGCTGATCTTAAGTTAGAGATATTTTCTTTCCAGTTTATGTCTGGAACAAACTTCTGACACGTTGGAGTATGAGGAATCATGTAAAAGGATCCCTAACACAGGTTATTAATCCCAAATTTAATATATATTCAAAATCTTTTTTTTTTTTTTTTTCTCTTTGTCTGTCCTGTATTCAAATCGCTTCTGCAAAAGTGAAGCAGCACTTTTGGTGAATTTAGTTTCACTTTCTGGCCTCCAGCCCTGCTTTCTGAAGGGCCTTCCTGTGCAACCCAACAAGTCCCAGAGCCACACTGGGCTTGGAGGAGCTGTCCTGATCCTCTGCAACACAGGTTGTAGGATGGCAAAGAGGGCAGGATGAGTTCCTGAGGGCAGGATGAGCTCTGTGCACCCCAAAACAGCAGCACAAGGTTCTAGGATGGCAAAGAGGGCAGGATGAGCTCCTGAGGGCAGGATGAGCTCTGTGCACCCCCAAACAGCAGCACAATGTCTGCCACTGGCACAAAGGATGGCAAAGAGGGCAGGAACCATCAGCCTGCCACCTTCCCATCCACCCTTTGGTGATCTGCAGCTCCTCCAGGCCGGTGGCTGCCACCAAAGCCACGTGGAAATGCCATGCTAAGGACAATTCCCACTCTGCTCCCTGTGGATTTCCTAAATTCATGAAATCCTGGCACGCTTGGGGCTGGAAGGAGCCCTAAATACCATCCAGTTCCAGCTCTGCCAGGGGCAGGGACACAAACCGAGCTGGAAACTGTATCCAGGACCTTAAATCACTCCAGGTATCAATTTTTTAAATTATTACTGTTTCCCCATGAAGATGCAACAGTTGCCTGGGGATGAACTCACCCACAGGCTGACCAAACGCTGCCCCTGCCCCAAAAGAATGAGGAATTCACCTCCAAAAAGGCCAAGATGAAATCCCCCAGTGCAGAATTGGGACCTCAGCCACAGGAACCACATCCACAAGGGAAAAGCCACAGGTGGGCAGCCCCACATCCCGGGGGGACCTCCCTGCCCTGGGGCTGGGACAGCGAGCAGGGAGCGACCCCAGCTCAGCCCCACACGACACAGAGGGACTGCCACAGGAAATTGGGGTTAATTCACTAAAAAATGGACAAAAACTCCAGCCAAACATCCCCAATACTCTGATGGCCACAGCAAAGGCACCACTGTCTCTCCAGCTCTGTAGGAGTGGGTTTCAAACCCACATTTTTGGGATCAGACCCGTGATTCCCTCTGGAGATACAAAACCACCCAGGCAGGTTCTCAGAACTTCTAAGATTAGCTCAGGACGTGTTGTCCCAACAACAGGAAGAGTGCTCCATTAAAGGTTTGGTTTGGAAGGGAAAGAGAAAGCAATTTAAGGGGAAAACCCCATACATGCAGGAATTTCAAGGGGAGAAGCTCCATCTATAAAATCCAAAATCTGGACACTCTCAGCTCACCCTGGGAGCAACACCTGTCCCACAGATTTTACTTCACCAAAGTATACTTTTCAAATTTCCATTTCCAACACATTTGTCGACCCTGTTAGAGCAGCAAACAGCCCCGAGATTGGGATCTGGGGATAATTTAGGGAAAACTTCATGGAATATCCATTCACCAGTCCCCTCCTAAAAGGGAAAGAGCTGATCCTATTGGGACGGGCCAATCCAACCCCAGCAACCCAGCCCTGCGATAAAGAGCCTTTTTTCCCATTTCCCCATTATTTCCCTATCATCATCATCATCTTCCATCCCGCAACACAACTCCCATTATCCCCAGCTAACCCCCCCCATCCCCGCAAATCCTGGCAATTCCACCAGAAAGCTCTCCCGGGCTGCCTTTTAAGCAATTCCCCTTTGTTTTAGGGATTACAAAAAAGATATTTACAGGAAATAAAGCGCTGGTTTAGCAGACGCGGTCCTATAAGAACCGGGAGGCGCCGCGCTCGGTCCCGCCCGCTCCCCTCAGGCGCCTTCAGCCCCCGGGACGGCCCCGAACGGGAGCGGGCGGCTCCCTGAGGGGAGCGGGCGGGACCGCCGGTGCCCGCGGGCCTCCGCTCCCCGCAACAAACTTGCGGCGCCGCGCAACAAGTTCCCGGGCGGGCCGCCGCCGCTCTCACCTCAGCCATGGTCGCTGGTATTCCCGGGCAGGGGTCACATCGCCGGCAAGCGCCGCCGGGTCCCGGGGGGAGCGGCGGGAGCAGCGGGGACGGGACCGGGAGCGGCGGCGGGGCGGGAGGGGCGTGGCCACGTTACGCACGACGTCACCGCGCACCGCGGGAAGCGGGCAGGGCGCGTGCGGCGGCTGTCAGTCAGGGGAGGCCACGCCTATCCGCGCCTGTCAGTCAACGGGAGGACACGCCCACTAGTGTGTAATATAGCGCTGTTCAGCCTGTCAGTCAGCGCGGAGGACGCGCCCCCTTCCTGTCACTTGGGGGATTGGCCACGCCCTCGCCTGTCACGCAACGCACAGGCAAGGCTGCATCTGTCACTCAAAGTCTAAGGCCACCTCCTTACACGTCAATCAAAGCGCACACCGCTCCCCACCGCCTGCCACTCAGCGCACACGCCACGCCCCTCGTTTGTCACGACGCCACAGGCCCCGCCTGTCACTCAAACCGCAAGGCCACGCCCCCAGCCGGCCGAGGCGCGGCCGCCACCGCCCCCTCATGCCCATATATGTCATTCGGCACAAGCCACGCCCCCTCACGTGTCACCAAAGAACAAGCCCCGCCCCTCACCTGGCAATCATGCTGAGGCCACGCCCCCTCTGAGCTCATTCAATGCCCGGGCCCCGCCCCGGCCGGTGCTCGGTGCCGCAGCTCCCGCTCACTGCGGCCCCTCACGGCCCCCGAGTGCCCCCGGCCCCGCCCGCCGCCGCCACCGCCTCGGCATCATCGCCCCGCTCCCCCTCCCCAGCCCGGACGCGGCCGCCGTACTCACGCGGGGAGCCGCAGAGGCGCGGGGGGAGTCTCATCCGCCGTGAGGCGAACGGGGGGTCCTCGGGGAACGGGGGCTCTTGCTGGGCGTGAGGCTCTTGGGAGACACAATAACAGCTCCAGGTTACACACAACACCCGTAACACCACCCCGAATAAACACAACAAAGATGCGGACCCGGCGGTCGTTCACCGTGTCCTCCGTGCAGCCCCGGTGCCTCACCTGCCCGGCTCAGCGCTGTCCCCGGGCCGGCGCGGGGCAGCGCCCGGCGCGCCCGTCGGGCATCGCGGCCGTGTCACAGCGAGGACACCGCGGCCTCGGCCGTGCCCCTGCAGAGCCGCGGCTCACGCGCGCCCGGCGCCTCCGCCCAGGAGCCGCATCCCCGACCCTCACACGGTCCCCGCGGGCGGTGCCGAAAGAGCCGGCGGGCGCGACTTTGCTGACTCAGGGGTGAATCCCCCGCGAGCGAGGCGCCGCAGCCCCGCGGGAAGGCCGGGCGGCGGGCGGGGCGGTGTCGCGGCGGGCGCGGGCAGCGCCGGTTCGGTGACACGGGGCGGGGGCGGGACCCGAACCGGGGCCGGGGACGGCCCGGGGCTGCGGCCGCGAGCACAGCGCGGCCCGCGCGCCGCACGCCGACCAACCGGCGCCGCCCTTGCTGGCGGCCAATCGGCGCGCCGAGTCTTGGGCGGCGTTGTCACGGTAACGGCGCGACGCCATGCAGGGGCCGCGGCCTCCGCGGTGAGTGGGAGCGGTCCGGCCTAAAACTGCAACGTTATGGGAATTAAAAAGCTTTAAAACCCTGAAAATGCCTCTGAATAGATGATAAATTATAGTACAGAACCAATTGTAACAGATCATTAATTATAATTAATGATGGGAAAAGTTCCTTTGGTATAAATGGATTACATCCCTTAAAATACTTAGTAATGCATAAGTTATAATAAATAATTAATTATATTCTGTAATATTAAATTATATTTAATAAATTACATAAGTGTCCAGAATTCTTAATTATAAATTGTTTACATCCCTTAGAACAAAGGGTAGCATTTAATGAATTGTAATATGTAATAAATTCTATTCTATAATAAGTCATAATTAATCAGTGGTAAAAAGCCTTTATTATAAATGGTTTACATATTTGAATTAATGGGTAATAGATAATGAATTGTAGTATATAATAAATTGTATGCTACAATAAATTATATTCTACAATAAATTGCACTCTATAATAAATTACATTCTCAATAAATTATGAGGCATAAGAAGTTATAACAAATAAATAGTCAAAAGCCCTATTTATAAATGGTCAAAATCCTTTACAATAATTGGTAATATGTAATTAATTATTGTACACAATAAATTATAACAAATGGCTGAACTCCTTATAAGTGCTTAAGATCCCTTGAAATAATTATTAATATATCATAAATTATAATCCATAAGTAGCTGCAGTCCCACAATCTTGTATTATAAATTATTTACATCCCTTAAAATAATTGGTAATACATAAAAAATTGTAATACATAACAAATTACCTTCAATAATATGTCATAATACATAATAGTTTATGATAAATAAATTGCTACAAATATTTTACTTATTACATTATTGTATTGATTATGAAGTGATTTACATCCCTTAAAATAATTGGCAATATGTAACTAATTATAAGAATCCTTTATTCTAAATTGTTAAAATCCTTTAAAATAATTTATATTTTATAATAAATTATAGTACATTAGAAATTGGAAGAATCCTTTCTTATAAAGAGCAATAGATGGTTAAAATTCTTTAAAATAATTGGTAATATATAAGTTATACTCTGTAAGAAATGGTAACAATCTTTTCCTATAAGTGGTTGCAATCCATTAACATAATTGATAATATATAATCAATATAAGAATCCTTTATTATAAATTGTTAAAATCCTTTAAAATAATTGGTAATAAATAATAAGTTATATAAGAAATGATGAAAATCCTTTCTTATAAATTGTTTACATCCTTTAAAATATTAGGTAAGATATAATCAATTATAATAGATAAGAAATGGTAAAAATACTTTCTTATAAATGGCTTACATCCTTTAAAATATTAGGTAATATATATTCTTTTATAATAGATAAGAAATTGTGAAAATCCTTTCTTATAAATTATTTACATGGTTAAAATATTAGGTAATATATAATCAATTATAATATTTAAGAAATGGTGAAAATCCTTACCTATAAAAAGTTTACATCCTTTATAATATTAGGTAATATATAATCTATTATAATATTTAGGAAATGGTAAAAATCCTTTCTTATAAATGGTTTACATGCTTTATAATATTAGACAATATATAATCTATTGTAAGAATCCTTTCTTATAAATAGTTAAAAATTGTTAAAATCCTTTTAAATGATTGGGAATCATAAGCAATTATTAAAAATAAGTTGTAATATTAGAAATTTTAAAAATCCTTTCTTATAAATGGCTTACATCCTTTAAAATATTAGGTAATATATAATGTATTATAATGTTAAAGAAATGGTAAAAATCCTTTCTTATAAATTATTTACGTCCTTTAAAATCTTAGATAATATATAATCTAATGTTAAAGAAATGGTAAAAATCCTTTCTTATAAATGGTTCGCATCCTTAAAAATATAGGTGATATAAATATAGAATAAAGATATAAATATAAAATATTAGGTAATATATAATATATATAATATATATTATATTTTTTATTATATATATTTTATATATTATATAAATACATTTTATATATTATATAAATAATATATATTATTTATATAATATATAAAATATTAGGTAATCTATAATCTATAATATATAATTAGGTAATATATATATAACCATATATATAATATATGATAATATTTAAGAAATCGTAAAAATCTTTCATTATATATGGTTTAAGTCCTTTATAATTTTAGGTAATACATAATAAATTTCTAATAAAAATCCTTTATTATAGACGGTTTAAGTCCTTTCTAACAGCAGGTAACAATTTGATGTTTACAATGAATGTTCCCGTGTGTTGTTTGCAGGGCACGGCCGGGCGCCAGCCGAGCCCCGAGCCCCCGCAGAGCCTCCACGGCCTCCTCGGCTTCCCTGGGCAAAGCCCCCCTTTTCGGGGGCAGCCAGGGAGCCCCGCAGGTGAGGGGGGAGAGCCAAAATCCCAAAATCCACCCGGGCCATGGCCTGCAATGGTTGGGTTGGGAAAGGTGGGAAGAGCCCCAAATCCACGTGCAGGAACGATCTCAGAAACCCTGGAATGGTTGGGTTGGGAAAGGTGGGAAAAACCCCAAATCCACGTGCAGGAAAGATCTCAGAAACCCTGGAATGGTTGGGTTGGGAAAGGTGGGAAGAGCCCCAAATCCACATGCAGGAACGATCTCAGAAACCCTGGAATGGTTGGGTTGGGAAAGGTGGGAAAAACCCCAAATCCACGTGCAGGAAAGATCTCAGAAGCCCTGGAATGGTTGGGTTGGGAAAGGTGGGGAGAACCAAAAAGCCCTGGAATGGTTGGGTTGGACACCCTTGGGAAGAGCCCCAAATCCACCTGTGGGAAGAACCCAAGAGCCTTGGAATGGTTGGACTGAGAAAGGTGGGAAGGGCCCCAAATCCACGTGCAGGAATGATCTCAGAAACCCTGGAATGGTTGGGTTGGGAAAGGTGGGGAAAACCCCAAATCCACGTGCAGGAAAGATCTCAGAAACCCTGGAATGGTTGGGTTGGGAAAGGTGGGAAAAACCCCAAATCCACGTGCATGAACGATCTCAGAAACCCTGGAATGGTTGGGTTGGGAAAGGTGGGAAGAGCCCCAAATCCATGTGCAGGAAAGATCTCAGAAACCCTGGAATGGTTGGGTTGGGAAAGGTGGGAAAAACCCCAAATCCACGTGCAGGAAAGATCTCAGAAGCCCTGGAATGGTTGGGTTGGGAAAGGTGGGAAAAACCCCAAATCCACATGCAGGAACGATCTCAGAAACCCTGGAATGGTTGGGTTGGGAAAGGTGGGAAAAACCCCAAATCCACGTGCAGGAAAGATCTCAGAAACCCTGGAATGGTTGGGTTGGGAAAGGTGGGAAAAACCCCAAATCCACGTGCAGGAACGATCTCAGAAACCCTGGAATGGTTGCGTTGGGAAAGGTGGGGAGAACCAAAAAGCCCTGGAATGGTTGGGTTGGACAACCTTTGGAAGAGCCCCAAATCCACCTGTGGGAAGAACCCAAGAGCCCTGGAATGGTTGGACTGAGAAAGGTGGGAAGGGCCCCAAATCCACGTGCAGGAAAGATCTCAGAAACCCTGGAATGGTTGGGTTGGGAAAGGTGGGAAGAGCCCCAAATCCACGTGCAGGAAAGATCTCAGAAGCCCTGGAATGGTTGGGTTGGGAAAGGTGGGGAGAGCCCCAAATCCACATGCAGGAACGATCTCAGAAACCCTGGAATGGTTGCGTTGGGAAAGGTGGGGAGAACCAAAAAGCCCTGGAATTGTTGGGTTGGACACCCTTGGGAAAAGCCCAAAATGCACCTGAGGGAAGAATCATGGAGCCCTGGAACGGTTGGGTTGGGAAAGGTGGGAAGAGCCCCAAATCCACGTGCAGGAAGGATCTCAGAAACCCTGGAATAGTTAGGTTGGGCACCTTGGGAAAAGTGGGAAAAGTCCAAAAAGCACCTGCAGGAAGAACCAAAAATCCCTGGAATGCTTGGGTTGGGAAAGGTGGGAAGAACCCCAAATCCACCTGTGGGAAAAACCAAAGAGCCCTGAAATTCTTGGGATGGAAAAAGTGGGAAGAGCCCCAAATCCTCGTGCAGGAAGGATCTCAGAAACCCTGGAATTATTGGGTTGGGAAAGGTGGGAAGGCCTGGAAGGGTTGGGTTGCCCCTCCAAGCCCAGTGACAGGAGTGGCTTTTCCCAAAGAATCCCCAAAACTGGGGCTGGTCCTGCAGGAAAGCAGGAATTCAAACCCCTTCCAGGTGCCCTCCCTATAACGCAGGGAAACGATCCTGAAAATTATTCCAATTTTTCTCCAGGTTTTTGATGAGGAAGGGAAGAATGTGACACCCCAACCCCTCTTCCAGCCAGACCCAAATGCTGCCAGGCAAGAAAAGTTTTATTAAAAAAAAAAAAAATAAAGCATTTAAAGTATTTTTTTAAAAAAATAAAGTATGTATTTTAAAGTATTTTATCTGTAAGTGCAGACAAGCTTTTATGCAAAATTATAAAATATAGAAATTAAAATATTGAATTAGGATATTAAAAATACCAGTTCAACTATCAAAATATGTTTAGCATAATAAAAATTCTCTGTTTTAATAATGTTTAAGCAAGTTAGCTCTGTGTGGTTATGTGCATCCATCTCTCAAAAATGCTCAAAAATGAACAAAAAATTTGGAGTTAAAACTCCTAAATTATGTTTCCCTACACTTTCATTTACAAACCTGCAGCACAGAGGGGAAAACAAAGTCAGTGGAATTTGGGCTGACAAACTCAATTAAGTCATGCAAAGAAGGGAAATAATTATTGGTGTTTTAAATGAAAAATCCTGAGCCACAGCATTATCAAAATGAAGGAATAATTGTAATTGCTTACAATTTATAATTACAATAGTAAACACTGATTTCTGAGATGAAGATTGCTTTTTCTGCCATGTTTCCCAGGCTGGCTGTTCCAAAGGACAATCCCAGGGCTTGGGATAGCAACCAGGATCAACTATCTATAAAAAATAACTTTAAAATTATAGTTAAAACACTAATAATTAAATATAGATACTGATAATATTTAAATATAAATACTAACAATTAAAACACTAATAATTAAATATAGATACTAATAATATTTAAACATAAACACTAATAATTAAAATACTGATAATTAAATATAGATATTAATAATATTTAAATATAAATACTAATAATTAAAATACTAATAATTAAATATAAATACAAATAATATTTATATATAAATACTAATAACTACATATAGATACTAATAATATTTATATATAAATACTAATAATTAAAATACTAATAATTAAATATAGATACCGATAATATTTAAATATAAATACTACCAATTAAAACACTAATAATTAAATATAGATATTAATAATATTTAAACATAAACACAAATAATTAAAATACTAATAATTAAATATAGATATTAATAATATTTAAATATAAATACTAATAATTAAAATACTAATAATTAAATATAAATACTAATAATATATATAAATAATAACAATTAAACCACTAATAATTAAATATAGATACTAATAATATTTAAACATAAACACTAATAATTAAAATACTAATAATTAAATATAGATATTAATAATATTTAAATATAAATACAAATAATTAAAATACTAATAATTAAATATAGATATTAATAATATTTAAATATAAATACAAACAATTAAAACACTAATAATTAAATATAGATACTAATAATATTTAAACATAAACACTAATAATTAAAATACTAATAATTAAATATAAATACTAATAATATTTATATATAAACACTAATAATTAAAATACTAATAATTAAATATAAATACTAATAATATTTATATATAAATTCTAATAACTAAATATAGATACTAATAATATTTATATATAAATACCAATAATTAAAATACTAATAATTAAAAATACTTATACTTACTTAAAAGTACCTCCAGAAAATAAACACTTTTTAGTTTTTGAGACAATTCCTGCTTGTTTTTCATCCCTGAAGGACACATGGCAGCAGCCTGTGGGCATCACCACGGGACACATCACCAGCCAAGCCCGGCTTGGATGAGGCAGAACCTGAGGAAGACGCAGATTCCAGCTTGTCTGGTAAGGAGCACCCCCAACAATTGGACATTTCCCACGTGAAATTCTGTATCCTGGGATGTGTTGGATTCCCAGCATTATTTTCCGAGGCGCTGTTTGTGCTCTGGTCCCCCAGCAGAGCAGGAGCAGCAGGAGGAGGAGGAGGAGGAGGAGGAGGAGGCAGCCCTGACGGAGGCAGAGCTGGAGCAGGTGGTGGAGGTGCTGCTGACGGAGACAGACACGCGCTGGATGCTGGACCTGCCCACGGCCCTCGTGTCCACCGAGGCAGAGGAGGCTGCCAGGGTGCTGTAAGTCACCCATGGCATTGCAAATACTAAAACAGATTTCATATGTGTAGGGCTAAAAGAAGTTTGCTATAAATATATTGTTTATATATTTATATATATATATATATATACATTGCTATTTATATTATATATACACAATATTTATATATAAATATAAATACTAAAATGTATTTTATACATGTACTGTTAAAAGAACTTTGCTATAAATATATAATTTTTATTTAAATATATAAAATATGTATATATATTACATTTGTATATATATTGCTAATATTAAAAGATATTTCGTACATGTAGTGTTAAAAGAACTTTGCTATAAATGTATCATTTTAATTTATATATATGTTGTTATATATATACATATTATATAATATACATATATAATATACATATTATATATGTATTATTTTTATATATTGCTAATATTAAAATAGATTTCATACATGTAGAGTTAAAATAACTTTGCTTAAATATATAATTTTATTTATATTTTACTGCTATATATTATATATTTTATGTGTTGCTATATATAATAATGTGTATTTTTAGATATTATATCTATATATTTTATGGAATATATATTTTAATATATATTGTGTTTTTATATATTGCTATATATATTATATGTATTGTTATAAAGATACAGTAATTTTAGATTTTATTTTATTTTTATCTTTTTTTTTATTCTATGTTAATTAAGCTTAGACATAGTAGTGAAATAGCTGATATAAGCACACTTGTGTTAAAGTACCAACTTAGATGAAATAACATCCAATAAACATATTAAAGAAGAGACCTACTACAAATATACCAACTATCAGCACTCATTGTCTAAAGACAGTGTGGGCCAGCGCCTAAACAAAATAAAAGAATACATAAATAAATAACATATTTTAAATAAATAAATAAAAAAATAAAAATTGTAATTAAAAAACCTAAACCCACAACCAAAAAATACAGATGCTATATAAAAGACCTGAAGAGGAGCCATGCTAAACAATTCTTAGAATATGTAAACTAGTTTAAGAAAAAGTTTACTTAACTTGATTATTTATGAATATACAACCAGCTAACGTAATAGAAAAATATTTAAAAGGCATCTCCAAAAATTAGTGTGCTCTTGGCTGAGTGCCAAGATGCACCCAGCCCTCATCTTCACTCTGTGTTCTTTATCTCCTGTTATCCTTTATGAAACTTTTAAAATTTTCGCAAGAAAATAAACGTGTTTTTCACAGCTGGCCCCCATTTCTTACAGCTCCCTGTTGTGGGTGAAACTCTTCCTCCCTTCCACTGAGAATCCATGGCAGCTTAGGAGAATCCAGGGCGGAGGAGGGTGATAATTTGGTTTTCATGAAAGCAGTAAGACATTCCAAACTGCTGCATCGATTCTTGTGGGTACTTCTAATTATTGATTAATTAAGACGAGTTGAGGGTAGCAGGCAGCTCCCCTTGGTGCTCCCTGAGCTACCAGGGCAGTGTGGGAGTGCTGGAACAGAAAAGGAGAAGTTTCCTTTTTGTCTCCTGCCTTTCACTCCCAGGTATGCGAGCTCTGAATTCCCCAAAGCTCAGGGGCAGCTGGGAAAGGGAATTTTGCTTTCTCTGGGCTCTGTTCTGCCCAGGCCATTCCTGTTTTAGAGCAGCATCACAAAGATCAGAACGAGCTGCTGAATAATACAAGGCTGAAATTTCACCCAGCAATGCAAAGAGCAGTGCATGGGGGACACGGCAAAGCCTCTCCTGATCAGCTCCTTGTTCCAGACCCTGAGAATTCCAGGCAGGATTTCCCAGGGACTCACCAGGCACTGTTTCCTTTATTTCCCAGGGAGAGGAATAAGATTTACACAGAGCTTTGTGAGGCTAAAATTGACAGTGAGTACTTTGAAGAAAAAATCGCGCAAACCTTCTCTGGAGCTGCCAAAACCAAGGAGGTGCAATGTGAGGCCATCACCGTGGCAGAGAAAGGTAAACCTGGGACTGACAAAAGGGAATTTTTACTTCCATCTCTGAGCAGATGTTCCCTCAATTTCCACTTCCAGAGCTTTGAGTGCAGGCAGGACGCTGTGGGTTGTGGTGGCCTTTTCTGCCCCTCCTAAATCTTGAATTTAGTGCTGGAACACTGAATCCATTGCAATAAAATTGTTGTTAACGCTCCCAGAGAACGTTATTGTTGTGTGTGAGAGGCTAAAGAAATTACAGGGAATGCTGTTCTAAACACTTTTCCTTTGTCTTAGTGTATGTAAAACCCCAAAAGTAGATAATAATCTGTTTTGAAAAGCTGTTTGCCACTTGTTTTGTGGCATCAGCAGGGCTCATTCCAGCCCTTGAGCACATCAAGGCAAAAACCCTGATGGAGCTGCAGCACAACAACAGGAGGAGCTTTAAAATAATCTGCTTTAATGATTCTTATTAAGCACAGGCAACCTTTTCTGTAAATTTGTAAAGGATGGCAATTAAATGATGAAATTAAAATATTAAATGAAAAGTATCAGTTCAAATACCAACAGCTTTGGAAGCAGAGGTGGTTCCAAAGCCCAGTCCAGCAGTTGGGGTGTAGGAAGCTCCCTGCAATAATGTAAAAAAAGAATATAATAATGCAAAAGAAGAGCCCTGTGTGACAGGGAATTCATTCCCAGGGGTGGTGGTGACTCCCTGGGATCTGGACCATCCCCTGGATGCCTCAGGAGCAGAACCTGCAGAGACAGAAGGACCCAAAAGCCCAGCAGGGACAAGCAGCACATCTCTCACAGCTGGAGAGCAGGGTCGGCCTGGGGCTGTCCCTTCTGCCACAGGTAACATTTCCCATTTCTGCCCTTCCTCATCCTCCTAAACCAGGCACATCCCTGGGATCTGTGGGGAAAACTTCGTGGAAAACATCCCTGGGACCTGCAAGAGAGTCTGCTGAAGAATCTTGGGCAGGGCTGCACTTCTCTGCACACTGCCATCAGAAATCATCTAAAATAAAGAGAAATACCCAGGGACAGAGTTGGCTGGTACTCACTTTAAAAAGTAAAAGCAAAACACCATTTGTGAAAAATTCCAGGAGTGGCTGAAAAAGATAAGGAAATTATAATGAGAAAAAATGATAAGATGATAAAATTATAAGAAAATTATAGGGAAAAAAATCACAGTGAAAGTATTTTTGGAATTCTCTGCTTTTTTTCAGGTGGAGGAAAATTCTTATCCCTTGATCTTTCTGTGTGAAGTTTTATCATGTTCAAAGCATTTCTATGCCATTTATCTGTTATCAGGCAGCATGGGCCTGTTGGGCTCCATCCACGGATCCTTGTGGGTCCATCCCAGCCTGGAAGATGCCAGGATTCTGTAATTCAGCTTCTTCCATCCCCCTTGCAGACAGTGCTGCTCCTGCCAGGAGCCCCGAGGAGCAGGAATGCCACTCAGGAGCAATCCTGACCTCAGCAAAGCTGCAGCAGGATTTAGTTGTCATGGAGAGGATTCTCATGGAGAACATTTTCCAACCCAAGCTCGCAGTCTATCGGCAGATTCCCGTCCTCATAGGTTTGTTCCTTGCTCAGTACCCTCTTTCCAGCCAGAAACTCCTCATTTTCCACAGAATTTCCTCACTTTTGCCTGGCTAGCTAAATGCACCTGCAGCAGACCTGGCTCACTCCAGCCCAATCCAGCTGTCTGCTCTGTGCCCAAGCAATTTTAGGCACAGTTTTAGAAGTTAGGATGTCTTAATTCCTTTCCTTTCCTTTCCTTTCCTTTCCTTTCCTTTCCTTTCCTTTCCTTTCCTTTCCTTTCCTTTCCTTTCCTTTCCTTTCCTTTCCTTTCCTTTCCTTTCCTTTCCTTTCCTTTCCTTTCCTTTCCTTTCCTTTCCTTTCCTTTCCTTTCCTTTCCTTTCCTTTCCTTTCCTTTCCTTTCCTTTCCTTTCCTTTCCCCGAAAGGGCAAATTTTTCTTCTGGTGTGAATAATTGGAGTGAGATAACAGCCTATAATAATATAGGTTATATATAATAATATAGGTTAAATAATATGGGTTATATTTAATAACATAGGTTATTTAATATTTAATAATATAATATTTAATAATTTAGGTTATATTACATAGGTTATCTATAAATATAAAATAATATATAAATATAAAATAATATATATACAATAGTATGTAAAAATAAATATTAATAAAAATAAATATAGGTTATGTATACAATTATACCTGTAATGAGGTAAGTGAAATATTTCCACTCAGACTCTGTATCTGTGCATTTTAGAACCTGTTGTCACCTCAGACAGTGAGGTGGAAGAAGATGAAGAGGAGGAGGAGGAGGATGAGGATGAGGAGGAAGCAGCAGAGGCAGCTGAAGGCCCAGCAGAGGAGGCAGGCCCCAGGCTGGAGCTGCTGTGGTCCTACAGGTGTGATTTAACCAGGGCCCACAGCGTGAGCAGCATGTCTTGGAACAAAGCAAACCCTGTGAGTGCACAAACCCTCCTGAGCTGAGCTGGCCACAAACGGGGACAGGCAGCTGGGGCTGGCAATAAATCCTGATCCAGTCTCTCACTCTCACTTTAACCTATGGGCTTCCCTACGCATCACAGCTTTAATTGGCCCAGAATTTCATTAATTGCTCCCTGAGCGGCAATGTTCATAGACTTGGGCTGTTCTAAAATTGAAATTTAACCCCTGCTGCTAAACTTTGTTTTCATTGATGGAGTTTGTTTGTGGTAGTTTAGACACCACATCTTTGTCTCTAACAGGAGCCTCCCAAAAAAGCAGAAGTCCTCAAAATTTAAGGATAAGATGCACAATAACAGCACAGAAGATGAAGCTTCCTAAATCTGGTCATGTAAATCTCTGTTTGCCCACCAGAACTCATTTATTAAACAAAAATAATGAATGGAAGAGAGGCAAAAAACAGCTGAGGATGAGAAACAGAAACCCAGTGAGGGGGGGAAAAAGAGAGAAAACAAAGACCATTTCATGCTTTTAGTGCACCAAATCTCCAGATATTAAAAAGTTAGACACATTTAGAGACTTCAGTCTTAGAATACAGGGCAAACAATCAGCTCCTTTTAAAATGTGAGTTTCACAAACTACTTGTTGAGTGCAAGAAAAGAAAAATTACTGGAGATGAAGGCTAAAGGCTGCTGGTTTTTACTTCTGCCTATGGAAATGAATGAAGGGAATTCACTGGATTGTGGAAAGCTAAAACCTGGAATTTGAGGTGCTCTCTGAAGCTCCTTTTACAGCTGACCCTGAAAGGGAAAATTAGAAGCACTCCATTAAATAATGCACAGTAAAATATGATTATAGAGCAATGTATCTCCTCCATGGGAGAGAAGCTTTGCTATTCCAGACACAAAGGAGCTTTGGAAATGTCCTGCTGAGCTCCAGGTGGATCTGAGGCCCTGCTGTTGCTCTGTGCTTGCAGGATCTCCTGGCTGTTGGTTACAGGGAATTTGTTTCTCGGGGTAAGAAGAAAGGCCTGGCTTGCTGCTGGTCACTGAAGAACCCCATGGTAACGAGCCCTTTTGTTTGCTTTCCCTGCAATCTGCTTTTCTCTGGACAATTTCTGCTGTATTTCCCTTTTAGCCACAGTTATTTACTCTAACTTCTCACAACACTGTCAGTGGAAGAGGAAATTTCATAGATGTAACATTTACACCTCTGCAGATCCATCTGAGAAGGGATCATTTAAAACCAACCATTCAAAGAATGATTCATTTAAAACCAATCATTAAAACCAGCCATTTAAAAAAATAATTTTGAAATCTCACAAGGTGTCCCAAAGTAAAAAAATTCTGATTGCCATAAATTACAACATTCCAGTTTGATTTCTACTACGAACTTCTCTTGGCCAAAATTCTATTAGACTAATTTAGACCAGGCAGAGTCAGATCTTTGATATATCATTACCACACCAAATACTGTCATGATTCCCTGCTGCCACCATAGGTATTGTTATGTATTTGGTTTGGAGTAGCCTTGCCGTACCAAATACCGTCATGATTCTCTGCTGTCACCACAGATATTTTTATGCATTTGGTCACGAGTAGCCTCATCTAACTTATTTTCCAGTGTCGTATCTCTGCCCAATCTTTATCCTTTTCCTGATTTTATCAGTTGTAGCAATAAACACATGGTGCCAGTCAGAATTTCTGGTCCCGTGGGCACCATCCCTGGCGTTTCTGAGTCTCAGAGGGGCGAGGGGGCTGCCAGCCCGGCTCAGGGTTGCTGTGCTCTCCCCCGGCAGTGGCCAGAGCGCATTTTCCGCTGCGAGCACGGCGTCACCGCTGTGGATTTCTCCCGGGCCCGGCCGCACCTGCTGGCAGTGGGGACAGCCAGTGGCCGCGTGGCCGTCTACGACGTGCGCGGCCGCCAGGACACCGCGCTGCTGGACAGCAGGTCAGGGATATCCTCCTCATCCTCCCCATCCTCTCCTGAGCCAGCAGGGCTGGGACAGGCCAACGGGGACCCTAAGGGACTGCAGCCACGCACCCCATCAATTAGAGATTCATTAATAAATAATTCATATTCTGCGACAGTCCAGCCCTGGGTAATAAAGCCTTGTGGCACACTAGGGGTGGCTTTTGGTGCTTTCTCTCTGATCCCTCTTGCCAAAACAAAAGTGAGGGGTGAGCAGGAATTAAGAATAAAATGAGAGAGGGGATGGGTGGGTGATAAAGGAAGCACCTGCCCTAAGGGCAGCTCCCCAAGGTGCAGACTGATTTCATGGCACAAGCACATAAACAGTGCCCTGAAACTAATTATCAAACATGTTTAATAAGGAAACATTCTTCTAGAGAAAACAACCCCAATGTTCAGACCATTTTTTTAAAAAGAAAAGCTAAACATTTCTGTTATAAGACTTAACAGTCATTAGAAAGTGGAAGTTTAATTATTTTTCAAACATGCTGTCTTGTCTTTGCTCACCTGTGATTTACCACATGTATTTTTTTGTCCCAGTGCATGCCTAAATAAGCACAAAGGTCCCGTGTGGCAGCTGAAGTGGGTGGAGCAGGAAGGAGGTGCAACAGCAGGTGACAAAGAAGAGAGACTGATGTGCATCTCAGGAGATGGGAGGATGACCCAGTGGTTCATTCAGCAAAGGCTGGATTGCTCTGGTGAGCCCTGAAACTGCTCTCTCTGACCCCAGCTGGCGTTCTTTACACCAGTAATCCCACAAAACATCTCAGAGCTGCTGGGCATCCCAGAGCAGCACAGGTTCCTCACTCCTGTCTGACAAAGCCTCCTGCTCTCTGCACAGATGTGATGCAAATCAAACGAACAGAAAGCGAGAAGAAAAAATTACCAGGTGAGAGAGAAAGGAAATGTGAAGGTCCCATATCACAGCAGGCAGCTGGAATGTGCTTTGACTTCCATCCAAAGGTAGGCTCAGGAAGCCCATCCTGGCTGGAGTGTTAGCCAGGAAAACTCTGCAGCAGAGGTGGGAGCTAGCCAGGGACTTGGCATTGCTATTTAAAGCATGTTAATTTTGAAATAAATTGCTTTCTAGCTACCAAGGTTTACCCCAAATGGGTGAAGTGGTAAAACAAGCCCTGTCTTCCTGATGCCCAGAGAGGCTGCCTGGAACACAGGGAGGAATACAGGCTGGGCAGTGTTAAAGGAACAAAGTGGGGATTTATTAAAAGGCCTTTGAATGATACACCTTGGGCAGTGCAAGAGCCTGGCCAGGGCTACACCCAGGATGGACCCCAGGTCAGGAGTTTTCACCCTTTTATAAGTTTTGGTCCATTTCCATGTTGGGGTTCAGTGTCCAATTCCAGCTCCAGGTTCTGCAGTCCCATCCTCTGAGATTGCTCTCCCCCATTCCCTGTTGTTTGCAATTTTTGGGGCTGGAGCTGCAGTGGTGTCCTTCGTTTTGGGCTGGAAAAGGATTGTTCTGTGGGACTGAGCTGTGAGGAGAACTTGCTGACATTTATATGAAGTTCAGAGTTATACACCAATGCAGTACAGAATTGTGGGAAATGGATTTATAGGGTAAATTGTGGGAAATGGATTTATAGGTAAATAAGCTCAAACTTCAGGCATCACTCCCAGGCACGTTACTCACATTTCCTTGGGCAGGCCTCAGGGCAGTTCCCCTCTGAGTGATGGCCAGGGCTGGGAGAATTTGTCCAACACCTCCCACATCCAGGACTCAGCTGAGCTTCTCTTCATCCAGCTGAGTCCTTCCTCCACAGAGCACTCAAAGAATTCATGCATTTTCCACATGGATTGCTGAAAATCCAAGATTTTCAGGAGTCAAACCCCAGCACGTTGTGCATTGGTGGAGAACACCCAGGAAATGTGCAACGCTGTGGTTCCACTTTCCCCCCACTCACAGGAGCTCCTCCTTGGCTCTGAACTCCTCCAGCCCTGGATGATCTCTGCAGGAGTGATAAATCCATCCAACCTAGGCCACTTTGCCCTTTCTTTCAGGATACTGATATTTTTCTTGCTGGAACAGAAGAGGGACACATCTACTGCTGCTCTTGCTCAGGCAAGGAGCAGATTCTGGGCACATACAGAGGCCATGAGGTGAGTGACACTGTAAACAAGGACTGCAGGAACTGCTCGACTCAAAAATGGAATCTTTGCTTATATTTAGTGAGCATCTGCAACAAAAGAAACCTAAACTTCTTGTCTTATGTTAGGAATGAATTCCCATAGCATAAAGCATCAGTATTACAGCATTACTTTCTGTGCTGTCAGGGTTTATTCAAGTAATTTATTAAAACTGATACTATAAACTGTTTTAAAGCTTTAGCTCTGGCTTTATTCTAAGACAGCAATCAGAAACCTGATTGTCCTGTAGAGTTAAATAGTCTTACCTGTGGGAGGAAGGCTGGGTAGCTCTAGAAGAGATTCTGTAACTCTGCAGCAGCACCCAGTTCTGTTTTGTTTCTCTCCAAACAGGGCCCTGTGTACAAAGTTGCCTGGAATCCCACCAGCACCGACATGTTCCTCAGCTGCTCTGCAGACTGGAGCATCCTCTTGTGGCACCGGGATTCCCACACCCCCCTTTTAACCTTCACCTCTGTCACAGCTTTTGTTCACGACATCAGCTGGGCTCCACACTCAGCCCTCATCTTCGCAGCAGTGAACGAGGAGAGGGTGGAGATCTGGGATCTGAGTGTCAGCATGTGAGTAAGGACTCTTCTCAAGGAAAAGTCTGAAATTTAATTGTCACACACTGTTACCTCATCAGTGTTTTTATCAGATCATTACAGCTCCATGTTTGTAAATACTCGTTGTGTAAAAGCAGATGGTGGTTACCAGAGATTTGGGGTGAGAAGAGAAGGAGCTGGATGCCTCCTGGAGCTGATGAAGTGTAAAACTGCCCTTTCTCTGCAGAAATTGTGGCAGAGTTAGGAGGAAAAATAACAAACCTGAGCTTCTTTGGTAAAGACTGGATGGTCTGAAGTTGAGGTGACTCAGTTACCTGTGACCTTGTCCAGCTGCTCTGGGTTTTGTGTTACTGTCAGTGTGAAGCCCTGGTGGATCCAGAACCCTGCCACATCCTGCAAATTATTAATCTAACAAAAATATTAACCACCACTGTCCAGATTAGGACAGATTTTAGGCAAGTAGGATATCTCAGTTAACAGCAGCTGGGATTTCTCTGCAGGCAGAGCCCAAACCAAGCCCTGCCTCACTTCCCAGTTTCTGAGATAGCCTAGACCACAGACGGTGAGATGTGCAGCCCTTCAGCCGATGCCTGCATGGTGCCCATTGACTCTTGGCTTGCAGCTTCGACCCGGTGCTGTGCTGTGCTGCCAGCCCCGAGGGGAACCTGAGCTCGCTGCTGTTTGCCACGAACGCCGAGTGCCTGCTCCTGGGGGACAGCCGTGGCCAGGTGGGGGTGTGGCTGCTGCCCAGCCTGGCTGTCCCCAGCTCCGAACAGGTATGGCCGTGCCCTCGGGGCCTGGGCTCCGTGCCCAGCCAGGCAGTCCCGGGAAACACCCAGCCAGGCAATGCTGCAATAGCTGGGATCACCATTCCGGGTTAAAGGTGGTGGTTCCTGCTCTTCTGCTGCCACACCACTGGGAATTAGTTTCCTTTATAAACGAGATAATGTTTGCATGCTGCCAAATAGGACAGGGCAAATGTAACCCGGCCTGGCCTGCCAAAAGTGCTGTTTTCCAGATTAACAGAATTCCACAGAAGAATCAGCTCTTTTTCCTCTTGTTTTCCAGGTTGGCTCCTTGTATGACATTGTTGCTCCTGCTGGAGCTGTTAAACAGTAGCTGATAGCCCTTCCCCTTCAGGAAATGCTGTAGTGTGAACATAAACTGGTTATGTTTTTTGATCAATAAAGTTTCTCTTTGAAGCCACACTGCTTAGAAACTTCTTTCAAATGGCCTCGATTTCCTCCTGGAAGTCCCCTCAGTGCACCACCAGTGCTCATGCATGGGTGGCCTTCTCTGGAATCCTGATCATGGAAAGGTCTCTGCAGTCTTTTCTCCTTGGGTTTTTATCCTTTCCTGCTTTTCCCCCAAAGTCTTTCCTCCTTGGGTTGAAAGCAGGCAGTGTTTGGCTGCCTGGGCTGGCTTTTTTGAGAAGAAACAGGAAAAAATACCCAGCTGGATTTCCAGGCACTTGCTGGCCACAGGAAACAGGGAGCATCTCCAGAGGAGTGATTAAGCACAAGCTGTAGCCCTGCTCCGAGCACATGATGTATGGAAACCTGTATTTTATGGATGCAGAACATGCAGCCTCTCTCATTATCCTGACAATAAACACCCAGCACTCAAACACAGCGCTGAATTAAGGATCATTTGTGCTGCATTAACATCCACTTCCTCCTGTGTGCTGCACACCTGACAGGAGACATGCAAACTTCCCCCAACATAAAATTCATCTTGGTGTGTTTCAAGGAAAGACACTCGTTAAGGTGAATCATTTGTTAATCATTATTATAAATCCGACCAAAATACACCCTGTGTTTTCCATTCATGCCCGTGACTGTTTGCTTACTGCTAAAAAACAAGCTTTCTGTAACACATCATAACCCACCCTGCACACAGTGAAAATCAATTACCTGTAACTTTATGGTGCTGGAAAATTCTTGTGGTGCTAGGAAGGGCTCAAGATCTCCAAAGTTCCTCATGTATTTTGTTCTTAAATATGGAATTTCTGACCATGTAAGTCAGAAATTTTCTCCTAGAAGCATTTTGTTGCAATGATTTCTTATAGAAACATAAATACACCAAAGCCAACATTAGGAACCAGTAACCTAGAACCAAGCCCTGCTCCCAGAGCAGAGACTCAGCTCCATGTGGTGCAGGATCATTGGCACACTGGGAATCCTGGCTGGGATATCAATACATGGCACAAACTCCTCTGGAGTGAATTTTGTTAGCAGTGCTTGGCACTGGCAGGGTTTCCCCACAAGCACCCACAGCTAGCAGTAACCAAGGTGAGGAATGAAGAGGTGCATGATGCAGACATCATGGGGAGGAGTTCATTCCATTCTTCTTTGGGACCACCAACACAAACAGACCCCAGTCAGGACTGGGCATCAGGCTGTGTGGGGAACACAGACACCAAACCCACTGAGGACAAACCCCATCACAAACACCCTTTTGTTCTGGCAGAACACACATTAACTGCACCCACCCAAGCCATACCCCATAAACTGTCACACCTCAGGTGTTCCCAGTAAAGCAGCTACGTACAGAAATCTTTCATCCCTGACTGAGATCCCAAAGCACTTCAACCATGACCAGAAACAAGCAGTTTATTTGTTTTCAGCAAACATTGCCACCCTCAGAGTGAGCTGCTACCCAGTGGAGTGGACGGACCGTCGGTATAAATGGGAAGGCTCCAGCAGAATTCCCCACACCCAGCTGGGAAGCACCACGTTGCCAGCATGAGGGGCACGCTGCTGGCTCTGGGCTGCCTCGCTCTCCTGCTCCTGGCACGGGAAGGGGCAGGGGAAGGGAGCAAGGTGAGGCTCTGTGGGAGAGACTTCATCAGAGCCGTGGTGTTCACCTGCGGCGGCTCGCGCTGGAGAAGGGACCGCGATCTGCGGGGTGAGTACAGCCATGGCACCCGGGCTGCCTGCTTGTACCCATGCCAGGGCATCCCTGCCTGCTTGTACCCATGCCAGGGCATCCCAGGGGGCTGCCCTGCCTGCTTGTACCCATCCCAGAGCATCCCAGGGGGCTGCCCTGCCTGCTTGTACCCATCCCAGAGCATCCCAGGGGGCTGCCCTGCCTGCTTGTACCCATCCCAGAGCATCCCAGGGGCTGCCCTGCCTGCTTGTACCCATCCCAGGGCATCCCAGGGGCTGCCCTGCCTGCTTGTACCCATCCCAGGGCATCCCAGGGGGCTGCCCTGCCTGCTTGTACCCATGCCAGGGCATCCTAGGGCATCCCTGCCTGCTTGTACCCATCCCAGGGCATCCCAGGGGGCTGCCCTGCCTGCTTGTACCCATCCCAGGGCATCCCAAGGGGCTGCCCTGCCTGCTTGTACCCATCCCAGGGCATCCTAGGGCATCCCTGCCTGCTTGTACCCATCCCAGGGCATCCCAGGGCATCCCTGCCTGCTTGTACCCATCCCAGGGCATCCCAGGGGCTGCCCTGCCTGCTTGTACCCATCCCAGGGCATCCCAGGGCATCCCAGGGGGCTGCCCTGCCTGCTTCTACCCATGCCAGGGCATCCCAGGGGCTGGGGAGCAGCACATCCCCTGCTCCCCTCAATCCCTGCAGCTCCAACCCCCCAGCACAGGCTGTGCTCTGCTCCCTCTCGTTGCAGCTTGTCTGGCTCAGCTTCCTGGGCTGCTTTGCTAAAGAAAAATAATTCAGACTTCTAAGACTTCCTAAGCTCACCTGAGGAATGAGATCCAAGGCAAGGCTATCACTGAAAACCTGCCATCTCTTGTCAGTGACGAGTTTCACTGAAGGCAGTGCGAATGTCTTGCTGTGGTTTTCACTCTCCCCACTAGAAACCCGAAGCTTTGCAATTAAAGCATGTTGAATATCTGCTCTGCAATTTAAGCACCTTCACATGGGCTGTTTTGCTAAAGAAAAACAATTCAGACCAAGACTTTCCAAGCTCACCGGAGGAACAGGATCCAAGGCAAGGCTATCACTGAAAATCTGCCATCGCATTTCAGTGACAAATTTTGCTCGTGCAAGTGTCTTGCTGTGGTCTCCATTTTCCCCACTAGAAACCAGAAACTTTATAAAACGTTGTAATTAAAGCATGTTGAATGTCTGCTCTGCAATTTAAGCACATTCACATGCTTTTGTGTATATTTATACTTACTAGCACATTTCTTGATACTCAGAAAATTTTGATTTGATGGTCAGAAAATTCAACCATTACACGCACAGCTAGACATGTGTACTCTGATCAAAACAAATAGGGAACAAGAAAATAATGGAGGAAGGTGACAGCAACAGAGGCTTTCTACACTTCCTACATCTCCATTTTTGGAAAAGTCTCTTGTAGCAACAGCTTTAAGCAAATACAAAAGTGGTAGCATGGGCAACTCCCTCCCCAAAATCTGTTGAATCTGTTGAAGAGCCTTGGTTTTAAAAATTGAGAGCTACTACACCTTTACAGACTGCACAAGACCCAGCTGTACTGAGGTACTTCAGCTGCAGCTGGGCTGTAATTTCTGTGGGAACACCAGAACTCTGGGCTAGCTGATGCCTTAATGCAACACCTGCAATTCAGGAACCCCCCAGGTCCAGCTTAATGTGCTGGTCAAGAGCCTCTGACACACCAAATCACAGTTTTTCCTGGAGAAGCAATGTATTAGTGTAAGACTCAAGGCACCACAGGACACTTTTCAACATAAATCCCTGAACTCCTCAGTTTTACCACGTTGATCACAGATTATTCCTCACAGTGAGGAGTCCGTGATGTGGTGCTCTTATCAGAGGGGAACACTCAGCTCCCTGGCTGTAGCTTGGTCTGTCTTTCTAGTAAAGATAAAAAGCATAAATTACTCATCTTCCCACGACTTTTAACTTCTCATTTTCCTGCGCCAGAGAGTGAAAACCCCCAGCACTTCCCACACGAGGACGAGGGTGATGCTGACTCCTCACCACACCCAGAGCTGAGGCTGGGAATCCACAGAGAGGAACCCCAGGACGTCAAAGCTGAGCAAGACTTGCAAAACACCAGCAGAGTTCCTGTGCTCAGCAAGCGTGAGGCAGCCAAGCTGCTGGCCACATCCTGCTGCAACGAGGGCTGCACCAGGACAGAGATCAGCTCCCTGTGCTGAAAGGCAGCAGCTCGGAGTCACAGCTTCCAGGGATTAAAATAATCATGACAGAAACCACAGTCCTTTCAGTTGTGTTCTTTAATTGTAGTTTTTGGGTGTTAAAATGTCACAGTGCACACCAGCTTCAGGTTGTCTGCATTTCACAGTGTTTACAGTGGGTTAGAGTTAAACGTTTAGTCATGAGTACATGAAATGTTTCTTCCCAACTAACTACTGTTCTGGTATCAGCTTTGCACCTAAAATGTAATAAAATAAGCAGCTTGTGATAGGTTTGTTCTCTGACTCAGGAAAACCTAACAGCAGGTTTCAGCTGGGAAATAGGGGTAGCAAAAAGTCTGGTTTCAGATTCAGAGCGAGGTGAGCCAGACCCCACCTGGGTGGGGAATGGCTGCACCAGGAGAGACTCAGGACCATCAGTACCAGCCCCAAAAGTGGGCAGGCAAAACCCATGGTTTATTCCCTAATCCAAATACTTCCAGTAATGTTTCCTGAAGGAGAACAGGGAAAACATTACTTACAGGCAATATTCTAAAAATATTTCCCCTACAGAGCAAGTTCTGAAAGCAGCAATGAGCTGCAAAACTGTGCCATAGAAAGCCACTTCCCAGAGAAAACCCCGGGAAAGACCCTTATTCCACTCACCCACAGGCTCACATTTCAAAGCAGGTGAGAGTACCTTGGTCCCTCAAGATATTTTCAACAGAGCCAGGAAGAGTTAGGCTGAACATTAATTTCTCCTGCTGCTAAACTCTACTACCTCCCTACTCAAAATACACACCATAGACATTTGCCACAGCAAACAGCGAGGTGTTCTTGAACACGTAGGAGGAAAAGGTGTCGCTCTTGGGATCCCAGAGGCACCTGCTGCTGATCTGCAGGCTCTGCCCACCCAGCTGCCCAATGTGTGCCACCACCACGATCTTGTACCTGGGCACCGCCAGCGCCTTGACCCGCGCCTTAATGACCTGCGGGGAAAAACAGAATCAGTTCATATATCTTCAAATACGGGGATGGATTTACAGCAGGGCAAGGGGGAATGGTATTGAACTACCAGAGGGATGGATGGGATATTGGGAATTAGGAATTGTTCCCTGGCACTGGTGCCCAGAGCAGCCGTGGCTGCCCCTGGATCCCTGGCAGTGCCCAAGGCCAGGCTGGACACTGGGGCTGGGAGTAGCCTGGGACAGTAGGAGGTGTCCCTGAGGCTGGATGAGCTTTAAGGTCCCTCCCCACCTAAACCAGCCTGTAAATCCATTAACTAACTCGTATATGTCTGCACTGTCCTCTGAGCAACCCCTGTTGGCATCTCAACACCGCCTCCAGCCTTTATCTTACACTTTATCCGGCATTTTGGGGGACATTTGGGGCACCCATGGAGGCACAAGTGTCCCGTCCCGGCCGCACCTCGGCGATGTCCTTGGCCGCCTCCAGGCACGGCCCCGGCTCGTAGCGCCGCTCCCTCAGGGCGCTCCCCAGCACATCCCTCAGGATCTCCTCCACCGCCGCCACCGGGAAGCGCCGGGCAGGTCCTGCGAGGCAAAGCCCGAGTTTAGGAAGGCACAATCGCAGCGCCGGAGGGTTGGGTTTTAGCGGGGCAATCAACACGCACCTGAGCCGGGCTCGGCGGGGCATTCACCGCCCTCCATCGCCCTCAGCTGCGTGAGGGGAGGCGGCGCCGGGAGCGGGGCCCGCCCGCCGCGTTCCCGTTCTCCGACTCCACCCTCCGTGTTCCCGGCCTACATCCCCCCCACATTCCCGTTCGCCGCCTCCATTTACGCGCGTTCCCGGCCTTCGTCCCTTGGTATTCCCGTTCGCCGCCTCCGTATTCCCGTTCCCCGCCTCGTCCCCCCACGTTCCTGGCCCCGCCATTCCCACCCTCACGGCTGTGAGTTCCTGCGGCTCCCCTGGCTCCCATAGTTTCCAGCGGTCTCTGTGTGTCCCCACAGCCCTCACAGCTCCCACGGGTCCCCACCGCTCTCTGTGCGTCCCGTGGCTTCCACATTCCTGCAGTCCCTGGTGTCCCACAGCTTCCTGTGTGTCCCTACAGTCCCCAGAGGTTCCCATGGCTCCTGCATGTCCCCATGTTTTCCACAGGTCTCTGGATTCCTTTACAGTCCCCATGGTTCCCATGGCTCCCATGTATCCCTAGAGCTTCTCCAGATCCCTCTCTGTCCCCACGGCTTCCACAGGTCCCTACATGGTCCCATAACTTCCACATGTCCCCACAGCTCCCAAATGTCCCCACATAAACCTAAAGATTCTGTGTGGCCCCATGGCCTCCAAATGTCCCCACATGGCCTTTATGTTCTCAAGGCTCCTGAGGGTCCCTGTGACCTCCTCAGGCCCCCACGGCTTCCCACAGCCCCCCAAAATGTGGGTCCCCTATGGTACCCATGGGGCCCTATAGCCCACACAGATTCCCGTGATCCCTGTGGATCCTCACAAACCCCTGTGTCCCCACAGCCCTGAGGTGACACAATGACCTCCACAGGTCCTCCAACCCCAATCCCTCATGTCCCCGCAGCCCTGAAGTGTCCCCATGGCCTCCACAGGTCCCCCCAACTCCACATCCCTCATGTCCTCACAGCCCTGAAGTGACACAATGACCTCCACAGTTCCCCCAACCCCACATCCCTCATGCCCCCACAGCCCCATTTTCTCAAGCTCCATCCATCCCCACAGTCCCTGTGGATCCTCGTGTGTCCCCACATGCCACCCTCGACCTGTCCCCATGCTGGGACACTGCACATAACTCCAGCAGTAATGACAGTTTTTGGGACAGGGACCCTTTTTTGGGTCAGCCTTCAATCCCTCTGCCTGCTCCTCTGGGTGCTCATGCATGTGGTAGCAAAACCAGCTCAGAAAAAGAAATGTTTTACTTTTTTTGTTTATTTTCAAGGAAAAAAAATAATAATAATCACATTTAAATTGCAACTCAGTTGGGTATTTCATGTGGTTCTTATGTATAGGATGAATAAACTTTGTTCTGACGTGGGGATTTCTTTGTCACAACGCTCTGCATGGTAAATAATTGCATATTTGAGAGTCGGTGAAATTGGTGACGGGGAGGATGGAGGAGAGACATTTATAAAAAACAGTATTTACAAAAATGATATCCACATAGTCGTACTCTAATCTATAAGGCAAGTAACATTTAAAATATGTTGTTTCATGATTATCTTCAACAAGTCAATACAACACATTCATATTACCAGTGGTCAAATACAAAGCTTCGCTGCAGTAGTCCCTGTGCAACAAACCTGTACGTCTTTTATAGGTTGTTTGTTTTTTTTTTTCTCTGAGAACAGTAGGAAAGCAGCAAAGTTTTCATCACAGACTAAGCAGTACCTAGGCCATCGTAGACTAAAGGTATATTATATCTCATTGCACGTTCAGGCAGAAAAGGCCAGCCATTCATTAACTTATTTAACTTAAATCTTAAAAATAGACCTGTGTATCTTCATCCACAAATATTTATAAACATTTTATACACGAGGGAGTTCATTAAGTGGTCCAGGGTGATACCTGGGGATATCTGATTCACTGCTGGGGTGTCACAGTGGGGCTGTCCCACACCCTGGGCTCTCCTCCCACCAGCCCTGGGAGCTTCCTGGCACATCCCAACCCAGATCCTGGCTCAGACCATGCCACATTTCTGTTTGTTTCATGTCACCCAAGCATCCAGGGGATTTCATCAACCTTACAATGTTTGGAGTGAGAAACCCCTTCCTGCATGGATGAGGAACCCAACATGGGGGCAGCACACCCACAGCCATTCCCACTGTCCCAGAAAACCTGGATTTCTAATGGATGAACAGGGCATTCCCAAAGCCTCCCTGGGATCTGGTGTGTTCCACCACATCCTGCTTGTCCCCAGGCCTTTGAAGAGCATCCCACCATCAATTCATGTTCCAAGAACCACTGCCAGCACCATCATCCCTCCCAAAGGGACAAGGGAAGCCAGGCAGGAGCAGGGCAGGTTCCTGCAAATCTTTTCCTTGCCTTGCAGTGAAAGAAGAGTTAAAATCCTGATTGGAATAATCCTGATTATCATAAAACCTCCCTGGCTCTACACGGATTCATTTCCTTGAGAAATCGTGAGGAAAAGAGGAACAGAAGAATTCTGGCTATGAAATGAAATCTTTGAGACAGTAATTTCTAACCTGGAAAGTGCAACAGGATGACATTACATATTTTGGTCACGACTAGCTTCAAAATTAGGGGTTTTAACCAAGATGTTTTCACATAAAAACCACAAAAGGGTAGGGAAAAATGTTTGACTCTCTCTTAGGTAAATTAAAAATCTGTCACCTTTTCAGTGCACTCCAGCCATTGAAAAATGCTTCTGCTGGGAGAAAGAGGTGGTGACCCTTTTTATTTAGGATGCTCCTGCTGGAGGGATCTCAGAGAGCAGCACAGGAAGGGTGGCAGGGGGGCTGTACCTTCCCTTTCCATCCCCGCTCTGCCTGGCTAAAAAGGGAGGGCATTCCAATGGAAACTTGCAGGTTTTTCTCACTTATGTTTTAAAAAATGACAGATAAAACCTGAAAGAGCAGAGTGAAGACAAATTAATTTCACTGGAATACTGAATGACGACAAAACCAAGAAGATGTAAACAGGGCAGTGATATTTAAGAACAAATGCAGACACCAAGTGAAAAGCTCAGTATCTGGTATTTTTTACTACTATTGAGAGATTTCAGAGTTATTGAGAATACTGTTAAAGCAGGAAACTGCTCTGAAAGGTCTCCTTTGAGGAGCACCATGAGCTGGCTGAGAATTGTGACTGTTTGCAACAAACAGCAGAAAGGTGGTAAAAAAAGAGTTCCTGCTTCTACCATGTAAGATTCCAAGTCTGAAGGTATCCATGGGGAAAAACTCCTGCTCTGCCAGTGGGACCTTGACTCTGCAGGTGTGGGCTGCCAAATTCCCAGGGGAAAATTCCTTTGGGAGAAGCTGCTGAGGACAGTGTAAAGGGAGATGTCCACGGAAGGAATGGAGCTGAAGCCTCTCTGTGCATGCATTCACAGATTTTCCTTCCTAAAAGCCGAGGTGAAGCCTGCAGAGCTTGAATGCCCTGAGCACTACAGGTCCCTCTCTGGAGCCAGCTGCTCTCACCAAGCTCCCAACAAACCCCAGGGCACTCTGAGCAAACCCTGTGCCAAAAACTGGCGAGAGCAGTGTGGAAAAACCTGTCCCAAATCGCTGCTTTTGGTCCCAGTGTCACAGGGCTGGTGTCACCTGCCAGTGCCTAGAGCTGTGTCCCTGTGGGGCTGGCAGTGCTGGCACATCCCACATGTCCAGAAATAGGACAAAATGTCCCAGGCTGTTCCCATCTCTCTCTCCAGGCCTTTGTGAGGGCTGCGTCCCCACAAAGTGACCGACCTCTGCCTTGTTCACCAGCTCAAACAGGGTGAGCTTGGGAGCTTTGGGTTATGGGTTTTTCTGTTTCAAAAGCACTCAAAAACCCAATGCTAATGTAAACACCTTGTCTTTCAAATGAAATATAAAGTAAAATCTCTATGCTCTGGTAATATTTACATTATAAATCCATTTTTTTTCAGGTCTATGCCATAGATCTCTTTTGGAAGGGTGGGTTTGGAGCAATTGTACACACCATAAACCTGATTCTTAGGGTTTGCCCCTATATTTCTGTGTCAGAAAGGGGTGAGCTGCACACTTTATACAAATTTCCAGTTCAGGGGGAAAACCATTCACGGAGTGGGACACTGGGGAGTGCACTCCCAAAATCTGTGAGGATGTGGGAAGCTGCAGGAGCAAATTGTGCTTTTCCTTTCCTGCTGCTGCCTTCTGTCAATTCACACACAGAGTTCACCCCCCAAATCTCAGCCTGGGAGCCACCTCACACCTGAAATATTCCCACATTTCCTTCTTTTCTCTCACGATGGGCACAGATCTCTGCTTTCCTTCATCAAACTGCTCCATGAGCAAGCACTTCCAACATGCCCAGGCTGTTTTCCAGTGTAAATTCACCACTCTAACCCTGGCAACACCTGGAAAACCAGCACTTTTTGTCACCTTACACATTCCCAAAGTCCCAGCACCCCATTCATGGATGCTCCTCTGCGCGTCTGTGTTTAATTTCACACAGGTTCCTTCATTTTTGTTCCCAAAATTGCCAAATTCTCCTGTTTCACAAGCCCGGCTGCAGCACATGAATGCCACCAACGCTCTCACCGTGCTGCCAGGAGTGGGATGAGACTGAGATCCACAGGAATGAGCAGCACTCTCACAGCGGGACAGGGAAAACACAGAGGGATAATGTTTTGTGCCCCATTCTCCAGTTCAGCACTTCCATGTGTTTTCCCATTTCTCTTCTTCCCAGCTGCTCCCAGTGCTGGCCAGCTGGGCTCCTGCCCTGGCTGCTCCCAACAGCCCCCACGCTGCTCCTGCTCCCTGGGGAATCCTTTCCCAGTGTTTTTCCATACACATTTCCCTGCCTCAGTGCTAAAACAGAGAAGCAGGTGCGGCTGCAATCCTTTAAAGCATTTTCTAAACCCGTAGAGCTTTCAAAAATGGGGGGCAAAGGCAGGAAAAAGCCAGCAAAGCAACGTAAAAACACAACTGAATGTCTGGAGGAAGCTCGGAAAACACATCCTTGATCCCAACAGAGACATTTTGTGCCAGTGCTGGGAGCTCAGAGGGACCACCCAGCCTCTTTGCTGCTTCTTTCCTCATCTGTATCCCTGTAAAATACCTGGGCACGGGGCTGGGAAGAGCTGCTGGGATTCCAACAGGGAATCTGCAGCTGTAAGAGAACACAGAGCTGGAAATTGGGAGTCAATACTCCTTGCAGAAGTGAGATTTCCTTCCTGGGAGACTGTCCTAGGAACCTCCACCTTTCCAAGAATATCTTTCTGCAGTTAAACCAGCTAAACCTGAAGGTTTTTATTGATTGCTGTGAGACGTACGAAGGACTGAAGGAAAATTAAATCAGTCTGTGGGCCCTACTGAACTCTCTTTTGATGAGGCACCCCCTTCATAACAGCTACCAGTATCGTATTTAAATTGTATATATTGACAAAATGCAATCTACCTCTGTAAGCATTGTGCCATTCAACAGTACTACTATTAGATTTATATACCACAGTTTAAATTACATCCATTTCATGAATGGTAAAATGCTAAAACTCAAGTGTCTAACTGCCAAAATACAGCCTTACTGGAATGAGTACAATTTACAAATACAATAATTACATTTTAAAACCATTAACAATGTTACATCTAGAAGTAAATACTGGAGGACTGGTCAAGACGGTGTTTTCCAAGGAAAAAAAATGCTGAAAGTTGTCGACACTTCCAACAGAAATGTCCCGAGTGCAGGATTCAGTTCATTTATCCTTAAACTGTAATTAAAACCCGTTCCACGCACAGCAGTCCTTGGGTATTTTCCATAGTATTTTCCATGGACTTGCATAAGCTTCCATCAGTTATCCGCCAAATATTTACCTAGAAACGGGATCAGAAATCAGCTGGGGGGAGGGAGCAGCCCTGATTCCCAGGAGTTCTTGCCCACCTCCACCAGCCCTTCCTGCCCACGGGAAAATCCTCATTATACTCTGCAACCATGAGGAAAAATCCTCGATATTCTCTGTAACCACGAGGAAAAACCCTTCTGCAGCAATGAGGAAAAATCCTCGTTTTTCTCTGCAACCATGAGGAAAAATCCTCGTTATTTTCTGCAACCATGAGGAAAAACCCCCGTTGTTCTCTGCAGCAATGAGGAAAAATCCTCGTTTTTCTCTGCAACCATGAGGAAAAATCCTTGATATTCTCTGTAACCATGAGGAAAAACCCTTCTGCAGCAATGAGGAAAAATCCTCGTTATTCTCTGCAGCCACGAGGAAAAATCCTCGTTATACTCTGCAACCATGAGGAAAAATCCTTGTTATTCTCTGCAACCATGAGGAAAAGCCCCGTTGTTCTCTGCAGCAATGAGGAAAAATCCTCGTTTTTCTCTGCAACCATGAGGAAAAATCCTCGATATTCTCTGTAACCATGAGGAAAAACCCCCGTTATTCTCTGCAGCAATGAGGAAAAATCCTCGTTTTTCTCTGCAACCATGAGGAAAAATCCTCGTTATTTTCTGCAACCATGAGGAAAAACCCCCGTTGTTCTCTGCAGCAATGAGGAAAAATCCTCGTTTTTCTCTGCAACCATGAGGAAAAATCCTTGATATTCTATGTAACCATGAGGAAAAACCCTTCTGCAGCAATGAGGAAAAATCCTCGTTATTCTCTGCAGCCACGAGGAAAAATCCTCGTTATACTCTGCAACCATGAGGAAAAATCCTTGTTATTCTCTGCAACCATGAGGAAAAACCCCCGTTGTTCTCTGCAGCAATGAGGAAAAATCCTCGTTTTTCTCTGCAACCATGAGGAAAAATCCTCGATATTCTCTGTAACCATGAGGAAAAACCCCCGTTATTCTCTGCAGCAATGAGGAAAAATCCTTGTTATTCTCTACAGTTACGAACACAAGGAAAAATCCTCGTTATTCTCTGCAGCAATGAGGAAAAATCCTCATGATTTCCTGCAGCAATGAGGAAAAATCCTCGTTATTTTCTGCACCCATGAGGAAAAATCCTCATTATTCTCTACAGCCATGAGGAAAAATCCTCGTTATTATCTGCAGCAATGAGGAAAAATCCTCATTACTCTCTACAGCCATGAGCACAAGGAAAACTCTTCGTTATTCTCTACAGCCATGAGTACGAGGAAAAATCCTTGTTATTCTCTACAGTTATGAACACAAGGAAAAATCCTGGTTATTCTCTGCAGCAAGGGGGCAAAAGCTCTTCCTGGAGATGCCCTGGAGATGCCAGCCCTTGCCTTTCCTGCAGGAGCAGGCATGAGCCATGGAACCCCAGGCTGGCTGGCGGGTGTCAGCAGGATTTATTTCACGCAGTCTGTCCGTCTGTCCCCCCTGCCCGAGCTGTAGCGTACAGACACACAGCACCAGCGCTCCCAGCCGCTCGGCACGGCCAGGGGGAGCTGCGGGGACACTCACCTGCCGCAAACCTCTTCTTGATGAGGGAGAAGCGGTAGCCGGCGCCCACCAGCTCGATGTCGCAGCTGGACAGGGTGCTGCCCTCGCTGGTGAACTGCACGGCCAGCGGGGCGGGCGAGCTCGGCCCCTCGGACAGCTGGAACCGCGCCAGCAGCGACCCCACACCTGCGATGGAAACCGGACAGACCCCGGTGAGGGCGCTCGGAGCATCCCGGCACGGACGGGGCACGGGCACAGCGCCAGCCCAGCCGCAGCATCACCCGGGCGGGCACAGCCGAACCCCCTCACCCACCCAGCAGCATTCGGCTGCTCACACACCCCAGCGCTAGGAGCAGCTTTCCACCTGGAAAACCTCCCGTGGGACACAGCAATCACCCAGCGGGCCTCAGCCTCCCTCAGAGCGGAGCCGAGGACTTGGCACCCCACCACATCCCAGCCCGGTGTGTGAATGCCCCTCGGGATGCCAAGGTGGCTGGCAAAGCAGCGCTGGTGGCACACAGCCCTGCTTTTTGAGCTCCAAAATTGTCCCCAGCAAGCCCCTGGGCTCGTGTGCCGGCACCCTCAGTGGGTCCGTGCCTTCCTGAAGGATCCCGAGATAATGACGTGCATATTTGCAGGATTACCTCCATTTTCTGACTTCTGGGAGATATCAGGGATCTTCCACAATATCCTTTGCTGTTCAGCATTCCTGCAAACACATGGAGAAGAGCATTTCTGTAGGAATCAAGGAATTGCCAAGGAGTAATTTGAATTTTGCTCAAGGCTGGTGGTGGGGTGGGGAACTACTCTGGTGCTGCTCTCTGGAGCATCAGTTCTGAGAGCTTGGATTTGGGTTTCACAGCAAGTGAAAGTTCAAGTCATGGTTGGACTTGATAGAAGGCTTTTCCAAACAAAATATTTGTATGATTGTTATGAGGATTGCAGGTGAGCAAGAGACATGGAAACGTGCCAGTGCCTACGGCAGCGACAGCCACACATCCTTCCATGAATCCCAGAATTCCAGACTGCTTGGGTTGGAAGGGACCTTAAAACTTATCCAGTGCCACCCCTGCCACGACAGGGACACCTCCCAGTGTCCAGCCTGGCCTTGGGCACTGCCAGGGATCCAGGGGCAGCCACAGCTGCTCTGGGCACCCTGTGCCAGGGCCTGTCTGTTCATCCCTCTAAACCCTGGGTAAAGCAGCCAAAACACAAAATAAGGGCTGATGCTCTGCTGTCTGCACATGTCCCTTCATCCCTGACCATTTTCCTGTGGGAATGGCAAGAGAAAGGGAATTGGAGTCTGGTTAAACCTTTCCTCCTACAAGAGGAGGGCAGGTTTGGGTCCCCAGCGTGTCCCCAGCTCCCACCCGCAGACCCCCTGCAGCAGGATGGGGATTCTGGGCAGGGACAGGAGGAGCAATCCCTACCAGACTGCAGGAGGAAGCACAGCTTGCAGTTTGGTTACTCCTCCGTCGACGGGGACGAGGAACTGGACGTTGTTTAGAGCTACAGGCGTGGTCATTGCCTCTGTATTGTATTTGTAGTCGATGCGCAGGTCAGTGCTTGCAGGGTCACACCGCCAGCTCACTGCAAGGTTTAATGGAGTAGACTGAATACCCTGGGCAGACACCTTCCAAAATGACAGAAAAAACATTTAGTTTCCGTAGGGCTGAAGGGAGAAATCCCATTTTACAGACGCGGACATCGCATTTGGAGGCAACACCTTGAATTCCCCCTGAATTCTGTACTGGGCTTAAAGTCAGACAACCCAGTGCCACACAGAAGGGACAGTGGGACAGCAAGCCCCCACCTCACATTAGCTCCACTCTGCACTAGGGAAACACCATTTTTTACATTACCATTTTTTATTTTACATTTACCATTTTTTACAGCCATAATCAGCATACTTCTATTTTTAAATTTTGTTTGGCACGGTTTTATCTCACAAAAAAACCCCTACCTGGTATTTGAGCATATCCACATTGTAATAGGTGGCTTGAGGTTTCTGTTCCGATACCTTCTTTAGGTGAGTCATCAGATTTGGCATGTTGACCCAGAACTCCTTGGAGTTGGAGTCACTCTGCACGCTGTCACTGCACAGAGGAGAAGGAACCCTTTGGATAACCTGCCTGGGCAGGACAGGGCTGTTCTACACAGCACAGGTCTGCACTGAATCCCACCTCCAGAGGAACATTGGCTCCCTCCCACCCAGCTCTGGCTTCTCCTGATCCATCTGCACTGGGATTCAGAGCCCCCCAGTGCTGGGCTGATCCCCCCAGGGGGGATTCTTCCCCTCTGCCCCTCCCAGGCGAGGCCCCACCTGCAGAGCCGCCCCAGCCCTGGGGACAACATCAGCAGCACCTGGAGCTGCTGGAGAGAGCCCAGAGGAACCCATGGAGCTGCTGCAGGGCTGGAGCCCCTCTGGAGCCAGGCTGGGACACCTGGGGTTGCTCACCTGGAGAGGAGAAGGATCCAGGGAGAGCCCAGAGCCCCTGGCAGGGCCTGAAGGGGCTCCAGGAGAGCTGCAGAGGGGCTGGGGACAGGGATGGAGGGACAGCACACAGGGAATGGCTCCCACTGCCAGACGGCAGGAATGGATGGGAGATTGGGAATTAGGAATTGTTTCCTGGCAGGGTGGGCAGACCCTGGGATAGGATTCCCAGATTTGCTGTGGCTGCCCCTGGATCCCTGGCAGTGCCCAAGGCCAGGCTGGACACTGGGGCTGGAGCAGCCTGGGACAGTGGAAGGTGTCCCTGCCATGGCATAACCCTGATACCAGGATAATCCTGATGACCTATCAACCCAAACCATTCTGGGATTTCATCAGGCGTTTGAGCGTTTGAGAGTTTCACTCCCACAACCAGCGCCTCTCCAAGGAAGAACTTCAGGCCGTGCATTTCTGCAAGCTCCCTGTTTTCCCGGAATGCCGCCCTCCCTGGGACGCTGCTGGGGAATGCTTACCAGCAGAGCAGCTGGGGGTTTGGCAGGACGTGCTCCAGCCGGTTGAAGTTGAGCACGCGGAAGGTGAGCACGGCCGGGGCGGGGTTGTTGGCAAAGTGTCGGGTGATGCCCGCCGGGAAGGACAGCACCATCTCCCCCGTGATCTTCACGATGCACCTGCAGCGCCCGGCACACAGAGCCAGGGGGAGCAAAGGGGGCTCAACAGGCAGCAGCGGGGGGGGCTGCACCATGGATGCTGTGGGGACATTGCCCCCTTCCCACCCGACACATCTGAGCCCCTGGGGGCCTCAGAGAGAGCAGAAACAGCACAAGGGCTGACAGGGATCTTCTTAAAGGAACCCTGTCTGAGCTTCTTATTTTTGCTGTCATTCAGTATTTCAGTGAAATTATTTTGTCTTAGGTCTTCCCTTTTGGGTTTTATCTATTAGAGGGTCTTAAAATATAGGTGGGGAAACTCTCCCAGTTTCTGTTGAATGCCATCCTGTTTTGGCCAGGCACGGGAGGGGAAGGCTGCAGCCGCCCTGCCACCCTTCCTGTGCTGCTCTCTGAGATTCTCACACAAAGTCCTCACCTCCCTTTCTCACAGCAGGAACATTTTTATATGGGGCACCACAGCAGTGTCCTGCCCCTGGACACCCCAGGCCACATCACCTGTCCTGATGCCTCAGGTTTGGCTTTTCTATTTTCACACTCTGTGCTGCTTTAGTGTGTGGGTCTGGGCCTCACACAGGGGATGGTGAGCTCTGTGCACAGAGCAGGGAGACAAAACAATTCCTGCTCCAGCTGGGCACCAAGGACAAATGATCCAAATCTCAGCCCAGGAGCACAAACCCCGTGGGCTGGAGAGAGAAAAACAAGCAGGGTGGGACTGCCTGGGCTAAAGCTGGGATGGGACAATGAACTGCAAGGTGCAAATGGAGCAGAGCTGATCCCAGGGACAGAGCCCGTGCCCGGCCGTGCATTTTGGGGCCATTTTGGTTCATCTTGGGTGCAGCCCTGGCTGGGCTCTGGTGCTGCCCAAGGTGGATCCATGGAGGAGATGCTGTGAATAAATCCCTGCTTGATTCTGTGACTCTGCTCTGGGGCAGCCTGCACAAGGCATCAGTCTCTGGCTGCCCAGCTGGGACAGAAGGCATGTGGAAAACCCCCTGGACCAAAGCCAGAGGAAGGCCTCAGTCCCCTCCTCATCCCTGACAAACCCCTCACGCCCCCACATCAGGGACACCGCGGGGGTCGGCACCTACTTGTTGGGGTCAGCCCCTTTGAAGTACGCGTTGACGGTTTCGGTGAAGGCGGCGGCCACGGGCAGGGTGTCCTGTGCCCCCATGGTCAGGGGGCTGGGGCCCCGTGACGAGCCTGCAACAGAGCAAAGAGCCCCCTTGGCACCTGCGGGCACCACGCCGTGCCCCCAGCCTGACTCCGTGGGCAGAGAACCACCAGAACCCCCCAGGCTTCGGATGAGGCTTTGAAACGTTTGGGAAATGGCTCTGCCCCCGCCCCGCTGCCGAAAGCAAGCAAAGAAAAGGATGGAGGAGGCCAGGCGGGAGCGGCATGCGGGGCTGCCTCACGGCAGGCTTTGCATGACAGTTTTTGCAGTCGCTTTTTGGGGCCCACAACGAGGGGCTGGGGGGTTCATTGTGTCACCCTGGGGATCGGGGTGCTGGCAGTGTCCCCCCGAGCTGAGGGGGCTCCTGCCATCCCCAGCACACTCTGCTCTGCTCTGCTCTCCTGCCCTGTGGATGCCTGGAGCATCCTCCACACCCCGCTCGCTCCACGAAACCCTCAGTGCCCGACGGGAAATCTGCAAATCATCAGAAACCTGGAAAAACAGAGGCACTGGCACAGCTTGTGCAGAGAAACTGTGGCTGCCCCTGGATCCCTGGGAGTGTCCAAGGCCAGCTTGGACAGGAGCCACCTGGGATAGTGGAAGTTGGAACGAGCTGAGATTCAAGGTTCTTTCCAAACCAAACCATTCTAGGACTCTGTGATTTGGGAAAGGGGAAAAGCTTGCCTTGGTGTTGCTGTGCATCCTTGGACACTTGCCAGGCTCTAAATAACTCAGCCCTGCAGGATCACACACAGGTTTCCATTTGCTGGCCAGGAATTGTTGTTTCCAAAAGACATTTGAGGATGAATTCATCACCGCAAGTGCTCCTCAGGAGCTCCAGGTGTGCTGGAAACCCTCTGAGGGACCACAAGTCCTGTGCCCACCACCAAGGGGTTGGCACAGCCAAGCCCACACCTCTTCCCCACAGAAAGTATCCAAAGATCAGCCCAGATGTCTGGGTGTTGATCCCACAGACACCCAAAAAATCCTGGAGAGGTCACTCCTGCCCTTCAGCCTCATCCATTTCCTGCAATGCACCATTTTGAAACCTTTTTTAAATCGTGTACACCAGGTGAAGCACGAGGATTATTTTGCCCCAAATCTGCTAAAAAGGAGCAGCAAAGGACTCCAGAGGGGCAGCTTATCCCCCCATAGTCCATCACCATCCGGCCAGGCGGGTGGAAAGGGGGACAGACCCAGCCCAGAGTTTGCTCAGAGCACACGAGCACCTGCCAGCTCCAGCCAAAGCTGTGGGAACTCCAAAGCCACAGGAATTCCACACCAGCCCTGGGAAGGGCAGCACAGGCAGAGGATAAGGGGGAAGCAAAGCTGAGCAAAACGTGTCACGTTCCTGGTGAGCTCTTCTGCTTGGGCCATCCTCAGAAATGGTCCCTTCCCTTCTTCCTCTGCTGCTGCCCCTGGGGATAAACAGGGGTTTGGGAGCAGGAAATTGGGATTTGCAACATCCCCTGGGAGAAGCACTTCTGTCACTTCAATGACACTTTGAGTTTGGGGACATTAATGGGAGAAATGATGGTTTCCACCAGCGGGGAGGAACCCTCACACCTCCCCGAGGCACCCACGTTAATGGATAAATCCTAAGTGCTCTTTCCTGGAGGCTCAGATGAGGGATTTTCCCTTGCAGTGCCTAATGCAGCCTAAAAGTGCCAAACACTGATGCAGCCACACGTGTCCCTGTCGGTGGCACCCCCGGGGGAATCAGGGGAATGAGGGATTGCAGCTGCAGCCGTGATGGGGGTGCTCAGGGAGTGGGTCCTGCTGTTCCTGGAACACCTCACCCGCACATACAGACCCACAGCCACACATTCATTGTCCTAACGAGCCCAGAGCCTCCTGCCCTGAGCCCACAGCCCAGGATGTCCATCAGGGATTCCCTGCTGGAATTCCCACTGAAGAACAGACAGTTCCAGATGAGGGCATGGTCCCCAAAACCACGGGACACCACACCCCAAAACTCCAGGACTGAGGGGACACACAGGACAACATTTTCTAAAAATGCTTCCCAAAGACACCACTGGGAGCAAATCCTTGCTGCCCACCCACAGCAATGACCCCTCAGAGCATCAAACACAGCCAATACCCTGGCAGTGGGACATTCCCACTGCATCCACCTGGAAATTCACAGATTCACAGAATCACAGAATGACTGGGTTGGAAGAGACCTGCAAGACCATCGAGTCCAACCCAGCCCCAGCACCCCAACTCACCCCTGGCACCCAGTGCCACATCCAGGCTTTGTTAAACACCCCCAGGGATGGGGACTGCACCACCTCCCCGGGCAGCCATTCCAGAGCTTTATCACCTTTCTGTGAAAAGCTTTTCCTGCTCTCCAGCCTGTATTTCCCTTGGTGCAGCTCGAGGCTGTGTGCTCTGGCTGTGTCAGAGCCCAGCCCCAGGTGAGCACAGGCACCTTCCAGGAGCTGTGAGAGTGATGGGGGCAGCCCTGAGCCTCCTTTTCTGCAGGCTGAGCCCCCCCAGCTCCCTCAGGGCTTCCTCACAGGGTTTGTGCTCCAGCCCCTCTCCAGCCTCGTTGCCCCCTCTGGATGAGCTCCAGTGTCCCAATATCCTTCCCAAACTGAGGGGCCAGAACTGGACACAGCACTTGAGCTGTGCCCTCCCCAGATGGGATCCAAAAACACCCACAAAGTCTGGCTGTGGAGGAGGTGCCAACCAGCAGAGGAGCCTCAGGCTTGGCTCCTAGGGAAGGCACAAGAAAGGGCTTGGCAATGGAATCATCATTCCTTGCAGAATGCACTCCCCAAATGCACAAATTCCAGCTGGGCGCTGCCTGGACCCCGCACCAGGCCATGGAATGTGGCTTGGGGTCTGCCACAGCACCTCACTCTTCTCCTCATCTTTCATCTCTCCTTTTCCCTCTGTCCCTCTGCATCTTTGATTCTCCAGGATGAAAAGTCAGGAATAACCAGGGAGATCTCCTGGATCCCCAGGCTCAGCTGGGATGTGGGAGTGTGAGTCCATCTGAACAACAACAAAACCTCCTCATTTCTAATGGTCTGAAGGTCATGTGGGTGGAATTGGGGTTCTTGGTTCCCTCCACTCTTCCCTCATGAATCCATAAATCCTTCTCTTCATGGCTTCAGGGAATAAATTAATTTTTACGCTCATGTTTTCACTAAAAAAATAAAAGTAAAAACTATTACAAGCATTGCAATTATTGTCCAGAAACCTGAGAGACAAAAGCAGTTGCTGTGGCACAGCCCCACCCCAAACCTGCCTTTCAGCTCCTGCTTCAAAAGTCATTTTTATAAACATTTCATTTGCACAAATGACCTGATAATAACAGAGAAAAAAATAAATCCACTTTATGGATCTTTGAATCCAGCCATAAGCAGCAGACCAGCTTAATTTGCCTTATTTTTCCCTACAAAACGTGGAAAATGCAGCTGTGGAGTAGTCAGGGATCCCAGAATATGAGAGCATCACCACATCTCCTTCCACACAGGGAAAAACTGTCTCACGTTCATCAAGCATGTGGATCTTGCCACAAAAAAACCCACAAAAAAACCAGAATCAAACCCAAATCCCAAAAGAAACCATAATTTCCCTTCTGGCATTCCATGCCCTGAGTTCCAGACACCAAACTCAGCAGATCTCCTCTCACTTCCCTGTACATGAAGTTTATCTTTTTTAATTTTCAAGTTGGGTTTAAACATTTAGAGCTCAATGAGGAAATCCATCATGCAGAAGTGAGACAGCTCCTTGCTGGGCTGTGGAATGATCCTGGGGCAGTGCCACACTCCTGCATTCCCAGGATAATCCCAGCCCAGCTCCAGACCATCCACACCACCAGAACCAAGCCCAAGAGTTCCAGTACAAGGTTAAGATTCCAAGGCACAGGAAAAGCCCCAGGTGAGCAGGGCTGGTGCTGGACTGAGCAAGAGGCAGGGGGGAAGCATGGAGCAAGGGGAATGTGGAGCTGGAATGTTCCTGCTGAGGGATAACGCTGTCCCTGCTGTCCTCAGCTCTTCCCAGAGCTCCCAACAAGCCCCTGAGAAAGGAAATCCAAGCAGGGATTTTGGCTGGAAACTGCAAAACTGCCCCGAGCACCAGGAGGAAGCAGCTCCTGCATGACCCGTCCTGAGTCTAAACAGGGAGATGCCATCGGAGTAGGGACATCAAAGTGGGAATTGTCAGAGAGGGGACCTTGGAAAAAGAGGGAAAGGAAGGACCTAAACCCCCTGGTCACCACCTTGATCCCTGCCTTCTGCTGCTGCTCAGCCATCACTGTCACCAGGATGGGTTTGCTCTAGGAGCCCAAGGAGTCCATGCCAGGCAGTGCCATCCTGGGCCATCCCCAGCCATTCATTGCCATCCTGGGCCATTCCCCAGCCAGGCAGTGCCAACCTGAGCCATTCCTCAGCCAGGCCCTGCCATCCTGGGCCATTCCTGTGCTCCCCAGCCAGGCACTGCCATCCTGGGTCACTCCTTCCATCCCCAGCCAGGCCCTGCCATCCTGGGCCATTCCTGAGCTCCCCAGCCAGGCAGTGCCACCCCAGGCCCCTCCTTTGCAGGCAGCACAGCAGCTCCCAGGTGCTTCCCTGGGATTTGCGGGCATCCCTCCCCGCTGCAGGCAAACCCCCTCCTCTCCTTCTGCTGTTAAAAGGAAACGTTGGCTCCGTGCCTGTGGGATGAGGCTGCCCCCAAAGCCTGGGGGAATGTCCTCTCTGGGATGTGACACTGCTCGGAGAAGGTGCCATCGGCCCCAAACCGAGGTTTTCCCCTCCCCAGCGCCCCTCATCCACGAGGGAGCCCAAAACCTCCGGCAGCTGCAGCCGAGCACCCAGCAGCACAGCCTGGCCCGGCTCGGGCGGTGCTGGCAGTGCCAGCGCACCCCGGAGCCCTTCGTGCCCACAGCGGGACGGGAGCAGCGCAGGGGCAGCGGCTCCTCGGGCTGGAATTGCCCGGGGGAGCGCAGGGGCAGCGGCTCCTCGGGGTGGGAATTGCCCGGAGCAGCGCAGGGGCAGCGGCTCCTCGGGGCTGGAATTGCCCGGAGCAGCGCAGGGGCAGCGGCTCCTCGGGGCTGGAATTGCCCGCAGCAGCTCCGGGAGCCGGCGGGGACAGCCCTGCCTGGCAGGGTCGGCTTCCTCGGCAGCGCAAGCGGCTCCGCTCCCTGGTTTTCACCTCCATCTGGGAATATCCGCAATGTTCCTTTGGGCTTTTGGTTTGCTTGGGTCGGATTTTTTTTTTTTTTCTTTTTGAAAATGAAATCAACGAGGCAAAAAAGAAAAAGAGATCAGCGGGACAAATGGCACAAACCAAATCAAATCAAACCGATTCCGGTCGGACTGGCGATGTCATCTAAGTAGCCATAGCATTCCGCACGGAAAGCTGGGTTGGATGGAGCCCGGAAAGCTGGATTGGATGGAGCCTTGGAAGGGAACCCCGGGAGCGAGAGAGCGAGGGGAGCGAGCGGTTACCGGCTGTGCTTTGCACTACTTACCTTCGAAAGTCAAATAAAACTTTCCTCTGTCAAACCAAACGAGGGAAGGCTGTTCATTCTCTGTATGGCCAGGAGTTGAAGCGGGATGGGAAAGGTTAAGGAGAGGGAGAGAGAAGGACACAGTGTGAGTCACAGAGCAGGTCATTAATGTCGCTACGGGGAGGGGCGAGGCGCTGCAGGGCGGTCACACGTGCAGGGACAGGGGCGTGACAGCGGCCGCCGGCTGGGGACAGAAAGCGGGAAGCAAAGCTATGGAAGCCCAGATGGAAGAGTCGTTCTGCCCGCCGGGCGAGCGGTTCGCAGGGGTGCTCTCGCTTTTTGTGGCCGCGGTAGAAGAGGTTTATCGGCTCATGCGCTCCGGGTTCCGCCTGCGCGGAGCGGGGCCGGCGCTGCTCAGCATTCCCGGCGGATGCTGCTCCGCACGCCGCCCCGCAGTGACACTCAGGGACAGTGACACGTGGCTGTTTGCTCTCGCACCTCAGGACACGACACTTGCGGAGAACCGGACACACGCACACAGAGCAGCGGATCCTAGCTGGAGCCTTCCCTTCCCAGCACAGCCAGCTCCCTGCCTCCACCACGCTGCCGTAACTCGGGATGTGAGGGCCGGAGGGGGGCGTGGGGCAAACAGCTTTTGGAGCTGCTAAATGAACCTTTTGGAATTCGGGAGGTGCCAACCTTCCACCTCCGAGTCCTTTGAGTCACTGAGAAACTGTCATGCAAGGTGCTGCGAGCGGTGGGTGCCGCTCCGAGGGCGGAATTCTCGGCAATTCCCTGCTAGTACAGTACCTGCCGGCGTTTCACTGCGCCCCTCAAACGCGGGCAGTTTGTCAATAAAAGCATCATCCTCTGATAACACAAGCAGAAGAAACGCAAAGGAAACAAAGAAAGAAAAGAAGAAAGAAAAGAAAGGAAAGGAAAAAAAAGAGCACAAAAAGAATGAAAACACGGATCCCAAGTGAAACCAAGCAGCGCACTTGTATCAACGCAGAGACAGAGATGACGGTGGGGCACCGACACGGGAACCACAGAGCTCCTTGCTGTGCCAGGAATTGTCCAGACCGACATGCAGCCAACGAGGAAAGCACACCAGAGCAGCACGGAGGACACGGGGATGGAGCAGCCCTGCCCCTGCTCCCGGACAAACTCCGTGGGACTTTGCCACAGGGCACGGGACACGGGGAATGTGCTGGAGCCAGACTCCAGGTGTCCCAGGCCCCCGGGACCTGCAGCAGTCCCTGATCCCAGACCTGCCCATCCCTGCACACCTCCCGGCCCAGCTTTTCCTGTTTGGGAATTGGAATGTGTCCCTCCTCTGCTGTGGGTTTCCCTGGATGCTCACCCAGCAGCAGTGCCCGCCCTGGCCTCAGTGGGGACAAGGAGACGCTTTCCCAATGCACACCCCAAACCCTGTCTGTCTCTGCCTGTGCCCCATCCAGCTTTTCCCAAGACTTAGGCTGGGTGCCAGCAGAAAATGTTCCTCATCCAGAGGGTGCTGGCACTGCCCAGGCTCCCCAGGGAATGGGCACAGCCCCGAGGCTGCCAGAACTCCAGGAACATTTGGACATCACTGCCAGGGATGCCCAGGGTGGGGCTGTTCGGTGTCTGTGCAGGACAGGAGTTGCATCACTGATCCCTGTGGGTCCCTTCCCACTCAGCATAATCTCTGCATGGAGCTGGAAGTGCAACACCTACAAAATCTGGGATGCCCCTCCTGGCTGCCCCCTTTGGAGTTCCCTGGCCAGGGGTGACCCCAGAGCCCCGATTTTGGCTCTGCTCCAAGGAAATCTCCATGGAGGGTGTGGGACCCCAGCTTCTCCTCCTAGCCCAGCACCTCATCCCCTCTGCTCAGCACAGGGAGGTCACTAAATCATCAAACATCAGCTATTGATCCCAAAAATATGAGACAAAAAAAGAAATCTAAACGGAGAGCGTGAGGGAGCTGGGGTGGCAGAGCTCAGCTCGCTCCCATTGCCCTTCCCAGCCTCCCGCAGCCCCTGGGACTGTCCCTGTGCTCAGCCTGGCTGTCCCCTCCCCTGACGCCGTGTCCCTGCGGCCACCGTGCCCCCCGGCATTGCCAGAGGCACAGGGGACGCTCAGGACTCGCTGTCCTGGTGACATGACATTTGTTCCAGCCAGGCGCTGTGACAGTGACCAACAGCCGGGACAGGCACCTACAACACCTGAGAGCGAGGTGACACAGGACGGAGACGCAGGCGAGACTCCAGCAAAGCCACGGGGAGGGCTCGGTGCCAGCGGCACCGCAGGGACAGCGCCGTCACGGGGGTGGTGACAGCGGTGACAAAGGGCCGGGCGCACGGGAACTCCCGCCAGGCCCGGCTTTTCCAGAGGGTGGGGGAGAAAAGACAAGGGAGGGAGGTGATCCTGGAGGAGATGGAGCCGCAGGAAGCGAGGGGCAGGGGCTGGCAGCCAGGGATGGAGGAGGAGCGCCGGCAGCAGGGACGGAGGGGACAGGAGGGGACAGAGGGGATGGAGGGGAAGGCGTGGGGGGACCCAGCGCCTGGAGCTGGGAGCTGCCAGCCAGACTCGGTTCCCATTCCTCATCTCAGCCCCGGGGTTTGGCAAACCCCACTTTTCCCAGGAAAACTGCAGTGTTTGGTTCTGCCCTCGGACATGCCAAGTGGCTGGGAAAAGCCACCTTCTTTTCCAAGACCCCTTTTCTGTTACTGCTTTAAGGGCAAGTGTCAATTTAAGACATTCCAAGAGATTTAATATCCCTGGATCCCAAGGTCTGGCTTCCAGCCCCGCTCCCCTCCAGGCACAAGCATCCCCTGCAAAAAAAGCTTATTTTGCCCCAATTTACAGTCCAGAACCACATTTTCTGTTACAATTCCCTTGACTTTCACCAAACATCCATTTCCCACAACATTTGGAAAAACTTCCCTTGCAGCATCACCCCCCTCAAATCCCTTTCAGCATTTCAAACCCTGATGGAAACCAACAGAATCCAACCCCAAGGAATGACCTAGGGAATGAAGAGGCCTCAGGAGTTACTGGAGGATTAGGAAAGGTGAAAGAACAGCAGTGCTGCGTGTGTTTACCAACGGTGGGAGTGGTGGCTGCACTCAGGGAATTGGTGGAAGAAATGGAAGAAGTACTTTCAGCACGGGCTAAAGGTGCTATCGGAGGAGGGCTGGAGGAGTGGATGGGAGGGCTAAAAGGCCTGGACTGGAGAGAAACATAAAACAACACAGAGTTAAAGAAAATCTAAACAAAAACATTTGCATCAAACAAATAAAATTCCACCTGGACCCTCCTGACTGCTCTGCCGGTGCCCCAGAGGGAAAATTGGAATTACTTGAGTTGTTTTAGTACCAATGGCATTTTAGCTTGGAGCTGGGAAAATAGATTGTCCCCACCACTGCGGGGATGGGTGTGGAGATTCCCACCATCCACACCGAGGGTGGAGCTCCAGGGGCCGTGGGATGGATGGAATGGGCTGGGCATTGGGCAGGGAGCAGTGCCCACCAGGTGCCAGCTCCCCAGGCCCTCAGGGATCCTTTGGGGGTCATTTTATACCCTCAGCATCACCCCCAAAGCCCTCACACCTTACCTGGAGCGGCCTGGGGCAGCACACAGGACAGCCCTGAGCTGGCATTGCTGCTGGGGAGGCTGGAACTGCCCTGCTCTGCCTCCAGAGCCTTCCCAGGACACATTCCCACCCCAGCCCTCACCCTGAGCTGGCATCACTGCTGGGGAGGCTGGAACTGCCCTGCTCTGCCCCCAGGCCCTTCCCAGGGCACATTCCCACCCCAGCCCTCACCCTGAGCTGGCATCACTGCTGGGGAGGCTGGAACTGTTCTGCTCTGCCCCCAGAGCCTTCCCGGGGCACATTCCCACCCCAGCCCTCTCCCTGCCCTTGCCCTGACTGAGCACTGCTCCTGGGTAAGCTGGAACTGCTCTGCCCACAGGCCCTTCCCGGGGCACATTCCCACCCCAGCCCTCTCCCTGCCCTTGCCCTGACTGGGCACCGTGGCTGGCACCGCCAGGCTGGCAGAGCAGAGGTGGCACAGCCCTTCCCACGGGGATTCACAGATCCCAGAGGAGCCAGCCCACCCCGGTGCCCGCGGCTCCACTGCTCCATTCCGCACCGGGAGCGCCGCCCGCCGCCCCTGGCAGTGCCCTGCCGTGCCCCCAGCCCTGCCCACGTACCACATCGCTGACGGGGGGCTTGCCCGGGGGCAGCTTGGGCCGGGACGGGGGCCGGGGCGGCGGCGGCGGGGGAGTGCCACACGGGGCCAGCGGCGTGCCGGGCCGGGCCGGGGACGAGGAACCTGCGGGGAACAAACAACGGGAGCCGTGAGTGCCCGCGGGCGCTGCCCGGCGCTGCCCACCCGGAACACTCCGGGAGGGACGATGCCCGTGGGCTCCTGGCAGCGGCTGCTCGGAGCCCGGTTCTCTCTGCAAAACTGACATCACAGAGCTTTCCCGAAAATACGGGCAGGAGGGATGGGATGGTGGATGGAACACTGCTCCAGGGCTGGCACAGCTGGGAGTTAGGGATCCTGGTCACGGTCATAGTTTCTGAAAAATCCCTTCCGCCAGGATTTCTCCTGGGAAGCTGAGAAGCCTCAGAGAAAAAGGAAAACAAATTCTCATCTCATTGATTCTCCTGTGTTGTGCTCACACGTGGAGTGTGTTCGGAGATTGTTTCATTGGTTTCATGTCAATTGTTTTGACTTGTTGGCCAATCAGTACCAAGACTCTGGAGACAGTCACGAGTTTTCATCGTTATCTTTTTAACCTTTTGTAAGTATCCTCTCTGTATTCTTTAGTATAGTTTAGTGTTGTATTCTTTAATATAATACAGTATCATAAAATAATAAATTAGCCTTCTGAGAACATGGAGTCAGATTCATCATTCCTCCCTGCCACGGGGCACCCCACAAGTACAACAGATCCTTGTCACAGGGCAAAGCTTGGCCCAGCAAAGGAGGGGAAGGGTGGAAGAGGAAGGTTCTGGGATTTGCTGGGAGCACAAGCAGCTCCCAACCCACCACATCCTCCCAAAAAAGGGAGCTGAGCACAGGGCTCACACAGCCCCTGCTGCAGAGGGGGCTTTCTGTGACCAAATGGGAATTCCAACGGGTGCCTCACGGGAGATCCAGGAGCCTGCTTGGCTCCACACACAGGAATTCCTTCCAGGAGAAACCCAGCCAGACCTGGAGCTGGGCAGAGCAGGCAGAGGGGGCACCGGGCCATGAAGGGCAGCAGCAATGGGAGGGAGCTCAGAGCTCAGTGCCAGGACAGCTGAGCAGCCTTTGTCACCAGCTTCCCATGGAGCTCAGCAGCTGAGGAGATGATAACTTAATAATTTCCCCACTTACAAGAGAATAATTTCCTGAGTTCTTTGGGTGATAGCTCAGATTTAGCAAAGAAAGATCAAAGCTGGATTTATAGAAACAAGAAGAGGTGAAGGAGAGCAGGCTCAGACAAGAGAGGACCTGGATTAAAGGGAGTAAATTCCAGTCATTCCTCTGCACAACTCCAAGATTCAAGCCACTTTTATTTCAAAGCCTAATTTGGGAACCAAAGTTTGAATTTTTCCTTCCTTGTCCCAAGAAAAGCCAGAGAAAATAGGAAATATTGAGGGAAAAGAACCTTGCAGGACTGAGTGTGGAGGGTTCTGTGGCCACCAGGTAGCCAAATCCCAGCCAGATGGTGGCTTCCACCCAGGGAATGGACATTTCCTACAGCAGAAACTGACAGCATGTGGAAACCAGCACGGAATCAGAAATGTGCTGGAATGCTGGCCTTGGAGCAGCCTGGGGTGGTGGAAGGGGTTGGAACAAGGGGAGCTTTGAGGTCCCCTCCAACCCAGCCCTTCCACCGTGACCCTGCACAGAGCCTTGGTGACACCCACGGGCTCTGAGGGCAGATCCTGGGCTGGCTCTGCTCCACAGCACCCCAAAACCAGCCTTGGAAAGGCGAGAGGGTGGCACAGGTGCTGGGTCAGTGCCACACACTCTGCTGCAGCTTTTGGAGGATTTGCACCATTTTTGTGTGGATTTTTCATTTCCCATTGCTGCCCAGCTGATGAGACAGGAGGCAATTCCTGGAGCAGGGCTGTGGATCTTCTGGGCCGGGCTTCTCCATCTGAGAGGAGCCCTGGTGCATCTCCACCCTGTGCTCGGCTGGGAGCGGGCAGGACAGCAGCGTGGGATGGATCCTGGGGTGTCCTGCTCCTGGAGAAGTTCCAGCTCCTGCTGGACCCCACAGCCCCCACAGAGACCCTGCCCACCCCCCGAGCCAGCACAGAAAAGCCACCAGCACTGAAGCAAAGCCACATCTGCAGCGCCAGCCACACTCAGGGCACCCTCCTGGCGGTGACACAAACCCCGAGCTCCCACCAGGAGGGTGGCAGGGGGCAGACACGGAGCTGGGGGGCTGCACACCCACCCCACCACCAGTGCAGGTTCCTCAAGGCTCTGATTCCCCCAAAATCACCTTGGGTGGATGCAGGGTGGGAGCACAGGGCTGAGCTGGGCTCAGGCCCTAAGAGAACAGGCTCAGGCTGCAGCTCCTCAGGCAAGGAGTGCCAGTAAGCCGAGCCTCCCCGGCTCGTTTGCCTTAATGAACATCTATAATTAATCAGGTGAAAGCCGGCAGAGCCAGCAGCTTCTCCCGGGGGAGAGGTTCACCCCAGAACACATCTCCCCATCCACACCCAGAGCCAGGAAGAGCCGAGCACCATTCCCACCGGGAATTCCCAGGGTGAGAGGACGTGATAAAAACAAACACCCCAGCCCTGATCTGAGGCTCGCTCAGACCGTTCACCTGAACCGTTCCACCCCCTCGGAGAGCACAACCGCAACAACAACAACAACAACGACAACACCACCAAGCCCGTGCCCGGTTTGGGGCGGGAAGGGCTCCGGGAAAGGCTCCGGGAAAGGCTCCCAGGGAGGGAGGGAAGCACACGGGAGGCGCAGGACACGGGCGGGCAGCAGGGCACGGCCGCAGGGACACAGCCAGGCGGGAGGGGCACCGGGGCAGCACACCCGAGCTCAGCACGTACCGCTGGCGCTTCCCGTGCTGGCGCCCGGTCCGGGCGACGACACCACGGCGCGGTACGTGGGCGGCGGAGGGGGCGGCGGGGTCCCTCTCTGGCCCGCCCCAAAATCTTTGGGAGAGGCGACGGGCTCGGCGGAATCGTCCTTAACGTGGGGCTGCTCGGGGAGCTTCTTGGGAGCGTCTTCCAGCTGCAGCGGCGAGGGCAGCGGGCGGGGAGGCTCGGCCGGGGCGCTGGCCGGGCTGCCCGCCGGGGACGCCGCCTTGTCCCGGGGCGACAGCTCCGGAGGCGCGTTCTCCGGGGATTGATCGGAAAAATTGACCCACTTGTCTTCCGCCGTGGCAGCGGCAGATTTGGGGGACGGCACGGGGCCAAAAATGCTGTCCAAGTCATTGATGGACGGGAGTTTGTCCCGTTTGGGCTCTGCTGCTGCTGCCTGGTCCCCTCCTGCGGTCAGAGGAGGTTTATTTTACACCGGGCGTTAAGAGAGGGCTGCGCTACTCTCTACGGGCTCTAGGCTCTAAAATCACCTTTTCTCATCTGTATTTATATAATTCATGGGCAAGAACGTTTCCAGCACAGCCAGGTGCGACATGGAATGAATCCCGCGGGATCCAAAGGCTGGAGGAGGGAGCATGCACCACCACGAGCCAGCACTCACAGCCAAGAATCCCAAATTCACAGCCAAGAATCCCAAATTCACAGCCTTTTGTGTCCTCTAAACCACATCACGTCCTTATCAGCAACTCTGATTTATCAGCAGGTACCAAAGGTGTGCACTCAGCGCTCCACTCTCTCCATATATATATATTTATAAACACTCAGGTATAAATACATATATTCAGACATGCTGGTTGGACACTGCTGGAGTCTGGGCATGCAGCACAGGATGCACACGGGGAGTGTATTCCAGCCACGGGGAATGCATCCAGCCACAAGCAGGAACAGGTCGGAGTTTTAGGGCACAGGTTGAGATTTTAGTGCACACACAGATGGGGATTTCAGGCCTCTGCTCACTGAGCCACCACACAGCAACACTCCCACCTGACTCCAGAACCACCACAGATCCACCAGCCAAGCATTTCACATCCAGGGAAGGGAGAGCCTGACACTAAATGCCCTCTGGGCTCCTCGTGGCAGCATCACCCCATCCCTGCTCCTCTGTTTTGGCGATCCACATTTAAGGTGGGGGGGGATAAAATGGGGATTTGCTGAACCAGACAAAACCAGACCTCAGCCACTTGCTTCACAAATACACAAGGCACAGCCCAGCAAATGATCGGGCATTTGCTGCTGGGAATGGATGGATGGATGGACACGGACACCCTGCCAGCCTGGAAAATCGGGGTTTGGGAGCACAGATGAGATGGGGATGGACAGAGCAGGGGGCTCCTCGTGGCTCAGGGGTTTCACCCCGAGGGGCTCTGGCTGGCCCCACCAGCCTGCCCTGCTCAGACCCTGCTTTCCCACCAGCCAGCACCATGAATTATATGCCTGGAAGCAGCGCCTGCTGTCCTCTGGCTGCCTTCAACACCTTTCCATCCCTGCCCTCGGGCTGCCCCTCATTCCCAGCACCATTTCCCTTCCCTGCCCAGGGCTGCAGGATCAGGGGGGACTTTTCCCACCTCTCAGCAGGGATTTGGGGGCAGGGAAGGCAGGAGCAGCTTCTGCCACAGGCAGACCCTGCACAGCTCTGGTTTCTCAGCACAGGCTGTGCAGGGCTCTGGAACTGGGAATACATCCTGGTTTTCAGCAGGATGTTGAGGCTAATCCTGCACTGCATTCCCAAAGGCAGGGATGGTGTAAAGAACATTAATTTCACCAGGGTGAGACCGACTTGGGAGGCAAAACCATCTTTGTGCTGCTTCTACTGCAGCATCCACTGAGACACCTCAGGGCTGGGGCTGCCCCTGGATCCCTGGCAGTGCCCAGGGCCAGGCTGGGACAGTGGCAGGTGGGAACTGCACAGGACAGAAATTCCTCCCAACCCAGCCCAGCCCGGAATTCTCTGAATTCCAAGAGCAGAGGATGCACAGGGACCAAATCCGTGCCCAAATTGCGGCCACGGGGACAGGGACCTGTCCCCCAGAGCTGGGGATGGGAGCTATCCCTCCTGGCGTCCCCCCAGAGCTGGGGATGGGATGTGTCACCCCCAGTGCCCCCCCCGAGCCGGGGCTGTCCCCGTGTGCCCGGCGCCCCCCGGAGCCGTTACCGATGGCCGGGGGCAGGGGGGAGCCGGTGCGCGGCGGCGTGGCCGGGATGTTCTTCGGGGGGAGCGGCGGAGGGGCTGAAAGAGAGCACAGAGAGGGGAGAGTTCAGCCGGAGAGCAGCAGGGACAGCCCGCGGGATGTCTGGGAAAAGGGGACAAGGCAGGGATGAGTGTCCAGCCTGGCCTTGGGCACTGCCAGGGGTCCAGGGGCAGCCACAGCTGCTCTGGGAATTCATCCCATCCCTCCCCATCCTCACAAGGAGGAATTCTTCCCAACATCCCATTAATTCCTTCCCAACACCCCATCCCTCCCTGCCCTCTGGCAGTGGGAAGCCATTTCTGCCGGGTTTGATGGAATTTCCCCCCTTTTTTTACATCTGCTGTTTCAACCCCCTAAATTAGCATTTTAATTAAACCTGGATCCTCCGAGGCACGGAGCTGCCTCCGCCTTTCTGCCGTGCCCATCCCACGTGGATCCAGGATGTGGATCCGGGATGGGCAACGCTGGGGCTAATTAACAGCGGCTAATTAACCAGCTGTGCTTTACAGGGGCATTTCTGCAGAGGAAAGGGCTCCGCAGCTGCCCCGGGCAGAGGGAAAGCTGCAATAAAAATCCGGGACTGGGGCTGAGCTGCTCTCCCTGATGTTATCCTGGAAAAACCGGTGCTTCCCACTTTTCCAGCCAAGTGACCTCGGCATGAACGTGCAGGATCAGGATCCACCCCATCCCTGCACCCCTTATCAGTCCCATTCCCTCCTCCACCCCACAGTGCTGTCACCCAGGCCAAACAAAGGGAAAAAAAAATCTCCTTTAATTTAAAATATTGTGGAACTGCACAGCCTGGATGAGGACAGCTCAAATCTTTGACCTGATTTCTGGATATATTCATTTATTTTCATGGTCACTTACTTCCAGTTGGAAAAGGTCTTGGAAGTTTTGGGGACTCTACGTTTGTGTTGATGGGCTGGACTGACCCCCATATCTCAGGCTGGTCCAGAGCAGCTGAAAAAATCAAAAATAAACATTTGAAAGCAATGAATAACCCAAATATTCTCTTCCCATCACCCAAACACACAGATGAGACACTGAGGCTCTGGGAAAAGAGGGCCCAGACAGTGACAGAAACCTCATTAATTAAGGACAGGGGGTTCTGTAGCGGTGGATAATTAAAATCCTGTCTGATTTTGAAGCAGGACGTGCAATTAGTTTGACACTTATGCTGCTTGACAAACAAAACAATGCCAGGGATGGATTTGGAGACTTATTATGGGAAGGAAAACATTGTATTGATGGCCAAAGTGGTCTGGAATTTTAGGATATGCAAACAAAAAAACCCCATCAGGTAGCAAAATTAAAAGATAATTGTAATCCCAGAGAATAAAGGGGGGGGGAAGAAGATATTTTTGTATATAATTTAGATTTCTTGGAGTTTTTGTGCAGAGAACTGCTTGCAAACGTTGCTTTGATTAAAAGAATTAACTGGAGGCGTTAATGACGGGACATAACGAGGGCAGTGGCCCTCCAGGAGGAGGAGGAGGAGGAGATCTCTGGGAAGAACCCGCTCCAGGGCATGGATGGGGTTGGTTTTGGGGAAAACAAGTCTTGCAAGGTTCCTGTGCTTTGGGAAAGCTGGGAAAAACCAGATTTGGATGGAAGCAAAGTGTCTCTGTGTTAAAGGAAGGAAAAATGACATTTTGAGATGGCATTTCCTAGGCATGGAGGGGTGCAAGGCTTGTCCAACAGCTGCCTCCAGAATCCTGGGTGGAGTTAAACCTGCTCCAGGGTGAAGGTTTGGCTGGAAAACACTGAGTTCTCATGTTCTTGAGCTGTTCCCTGTCAGGATCTCTCACAGACCTCATAATTAACTAATTGACTTAAGCACTTGCTGTGTTTCCACCCAGCCTGAATTAACCCTGGACATGGTCACCTGTCCTTCAACCCCTGCCTGGGCTCCTTCCTCCTCCAGCAGGAGGGCTGGGAACCTGGGAATTGTCCAGCTTGGAGAAGCTCTCAGAGCCCATGGAACTGCCAGTTCCACCCCTGACCTTGTCCCCAAGTGCCACATCCACACAGCTCGGAAACCCCTCCCGGAATGGGGACTCCGCTCCTGCCAGGGCTGGAGAACCTTCCCAGATCCCTGACAGGAGATGCCACCGTGGCCCAAAGTCACTCACCATGTCCCCAAACTCACCCACCATGGCCCCAAAGCCACCCACCAAGGCCTCAAAATCGCCCTGTTACTAAATTCACTCACCAGGTCCCCAAATTCACCCACCACAGCCTCAAACTCCCTTGCCCCAGCCCCAAACTCACTCCGTCCCCAAACACAATCACCAAGTCCCCAAACCCACTTGCCGTGCCCCAAACTCACCCACCATGGGCACAAAATCCCTTGCCCTTTCACCAAACTCACCCGTCCTGGCCCCAAGCTCACCCTGTCCCCAAAACTCCCTCACCCCGGCCCCAAACTCACCCTGTCCCCAGATTCAATCACCAAGTCCTCAAGCTTACTTGCCATGCCCCAAACTCACTCATCCTGGCCCCAAACTCACCCACCACGGCCCCAAACTCACCAGGTTCCCAAATTCCCTCACTCCAGCCCCAAACTCACCAAGTCCCCAAACTCAATCACCAAGTCTCCCACACTCACTTGCCATGCCCCAGACTCACTCAGCCTGGCCCCAAACTTATCCACCATGGCCCCAAACTCACCTGTACCAGCCCCAAACTCACCAGGTCCCCAAACTCACCCACCCTGTCCTCAAACTCACCCACCATGGCCCCAAAGTCACTTGTCATGCCCCAAATGCCCTCACCCCAGCCCCAAACTCACCCTCCAGCTTGGCCTCCTCAAAGGCCGACTCCAGCGGGGGCCCAAAGAGCGGGGCCAGTGCCGCAGGGTCCTCCCCGGCCTTCTTGCTGTGGGGAGAGAGCACAGCGGCCATGAGGGACAGGCCGGGGTTTGAGGGGTGAGAGAACACAGAGCAGCCATGAGGGGCAGGTTTGTGGGGTGAGAGAAGCACAGAGCAGTCATGAGGGGTCGGTCTGTGGGGTTTGTGGGGTGAGGGAGCACAGAGCGGCCATGAAGGGCAGGTTTGTGGGGTGATAGGAGAACAGAGCAGCCATGAGGGGTCGGTCTGTGGGGTTTGTGGGGTGAGAGGAGCACAGGGCAGCCATGAGGGACAGGCCAGGGTTTGAAGGGTTTGTGGGATGAGAGGAGCACAGGGCAGCCGCGAGGGACAGGCCTGAGTTCTGACTCCATCTTTGAGGCAAACACAAATATTTTTGAGGATGTTTTCCACCCCAGACCAAGGAGGAGCTTGCCAAACACAGGGTTTCAGACGGGGACAAGGGAAAGGAGCAGCACGCCAGTGCCAACCCTGTGGTGCCACAGCAGCTGCTGGGACACCGAGTTGCTTTGGGATTAGTCAAAACTTCATGGAAAAGGATTTTAAAAATAAAAACTTGAGGTCTGGGCCATGCTCTGCTCCAACACACCTTGAGCTGACCCCTGGAGCTGCACAGGGCACATTCCCAGGGAGATTTGGCTTTATTCCATAAAAACTTGCATGTTTGCTGTCCTGAATCAATACATCCCCCCGCAGAGCTTGGCCTGCTCCCTATGGATCAGGCTCAAGGTGCCTTCCAGCAGGGAATGTCCTTGGGAAGCAGGGATGGGCACTGAGCATCCCAACCACCACCAGCCCCTCAGTCCTGCCAAAATCCTGGAATGGTTTTGGGTGGAAATACCTTAAATCCCATCCCATTCCACCCCTGCCATGGCAGAGACACCTCCCATGGTCCTGGGTGCTCCAGCCTGGCCTTGGGCACTGCCAGGATCCAGGGGCAGCCAGAGCAAATCTGGGAATTCCATTCCTCCCCCTCCCAGGGAACAATTCCTTCCCAAAACCCCATCTGCCCCTCCAGCTTCCCGTCCAGCAGAACGCAAATGGGAATTTCCCAGTCCCAGATGGGATGAGGGCCCTGAGCCTGGGATGGTCCCAGCAGGATGATCTGCACTGACCTGGCGGGGTCTGGCGTGGGCGTGGAGCGCCGGGGCCGCGTGATCTCCTCACCTGGGACAGGACAGGACAGACAGGGATGAGAGTCAGAGCCATTCCCACCCCAGAGCATCCCCCTGGCCCCCAGAGCCCCTGCTGGCAGGGGGCTCACACCTGGTGTCCCACCCACCCTGCTCTGCGGGGATCCTGGCAGCAAAAATCTGCTTTTAACTCCAATTTATTTCTGTACAGAGCTGAATCAGGGAACTGCTCTGCTGCAGGTGTCCCCCACACCTTCTCCAGGGAAAGCTTTTGGGAGCCACCAGCTCTGCAGGATCACTTTAAACCAAATTTAACTCCCCCCTTTTCCCACCCCCACTCCCCAAACCCCCCAGCAGGTGCAAGGAGTGCTGGTTTGATGGACTGCAGGAGATACTCACTGGATAAATTCCTTTTGATCGTCCCCTGGAAGGAGAAACACAGGGATCAGTGGCATGCACAGGGACAGGGGTGTGTGGCAGCTGTCACCCCAGGAGCAAAGCAGCCCAGCAGAGGTGGTAGGAGCTTCTGAGGGGACATTTCCTGCAGGAGCCTGAGCTCCAGGGAGCAGAAAACCCTGTAGAAAATTCCTGAGCCACACAAAGCCACTGCTGGCAGCTCTGCTGTCCCCAGTGCCACATGCACAGGGGTTGGGAATGGGCACATCCACTGGGAATGGGCACCCTGCACTGACATGGGCAGCTGTGCCAGGGGCTCGTGGGGCAGAAGCCAAACTCTCCCAGCCATGGGAACAGGGACACCCCAGAGCCAGAGCGGGTTCTCCAGGGATCCCCATCACTGGGGGCCCCCTGTGCTATCGCTGGGTGTCACAAACATCTTTTATGGAAAACCTTTTCTTTAGGATTTTTCTTCCTGAGAAGCTGGGAGGCCTCAGGAACAAAATGCAAACAATGGTTATCTGCTGCTGTGGGATGCAACAGGTGCATCTGGGATTGGTCTCATGGGGTTGTTTCTAATTAATGGCCAATCACAGTCAGCTGGCTCAGACAGAGAGCAGAGACACAAACCTTTGTTATCATTCTTTCTTTTTCTATTCTTATCTTAGCCAGCCTTCTGATGAAATCCTTTCTTCTATTCTTTTAGCATAGTTTTAATATAATATATGTCATAAAATAATGAACCAAGCCCTCTGAAACATGGAGTCAGATCCTCATCTCTTCCCTCATCCTCGGACCCCTGTGAACACCGTCACAACTGGGGTGACACAAGGGGCTGTGTAGCACCCCTGGCAGCTGTCCCCACGCCCTGTGCCCCCCCAGAGCCCAGCAAGGACAGGGACCCCCGTGACCCCATCCCAGCTCTTACCGGGCTGCGCCGCTGTGGTCAGCGAGAGGGGAGAGAAGAGACACCTGGTCAGAGAGTGACACGTCAGCACCCCAGGGCCCAGCTGCCACCGCCACACCTCGTGGGTCACCCTGGGACAGCCCCCCAGGGGAACCCAAGGCCTGGGAAATGGGGGGGATTTCCCTCCTGGAAGCTGAGTTCTCATGGAGAAACCCCAGTGGCACCAGGGATGGGTTTCATGCCTTCTCCTCCCTTTGGATGCACCCCAATCCAGGTAAAACTGAGCCCTTACACACCTGGTCCAAATTCTTGGACCCAAACTACACCCCCAAAGCACTCTCAGAGCCAAGCCCAGCTCTATTTTTATACATTCTATTTTAAAATGCTCTAAGTCAGCGATAAAGGAAATTAAACTTCATTCTAGAAGGGCAGGATTTGTTATTTGCTTTTGGCATTTCAGCTCTAGAGACAGGACAAGAGCACACACAAAGCTGGGTTAAAATATTCCAGGAGATAAAAATTACATTTCTTACCGGACTTTTCCTCTAAAAGAAGGCAGAGAGAGAGAAAAAAAGAAGGAATGAGAAGGTGAAGGATTTTTTTAATGAAGAGGAATCAAAGATTTGTGTCAGGTTAAAGACAAAGCAGAGGGACAGGAGTGCTCCAGCTTCACCCCTCATGTGGGAGACTGGAGGGATAGGGAGCATTTGGAAATGGAAAAGTTGTGTCTGAGCCATTTTAGGGGGAGAATTCCATTGTTTTATCATGACAGGCCCTGCTGGCCGTTCCCAGTTAAGGCACCAGGATTCCCAGTCCAGAGGGCTGGGAACGATGGTGAATATGGACACAGCCCCTGGCACAGGGTGCCCAGAGCAGCTGTGGCTGCTCCTGGATCCCTGGCAGTGCCCAAGGCCGGGCTGGAGCAGCCTGGGATGGGGGAAGGTGTCCCTGCCATGGAATGGGATGGGATTTGGGATGGGGTTTTAGGTCTCTCCCAGCCCAGTCCGTGGGATTTATGATCTCCCTCCCAGCAGTTCCAGAGCAGGGCTTTGTGGCTGGTTTGGGAGCAAGGACAAGCCCAGGATGAGGGCAGGGAGCTGGCAGTGAATGCTGAAGTTCCTGTGGATGCCTGGCAGTGAATCCTGGCATTCCTGCAGGTTCCTGCAGGCAGCTCCTGCCCGGGGCTCTGGTGCTTTCCTGGCCCATCTGCTCCCTTGGCTGCATGTCCTGGCTTTGGGATCCTCCTGCCCAGCCTCAGGGGCTTTTCCCTGAGCACATCCCAGGGAGGCTCCAACCCAGCCCCAGGGATCCCCTCCAGCCCAGCACCCGAATCCCTCAGCCCACCCCACACTGGGATCCTCCTCACCCCTTCCCAAACCCCCACCCTCAGCAGGAAAAACACCACGGGAAAAGGGAGACAAAAATCCTACTTGGTAAAGGGCACATTCTGCAAGAATTTGGTTTTCCTAATATTATTATTATCATCAATATTAAATTGTTCGTTTTGAAGTTGGTCCCCCCCCGCTTTTTTTGTGCTTCCCAAAGCATCCAGCTGCCATTTCTAATCCTGAAATGCCAAACAGGAGCTCCCTGGTTGGGAAGCAGAAACAAAGCACACGAATTTTGTTTGACTTTGGCTTGGAGAGCCATTCACACTTCAGATCCAGGTTACTTATAAAACATGGAAAGCTCTGTCTGGGGAGTCACTTCAGCCCACACCAAAACCTCCTGAAAGCCCAGAATCCAATCTTTTCATGGCTGAACAGATTGGGATGAGCCAACAGGAATCTTAACAAGCCTCAGGAAAAGCAGAGGGGGATGGACTTTATGCCAGGATGGACTAAGGAAAAACGACCTTTCCTTCCAGGAACCCAGATTCACCTCCAGGGTGGGAAACATCCCTCTAAAATCCCATGGAAAACCCATTGAGATTCAGGGCAAGACCCTGAATGATGATGATTGAAAATTCCCCTTGATTGAAATTCCCCTTTTTCCTCATTGAAAAATTAGGGGGAGAAAAATCAGAATAATACATCCTGATCTGATTTATGAGCAGGAAAGGGAATTTTTGAGAAGTTTTGAACTTGAAACATCATTGCAATACATCTGAGCAACACCTGCAGACCAGACCCCAAAATAAGGACACCAAAGCCAAGTGGAACATCAGCTCCCACCGAGTTTGGGATGACCCCAGGGCACCACAACTGCCACAGTGCAGCTGGTTTGCAGCTGCCAGATAAATTTGGTCATACCAGACCTCACCAGCTTAGAAGTAAAACGAATCTCCAGACAAGGCAAGGATAGGTTGGATTCAAACCAAAGGGGGACCCGCAGCCAGCCCCATCTGACCCTAAATGCAAACACACCACTGGCTGAGGGCCTGGGTGGTGCAGAGATCCCGACCTATCAGCTATCCATAGAAATTTTGAATCCCCTATAAAAGGGGCTGCCATAATAAACTCTTGGATGGACAATGAACTGCAAGGTGCAAATGGAGCAGAACTGATCCCAGGGACAGAGCCCGTGCCCGGCCGTGCATTTTGGGGCCATTTTGGTTCATCTTGGGTGCAGCCCTGGCTGGGCTCTGGTGCTGCCCAAGGTGGGTCCATGGAGGAGATCCTGTGAATAAATCCCTGCTTTATTCTGGGACTCTGCCCAGCCTCTGCTCTAGGGCAGCCTGCACGAGGCATCAACATCACCAGATTTATCTGGCAGCTGCAAACCAGCTGCACCGGGACACACCAGGGGCCGGGCAAGGCCAGGCAAGGCCGGGGCACTCACCACGGGGGATGGAGAAAGTGCAATGTTGCCGATGGAGGCCTTGAGCTCGTCCACGGTGGCGGCGCTGCGCAGGACATCCTTGGCCTGCAGGGGCTTGATCTTGATGTTGAATTTCTTGTGCGCCTCCTCCTCCTCCTCCGACTCGCTGGAGGAGTAGAAGTGCTTTCCTTTGGTAGGTACAGCTCAGTTAAGGAATTTTCCTTCCTCAGTGTTCTGAGCTTGCTAGAGAGCAGGATTCTGGCAGTCCCAAAATGCTGACTCCAAAATAGAGGAGGAAATCCTAGGCTGGGCCTGTCACTGCTGCATCCCTGTGCAGCCAGAGCATGAGGAACTGCTGCTCTCAGGGATAAATCCAGCCCAGGGCTGGGTTTATGAATCCATGTCTGGATTTCATGGGAGTTGTTCAGGTTGGAAAAGCCCTACGAGACAATCCAGTCCAGCAATGCCCCAGTGCTGCCCCAGGTCCCCAAGTGCCACATCCACATGGATTTTAAATCCCTGCAGGGATGGGGACTCCACCCCTACTCTGGGCAGCTGTTCCAATGTCTGATCACCCTTTTCCACGGAGAAGTTTTCCCCAATATCCAACATAAACCTCCCTTGGAATTCGAGGCCACTCCTCCTGCTCCTGTCCCTGCTCCCACCCCACCTGTCTCCACCCTCCTTGTCAAGAGGCAGAAGCTCCTCCCTGATCCTCCTTTTCTCTGGGATAATCACAGACATTTTGGTCTCCATGGAGCATCCCATGGGATGTTCCCCCACTCCTCATTTCACAGCAGTGAGTCAAAGACAATTCAAATGCCTCAGGTGATTCAGCTTTATCTGTGGAGAACCAGCTCCAAATGGAAATCAAAAGGTGGAAATAAAGAATTATAATTAATAATAAATACTAACAGTGAAATAAAAAGAGCCAGAGGCCTGCCTGTGAGCCCAGCTCCTGTTACAGGCTGTAACCCAAGAGGCAAAGCCAAAACCAAAGGATATATCCTGGTTCCTCAGGTCGGATGCTGTATCCCTCCTCATCCAGCTCAGGGGAGTTCTAGATAGGCAACAAAACAAAAAAAAAGAAAAGAAAACCCAAACAGGAAAATGAGGACTGTTCATTCCTGTAAAGCTGGAGCAGCTCTTCCCTCCTGTGGGAAAGGATGTCCTGCACAGCCCAGCCCCCTGGGGTCCCACAGAGCAAAGGGCACCTCAAATTCCACTATTCATTTTGCAGAAGGAGAAGTTTTAATCCTTGTTGAGAATTCAAAGTTTTCTCTGGCTAAACTGCAACATCCCATGGGCCAGGACAGAGCTCCCCAGAGCCACCTCATCCCTGGGAATTCTGGCTGAGCTGCAGGTATGGAATTGGGGTCCAGACATAGCTGATTTCACCCAAAGAGCCCAAAATGAGTGTGGGAAGAGCCTGGGGTTCCCATGGGATGCAGCTGGGGACAGGGAAGCTCCAGGGGACACTTACATATCTGTCCCAGTCGATCTCTGCATAAAATCCATTTGGGGCTCCGTTGGTTTTCTTCTGGAAAGGAAAATTCCCACAGTTCAAATAGAGGAAGCAGGAGGAGAGCACATCCTGTAGCAGGTGCTGTTATCCCACACCCACAGCACAAACCCAACAGCATTCACCATCTCTGCAATCTCCCATCCCAGGGAGATGAAAGGGGGGGGGGGGCGGTTTGAAAATTCCTTAGGTGGATATCCAACATTCCTTAGGGAAAAGTGAGGAAAGGGTCCTTCCTCCCTGTGCTGGGATCTCCCAGCCCAACACCAATCAAGTGGGGAAACTTCTCAGGAAACATTTCCTGGGAGATAAAAACCCTTCCCCAAGAAAGAGCAATCCCAGGAAGGCTTCAGATCCCATTATCCCACATGCCAGGTGCTGCGAATTCGGGATGGAACAGTGGGAAGGGTCTGAGATGAGTCCATGCCATGAAACACCAACACACACAGGAACTGCTGCTTGGCATCAAGGGAATTCCATTTGGAAGAGGCTCCAGGCATCTCTCACCTCTGGAACCCTTCCCTGGCTGGCTCTGGGCACCCAAACCCACCCAAAGTCCCACGGCCACCACGATTTTGGGCACCTGAATGGGACAACCCAGCTCCCTTGAGCTTCCAGAGGGACCATTCCCATCCCAGCTGCCTCCAAGGGGCTGGCAGGATGCACTCCCTGGTCCAGGGCTGGGTGCAGCTCCTCACCTCCACGGCTCTGGGTGGAGCAGCTCCCTTGGAGCTCAGCTGAGGAGGGAAAACCTCCCCTGGGTTCTGTTTTGTGGGAATTCTGGCTGCTGCTCCAGGGGATTCCTCCTTTTCCCCCATCCATTTGTGTTTAACCCCATTTCCACGGGCCTGGCTGACCCTGAAGGGATTTTCCTGCACTCTGGGTTCCAAAGCAAGGGGGGCTTCCCTGTTTTCCACAGCCCTGTGGGAGCTGGGAGCCGAGCTCAGGTTTCCTTACCCCGTTTTTATTTCCTCCTTCCCGCGTGCCCTCGGCTTTGCTATTGGAGGTTGGATCATTGGGAAGAGGGCTGGGCTGCTGCAAGGGTGGGGTGGCACAAAAAGGGTTAAAACAGCTGCTCCTTGGCTGGCTTTTGGGGGTTTTCTTTTTAAGGGCACAAAACTGAGTTTTAGGAAGCAGGGAACGTGGATTTGCCAGGAAAGGAAGGCTCAGCTCTGGCTCCACCAGGATTGAAGGTGGATTTTCCTGTGGGCTCTATTCAGCAGTCAGGATTTGCATTCTGGCCACTCCAGTGGCTGCAAAAATTATGTGGGAAAGGGTCTGGAGGATGAAAAATGATATTAAACTTCTCCATCGCCAATCCCTCTACCTCAAACACCTCCAGGAACTTCGCTTTGTCCCCTAAAAATTGCATTTCTGCGTCCTTGGAGAGGACACCTGAGGTCCCTCTGCCCACACCTGGCGAGGAAAAGCTGCCCATGGGATTTCTGCTGGAACAGGGAACAGCCTGGGGATATTCCCAGAACTAAAATTGGAAAAAACCTCCAGGATCATCCAGCCCAAGCTGTGCCCATCCCCACCCGGTCACCAAGTGCCACATCCAGGTGTGGGCACCTCCAGGGATGGCGACTCCAAACCTCCCTGAACACCCTTTGGAGAAATTCCTCTTGATGTCCAACCTAAATCTGCTATTTATTAATTTATCCTGCTATTTATTAGTTTATCCAGCCTAAACCTGCTCTTTATTAATTTATCTCTGCTGAATAGAGCCCTGCTGAAGGAACTACCTTTACTTTCATCTCTATTTCCTAACAAGCAGCTTAAAAACACAGAGCCTGCCCAAAGCCAAGGATTTTGGGTCAGACTGGGGGAAAAACTAAAATTATTTCTTGCAAGGAGCAGCTTGGCCCACAAATTTTTATCTTTTAAAAGATACCCCAGCACTGCTCTCCCTGCTGAGCCTCACAAGGGGCTCATCTTTACTTTGAGGTGGAACTCTAAAAATCTGGATTTCCTGAAGAAATAAAGCCCAGTCTGAAGGCAGAATATTTTTTATATCAAACACTAAAGGAGATATCTCCTACCCAGCTCTAGCAGGGACATTTCAGTCTAACACCAGGAATAAAAGCAGCAATAATTAAAAGGAAAAAAAAAAACCAAACCAACAAACCACAAACATCTCCTTGTTTTCAGGTTAATATAGAAAATAAAAATAGAGGCTGGAAGCAGCTGCTCTGGCAATGAACTCCTCAGGCAGCAAATCTGGCCCAAGCCAATTAGCAGGGGTGGAAAGGAGGATGAGGAGCTGGGCTTTAGCAGGACACCTGCTCCCTGTGCCCCTCAGGCCTCCCTCTGTTGGTGTTTTTATAGCAAACCTGGAATTTGCCTTTTTTAAACATTTATTTTCTATATTAAACAGAAAACTGCTCACAAATGCTGATGGTGGTGGGAGGGGAGGTGACACTGGGCAATACTCACGATGCCATCCCTGTCTGGTGACCCTCTGGAAAGAACAGAAAAAGGAGCTGTGTTAGTGCCCAGACCACACCCAATTAACTCAGGGAAATGAATTTTTAAATTTTAAAATGAATTCATGGCAGCAAAACCTGGAGTTGTCAGCACATCTGGGTTACCTGAACCTCGTGGAACCCACACAAGGTCATGGAATTTTTTCCCTCGTGTTATCATGATAATTGTTAGGTTTGGGAGGAAATGAAGTGCTGGGGCTGGCAGCGTCCCAGCTGGCTCCTGCACCATCCCACAGCCACAGCCCTGCCCGTGTCCATCCCCTGCAGGGGACAGGAGTCCCACTGGAGGAACTGCAGGCTTTCGCTGCGCCAGAAGGACAGACCCTGCTCTGCCGATGCACGGGAGCTGCCGGGGCTCCCCTGGACCCTGATCCCGGCTGCCGATGGGATTTGGGATCGGGGCCGGCTCTCGGAGCTCCGCAGGGATGCCGGGACTCAGGGAATGCCAATGTCCATGGATGCAGGCGGGCTCCTCCCGCACATCCCGGGTTCCCGCACCCCAGGAAGCGCCAGGGCTCACACCTGGCTGGAGAACCAGGGAACACGGCTGGGAGCTCCTGCTTCCACAGGGAATAACACCGGCCCGGAAAGGTCTCCAATCAACCCAAACTGTGTCCCATCTCTCCTATTCAGGCTCCATCTCCTTGCACAAAATTCCCCGAAATCCTTTGGAAGTGGCAAAAATCCCTTTGCTGTTATGTTTCCCCCTCGCTGCATGAACCCCAGCACAGGAGGTGTCACCTGCTGCTCCCATCCCGGCTGGAATTGCTGGGGAGACCTTCCCCAGGTCCAGCAGAACCATTCCAGACCCAGCAGCGGCTCCAGGGACCCCGGCGAGGTGTCCTGAGAGGGAGGTGGCCGGGGGTGGCCGCAGGGTGTGGCAGATGCCACCATCCCGGCCTTCTCCCGCTCCATCCCCTTCAACCCCGCCTTCTCCCGCTCCATCCCCTTCATCCCGGCCTTCTCCCGCTCCATCCCCTTCATCCCGGCCTTCTCCCGCTCCATCCCCTTCATCCCGGCCTTCTCCCGCTCCATCCCCTTCAACCCCGCCTTCTCCCGCTCCATCCCCTTCATCCCGGCCTTCTCCCGCTCCATCCCCTTCATCCCGGCCTTCTCCCGCTCCATCCCCTTCAACCCCGCCTTCTCCCGCTCCATCCCTGCCTCTTCTCTCCCTCCTTTTCTCTCTCGGTTCCATCCCTGCCCTTCTCTCCCGGTCCTCTCCCGGTTCCATCCCTGCCCTTCTCTCCCGGTCCTCTCCCGGTTCCATCCCTGCCCTTCTCTCCCTCCTCTTCTGGTCCCATCCCTCTCTCCTGTCCCGGTTCTGTCCCCGCTGCTGCCGGCGGGGATTTGGAGAGCGCCCAAAGCCCCCGGGCCGTGGCCGCGCCGTGACCCCGCCGTGCTAATCACGGCTGCTGCTGCTAATTGCAGCGCGCTCCGGGCTGGCCCCGCCGCGACCTCCGCGGCTGCCGGGGATCCCTCCGGGAACAGCGGGAACACCGGGATTGGGATGGGATGGAGGGAGCGGCGGGATCAGGATGGGGATGGAGGGAGCACTGGGATCAGGATGGAATGGGATGGGATGGAGGGAGCGGCGGGATTGGGATGGAATGGGATGGAGCAGCGGGATGGGGGAACAGCGGGATTGGGATGGGGATGGAGGGAGCCACGGGATCGGGATGAGGATAGAGGGAGCACTGGGATCAGGATGGGATGGGATGGGATGGAGGGAGCACCGGGATTGGGATGGAATGGGATGGAGCAGCAGGATGGGGGAACAGCGGGATTGGGATGGGGTGGAAGGAGCAGCAGGGCAGGGATGGAATGGAAGGAGGGAGCAGCGGGATTGGGATGGGTGAGGATGGACGGAGCAGCGGGATCAGGATGGGGGAACAGCAGGATTGGGATGGGATGGGGTGGGATGGGATTCATGGGATGGGATGGGATCCATGGGATGGGATGGAAGGAGCAGAGGGACTGGGATGGGATGGAGGGAGGGAGGGAGCACCGGGATCGGGATGGGGGAACAGCAGGATTGGGATGGGATGGGGTGGGATGGGATTCATGGGATGGGATGGAAGGAGCAGAGGGACTGGGATGGGATGGAGGGAGGGAGGGAGCACCGGGATCGGGATGGGGGAACAGCAGGATTGGGATGGGGTGGGATGGGGTGGGATGGGGTGGGATGGGGTGGAAGGAGCAGAGGGACTGGGATGGGATGGAGGGAGCACCGGGATCGGGATGGGACGGAGGAAGCAGCAGGATCAGGGATGGAGCAGAGAGAATCCCAGCGCTGGACAAGGCAGTGCCCAGCCCCGGCTCCAACAGATTCCCAAGGGGAGGAGAAGCAAAGGAGCCTCGCTCCTGCCCATGGGAATGAAGGATGGATGAGCTCACTCCCAGCTGGAGCTCCCGGCTGTCCCACAGCCACATCCCTGGGGACAGCAGCATGGCACCTCGGGGCTGCACGTCCCTCTTTGGGGATGTGCTCTGTGTGTCCCTGTTCTTTGCAGCAGGAAGAGCCCGGCAGACGTGCCAGTGCCACCAGGGCCAGGCCTGTCACCTTGGCATGGGAAACCTCCAAGCAGCTCCCAGCAGGACACAAAACTGCTCAGGGGAACAAATCCAAGTGGAATAAAAGGAAAAACCTCGGAGATTCTGCTGACCATGGAACACCTGAGCGGAGCTGCAGGAGGGGACTGGCTGCTGCCTGTCCCCTGCTGTCCCCAGGACATGGTGGCACAGGCTCCTTGGCCACAGAGCTTGGGGACGTCCACCCCAAAGCCCTCTGAGATCATCCAACCCAACCATTCTCAGCATTGCCGAGGCCACCTCATGTCCCCAAGTGCCACATCTGATTCTCCAACCCCTTCCCAGCTCCCTCAGCCCCTCCTGGGGCTCCAGCCCAGGCTCAGCCCTCACACAGCACCCCCCACCAGATGTGGGAAGAATCCAGATGTTTTCTGGGAAGCAAAATCCCCGTGCTGCACCTTCCCCAGCCACCAAACCCTGCGCAAACATCTGTGTAAATCCAATTTCCACCTCTAACCAGCTCTAAAGGGCAGAGAGGAATCTGCTCCAACTCCGAGTCCTCCTTTTCCACGGCCCCCCAAAAATCCCCCACACACTGAGAGCTCCCAGGAAATCCCAGATTTGCTGCACATGCAGGGGACAGCTGGGATGTGCCTGCTGATAAAACCGCACCCAAGGATGGCACCAACAGCCCGGGATGCCCCAGATCCCTGCCGAGGGCCCATGAAAGGCTCCCGAGCCCTGGGAACTCACGTGGAGTCAGTGTCCTTCTCTTTCCTGCGTATGCCAAAGGCCTTCCTGGTGCGCTTCTTCAGTCCTGGGGAGCAACGGGGAAAGGAATTGTTAATGCAACCCCAAAAAATCCTCCTCAAGCTCCTCACAGCCTCCGTGGCTGCAGCCCATAAATGGGGTGAGAAAAGGGACCAGCCAGGCGATCAGGGAGTCTCAGAATTGAGGGGCTGCCAGGAGCTTGGGGGGACGTTTCTTTCTGACATTTATTTGTTCATTTAACACTGATTAACTCCCTCCCAGTGTGTGAGACTTATTTCCCACTCAATATTCCACACTCAATATTTCACAGTTATTATTTCCCGCTCCATATCTGTTTCACAGCTAATATTTCCCAGTTGATGGTTTCACAGTTAATATTTCCCAGTTGATAAATATTACAGTTGTTATTTCCCGCTCCATATTTGTTTCACAGTTATTATTTTCCAATTAATTGTTCAGTTAATGTTTCCCAGATAATATTTATTTCCCAGTTAATATTTCACAGTTAATATTTTCCACTCAATATTTGTTTCAGTTATTATTTCCCAGTTAATATTTCAGGGTGTTTTCCCGGTTAATATTAATTTCACGGTTATTTTTTTCCAGTTAATATTTGTTTCACAGTTATTACTTCCCAGTTAATATTATTTTTCACATTTAATTTTTTTCACAGTTAATTGTTTCACAGTCAAGATTTCCCACCTAATATTTCCCACTCAATATTTGTTTTGCACTTATTTCCTAGCTAATATATATTTCACATTTAATATTTCCCACTCAATATTTTTCCTAGTTAATATTTCCCATTCAATATTTGTTTCCGAGTCAATATTTCCCACTCAATATTGTTTTCACAGTTAGTATTTCCCAGTTAATATTTGTTTCCCACTCAGTATTCCCAATATTTCTGTCCTGATGACTCCCTCTTTTCCCACACTGTTTGTGGGCACTGCAGAAAGGAGGAAAACCCCTCCTGGGTGTTAAAACCCAGCTTAAACCCAAGTCTGGTTGTGCTCAGCCCTGGTTTCATCTGCTCAATGCCTGGCACCGAGGATTCCAGAGCCAGCAGGGAAATCCTGGAATTCCAGAGCCCCAGGAGCAGCAGCCTCCCCACAGCCCTTGGAGAGCAGAAGGAGCACGGTGGGTTCCTCCAAGGTTTTCCCTCTATTTGCAGAATTCCAGGATGGTTTGGGCTGCAGGGGATTTTAGAGCTCACCCCATGGGCAGGGACACCTTCCCTTATCCCAGGTTTTCCAGCCTGGGGGATCCATGAATCCCATAAAGCCAGCTGAGTCCCACAGGCTCATCCTGCCCCATTCCTGGCTCTGCTTTCCCAAATCCATCCTTTCCCATCCCCACCAAGGCTCAGTGAGTCCCTAACAACAGGGAATATTCCCATTTTTGTCCCCTGGAGAATCCTGCTCCCCAAATCCCAAGCAGACCCAGGGGGCTGTGAGCCCCAGGGCTGAGCTGCTCCTTGGTGTCCCCTGGAGCAGAACCCCAAAAGTGGCAGAAATGTGCTCAGGAGCTGGGTTATGTAAGAGTTCCATCTGCCTGGAGGGCTGCTGGCTCCAGGAGAGGGGGAAACGGGATCTTTGGGAAAGGGGAAGCAGAAGAAGCTCTGCCTTTGGAGAGGGGGGGCTGAGAGCAAACCCCAAAATCGCCCTGTGGGTGACACCACAGAGGGACACTGCTCAGGGGACAATCCCAGCATGGCATTTCCAGCAGCTCCTGAGCCCCTGGAGCAGGAAAATTCCCCATCTGGAGGAGCAGGGGCTGAGCTGGGGTTGGGATCTGATCCTGAGTCTCTGGCACAGGAAAATTCCCCATCTAGAGGAGCAGGGGCTGAGCTGGGGTTGGGATCAGCTCCTCCTGAATCCCTGGTACAGGAAAATTCCCCATCTGGAGGAGAGGAACTGAGCTGAGGCTGGGATCTGCTCCTGAGTCCCTGGAGCAGGAAAATTCCCCATCCAGTGATCAGGGGCTGAGCTGGGGCTGGGATCTGCTCCTCCAAACCCTAGGACAGGAAAATTCCCCATCCAGAGGAGCAGGGGCTGAGCTGGGGTTGGGATCTGCTCCTCCTGAATCCCTGGCACAGGAAAATTCCCCATCTGGAGGAGCAGGGGCTGAGCTGGGGTTGGGATCTGCTCCTGAATCCCTGGTACAGGAAAATTCCCCATCTAGAGGAGCAGGGGCTGAGCTGGGGTTGGGATCAGCTCCTGAGTCCCTGGCACAGGAAAATTCCCCATCTGGAGGAGCAGGGGCTGAGCTGGGGTTGGGATCTGCTCCTCCAAACCCTAAGACAGGAAAATTCCCCATCCAAGGATCAGGAACTGAGCTGGGGCTGGGATCTGCTCCTCCTGAATCCCTGGCACAGGAGAATTCCCCATCCAGAGGAGCAGGGACTGAGCTGGGGTTGGGATCTGCTCCTCCAGTCCCTGCCAGGTGCTTTCAGAGCTGAAACTCCCCCAGGACCTGTCCTGGCAAGACTCATCCTCACAAAAACTGATCAAACCTCATCCATGAAGCTCCCAGGCCTGAGCCACGGGAATGCCAGGGGGAATTCTCTGGGCTGGAGGTGCCAGGGCAGAGCCAGCCCTGCTGCTGCCTGACCCCACCTCCGCCACAAAAGCCTCTCCAAACCCAGCAGCACCCACCTATAAACCCCTTTTTCCCTGCTGTCCCTAAGAATTCCACCTGGGAAACACAATTTGCTATTTTAAAACCCTGATTTTGTTTTTCAGCTTTTTTCTTAAGAAGGACCAACATCATTTTCTGCACCAAAAACTGAATTCTAGGAGCAAACCAACCCCATTCCCCCATATCCAACCCTTCACCCTCCAGCCCCAGGCTGCCTCTGGACCACAAGTATTGATTTCTAAATTTAAATTTAAATTTTAAATATTGAGTGAGGTTTCTGGAGGGAAAATTATTCCCTTAGGAGCTTGGAGCTCATAGGGAAAACTCCTCTCCAAGAGGAAAGGCAGAGTGTGGATGCTCTTTGTGATGATTGAAGTAGGAAAAAAAATGCTTGAAATGAATTCTGCTTCATCTGTGCACAAAGATAAAATTTATCTGCGACAGACTCGGGAGCAGGGAAAGAAGGAAGAGGAGGAGGAAAATGAAATAATCACTCTTAAGTTGGATTTTTTTCTTGCTTTGGGTGTGGGGATTTTCAGAGCTGGATCATTTTTTTCATGTAGGAAAATCTGAATCATTTTTTCGTATAGGAAAAGCTAATTTTATTTATAAAGATTACATTTCTATAATTTTTAAAGACTTCGTGTGTGACTCAAATTGGCTGGCAATATTTTTGCTGCTTATCCTATTGGTTAGAAGGTGCTTGTGTGTGAACGTGCAAAACTTTTTATAGATGTTTACATTATTTTTTGTGGATTCTTATGGGATGGATCTTCTGTTATGACAGGTGTAACTTATTTTTCTTGGCAAGATTAGGTTGTGTAAACTGATTCTCATTCTTTGGATTCTTTTTTATGGGAATTAACTAACTGCACTTAGCTAAACCACAATTTTGTAAGGCCTTTCTTTTATAATAGTTTTGTAGGTATTTATTGTAATGTAAATAAGTATAAATATATAAAAATAAATATATAATAGTTATACATATAAGTATTTATTAATGATATATAATAAATAAATACATAAATAATTATAAATAAATTTTGCCTACAAATCATGTAATTATTTGTAGGTAGCATCACCCTGCCTTAAAATCGAATTCACTGTGTGACTTTTGCTTTGCCCAGCACGCTCAAACCAGCAAATTGCTCCCAAATTCCTTGGGAGAGCCCAGAAATGTGGGAATCCAAGCAGAGAACAACCCTGCCCGTGCTCAGCACAGCAAAACAAAATCCCGAAACCCTCAGGTATTCCCAGAGGGAAAAGCCACGCAGTAAATTCAATTCTAAGGCAGGGTAATGCTACATAAAAATAAAAATATTATAAAAGAAAAACATAAAATTGTGGTTTAGGCCTGCCACTTCAGCTAAGTGCAGTTAGTTAATTCCCATAAGAAAGAATCTCAAGAATGAGTTTACATAACAGCCTATTCTTGCCAAGAAAAATAAGCTACACCTGTCATAACAAATAATAATAATAAAAACCAATAACTATAGCCCATAAGAATCCACAAAATAACGTAAACATCTATTAAAAAGTCTTGCACATGCACCTTGTAACCAATAGGACAAGCAGCAAAAAAATTACAGCCAATTCCAGTCAAAAACAAAGTCTTTGAAAACTATATCAGTTCTAGGAATAAAGAATTAGCTTTTTCCACATTAAAAAAAACTGAGTCCTGTCTGCTTGAAACCCCAGCAGGCCCTAAATCCTCACATGGCTTTGGGGCTCTACAGGACACCCCAAAGAGCCCCCACAAGCAGATTTGATATAAAATTGGGCATTTTTGGTCCTTGGCACACCCCAAAATCCCCATTTCCTTCCCCCCTGCAGCCCAAGGCCAATCCCACTCAGTCTTTGTTTCCCACTCAGTATTTCCCAGTTAATATATTTTTCCCAGTTAATATATTTTCCCACACTCAGCAGTAATTACTTTTTTCCCAGTTATTTCCCACTCAATATTTGTTCCACAGTTATTATTTCCCAGTTAATATTTGTTTCCCAGCTAATTTTTTCCCTAGTTAATATCTCTCCCTCAATATTTCCATCATAGTTAATATTTGTTTCCCAGTTAATATTTCCAACTCATTATTTGTTTCCTACTCAATATTTTCTTTCCCCGTTAATATTTCCCACTCAATATTCTCTTTCCCAGTCAATATTTGTTTCCCAGTTATTATTTTTCCCCAGCTATTATTTCCAAGAATTCTGTGCTCCCAAAATAATATTATTTACAATATACTATTATATATGATATCTTACACGTTACATGTTATAGTATTTTATACTGTTTTATAATATTGTATATTACCTGGTTTGTACTTTATATAATGTATTTTACAATATTTTCTATTATTTTATATTACATGTATAGTAATTATATTAATTATTATGTATTAATTAATTTGGGGCTCTTTGAGTGTCCAAGGCCAGGCTGGGAATGACCTGGGATATTGGGAATTGTCCCCGACCTGGCTGGAATGGGATGAGCTTGAAGGGGTTCCCAACCCAAATAATTCCAGGATTTCCTTATTATTATTAATTAATTATTAATATTGACTCTAATAACAAGGCACAACTTTGATGGTTTCCATAAATCTAACATCATTTCATGTATTTATTTAATTTATTTGTGGGGCTGCCTGAAGTCCTTGGTGCGCCTGAAACAGGGGCAGGCTGGGAAATCTCATCCTTCCTGCTCCAATTTTCCCAAAATTCCTGAAATTTGCCACAAGTTAATCCCAGCTTGAGCTTTTCAATTCTTAACCAGGTGTAGGTGGAGAATTTTAAGATTTTTTTTTTCCCTCAATATGTTATCTAAAAAATAGACTAAACACAAATGACACCAAAGAAAAAAATCAGAATTTAAAGACAAATTTAAAAGCACCAATCCCAGAAATGCTTTCCAAGGCTGGGGTGGGTAAGGAATGTTTTTCCCAGATAATTCAGGATTTAAAATCTGCTTTTAAACAAACTTGCCATTGCCAGCAGCAATCCAGAGTAAACTGGGATGTGCTGGGGAATTTCCCTTCCCAATCCCACATGAAAATTCCATGAGCAAGGGAGGAGAAGGGCAGGAATTCCCACAGGACAGCCCCAAAACCTCCGGCTCCAAGAAATAAAATGGAAAAAATTTAAAAATTTTAAAGAAAAACACTAAAATTGAAGAATTAACATGGGAAAAAATATAAAATTAAAAGGGGGGAAAAAATATAAAATTAAAAGGGGGGAAAAAATATAAAATTAAAAGGGGGGGAAAATCTAAAATTAAAAGGGGGGGAAAATCTAAAATTAAAAGGGGGGGAAAATCTAAAATTAAAAGGGGGGGAAAATCTAAAATTAAAAGGGGGGGAAAATCTAAAATTAAAAGGGGGGAAAAATCTAAAATTAAAAGGGGGGAAAAATCTAAAATTAAAAGGGGGGAAAAATCTAAAATTAAAAGGGGGGGAAAAATCTAAAATTAAAAGGGGGGGAAAAATCTAAAATTAAAAGGGGGGAAAAATCTAAAATTAAAAGGGGGGAAAAATCTAAAATTAAAAGGGGGGAAAAATCTAAAATTAAAAGGGGGGAAAAATCTAAAATTAAAAGGGGGGAAAAATTAAATTTAAATGGGAAAAAAATTAAATTAAAATAGGAAAAAAATTAAATTAAAATGAGAAAAAAATAAATTAAAAGGGGAAAAATTAAATTAAAATGGGAAAAAAATAAAATTTAAACCCCAACACCAAAAACTGATTTAAAAATCCAAAATAAATGAATTTTTGAGGGTTTCAGCAGCAAAAGCCAGCAGCTGGAAGCACTTGCAGCCCCTTTCATTCCTTGGGCAGTGCCCAGGAAGAGCGGCTGCAGCTCTGGGATTCTGCTTCGGACAAAGGCCGAGCTCTCAATGGCTGGCACAGCAAACAGGGCCAGGCTTGTGCTCCTGGCAAAGGCTCCTGCCCCAAAAATCCACCTGCACAACCTCCAGGCCTCGGGGCTCTGGGGTTCGTACTCCCAAACATCAGGGGAAAAAGAGAAAAATCACATGGATGGGCTGGTATTAAAGAAATGAGTTTGAAATTTGGCTAGTAGGGAAAATGGGAAACTTATATGAGAAAAGAAATATATATATATAATGGGAACATTTTTTAATATATATATATATATATATATATATATATATATACATATGGAAAAATCTCATATTTATATATATAGGGGAAAATTTCATATTTATATATGCATAGAGGAAAATTTCATATATATATATAGGGAAGCATTTTTATGTATATGGGAAAAATTTTTATATGTATAGAGGAAAAAAATTTATACATACAGGGGAAAAAATCATATATATATGGGATGAATTTATATAAATATAGGGGAAATTTTTTTTTATATATGGGGAAAAATTCATATATATATAGGATGAATGTATATATATATATGGGATTTTTAAATATATATATATGGGAATTTTTTTAATATATATATGGGATTTTATATATATATATGGGATTTTATATATATATATGGGAAAATTTTTATATATACATATGGGAAAATTTTTATATATACATATGGGAAAATTTTTTATATACATATGGGAAAATTTTTTAAATACATATGGGAAAAATTTTTTAAATACATATGGGAAAAATTTTTAAATACATATGGGAAAAATTTTTTATATATATATGCATGGGGAAATTTGTATATATATAGGAAATTTTTGTATATATAGGGGAAAATTTTATATATATATATATGGGAAATTTATATATATATATATACGGGAAATATATATATATATATATACGGGAAATATATATATGGGAAATTTTTACACACACATATATATATATGGGAAATTTTTACCTATATATATATATATATATATGGGAAATTTTAACATATATATATATATATACGGGAAATTTTTACATATATATATATATGGGAATTTTTAATATATATATATATGGGAATTTTTTTATATGGGCAAAGACTATATAGATATATATGGGAAAGAGGCAGAATTGCCAGTCCCTCCCGTGCCGAGGCAGATGGATCCTTCCTGACAGCTCTGGAGCCTCCCAACACTTCCAGGTCACTGCTCTGGGGAGGAGCTCTGCATTCCCCTCCTCCTCCCCAGCTTTTCCTTCTTGTTCCTCCTCTCCAATCCCAGAACTGCCACCAACCCTGCATGAATCCCATTTTCCTTCATGGTCTCCTCTCCAATCCCAATATTGGATTGGGATTCCTGCCACAAACTCTGGGTTAATCCCATTTTCCTTCGTGCTCCTCCTCTCCCAAAACTGGGTCAGGATCCCAGCCACAAACTCTGGATAAATCCCATTTTCCTTCACGTTCCTCCTCTCCAATCCCAAAACTGGGCTGGGATTCCAGCCACAAACTCTGGGTAAATCCCATTTTTCACTTCCAACAGCTCCTGGGGCTCAGCATCAACATTTAGGGCAGGATTTCCCCCAGATCCACGTTTTTAAGGGATGAAACCCCGCCCTGGGGAGGTCCAAGGTGAGCAGCCCTGACCTCACCTGGAATTTTCTCTCCTGCAATCCCTGGAGCAGGACTGAGGCTGGTGAATCACACAGGAAATTCCTGCCTTGCCAGGAAATCCCAAATTCCTGCGTTTGGGCACCAGCTCCAGATGCCCAAGGGCACATTTTAAACTGGGCTCACCCCAAGGAAGAGTTCTGCCTTTTTCTTTTTTAGGTTTTGCCATGTTTCTTTTCCCAGGTTTTGCCTCTTCTGTCGTTGCTGTTGTTTTGGGGTTTTTTGTTTGTTTTTGAACCCAAACCCAAGAGCTCCAGAGCTTTCTCCCACTTCTCTTCCAAGCTTTTCATTTCCAAGGCCTCATTCCCACAAAATTCCTCCTTGCCAGCTCAAACCCACCTGGATCAGCCCCCAAAAAATCCCAAAATTCTCCATGGACATCTCTGGCCTTGAGCACGGTGGATTTCTGATCAAACTCCAGAAAATCCCAACACTCCTGACTTGGGGCTCTGGGCATTTTCTGGGATGGTTTTCCATCCATGCCTGAATTCATGATATTTCCATCAAACCTGCTGGTGGCTTCCTCAAATCCAAACCCCAAATTTGCCTCCTTAAATCCAAATCCCTCCAGTTTTGCCTCCTCAAATCCAAAACCCGCAGATTTTCCCAGATAATTTCCTTGCTGAGTCCTGCAGACAACCATGAGCTCATTCAAACAAAACTTACTGAAACCAGACCGCCCAAAAATAAAATAAAGTCAATTTTCAACCAACAAAAAGGATTTTTGGGATGTGCCATTGATGCCTCTGGGCCCAACAATCCAAGAATGGAGACCACCAGGGCCAAAAGATGATTCCAGAAGGATTTTCCCTGTTCGGATGAGACCAGAGGATCCCAGACTGGTTTGGGTTGGGAGGGACCTTAAATCCCATCTCACTGACAGGACATTCCCATGGAAATTCCCCCATGACCAAACTCTCCAGATTCTAAGGAATTCCCACTCTGGGGTCTGGAGGAGCACAGGGAGCACCCAGGGAAAGCAGGGATGAGCTTCTCCAAAGGAACCACGTCTGCTCCCATCTCCCCAACATCTGAGCTCCTCCCTGAGCAGCCATTCCCAAATTCCCAAAGCCTCCCAAGGCCCTGGAGATGCAGCAGAGCATCCCCAAGGAGTCAAACCTGTTCCATGCCCAGATGTTCACCTCTGCACAGGGAGCTTCTGAGTGTTCCTCAATCCCAGAGAACATCCAAACCCTGCTCATTCCTCAATCCCAGTGAATATCCAAACCCTGCTCATTCCTCAATCCCAGGGAACATCCAAACCCTGCTCATTCCTCAGTCCCAGGGAACATCCAAATTCTGCTCCTTCCACAATCCCAGAGAACATTCCAAACCCTGCTCATTCCTCAATCCCAGAGAACATTCCAAACCCTGCTCATTCCTCAATCCCAGAGAACATTCAAACCCTTCTCATTCCTCATGTGGTCGGATCTCCGGGGGGTTTTATCCCCATCCCAACCCTGCTGAGTGAAGCCAAGCACAGCAAATCCATGGAATGTTCCTGCCCCTCCATGGAGGTGGAGGAATTTCCATTTTTGGAGACACCTGTGACACCTTCAGTGTCCTCCAGCAAGGATTGGGGTCTGGGAAAAAAAAACTTTTTTTCTTGTTTTGTTTTCTTAGGTATCATTGGGATTTTTAGACACAAAAAAGAAACATTTTTGTCCCATCTCCCAGAAGAACGACAAAATATTCCACATATTAAGCACAACCTCCATAGCCAGCCAAAAGTGCTCATCCTGCGCCGTTCCCAACCAGGGGAATTCTCTTTTTCCCAAGGAAAAGGATCCAAAGAGAATCCATGAGCCAGCTCCCTCCTGCTGGCCATGGGTGGCCTCAGGCCCTGGGCCCACCACTCCAGCAGGAAAAATTATTTAAATAATTAATTACAATGATAATTAAACCCCTTTAAGGTGCTCCCTGCGAGGAATTCTCAGTGTTTTGCTCAGGTTTAAAAGTTTCAGCTCCAGTTAAGCCAAGCTTAGTAAAACCATTGAAATTTTTGTGTTAATATTAAATAAACCACCCCTGCAAGGGACCAGGGGGATCTTGGGTTGGAGTTCCACTCTCCCACAAACCCAACCAATTTCCAACTATTTCAAAACTCAAAAAATCCCCAGGAATTATTTCTAATTCTCCAACTTCTGTTCCAGGTTTGCATCCACCACTTGGGGAAGGTTTCAAGGTGTTTAATGATTCACTTTTTATGAGTGGTGTTTAATTTTCCCCCGTGCATGACTGGGTCATGGAAGGTGATTCCAGCTCTGCCAGAGCCCAACATCCCAGCCCTGGATCCATCCCCGGCGTGGGGCTGGGCAGTGACCAAAGCTCCTGCCAGGCCAAAACCCTCAAGGAATAAAACCAAACCCCAAAAACCCCAAAACCAAAAACCCCGAATCCCCAAAGAGCCTCAAAACCCCAATTTACTTCCCCCAAGCAGCCTCAAAACCAAATAAATAACCCAAACCAAGGCCTACAACAAGACAGCTCCAGTTTATCCACATTCATTCATCCATAAACGTTGGGATTTTGGGAGCAGGCAGGTTTTTAATGGCATTTTCCCTGCCATGACCTGCTCCTGTCGTGGGATGGGTTTGATGTCATGGGCTAAAATTAAAACCTCTTTTGCTTGTGACTCTCATCAGCACCAGGGAGAGCAGGGAAGGCTTTTCCTGGGATCTAAAGGACCCCAAACCTCATTTCCCTCACACCAAACCCAGGAGAGGCTGCTCCATGTGCCCACACGGCCGTGACAATTCCCCAACTGCCCAGGCCAGGGGAGCATCCTAAACCCACAGAAATCCCGTGGATCTCCAGGGGAATTTGGGCAGGGGGCAGCCCCAGATTTGGGGGACACTCCAGGAATCAATTCCCCAATTTCTGCCTGTCATTCCAGGGAGCTCCTGGGCTGGAAGAGGCTCCAGCAAACCAGGCCCTGCTGCTGCCACCAACGGGCCAGAAATCCCCTGAAATCCAACAAATTCTGCTCTTGCTGGCCCTGGAGCATCCATTCTGCTAAAATACAATTAAACCCAAGGCATCCTCTCCCTGCATCCTGCTCCAGAAGGAATTAAAATGATAAATAATAAAGGAGAGCTTTACATACGGCCGAGACAGACGACAGAGGATGAAATTCCTGTCATGCCCAGAGGCTTTTCCCACACAGGATCAGACACAGCTCCCTGAAGCATCCTGAGCCCGCAGCCCATATTTCCTCCTCATCCCCCTTTTTTATGCCGAAATCCCCAATCCAGCCTCTCCTCCTCCTTCCCCCGACCCGCATCTCCGCGGCTCGGCAAGGAAAAATAGTCGGGAGCAGCGATTCCATGGTTTCCCACGGAAAGGATGCTCGTCCATCCGGGAAAAACACCGAATATCGCATCCCCGAGCGGCACAGCGGGATAAAATCGGGATCTGGGGACCCGAATCCAGCCGGCTCCGCGCCGGAGGAAGCGGCGGAAAGCCGGGAGGGAATTCGCGCAGCCCGAGCTGCCTACACAGGGCTGGGGATGGAATTGCAAATAACCTGATATTATATCACCGCCCGGCTGAGCCCGAGCGGCCGGGATTAGGGGGAGGGGAGGCTCTGATCGCGTTATTATTGCCATTATTGCCATTATCGGCGCTATCATTCCGTTCGGGAGAGGCTGGAGCCCCCCGGGCACGGCTCGGTGCCTCCCCCCCCGCCCGAGAACGCGCCCGGCTCATCGCATCGCATCGCATCACCTACCTTCCATCATGGTGGCAGAATTGCATTCCTCACTTTCCGAGGAGCCTGGAAAAACGCAGGAGAGTGCGGGTCCCGCTCAGCAGCGCCCGGCCCGGCGCGGGGAGCGCGGGGAGGAGGAGGATGAGGAGGGTGAGGAGGAAGGAGCGGCGGGCTAGGGGCAGGCCATGGATGCTGCTGCGCCTGTATCACCTCCAGGCTGAGCGCGGAGATGCTCGCAGCGAGGGAGGGAGGACGAGGCGGGCCCCGCACTGCTCACATGCGCGCTCGCTCCCGACACACCCCCGGCAACGCTCCAACCTATTTCCCAGATTTTTCTCCTTTTTCGCCCCCCCTTTTCCACCCTCCCCAGCGCCGTTTTCCCCAAAAGCAGAGCCCCTGCCCGCACCTCGTGACGCACTTCCCCTCCCTAATCCTATTGCGGGTTAATTCCTGTCAGATTAGAGGCGCGATGGGAGAAGGCAGAAGGGATGGATCCCGGGGACAAACCCGTCCCTGGGGCAGCGCTCGGCCCGGCAGGAGAGGATGGATGCGGGGGAAATTCCTCCCGACAGCTCCCCGCGGCGCCCGGGGATTCATCCCGCACGAGGGGAGAGCGGAGCGGGGAACAAAAGAGGCCGGGGAGGCGCCGCGATGCCATCCTGCCCTGCGTGCCCCGCGGTGCCACCCTGCTCTGTGTCCCCTACAGTGCCACCCTGTCCTGCAGCCCCCACAGTGCCACCCTGCCCTGTGCTCCCCGTGATGCCACCCTGCCCCGTGTCCCCTCACAGTGCCAGCCTGCCCCGTGTCCCCTCCATAGTGCCACTCCCTGCCCCGTGTCCCCTCACAGTGCCACCCCCTGCCCCGTGTCCCCTCACAGTGCCGCCCCCTGCCCCAGCTGCCCCCGGGTCCCGCACCCCTTCCCAATCTGTCACAGGGGCTGGGGGGACTCAGCCTGAATCATTGGGATCCCTGGTTTAGCCAAGAAAACGCGGGATTTGGAACCGTTCCTGGCAAACCCGGCCGTGCCCGGCTCCCCAAGTCCGGTTATTTTATTTTTCGTGGCAGGAAAGGGGCTCGAACCCCGCCGGGACCCTCATCCCAAAGAGAATCGGGGCTGGAAGGGACAGCCCGGGCTGGGTCCCCGCCGCTTCCCAGAGCCCGGGGAAAAAAACCAAAAAAACCCCAAAAAAAACTAGAAAAACCCCAAAACCCAACGGGACGGGCACCATTGGCGCCCCGGAAAGCCGGGATGGGCACCATTGGCGCCCCTTGCCCGCCGCTGTCCCTCTGTCCCCGCAGGCTCAGCGGCAGCGGCGGCGCTCCGGGGACAGCCCCGCGTCCCAGCGCGGATTTTCAACGTGACCGCGGAGCGAGCGGCGATGGAAACTCCCCCCGTGCCGCCCGCCCGCATCAGCGCCCTCAGCATCATCCCCGCGGCTCGGCAGGGCTTCTCCCCGCTCCAGAGCGATGCCCACACCGTTTTTCCTATTGAAAAAGGAAAAAGCTGCTTTTCATTAATAAAAATCTATTTGGTGCCCCTCATTAAAAATAGTAAAAAAATTAAAATTAAATAAATAAAATAAAATCTATATTCTCTCCCATTTAAAAAAATTAAACCAAAAGCCAAGCAGCTGCAAGGGTCTGGGTAAATCAGGGAGGGAGCAGCAGCTGAGCAGGGTCTGTGTGCCCAGCCCAGCCCAGCCGGTGGGAAATGCCCCAGCAGCAGCCACGGGGATGGGATTATTGAGCAGATGGTTCCTGTAATCCCTGCACGGAGCTGCTGCGACCTGCCTGCCCCCCTGCCAGCCCAGCGACAGCAGCCCAGTGCCCTCGGGAACTGTGGTGTAATCCCGGGCTGGGCACGGCCCAGGAATGCTGTCCCACTGTCCCCTGGCATGTCCCACTGTCCCAGCACAGCCCAGGAATGCTGTCCCACTGTCCCCTGGCATGTCCCGCTGTCCCAGCCCCCAAACAGCCCAGCAGCCAGGCTGGCACACAGGGGAGGGCATCCAAGGGATGGACAGACACCTTCCGTGCCCAAATTCCTCCTGGACACACCCAAATAACGCAAATCCCCCCAAAATGCACAGAGCACAGCCCCAGAACCCCCATCCCTGGCAGTGCCCACGGCCAGGAGCAATCCCAGGGAAGGTGTCCCTGCCAGGGATGGGATGGGATGGGCTTCAGGGCCTTTCCAATCCTGAATTTGGGCATTCCGTGGTGCCACATCCAGGACAGAGCCAGTGCCCCTTCCCACAGCTCCAGAGGGCTGAAGTTCCTGAACCCAAGGAGAGCCAGGATTTCCCTGCAAATCCCTCCCAGCCAGGCTGTGGATACAGAAATCCTTTTTACCAAATTTCCCCATTTCAGGCCGGGCTTTGGGCAGCCTCCCCATCCCCCTGGGAATCCTTGGGCTGCTCCAGCTCTCCCTGGATCCATGGCAGAGCTCAGCCTTGTGAGACCCCTCCTGCCACGGGGCCTGACCAAAACTGTGCCCAAAACCCACCCACAAACCCCTCCTGGAACGGGCTCTTCCCAAAAATCAGGGGGCACAGGAGAGCCTGGAGCATTCCCTGTCCCCGGGGGTGCCGCTGCCACCAAACCCCTGTGTCCAAGAAAAAGCTGATATTCCCAAATGTTGGAATTCACCTTCCCAAGGCCCCCCAGCCCCGCTGAGCTGCCCCAAGGACAATCCCCATGAAAAGCCCTGGAAGTCTCCAGCAGCTCCCGGAGGAGAGGCGTGAGGAGCTGCCGGCAACAGATGAAGCCAAGGGCCTGAGGATTAAAAAAAAAAAAAAAAAACCAAATAAGAAGAGCGGCAGCAAATGAGTCACGGCGAGCAGGGAGAGCAGGGAGAGCACAGAGCACGGAGCATTGCTCATCGCTCATCGCCCATCGGGCAGAGTCAGCCGCGGCTCCGTGTGACAGCAGCGCCCCGGGAGCCGCCCGGGCCCGCATTCGCTGCTAAATAAAACCCCAAATCCTCGGCCCGGCAAATCCCGGCATTGGCGGCAGCCAGGGATGCGGCATCGCCCCTCAGCACGGGCCGGGATTGAACCGGGATTGAACCGGGTGGGAGCGGGATGGGGCCGGGATTGAACCGGGATTGAGCCCCGAGCTGTGGGATGCAGCTCCCGGCGAGTTCAGCCTTTGCCTCTTCCCTGTCAAACCGGGGCACAGGGGACACGGGCAGGGACCCCTCCCACTGTCCCAGGGTGTCCCAGTGTCCAGCCTGGCCTCGGGCACTGCCAGGGATCCAGGGGCAGCCACAGCAAATCTGGGCACCTGTGCCAGGGTCTCACCACCCCCGCAGCCAAAATTCCTGCCCAATATCCATCTAAATCTACCAATCTTCAGCTTAAATCCATTCCCTGTGTCCTGTCCCTCCAGGCCTTGTCCCCAGTCCCTCTCCAGCTCTCCCAGAGCCCCTTTGGGCCCTGAGCTCTCCCTGGAGCCAATTTCCAGGATTTTTTCCTCAAAGGGTCTCCCTATCAGGGAAGGAGGCTGCGAGAGGGGAGAACCCCCAGGGGCAGCTGAACCCAACCCTCCATGAGCTCAGGAGGGCACAGAGGGGATCAATCCATGCCCCAGCTCCTGAAAACCCAATGGCACCACCGAGACCCCCAGGTGCCACTCCCTGCACCCCAAACGCTCCCGGGGCAGCCCCAGCTCGTGCTGTGGGCAACCAGAGCATTGCATGGGCATCCAGAGTATCCCAGCAGGAGCAGGGCTGGAGAATCCATGGGAACAGGCCCCAGCTCATGCCAGGGGTGGGAAATCCATGGGAGCAGCCCCTCCAGCCCCCAGCTCATGCCAGGGCTGCTGCTGCTCCCAGCTCAGCCCTTTCCTTCCATGAACCCTCGGTTTTCCTGAGCACAGAGAGCCACAGAGCCATTCCCATGCCTGGAGCTGCTCCCAGGAGGACTCAGGGATGTGGGAATGAGCCCCCAGCCCAGGGACAGCAGGGAGAGGGGGAGAGAACAAGGCTGGGAAAAGGAAATTCCTGATGGGTGCACTCACTGGATTCCTGCTCCAATCCCCACCGTAACCAGGCCCGGGATCCCCCGCTCACCAGCAGCCCCCAAAACTCCAAAGGAACACCCCAAGGGATCCCACCTCGCTCTGCTCCTGCTCCTCCTCTCCAGCTCCAGCACCTCCCCGCCCTCGGCCCTGATAACCGGGGCTGGTCGGGGCAATCAGCACCGCCCCCGGGGGCACCAGCTGCGGCTGCTCCACAGCGCTGATCATCGATCCATCCTCATTCTGGGGGGCAAAAAAGGCAAAGCCTCATGCGGGCCTGGGGGCTGCAGCCAGCACCCCCATGTCACACCAGGTACCTCACCCGAAATGTCACTGAGCACGCTGGGGTTTGATCCCTGATCAGCCTGGGATGTGCTTTAGGATGGGGATGGATCGTCCCCCTGCCCCCAGGATCAGAGCTGCAGGAGTTCATCCATCAGTAAAATTTCACAGCTGTGGATAAACCCCAGAGAAACAGATTCTGCCCTGACATAATCCAGAGCTTCAGAAATGCCAGTGGGGTCTTTCATTAAATTAAAATTAAAATTTAAGGTGTTTTTGGGTATTATACTGATCCCCTTTGGGCCTGTCTGCTTCGGCCACGGCTAATAAAGAGCATTAAATTCTCCTTACAATTAATTTATTCATAGAAAAGAAACAGGACGGGGAGGGGGCAGAGACGGGGGGCGGTGCTGGGGAACATCGGGGGCAGCAGAGGCAGAGGCAGCCCTGGGGCGTCTGCATCCAGCTGTAAGGGGACCCAGCTGTGCGGGGATCCAGGTGTGTAGGATTCCAGGTGTGTGGGATTCCAGCTGTGCGGGATTCCAGCTGCGCCAGTTCCAGCTGTGCCGCCCGCGCTGTGCGAGCCCCGCAGGCCCCGTCCCGGCCCCGCCGTGTCCCCGGAGCGGGCGTTCCCCATTCCCGGGGCTCTGGAGCTGCACTCCCTGCGCAGCGCCCGGGGCTCGGCAGATGGAGCTGTGCAGCTGCGCAGGGCCGGGCCGGACAGATGTGCAGGTCCGGACAGATGTGCAGGGCCGGACAGATGTGCAGGGGCGGGATGGGTCGGACAGATGTGCCTGCCCCTCGCGCTCCCCCGGTCCTGCCGTGCCCCCGAGCCCACCCCGCACCCGCGGGCAGAGCTCTGCTGTCCCCGTGTCCCCAGCGGTGCCGGACAGAGGTGGGGACAGAGGCGGGGACGGCGCCACTCCAGGGTGGCAGGAATGCCCTCAGCAGAGCGGGACCCTGGGCACCGGGCTGGGGACAGGGAAACCTTGGCAATGGGAATTCTTGGTTTGGGCTCCTCGTGTCACCCCAAAAGGGACATTGGGGAGAGTTCAAACACCCAAACCCATCTCAAGCCCCATCAGCAGGGCCACAGCCTGCCTGTCCCCCCTGGCCAGCCCCGTGTCCCCGCATTGTCCCCATTGCCAGGCTGGCAGTGCCACCTCCCCTCCCTGGGAGCCCCCGGCCTCCTCCAGCCCCGGTGAAATCCGAGCTTTGTGCCTGCCCCGGCTCCTTCCTGTTTGCGACTGCACAAATGTCAGGGGAACTCCCCATTTTCACTTCTCCTTTCTCCCCCGCCGCAGCCCCGGGTGAGCCCCAGGGGCACCCAAACCCCCTCGGCTGGAGGAGAGATCTGCAGATCCTCAGCCTGGGAATGCTCCATCCCAACAGGGACACCAGGGACAGGAAGATACGGAATCACTGGGGCTGGAAAAGCCCCGAGGCCACCACTGCCCTGTCCCCAAGTGCCACATCCCCATGGACTTTAAATCCCTGCGGGGATGGGGACCCAGCGCTGTCCTGGGCAGCTGCTCCAGTGCCTGACCAGCCTTCCCATGGAGAGATTTTCCCAAATATCCAACCCAAACCTCCCCTGGTGCCACCTGAGAACATTGTGTCCTGTCCCTGGTTCTGGCTCTGTCACACATCACTGGTGAGCCACATTCATCCCCAGCTCCCACAGAATGGGGAGAGAAAAGGACATGGAATTCCAGCTGCCCCCCCAGGAGAGCAGGCTGAGCTGGGAAAAAGCAGCAGGACTGGTTTATTATTTCTGGTTTATTATTTTATTTCTGTGCATCACAGTCTCTGTGAACAAGGGTGACCTGCGGTCAGAAGTCTCCTGGCAGTGGCAGGGGCTCTGTGGGACCCTTGTCCCCCCGCCCTGGGAAGGGCTGGATCTGCTCCCACTGCCCATCCCTGGGGTTGATGCCCTGGGTGGGTTTAGGGCTGGTGGAAATCCCCCAGAAATCCCAACTCCATGGCCTCAGTGGGAAGTGATGTCCTTGGGGACAGGGCCAGCTGTCACTCAGGGCTGTGGTGACATCTGTGGTTAATGGTGGCAGCAGGGAGGGGACAGATCCGTGTGCATCCCTGAGCACCCCTGTCCCGAGCTGGGGTCCCTCACCTTCCACCCCACACACACCAGGAGCTGGGGGGAGCCCCTGGAGGTGACCTGGGGACCACCAGGGACAGAGGACAGTCCCACCAGCTCTGCTCCAGAGAGGAGGAAGCGCCACATCCCTGCTGCAGCTTCCCGTGCCAAAGGAACCTGTGCCAGTCCAGCTCTGGGTGTGAGGGTGGTGCAGCACTGGAATCCTCATCCCCTGAGGAACAGAGGCCACTGAGCCTGCCAGTGCCCCTGGACTGGGATTTCCCCCTGCAAACAGAGGGAAAGCACAAGGGTCCGGGTGGGTTTTGTGCTGTCGCATTTTCTGGCACTGCTGCTCTCTCCCGGCTTCATGTTTTCCCCTCTGAAATGCTGATGCTTTTCCAGCCCCATCATCCCTTTCTCATCCCTTTCCCATCCCTTTCCCATCCCTTTCCCATCCCTTTCCCATCCCTTTCCCATCCCTTTCTCATCCCTTTCCCATCCCTTTCTCATCCCTTTCCCATCCCTGCACATCCCCAGGAGCCGTGGGCAGGGCACAGCTGCCACAGCCCAGGGATGTGGGAAGGATGAGTTGGGGTGAAGGGAGGATGGTTTAAATTGAAAGGGGAGAGACTTAGATGGATGTTGGGAATTAAGAATTGTTCCTGGGAGGGTGGGCAGGCCCTGGCACTGGTGCCCAGAGCAGCTGTGGCTGCCCCTGGATCCCTGGCAGTGCCCAAGGCCAGGCTGGACACTGGGACTGGAGCACCCTGGGACAGTGGGAGGGGTCCCTGCCATGGCAGGGGTGGCACTGGATGGGATTCAAGGTCCTTCCAACACAAACCAATTCTGGGATTCTGTTAATCCACTGGCAAAGACAAATCACTACTGGCCCTTCGAGGAGTTTCTACCAGGGAATTTTCACCAAAGAGTTTCAGAGGTTCAGACCCTGGGAGAATCCCCCAGGATCCAGGGGCTGGAGCCCCTTCTGCTGGGCCAGCAGGGCTGTACAGGAGGTGGCCTGGCCCCACGGAGGGAGAGCTGGCCGGGAACGCAGGATGAGATCCACACTCGTTTTCCATGACTGCGCTCGGAGCCGGCGGATCCAGGGAAAGCAGGGGAGCCCCCGGGGACAGGGCCGGTGTCACCCACGGCAGCGCGGCCCCGCTCCCCTGCCCTGGCACAGGATGTTTTTCACTGGAAAGTCGCTTGTTTTGGGTCAGGCCGGGACATGAAAGCGGCCGCGGGCCGGGCCAGCGCTTCCTGTCTGCGCTGCCTTCCTGTCGCCTGCGCTGCCACGCAGGAAGGACGAGGCCCCGGCGTGCCAGGGACGGTGCCCGCGGCACCGGGAACGCTCCCGTGCCCTCCTGAGGAAGGGACACTGGGAATGCAGGCCCTGGGGCTGGCCACGGGAGCTTCTGGGCGCTGGCCATGGGGATTCTGCGTTTGGGAGATGGAAATTTTGGGTTTGGGATATGGAAGGGTTCTGGGTTTCAGATTTTGGACGGTCTGGGTTTAGAGCATGGAAGGTTCTGTGTTTGGGACATTGGAGATTCTGTGTTTGGGACATGGGAATTCTGGGTTTGGGATATGGAAGGGTTCCAGGTTTCAGATATTGGAGGTTCTAGGTTTAGGGCACTGGAGGTTCTGGGTTTCAGCCATGGGAGGATTTTGCATTTTGGCCACAGAAAGGTTCTGAGTTTTGGCTGTAGGAGCGTTCTGGGATTGAGCCATGGGAGGTTCTGGGTTTCAGCCACTGGAGGGTTTGGGGTTTTGGCTCCAGGAGGGTTCTGGGTCTCAGCTATGAGAGATTCTGGGATATGGCCACAGGAGGGTTCTGGGTTTTGGCCAAAGGAAAAGGATTTCAGCTGTGGGAGGTTCTGGATTTCAGCTGTGAAACGTCTTGGATTTTGGGTGTGGGAGGTCTTGGATTTTGGCCAAGGAAGGTTCTGGATTTTAGCCCCAGGAGGGTTCTGGGTGTGGAGGGTCCCATTTTCTGTCCCCCGAGCAGTGGTGACACGGCCCACGCTGTCTTGGTGACAAAAGCCCCCCAGAGAGCTGCAGGCTGGGTCATGCTTTCATTTATTCACTTCATATAAAAATCTCTTAAGAATGCGTCTGAACACAATATAGAATACTATAACATACATAGTGTGAAACTTTGGGGAACAATAAAATAACCACCTGGAACAATGCAGTGTTCAACAGACAAACAAACCCATTGATCATGCACAACTGTGCTATTGTCATGAACTAATTAGTCACGAGTTGGACCAAAAAGCTTGAAACATATTTTACAAACTGAGATTGACACCGCTCACGATGCCGGACAAGCTTTGTCAGAGGAAGTTTCACAGCACAATTATTACATCAGTTCACATTTTTGTTTTGTCATAGAGATTCACATTGGGTTGTTCAGAAATTGGAACATTGTGACATTGAAAAGCCGGCCCGGGGAGTTCTTTGTTGGGTTCCCCCTCTCTGCGTTCCTGGCAGATTCCCAAATCCGCTGCCCTGGGATGCGGCGTCCCCTCCCCACGGGCGGCTGCCACCCGAATGCCCTTCCTGGGTTGTGTCTGTCTCTTCAGCTATGTTCAGGTTCTTGGACTTTATGCAATACAAAAGGTTACAAGAAAAAAAGGCAACTCTTATTCCGAGTTTTCTACCCCATTAGCATCACCGCCGACAGGCGATGCTAATTCATATAAATTAATAACTTACAAAACATTACAGTATGTACAGTAGGTAATAAATACACTGTTATAAACAGTAATGGAGGTGGTAGAGCTCGAGGCAGTGCAGGAGGAGGAGGAGGATGGTGGACCTAAACCTAGGGAACGTGGACGAGAGGCCAGAGAAACACAAATATCCGAGCGTGCAAATTCCAGGGAGCTGCCAAGGGGGAAGGCGTGTCACACACTGCCTTGCCACGCTTACTCAGGGATGGACTGAGCTGTGCCAGGGAAAAAAAACCTGCCCTCTGTCCTGCTCACCACAAACCCAAACCCCGGGGAGGAAAAAAATTCCCACTGTTGCCAGCGAGGGAACGGCGCCCAGCGGCACCGAGTGACTCCCATTGGGTCACCGGGGGGATTAAGAACACACTGAAGGTGCAGTAATGCAAAGCAGAGGGTTTCCCCTTCTGTTTAGTCTGTCAAAGTGATTAACTGCAATAAAGTGACAGGTATTGCCCACGAAAAGAAAGGAAGACTGCTTCTGGTAACAGGAAGAATCCAAAAAGTAGCCGTCAATTCCGAAACACTTTGTGTCGCTTTTGAACTACCAAGCTCCGTGTGTTGAATTAAGAGACTCTTGAAAAGACATGAAAGTGTTTACAAAGAAGGCACACAGGTCTGCAGACAGGTGGACAGGTTGGATATGAGTTATTGATCAGTAGTTTCTATCAGTCTAACTGGTATAAACTCCAAAACTAACAGTATAAAATCTCTCAGTTGTGTGTCAGCGCCGCCTCGGGCCCGACCCAAGCCAGCTCCAGGACCACGCGGTGCTCTCGGCTGACGAGGCTCAAACCACAACGCAAATCACCCGTGCATTTCCTGAGCAATCACTCCCTACCCCATCTGTAACCCTGACTCCAATCTCAAGTAGCTGGAGGATCTGCCAGCCCCGTGGCAGAGGCTCAGCCCCGCTGCGGAGGCCGTCGGAGACCGCTCGCAAGCTCCGCAAGTGTTTAAAAGCCACTCCCGCGGGGCCGGGCCATTATGTGTCCACAGGAGATGTGTCTTCTGTCACAATCTCGATGGTGGCCTCCCTCTGGGGCTCCTCCTCCCCGGGCTGGGCCACGCACAGCGTCTCTGCATTGCCGAAGTAGCCGAGGCTCTCGCCGTCCTTCTCGGGCCCGTCAGAATCCTCCTCCTCCAGCGTCAGTTCAAACTGGAACTTCTCCATCAGGCCCTGGCAGTCCTGGCCCCGCTCCTCCAGGGGAGGGGACGGGCTCTGAGGTATCATGCTCTGGTACCAGTTCCTGTTGTCCTCCAGAGTGTCCAGGATGTCCTGGGCGTCGGGCTGCACCAGGTCAGCCCACGTCTCCCACAGAGGATGGACGATGTAGTCGATGAATCCCACCTGGAAAACAAAGGGACACACACACTTAGGGCAAGGGAATAACCTGCAAAAGGTGGACATCTGGAAAGTTCATATTATATTCGTTTTACAAGCAGAACACCAGGAACAAGTCCCCAAACCAGCACAGCCTAACAATGATATTATCACACTTAATTATCTGATACCCAGAGCTGCACCCACACACTGTTGGGTTGGTCTGATGTCTTGTCCAAAATCAAACCTTGGAGGAAGTTTCACTAAAAGCAGGAGCCAGCAGGAAATTCAGGGGACAGAGCCCTGGGCTGATCCCCCAGTGTGGGCAGCAGAGAAGGAGAGGGGGAATCCTGCCTCTCTGCCCTGCTCAGGTGAGGCCCCACCTGCAGAGCTGCCCCAGCCCTGGGGACAACATCAGCAGCACCTGGAGAGAGCCCAGAGGAACCCATGGAGCTGCTGCAGGGCTGGAGCCCCTCTGGAGCCAGGCTGGGACACCTGGGGGTGCTCACCTGGAGAGGAGAAGGATCCAGGGAGAGCCCAGAGCCCCTGGCAGGGCCTGAAGGGGCTCCAGGAGAGCTGCAGAGGGGCTGGGGACAGGGATGGAGGAATGGCTAGATGGACACTGGGAAAGAATTGTTCCCTGTGAGGATATGGAAGCCCTGGAATGGAATTCCCAGAGCAGCTGTGGCTGCCCCTGGATCCCTGGCAGTGTCCCAGGCCAGGTTTGGAGCAGCCTGGGACAGTGGGAGGTGTCCCTGCCATGGAGCTGGAAGTGGATGGGCTCTCAGCACTGAGTCTGCTCCTCTCAGACAGAATTCCCAGGTGACTGGGGACAAGGCTGGTGCATTTATGGCCTTATCCCAGGATTCCCACATAAGTGACAGCTGGGAATACTCCAGTGCTCCCAAGGGGAGCAGCCTTTATGGGCTGAAATTCCAACTCTGGGTGCATTTTCCTGCAGGGTGCAGTTTGCGCCTATCCCAAACAGCTCCATGATCCCACACTTTCAATGCTCCCGTTTTCCTCCAAACGGCCCCACGAGAGATTTCCTGGGGGAGAGCGCAGCCAGCGGGGCTGCTCACCCCGGGAATGCGGCCCGGCCCCCGTGGGGCGACGCTGCAGGCTGGAAAGAGTGAGGGAGGCTGAGCCCTTCCGCCGAGCTCAGCCCTGCGCGCCGCTCTGACTCAGGGAGCAACCGCGTCCAGGATGGAGCCACGGCCAGAGAGCGACTGGAATTGCTCCCTCCTGGCAGAGCCCGTCCCGCCCCACGGCTTTGTGTGGAGCAGGGAAAGGCTCTCCCAGGAGCCGGGCTCCATCCAGGAGCAGATGTTTGCTTTGGACGTGGCTCCCGCTCCCTCAGACACAACAGGATGTCAATAGCACCGCGAGCATCCAACTGGAACGGGCTGGGGAGGCAGCTCCAGCAGAAAGGTGATGAAAGGTTCCTGCTGCACTGGGAAAAAAAGGGTTTGGGATGGTTGGAACCCAACGTGTCCCAGGGCTGCACGGCGCCGATGGGTAAAAATCAGCACTCGTTAATCATCGCTTCTTTAAAATTGTTTCTTTAAAATCTTTGATTCTTTAAAATTGTCATTTCTTTAAAATTGTCATTTCTTTAAAATTGTCATTTCTTTAAAATTGTCATTTCTTTAAAATCATTGTTTCAGGTCACTGCTCCTTTAAAACCATCCCAAATCATAAAATAATTGGCCACGTGGCTCAGCACTGATCCTAAAATATTGAGGGCATCTCAAGCTTTGAAATATTTGCATATTATCTCCTAATCCACTCATTGTTTCCCTCCAGCACGGACACACTGATTCCCTTTCTCCTTTGCCATTCCACGATGGCCATTTTGTATAATTCCTGTCTTTTCTGCACAGCAAAAATGGCATTTGGAAACCTCCAGCATGGACACGCCACCTCCCTTTCTCCTTTGCCATTTCATGATGGACATTTTGTGCAATTCTTGTCCTTTTCTGCACAGCAAAAATGGCATTTTGAGGCCTCTGGGAAGTGCAGATGTGAAGCAAGGAATGAACTGGAGCTCACATGTGGAGCACATGGGCAAGCCTGGCTGAAGGATTCATTTCTTGTTAGGTTAAGAAACCTGACAGATTTTTCCAACAAAATCACCACGCGGTTGAGTGAATAATTTTGAAAGCACTTGGCCGAGCCCAAGAGGACATTTGGAAATAATTATCATCAATTTTGTTACTTATTCAAGCTGAAAAACCTCAATGATGACTTGCTGGAGTCATTCAAAAACAACAACCAAGACAGCATTATATAAAGGCTGGAATCTGTTTGGACAAACATAAATTCCTGGTTTCATTCCAGATTATCCAGGCGAAATTTTATGGCCTGTGCTACACAGGTCAGAACAAAATCTGACCTTGAAACCATTTTATGAATCAGAACTAGGGATGAGCCAGTTCATCCCCTCCCACAAAAAAAAAAAAAAAAAGGGGGCAAATCCAGCTCCTTTTAAGTTTTGCAGGGACACAAATGAATATTTCTGGGATTCACCCTGCACAGGGCAGCTCCAGAAGCCTCCAATTCAACTGGACAGGTGCAGTGCAGAATTGTCCTGGATAACGAGTGACAGGCAGAGTTCTGCAGGGTGCTGAGGGGCATCTCAGGTGGGAGAAGCTCCCAGCCCTGCAGATCAGCGGGGTGAGGGGGTGTGAGGGCAGGGCAGGCTGGTGAGGGCGGGCAGAGCAGAACTGCCCTCCCCAGCCTGGGGAGCAAAGGGACCCAACTCCCTCTGGAAACTGGGACACGAGCAGGGGACGAGGAGATGCCCGGGGGGATGGAGAGGAGCTGGAAGAGCCTCTCCAGCCTGTGAGAGCCCCAGGCAGAGCTGGATGTCAGGGTGCATCAGGAGGCACGCTCTGAACCGCTGGCTCCCCTCCCAGCTGGGCTGCAGGAGCAGCTGAGCTCGGTCTGTGCTGTGCAATGCCAAGCTCAGGCAGGGAGAGCTGCAGCTCAGCGCCAATTACCTGGGATTTTTCCACAGAGGCCGTGTGCTTGTCACACATGGGGCTGATTTCCATGCCTCTCTCCCTCTCCTTGTCCCCCTGCTGGAAGAACTCCTCCATGATCCTGTCTGTCCACTGCCGGTAGAGCTCCAGGGACTTGGTGGGATTGCTCAGGTCGGCACAATGCACCATGTTCCGGAGAACCTGCAATTACAGCCACAGGAAACTCATAACATCAGCTGCAAAAACAGGAGGGCTTCGGGCTGGATCTGCAGAGCATTGCACCACAAGATTCTCTGATTATGCAACAGACCATAAAAATATCAGAAACATTGCATGGCAGCACGTTAAAGACCTGGAGCTGCTGGAGAGAGCCCAGAGGAACCCATGGAGCTGCTGCAGGGCTGGAGCCCCTCTGGAGCCAGGCTGGGACACCTGGGGGTGCTCACCTGGAGAGGAGAAGGATCCAGGGAGAGCCCAGAGCCCCTGGCAGGGCCTGAAGGGGCTCCAGGAGAGCTGCAGAGGGGCTGGGGACAGGGATGGAGGGACAGGACACAGGGAATGGCTCCCAGTGCCAGGGGCAGGGATGGGTGGGATACTGGGAATTGTTCCCTGGCAGGGTGGGCAGGCCCTGGCACTGGTGCCCAGAGCAGCCGTGGCTGTCCCTGGATCCCTGGCAGTGCCCAAGGCCAGGTTGGACATTGGGGCTTGGAGCACCTGGGACAGTGGGAGGTGTTGGGTGGGATGGAATGAATTTAAAGTCACTCCCAACCCAAACCAGCCTGGAATTCTGTGATTCCCTCTCCATGGGTGAGCTGAGCTGCCCCAGCCCCAAAGCCAGACTGGTCTCTGGTGCTCACACAGCCCAGGCCTCACACCTGGAGCAGCTGTGGACATGTCAATGACATCCCACAGGTTTGTTTGGGGATCCAGCTGCTTCCCACCATTCAAACTCCACTTCCATGCTCTGAGGGAAAGAGGTGAGATGCTCCCACTTTATGGAATGAGTAATATCCCTTCCACACACGCACAGAACGGGCCTGACTAAGTGGCCACAAGGATTCAGGCAGCACCAGGGTTTAGAAATAAAAAATTTACAGAGTTTTCCCAGGAGCCTGCTCTTAAGGAGTTGGTCATCAAAGTGGAGAGCAGAGCAGGATGAATCTTGTCCTGCTCACTGCACAACTCTGTTCCACCACTTTCTGGTCACTTGTGTAAACCAAGGATTAAATTATTGAGGGAACAGACTGTACAGCAGTTAATTCCAGCCCACTCTGAGGTGCTTCAGATGTGAAGTTCTGAAAGAATTTCTTGCAGTGTTGGAACAGGAGAAACAAATGGGAGAAAGCAGCAAGGAAATTTAGGAGCCCTCAAAACTTGACGTTGGAATGTGCCATGCTTGCAGTTCCAATTGTTAAAAAAATCCCTAATTCTGGGTTAACACCTAAAAAATAACACCTAAAAAATATGGGACCACCTCGTGCTTCTTTTTAGTGCAGAGGGAAATGACTGCTGAGAATTCAGCTTCTCTGTATGACTGATTACAAAGCCACAGCAAAACCAGGAGTGTGGCCTCCCCATCCTGGCCCAAGCACCCCAAACCCAGGGAATGTGGGTGCCTCACCTGTATCCTGTCTGTGTAGTTGTCCAGAAGGAGAACTCCTGAACTGGTCACCTTCTTTGTTTCCACCATAGTCTTCAGATCAGCCAACAGACTCATGTGCTTGGACATGTCAGTGGCCAGCACCTTTCCAGAATGGGGGAAAACGGGATTTCAGGAGGGGAAACCACAAGAAACGACCATTTTTGGTTGAGAAGAGGGGGAGGGAGTGGCCATACCATGTCAATCACCATCTTCCTGAGGGTCTGGCGCTGCTTCTTGGTCAGGTTCTGGAAGATGTCACAGTGCTCCTCCTGGAGCAGTTTGAAGCCCACAGCCAGGTGATGGTTCTCCAGCACGGATTCGTCGTTGTACATCAGGGCCAGCTCGGAATCTGGGCAAGGAACACCAAGTGTGGGACTCCAGGCTGGGAAATGTGGGGTTCCCAACAGCCAGCAGGGGCTTGTTCTGGGCACTGAAAGGTTTTAGTGGGGGAAGTTTCTTTTCCCATCCCTGGAAAGGTTCAGGGCCAGGCTGGATGGGGTTTGGAGCAGTCTGGTCTGGGAGAAGGTGTCCCTGCCCATGGGATACTGGATGATTTCAGGATTCTGGGATTCTTTCTAGCTCCATGAGTGCCAGCACTAGCACTTCACAGCCTTTGCTCAGTCCCAGTGACAAAATAATGCTCAGTTGACTCAGTTACAAGTCACTGGCAACAGAATCCTGCAAAAATCCTTCCCAAAACACAACAATCCCCATATTCTGGAATCCAGATCCGTGCTCAGCCCGTGGCAGAACACAACACAAAGGCCAATATTTCCCTTTCTGGTTGTCAATAGCAATAGGATTACTTCTCTTATCTTAATGGTAAAGTTTGCACTCAGGGCTGGCAGAATTACTATGTGTTAGCAAGTAGTAAATATTGACTTTACAAATTGTGCTACAATGGTTCCCTTTGTCAGGGATTGTGTTTTAATTCCTGCTTGAGTCCAAAATGTCTCGGTCCGCCACTGCACTGTATTCTGAGAGGGCAGCACAGCCTGCAATTTGTCATTTGTGGCAGGTAAAAAGCATTCCCATTGCTTTCGGGGTGAAATCCTGAGAGATTCAGAACAAGACTCACTTGTGTTAATCAGGAATTGATTGGAGACCCCGGGGTGATCCACATCATGGATTGCAGCTGCAAAAATGGCAGCGAGGATCTCCAGATCCGTGAAGACAGCCTAGGAGGGAGCAACAGCAGCCTGTCAGAGGGGTTTCACCTCTCAGCAGCTGATTGAGGGGAACAAGTTGTGCTCTTTCAATTGGTTTTCTAGGCCAAGGCACTGCAGAAAGGTGACACAGAGATCCCACATGCTGGGATTTCCTAAGGATGGAGGCGAAGGGAGCACTCGGACGAGCCACCAGTGCCCACCCCATGCTGAGAGAAGCCAAGCAGGGCACTCACATCCAGGGCAGGGGTGGAGAGCAGCACATGGGTGGACTGGGCCACGTCAGCAGCGTGCAGGCTGTTGTGGTAGGCCACGTCTGAGTGGTAGTGGTCCTCCAGGGTCATCATGTACGTCACGAACGTGTCCGACGAGATCTTGAAGGTTTTCAGCAGGTCCCGCTCCTGAGGGAGCAGAGCACAAACCCCAGCTGAGTGCCAGCTCAGGCTGGAGCAGGCAGGGAGCAGAGGGGAGCTGGGCATGAGAGAAGCAGCAGGGAAGCCTGGCCTGCAGAACACCCACCTGGAATATGGCGTACATGATGCAGGTCAGCGGCCGGTTGTGGGAATACCTGGCCACGTTGAAGATGTTGAGGCCCCACTTATTCAGGTCTTCCAGTTCCTTTGGAGAGCACCAGAAAATAATGGTTTGAATGGTTTTCCAGGCAATTCTGCATTTCCCCAAAATGTTTGCAGATATGCAAATGTAATGGTTACTGTAATTATGTAAGTGCTGAACGTGTGAGCTTAATGAACACAGAGTAACTGTGAAGGGCTGATTTTGTGTTTCATAATCGCTCTCCTCTGCCTGCACCACCTCTTTCCCTTTTTATTTCAGGGCTACTTTCATGTATTTTTAAATATAAAATATGCTCTTGAGGCTACCATTAATTACAGCATTTCTAATGGCCACATCACTCCAGGGATACTAATTCCAAGGAAAGGAACAATCCATTCCCAGCTTCCAGATACTCCCAGAAGAGCAGGAATCTCCCCTACCTTGGCCAGGTGATCTTCCTTCTCTGTCTTCACCCCAAACCGTGAGATGCTGGTGTTGTTCAAGCTCGAGCTGTGCATCAATTTCTTCACCCCACTGATCTGTGTCATGAGCTGCTGTTTTTTCTTCTTCTCCCTGTCCTTCTGGGTGGGAGAAGGGATCTCCACATCGTTCTGCTTGTCTGCAACAGAGCAGGGGGAAATGAGTCAGCACAACGTGAGCTCCCAGCACATCCCACAGAATCAGCCCTCGAGATGCTGCCTCTGCTCCCCACTTCAGCCCCAGGGGGTTCCGCTGGGGGTTTTCTCATTTTGGGATCCAAAACTCAAAAGAAACCCAGTTACAAAAGCTCTGGTTGGTCTCTTGCAGCCACTGTGTGGTCTGGGGACACTGGACATGTCCAGGAATGTCTCCCTGTGCATGGATGTGGCACCTGGGGACATGCATTAGGTCTGGACCCCATGATCTCCAGCCCAAATGATTCTGTGATTTTCCATGCCTGAAATGCACCAGGTTCTCCTGGGGGATAAACCACAATTAATTTTATTCCCTATTTGCAGGAAAACAAAAGATATGTTCAAACAACACTTTTTTTTTTTTTTCCTGATTAGGGTAAAACCACATCTGTTTTCCCTATTTTCACTTTTTAGGGTCAATATACCCTGCTCTTAAAACCAATAACAAATGGGTGTCACTGATTCATTAAAGATTTTTCCTTTACAAATATGTATTGAATAAAATCCAAAGCACAGGCTAAATCCCATTGCCATTCTCAGGGATAATCACAGTTTTAGTGCACATGAAGAGGGCCCAAACCTGGCTGTGGAGGTGTGTTTAGCAAATAAATAAATCTTAAAACCACGTGGCATTCGCTGCCCTACAGCTGATTTATTAAAGCACAGATCCGCTGGCTCATGACTTCCATCCAAACCATTTCTCGTGGATTGTACCCCAGCCTCTGAGCACCTTGAGGACCTCCAGAGGGATCAGACTTCCAGACAGGAGTGACTTTTGCCTGAGCTTAATGAATCCCCTGTGAAAGCCCAAGCAGCAGCAGCAGCAATTAGGAAAGGAGCCATTATTCACAGCACAGCCGGGCTGACATCACAGGGTGTTCCCTGGATTTTGCTGAACCACCGAAGGACTTTCCTCTCCATAATCTCCTTAGCAGTGACTAAGGCAGCAGCAAATGGCCATTCTGGAGCAGAAATCCCTGGTTTGTGGCATCAGTGTCCCCACGGGGGTGGCAGTGCCCCCGCTGTGCCCTCGGGAGGAGCTGCGACCCACGGGCAGTGGGATGGTCCCTCTGCTGTGGTGTGGAGCCTCTGCTGCTCCTCTCTGACCTTCCCAGCCTGTCCTTGCTGGCAATGCAGGGCTGGAGCCTCTGCTCCTTCTGGGAGCCTTCCCAGCCCATTTCATCACAGAATTACAGAGTGAATTGGGATGGGAGGGAGCTTAAGGATCCTCTGGTTCCACCCCTTGCCAGGGCAGGGACACTTCCACTGTCCCGGGTGCCCCAGCCTGGCCTTGGGCACTGCCAGGGGTGTTGGGCACCCTGTGCCAGGCCCTCATCCCCTCCACAGGGAGGAATTCCTGCCCAACATCCCATCCATCCCTGCCCTCTGGCAGTGGGAACCATTCCCAGTGTCCTGTCCCTCCCTGCCCTGATAAAATCAAAAGGCTGAATGAAGCCACATGATCTGGGTTTAATATCTCTGAATTATCCTCACCTTTGGAGATAAATGAGTGTCCTACCCACACATTTCTTTTTGTTTGTTTGTTCAACCTCCTCACTTGTAGACTCCTGTTATTTTGGGTGTTCATTTAATTTAATTTCAATTTTAGGAAGGAAAAAACTAATTCATAAAACCCATACCAGCACGACTTCCTGAAACAACTGACAATCCTTGTAAAAGCTTCTCTCATTTTTTTTGCAGATGAGCAATCAGGCTGCAATCTGGCCCAATCTGGAGAACCTGCCCCCCTCAGCAGTGCCAGGCCCTTGGTCCTTCCCACCCCAAGCCAGTCTGGAATTCTGTGAATAAAACAATCCCAGCAGCAGCTCCGGCTCATCAGCCCCTGCTGGGATTCAGGCTCCATTACCCTGAGCGTTCGTGGGGTTTATTTTTGGTTGCCACATTGGCAATTCCTGCTGCACACTCACGTGGCTGCTGGGCAGAGCTGACCACCAGCCAAATCCCTGGTCTGGCCCCTCTGTGCATCCCAGTCCAGCCCCATTCCCACCCTGCTCGAATTCAGGCTCTGGGTTCAGCTGAGCAATAAAATCCATGCATCCCCACAAAGCAGCTCCAAACTTCCATGGATTATTAATGCTGTGTCCTAAGTGCAGGCAGCAGCTCCAGCTGCAGCTGGGTATTGGAATCACTTTAAAGCCCTTAATGGGAATAATTGTGTGTCACACAGGGAAGGCATTCCAGCCTCGGGGCAGAGTCCCCAGCACCCACAGCACTCGGCCTCTGGAGCTCTTGGATTCAGGGATGTCCATAAATATGAGGCTCCTCATTTTAGAACAAATGGTCACAAACCCTGAAGCTGCTTCCTGAGAAAATCCCATTTGTCCTAACAAACGTTGACACAGAGGAGTCATTCATGTATGTGGAGCTGTGAGCTCATACATGAATGAATGAAATGCAAAAATATTCCCTCTTTTTTCTGACTTCTGGTGCAGAACGAGCAGATTTACACAAAGCAATGGATAAATTTTGGGGATGATTTAGCCTGAGCCCCATCTCCGAGGGGAAGGCGCAGCTGAAGGAGGCAGTGGCTGCAGCTGGCCCCGGGTGACTTTGTCCTTTCCATAAGGTCACCACAAAACCCCAGCGTTGCATGAGGCACCGCCAGCAGCAGCCTCCCAAACCCTCCCGAGGCTCGGGGAGGAATTCCTCCTATCCAAACACCATTCTCCCCATCCCGCAGCCCCTTGAAAGTGAAACCCACAGAGGGGAGCTGCGGACGGGGGCAGTGGGGCTGCCCCTGCCCAGCCCCGCACACCGTGGGGCCGCATTCCTTACCCAGGAAGGTGTTGGAAATGTACTCGGACACTTGGTTGCCGGAGCGGCTCATCTCGGACAGGTGGGTGAGCTCCCGGTTCAGCATCCTCTTGAACTGCGAGGGGGAGAGCACAGAAAATGGCATTTTTATGGAATCCGCTCCCAGATCCGCGGCGGCAGCGCGGGAGACTCCCCCGGCACGCACAATTCCGGGGATGTTTGGGATGGAGCCGGCGACAGATGGTTTCATTTCCACCCTGCTCGGCACCACCACCGTGACTGGGTATTTCTTTTCAGCCCACGGAATTAATTTTCCTCTAAAGATGCTCATTAGTTGCTACTGTCACAAACGAGGAGAGAACGCCTCAGATAAATCTCTCTGAAAGCTCAGATTTTTATCTCAGGTTGAGATTCCCCATCCCCAAACCTTCTTTTGTTCTGGATTTTCTAAATTTGCTCCATTTTGTATTAAAAGGCTGCATATCCAGAGGAGAAATATGCCCTAAATCTGGAGATCATACAGCAAAATGTGGGATTCAGGCATGATTCCCTCAGATATTAATGGTGAGATCCTGCTGATTTTATAATCCAGCATTTTCACTGCTGCATCATTTCAACCTGCAACACCGAAATCCCAAAAAAATGACATCCATGGACTCTGCATGCACACTACACACACGATTAGCCAAAACACACAGAAATCAGCATTTTAAGAGCATATTTTCCTCACAGAGGCTTTCTCAGAGCAATACGGCACAAAAAAAGCACCCGTTAATCATTCGGTAATTAGCAATCCTTCAGGAATTAAACCCACCTTAATGTAACCCCAAGACACAGATAACAAATAATTGGCTTCAGGCATTTTGGAAAGCTCCTGGCGAGCCAGCACAAATCCTCCCGCAGAAATCGCCGCTCCGAGGGCGGAGGAGCCTTTCCCAAGCCCAAAAATTCAGCGCTCATCCGAGGCACAGCTCCCGCAGCTCCCGCCGGCAGCCGCTAATCCCAGCCCGAACCGAGCCTGGCGGCGCATCCGCATCCTCCGGGCTGCCCGTGGGTGGCTGCGAGCCGGGAGCGCACAAAGGAGCGGGGAGGGATGCAGGGATGGACGGAGGGATGGATGGGGAATGCACAAAGGAGCGGGGAGGGATGGAGGGATGGATGGGGAATGCACAAAGGAGCGGGGATGGATGGAGGGATGGATGGGGAATGCACAAAGGAGCGGGGATGGATGAAGGGATGGATGGAAGGATGCGCACGGAGCCGGCCGCGTGCCGGGATGCGCTGGGCAATCCGGGATGGGGCTGGGCAATCCGGGATGGGGCTGGGAATGCGGGATGGGGCTGGGAATGCGGGATGGGGCTGGGAATGCGGGATGGGGCTGGGAATGCGGGATGGGGCTGCTCGCTCAGCTCCTGGAGGGGCTCCCCGCTCGGCAGGAGCTCGGCTCAGCTGAGCCGCGCCTGGCGGGAGGGGATGCTGGTTTAGCCAGCCCCGCTAACACAGCCATGTTTTATGGGAAAATTAAAATGGAGGAAGCTCCGGGAATATTTAAATAAAGGGGAAAAGCAGGCAGCGGTCTCCTCTCCATTCCTGCTTTGCTTCAATCCTGTTCCCTACAGGGAATTGCAAAGCATTTCCCAGCTGGATTTTTAAAAGCGTTTTTTCACATTTTCGGTGTGATCGGGTTTTTCCTCCTCTGTGGTAAAGGGCAAAATGCAGCAACGCAGCAAAATGTCCCTTTGCAGACTGAAATACCCTTCAGATAAGGGTATAAAAAATAACCACCTTAAATCTGTAACTGCAATTCATAAATTCATACATTCATTCTTAAAAGAATGCATTTGTCATGTTCCTGCCCAAGGCAGGGGGAGGAACGAGATGAGCTTTAAGGTCCTTCCCAAGCCCAGCCATTCTGTGATTCACAATCCAGATTTCAATATTTAATCAGTTCTGCAGTTTTTGTTTCAAACACACACGCAATCCCTTCAGGAGGAAGCCGGAGCCGTCCTTGACACGGAACCCAAAGAAAATCCCCTTGTGCCGTGCTCCCAGCACGGGATCAGTGGGATGTGCAGCTCTCCCGCTGCTCAGGACGTCCTTGGCGATTGTGCTGGGAATGCAGCACACGCCAGCGGCCAGGATTCCCAAAATAAAAGGGCCAGCTTTGCTGTGAAAGCCTCTCCTGTCTGCAGCTGCCTTGCCAGCCCCTGCTGGGGTGGTGGCACGAGGCTGCCCCGCGTGCTGAGGGACACGTGAGGCGTGGGCACAGCCCCAAATCCTGGTCCTGCTCCCTCTGACAGCCCAGCCTGGGCAAGGCACGGCTCCAGAACCTCCAGATGGGATTCCAGCTCAACCTCTGGCCATGTGGAGCACAGGGAGATGTGACCCATCTGCTCCTCTCCTGAAATTCAGGACTGGCAGAGGTGGGAAGCTGATGGCACCTCCCTTTCACCTGTGCAGCCCAAAGGTGGGGTGTGACCTGCTGGGACAAGGCCACCTGTCCCTGCTGTCCCCTTGCACAGCAACCTGCCAGGGCCACAGAAACAGGGAACCCTGGAATGGTTTGGGTTGGAAAGAGCCTTAAATCCCACCCAGTGCCACCCCTGCCATGCCAGGGACACCTCCCACTGTCCCAGGCTGCTCCAGCCTGGCCTTGGCACTGCCAGGGATCCAGGGACAGCCACAGCTGCTCTGGGCACCTGTGCCAGGGCCTGCCCACCCTCACAGCCAGGAATCCCTAATTCCCAATATCCCATCCAATCCCACTCTCACCATCACACTGTGAGACCTCACATTCCAGGCAGCAGCTAAAATCCTGCCCCATGGGATACAAGGGGGAGAGGATGTGGAAGTTGGCATCCCATGGGATACAGGAAGGATTGGGATGTGAAGGCTGGCATCCCATAGGATACAGGAAGGATTGGGATGTGGAGGCTGGCATCCCATGGGATACAGGAAGGATTGGGATGTGGAGGCTGGCATCCCATGGGATACAGGAAGGATTGGGATGTGGAAGTTGGCATCCCATGGGATATGGACAGCAGAGGGATGTGAAGGCTGGCATCCCATAGGATACAGGAAGGATTGGGATGTGGAGGTTGGCATCCCATGGGATATGGACAGCAGAGGGATGTGAAGGCTGGCATGGGATACAGGAAGGATCTGGCTGCCCAGGAACACATCCCACAGCACTGTGCCGTGGATTTTTGTCCCACAGGGTCCCCACTCCACCTCCTGCCAAGCACGAGGGACAAAACCCTTTTGAAACTGCCCTGAAAAGTCTCGGGGAAGGAGCAGGAGGGGCAGCAGGGAGGGAGCCATGACCCCATCTCTGCTCCCGGTGACGCCCGCGCAGGGCAGAGCAGCGGCAGCAGCAGCAGCACGGGCACACGTGAGCCCTCCCTCCCTCCTCCCTGGCACAGCCTGCCAGCCCCACATGTGCTGCACCATTTATTTCCCTGCAGCGGCACCGGGAAAGCGCCGTCAGCAGAGCACGATCACACAAACCACCTCTCATGGCCGGGCTGCGCTCACAATGGCCCCTTTCAGGCCACGAGCCCCGGCGCTGCCGGACAAACAGCCGATAAACGTGGCTTTAGCTCACGAGCAGCCCCAGCGAGCACAAAGGGCGGCCGCGGCCTCCCCACAGAGGCACACAGCGATGGAGCGGCCGCCACAAGGTCACCCGAGCCGTCTGCAGCCCTCGGGATTCTCGTGCCCCGTCTGGAAGCAGCAATCTGCCCCCCACAGCCTCCATCTCCCTCACCTCCCCGGCCCTGTAATCAGCAGCTTTTATAAACACGGGCAGCGGAACCGCAGCGCTGCCAGGGTCAAACCCCGCTGAGCTTCCCGGAGCTCCGGGAGTTCCCGCAGCATTTGCAAACTTTACCGGGATTTGTCACCCCAAGCAGGATTGACTTTATCTCACACATCCCCTTGCCAACCCACCGAGGCGCGCGGTGCTCGGAACATTTTTGGGGTTTTCCCTGGCTGCCGGGAGCGGCGCTGCCGGCCGGGAATGGCTCTGCAGGGAGCAGCAGGCGGCCGCCTCTGCGGGGATCAGCGCCGTGTGTCCTGTGCGACCCTCCGGAGCAATCCCGACCTCAAATCCGTGCGGCAGCCACGGGGAAAACAGACAGACTGCAGGGAGGGGGAGAGGGGAAATTCCAACGGGAGCAAACGCGGGGATGGGGGCTCCGCAGCGCCGCCCGCAATTACGGTACCGCGGTAATTACGGTAGTGCCCATTGCGGCACGGGGCCGCGCTGCTGCTCTCATTAATTTTCATAATTAATAACCATCCCCGCGCCTTTTCCAAAGGCAAACAGCACTGATAAACTCACCGAGAGATGGGAATTAGGAGTGTAGGGATGAGGAGGGGATGCTCACCCCAAATCCAGGAGGTTTCCCTTAAATAGGAGAAAATCAGGAAATGCTCAGTTCTCCTTTTCCTCCACCCCAAACTCCGGCCACAGGACCACGCAATTAACACCTTTAACTGACGGGAGGAGTGCAGATAACACCGATAAGACCAAGCCCAGGTGCCATTTTCCATATCCAAGAGCACACCAACATTCCCAGCCGGTCTGGAAGCATCCAGAGCCCCAGCATCGAGTGGAGCTTTCCTGGTTTGCCTGCTCTGAAGCAACTGCAGAACTCATCCGCACCACATTAAGCCCCCCGGAACTGAACCATTCTTGGATTACCAGCAGTGACCCTATTCCATGCATCCCCTGCCCCACGGAATCCCAGCTCCCTCCCAGCCGTGGCTGCAGGTGGGAATTTCCCTGATTTCCAGCGGCCAAGTTCACTCCCAGCTCCCTCCTGCTGCCCACAGCAAACCCTCCCTGCTCAGGGCTCCTCCCCACCTGTATTCCTCTGCTGAGCTCTGGCTACAGACACAGAAATCCTGGGAGAGGGGTCCTGGCAGGGCGGTGACGTTGGCACCAAGGGCATGGAGACACTTGGCAGCTGCCCTGTCACCCCATCCTAACCACATGTGCTCCATTCTTATGCAGAGAAAGAAAGTTTGGCCTAATTTATGATTGAATTTGACAGATTTAGGGGCCCAGTCACATTGGGGGGTTCAGGGTGACCCTACCATGACCTTCCAGAGCCTGAAGGGGCTCCAGGAGAGCTGCAGAGGGGCTGGGGACAGGGATGGAGGGACAGCACACAGGGAATGGCTGGAAGCTGAAAGAGGGTAGATTGAGATATTGGGAAGGAATTCCTGGCTGGCATGGGATTCCCAGATTTGCTGTGGCTGCCCCTGGATCCCTGGCAGCGCCCAAGGCCAGGCTGGACACTGGGGCTGGAGCAGCCTGGGATGGTGGGATGAGATGGGCTTTGAGATCCCTCCCAACCCAAACCAGTCTGGGATTCCATGATATGACCCCAATGGGGTTTAGGAAAACCCCCCAGATGATTTAGTGTTTAGAAATTCCCCCTTTTGTGGCTCTTTATGGGAATAACAACTGTGTTCCCCTGCTGGGGAGGGTCCTGAAGAGGCACCCAGAGCCCTGCCAGCCCCGCAGGGACGGATCCTGCTGCAATTCCCGTTCCCTCTGCAGTTTGGAGAGGGGCTCCCGGCGCAGCACAGGGAGGAGAATAAAGCCAGGAGCGGGGATGTGCTGCTGATGGAAACGCTTTGAAGTCGCTTTAGCCCAGCTGGGGCTCCCCGGGGCCGGGAGTCCTTATGCAAAGCGGCCGCTGAAACGCAGCCGGAGCCAGGGCAGGAGCTGAGGGCGGTTTGCAGATAAAAGAGCGGCTGGGATGCAGGAGAGCTCTGCAGAAGGGATGCAGGAATCTCGCCGCGCATCTCCAGCGTTTACAAACTCAGCTCCCGACCCGCCCTTGTGACGCAGGGCTCCCGTCCCCAGACACCCCAGCACTAAAGGGCTCGTGGGCACAGCGCGACTTTCGCCGAGGAACCCTCCCCATTAATTAGCCGGGTAATTAGCGCAGCTCCAGAGCCGCAATCCGGCCTCGGTGGGGCTGCGTGGAGCGGCTCTTTCCCCGGGATCCCAGGGATTGAAGAGCCGCCCCTCACCTGGCCGAGCCCCGTCGGAAATGATTTACACACAGGAGGGAAATTACTCACCCGAGCCATCGGGGCAGACAGGGAGGGGGCAAGGCTTTTGTCTGGGACCGGGATGCATGCGACGCGACGCTCCAGGTTAAAAAAAATTGCATTAATGCCACCCCACGGAAGGAATATTTGTTATTTGCCCAACCCTTTCTTCCTGACATCCCATTCCTCCAAACCAAACTGCTGGGTTTTGGAATTGTGGAGCATTTCTTCGAAAGTCTGGAAGACAAGAGTTAAAATTCCTGCCTTGGAGCAGCATAACCCCGCTTATCTGTGTTTTCCTGCTGTTACATCACTTACAGAAAGGACCGTGGCAAACAGATTTGCAGCTGTCCTTGTTACTTCATAATTCCCATCGATTTTCCTTGCTAGGTACTCCATGGAGAATGATGGGAGGTGCATTTAATGCTTAAACAAGAAAAAAAAAACAAAACTAAAAAACACGAGGTTGTTTCACACTAAACAACGCAAAAAGAAAGTTTTCAGCCATATTTCAGTGCCTGGAGAAAAGTGGAATGGTTGCAGTCAACTATCAGTCATTAAAAAAATCAAATTTCTTTTGCAGCTCTTTCTAGTTCTTATTTCCTAAAACAATATCGCGTTTAATGCGCTAGAAACTCTTTTTAATGAGATACAAAGTACTGTTTGTTTTTTGGGTTTTTTTTGTTTTCCCTTCAGCTGATTTTGGAAACCCAAAAGTAAACACAGGCTTATGAAATCTCCAATTTCACATCAAAGCAGCCTTGATTTATAGAGATGTTCAAAGGAAGACTTTAAAGGAGCAACATCATGACCAACTTGTTGGCCTGATGTTATTAGAATAATTTAGAAATCCACAATGTAAATGTTGATAAATAAATAGCAGGTTGCCATAAATCAGCATGTGGCTGCTCATGAAAGCGAGCACATCTATCTGATGTAGACAGAACAATATTCAGATTTTCCCCCCGTAGTTTAGCATTTCTGAGAGCGGCAGAACCTCCCTTGGGTGGGACGGGATTTACGCAACACGGGGCTTTAAAAAAGCGATGAATTGGGAGCTGGAGCCGAGCGTTCGCAGCACTGGGGCATTTCCAGCTCGTTTCCAGCCAAATGAGACTCGAAATATGCAAATTGCTGCGAATGCCGGAAAGGAAAAGCTCCCTGCAGGAGCCTGCCCGGGGAGAGCGCCGGGGCTGGCGCTGCTCTGGCTGCGCTGCAGCCGGCCCGGATTGCTCCATTCCCCACAGCTCCGGGTGTTACTCAGCGCCCAGGCAGGAAAATCCCCGCTCGGGTCATGGAGAAAGCGGCGCTGAGCTTCCCTGAAAACCCGTGTGTCATGTGTGGGATGGGGCTGGCACCGGCAGAGATCCCCGAGTGCCCTGCGGGGCCGGATCTGCTGCTCCTGCCTGCTCCTGGGGCCCCTGGATCCCAGTCCATGGATCCCGGTCCTGGAGAGTCCAACACCACTGCCCTGGATCCCAATCCATGGATACCAGTATCAATATTCCAACACCACTGCCCTGGATCCCAGTCCATGGATCCCAGTCCTGCAGTGTCCAACACCACTGCCCAATCCATGGATCCCGGTCCTGGAGAGTCCAACACCACTGCCCTGGATCCCAGTCCATGGATCCCAGTCCTGGAGAGTCCAACACCACTGCCCTGGATCCCAGTCCATGGATACCAGTCCTGGAGAGTCCAACACCACTGCCCTGGATCCCAGTCCATGGATCCCAGTCTCAATATTCCAACACCACTGCCCCAGATCCCAATCCATGGATCCCAGTCCTGGAGTATCCAACACCACTGCCCTGGATCCCAATCCATGGATCCCAGTCCTGGAGAGCCCAACACCACTGCCCTGGATCCCAATCCGTGGAACCCAGTCTCAATATTCCAACACCACTGCCCTGGATCCCAGTCCATGGATCCCGGTCCTGGACAGTCCAACACCACTGCCCTGGATCCCAATCCATGGATCCCAGTCCTGCAGTGTCCAACACCACTGCCCAATCTATGGATCCCATTCCTGGAGCATCTAACACCACTGCCCTGGATTCCAGTCTCAATATTCCAACACCACTGCCTGTGGATCCCTGTCTCCAACACCCCTGCCCAAATGCTCAGGCTGGGTTTCCCTCTGGATTGATGTGAAATAGCAGGACTGGCAGAGTTTAAGATTCCAGAGAAGCCCCCACCGGTTTGGGTTGGAAGGGACCTGGAAAACCATCTCATCTCCTTCCAGCCCTTCCACCTTCCCACTGCTCCAGGCCCTGCCCAGCCTGGCCTTGGTCAGTGATTTCTCGCTGTGTGATGGCACTAAGGACAGACTGCTGCTCTCCTTGGGTGGAAGAACCCCAGCAGGGAGGTCTGGCCCAGTCTGAAGCTCTGGGATCCTTTGGAGGAACCTCAGGAGGGTTTCTGCTCCATCCAAAATGATTTTCCAACATCCAGAACAGATCTCTCCTACCCAATTCATTTGGCAGCTACATCTGGAGTGTACAGCTCATCTGGTTGGGTTTTGTATGGATTTCCTCTCTCTCCCCCACTGAAAGGTGCATTTTACAGCACAAATGGCTCTGCTGGGAGGAAGGAGCGCACAGAAGGCACATCCCAGGCCAGGGATGACTCCCCAGACCTGTCCCACCTTTCCCAGAGCTGCATGGTCATTGCCACACCAATTCCTCACCCCAGCGCTGCTTTTACTCTTCCCTCTGGGGAGAGGTGAGTAAACAAAAGCAGAAACAGGCCAAACACTGGCTCTGCAGTGTCACTTTTAGAGCTCTACCAGCTGGAAGAACGTTGGATGTGTGGAGAGCAAAGGGAGACTGGGGAGGAGGAAGGGGAGCGGCTGAGAAGCAGCAGCACCAAGCACAGACCTCCAGCAGCTCGTGTGCTGCCACCAAGGTGATTAAAGAAAGGCCTGACAGCATCTGTGGCCCCGAGAGCGCTGCAGGAGCCGCAGATCTCAGCCCCACATCTTGTGTCAGTCACACCCCTGCAAACCACAGCGGGGCCTGGGTGCCAGAGGAAGCCGAGCGCTGCGTCAGGAGAGCCACAAAGCCAAGAGCCTCCCTGGCTCACAGAGCCTGCCCTGCTCCAGGGAGTCTGGGTGGGATGGCCTGGATTGCATCCTCAGTCACAGAAAACACCCCCAAAGTAACAACTAGCAGAGCGTTTGTCATTGAACAGGACAGCGATGCAATTAAACACGGGATTTTGCTAATCGTATGAAGCAGCAATTTAAATTTAATTTAAATCTGAATCAAGCTCTGCAGTCATCATTTAGGCAAATCCAGCTGGGGTTTTACCTGAGTAGGAGAACAGGCTTTGGAAAATTCAAATAACTTTGTGCCCTGAGAAGACTTTTCCAAGATGCCTGTGTTGGAAAAAAAAAATAAATCTGGCAACTTTGAATCAACAGAAGTTTGTTTTCTTCAGAAAACATGGGATAAAGAGGGAGTCCTGGGAAGAGGGCACTGAAAATCCAGGGAAGAAGTTGGTGTAGCTCAGCATCCCCCCAGAAATGTGGCAGCTGGTCCTGCCAAAATGAAAATGAGCCTAATGCAAGCATCAGACCCATACAGAAGGCACTAATTAATGGAGATAAACTTAAATGAAAACTCCTTCTCACACAGAGATAGGCAAATGCTCCTCAGAATCCTTTTGCTGCCATTGGCCCAGCTGTGCTAAAGCAGCAGCAAGGTGAGGCACTTCTGGTCTGTTTGCTTTAAGCCAGGCTTTAATCGGGGGAATCTCTCCCTCTCAGGGCTCTGAGGGTGAATCTCCATCCCAAACCATCTCCACAACTTGTCCTGCCTTTGATAACTCCACGTCTTTCAATTCATTTCACTTCATGCAAATATTTGGATCAGCCCCATGGGGAGAAAATGAGGAATTTGGAGTCAGGCTGTCCACAGAACCACTCCAAACCAGGATGAGGATCAGCACTGCCCTGCAATCCTCCTCAGCTCCTCGATGCTGCTCCTCTGGGATGACACCAGCATCCTCCACTCCAGAGGGACCCTGCTCCCCACATTTAGTCACTCTCCAGTGCTGCCCTCAGCTCGTGATTCATTTTGAACCTGCCTTTGAGCTATTATTTATTTAAGCCCCACCCTGACGTGTTATAACGTAAAAGTCTGAGAATGCTGAACTTATAAAACCTCATCACTTCCCAGGAACACCAGGATTGGGTAAAGGACACGCCAGAGGCTCCTGGGCACCGTTGTGGCTCAGAGGATGGGTGACAGCTCCCCAAAAGGCTCCTGGGGAGGAGGATTTGAGCCAAAATCCTGCTGACAATGCCTTGATCTCTGCACCAGCCATGGCCAAGGGATCCCCCTTGGACGGGATTTTCCACAACATCCCAGAAGATGGGAAAGCATCCAGCACTCAAAATCCCTTTGCTGCAGGAGGGGATCCCAGAGGGTGACACTGTCTCCCAATCCCCACACATCCCACAGCCAATGCTGCAGCCCTCCAATATTTCAATTTCTAAAATATCTGAAGCAGTTTAACCAAGATATCGGGACAGACACCCCAGAGGGCTGGCAATGACGAAATATCACATTATGAATTATGTATGGCCCCGATATTCCACCCTGCTTTTGGGGCATATCTGACACCCCCAGAATGATTTACTTTAGAGGGCAAGAAGCACGGGAGGACGCAGAGACAGCCACCCCAAAGTCCATTTACGATGGTGATGACACCGACACGCAGGAGCTGAGTGGGACCCAGCTCCCCAAATCCCTGGGGATCCCAGCGTGGGTCAGGCCAGCACCCAGCGCTGTTCCCTCCTGCTCCAGCAGCTTTCCTGGCAGCTCCCGCTCACCCCTCCGAGCGCCGGTGTTCAAGCCCCGCTCCCGCAGCGCCGGAGGAACGCGGTGCCCCGTCCTTTAGCGCAAGGACATCCCAACAGGGACAAGATCACCCTCAGACGGGGGGACACCCCAAAATCACCCAGACACAGCTCCTACCTCCTGCAGCATGCCGCCGGCGCGGGTCCTGCTCGGCAGCGCGGCTGCCCGGCCACGGAAGGGTTAAAGAGCGACGTCAAAGCGGCGCGGGGAGCGCGGGGCGCTGCGGGAGCGCGCAGCGGGAGCGCGCAGCGGGAGCGCGCCCGGCGCGGCCCCGCCGGCCCGGCCCGGCTCCCGGCGCTCCGGATCCCGGGAATGCCGGCACGGCGCGGGGCTCAGTGACTCATCCCGCCGCGCAAAAACAGCAGACCTGGAAGCGTCTTTGTTCCGCCGGCTGCCGCAGCGAACAAACCTCTCTTTGTGCGGCGATTAAACAAAGGAAGTCGCAGCGCAAAGCCAGGGCAAGACTAAACAGCCCGGCACCGCTTAAGGGAAACATCACGTAGCAAGGGGACGGGGCCGGGGCTGCGGGGCTGGGGACGCTGTGCGGCCCGGCACATCCACCGCTGGCACCGGCACTTCACCTTCGTGGCCAGATGTTTATTGAGCCACCCTCTCCCGAAAGCGAGGGGCGGCCTCGCTCCGCTTTTCTGCCCGAAATGCCCTTTGAAATCCCAGCAAAACCAGATGGGCTGCGTTGTTTATCTTGCGGCTCGCAAGCGAGAGAGGAACACGCGGAGCAGTTGTGCTGCTGTCCCGGGCCGCTGGCTGGACAAGGCCGGAGTGATCCAGCACTTGGGAATAACAGAAACATCCTTAAGAGCTGCAGTAAGAGAGTTTAAGGATTTGCAAGGAAGAGTCCTCCAAGAAACAGTTTGGGACGAGGGAAGGGGGTCTGCAAAGTCATGAGAGGACACCACTCACGCTCTGCCTATTCAAACTTAGAATATCCCCAGAGAGCAGAATTCTGTTCTCTGGACTCCATGGACTGCAGAAAGCTCTGAATTAAGGTCTGATTTAAGGAGAGGCAGAGGTGCAGCTCAGGTCCATGCAGGTATCTCTGTTTGGGCTGCATGGGCAGGCAGCTCTGCAGGAACAATCCATGCTCCCCATCCCTCCATTTCATGATGTGATGGCCCCATAAAAACCTGGAGCTGGCAAGGCCAGCATTTCAGCTGGGAAAAAGACCCGCTCCTTCTGATGATCCAGGGGATGCACTGAGCACATCCTGCCCCAGATCCCAAATTAGGGACTAGAGCAGGTCCCATCTGCAGCACAGTGAGGCTAAGGACAGCTGCCTAATGCCAGGACAGAAAAAAGCCCCTTTTTTATCATCACTGACTCACAAACCCTTCTGACACAGCAGCTGCCTGAGCTGGAAGCTGGATGTGGTGATAAATGCAGGAAAAATTGAGTATATGTGTAGGAATAATGTAAATAAGGGTGGCTGGGTCTCTCAAGCAGCACTGAGTGCCTGCAGAGCTCCTTCCAGGTTATTTTGTGTCAGCGCAAAGCTGCAGGGCCCTATATGTTAGGAATGTTAGGAAATTCAGTGTTAGGAAAACAAACACCCTTCGTGGCTGCTGCAAACAGGTATTTTTTGCAGGTTATTATTTTTTCCCCCTCTAAACTAGAAAGACAAGAGCGCTGTGCACGGTCAGTTCTGCAGAGATCCGGGCTGCCCTGCGCTGGAAGTGCCTGGGTGCCAGCCTCAGAGGGAGCAGCGTTCCCTCCCTCCCTCGCTCCGTGCCAGCTTTCCGCGGGGTCCCTGCGGGTGGCACTGCGGGCTCCCCGCTCCCCGCGCAGCCCCCAGGCTCAGCCGCTCCTTGCCGCCGGTGGCCCCCGCTGAACGAGCAATACGCACATGTTTGGAGCGCTGCCTTCCGAACCCCATCAGCTCAACGCGCGGCTGCCGTCCCGCATGGCTCTGCCCCCTCCGCTGCCTCCTCTATTTTATTTTTGCCGCAGCGCTCCCGAGAATCCCCCGGCGCGCACGGATGCCGAGAGCCTCCCTCTCTGCCCCTCTCGGCGCTGTTGTTGCAACTCTGGACTTTCTAAACTACGTCTGTCAGGAAGGAGACAGGAAATTCGAGTCACACTTGCAACAGCTGTGCCATGCCTACTATCGGGCTCAAATGACGTAGTTTGGCTGGGGTGGCGCGGGGCCAGGAACCGGCGAGAGCGGAGGTCAGGAAGATAGGTCAGTGTTTATTCTGCTGCTGCGCTTGGGAGCATGCCGAGCCGATTTGCTTTCTTCCTATCTAGACTGTTTCTCTTTCCGTTTTTTCTTTAATAACGCGCAGCCCGAGCATCCTGTTTTCAAAACATCTGCCGGCTCTGCTGCTGGCCGGCGACAAACGGAGATGCTCGGAGCACGGGACGGGATGCTCGGAGCGGGGCAGGGCGGCGGAGCCTCCTCGGCCCCGGAGGTGCAGGAGAGACCCAGCGCCGCCAGAGCCCGCACCTTGTCCGCGACCAACCCCCCAAAGAGCCGCAAATCCCCCGAACTGCCAGGCACTGAAACCAAACCTTCCAACCCGAACCGTGATTTGTGACAATGTTTACAGCTCCGCAGCTAAGGCAGGCGAGGTGTGAGGCCATTTTATGCTTCTCTTTCACAGCTGAAAACTGTGAAACTGGAAGTTGACCAAAAAAGCGCAGACATTTCAGAAACGGGTTATGAAAGAACAAAGTTTCAGGAAGTTTTTCTCGAGCCAGCTGCAAGCCATCTGCACCCCGAGTAATCGCAACTTTAATGTGCTACAAAAGCAATTTAGTTTCACCTTCACGAGGCCAGATTTGTCTGTCAGCAAAAAAGAAGAAAAAAAAAAGTAACCTCAAATTGAAGGGCGCTGTGTTCACACTGGAGGTGCAGCCTGAACCCTCCTCAACTTTCATCCAGGGTTCCCTCAACACAAACTCAAACGAATAAAATGATATTTCTTTCTTGGAAGCTCGGACTGTAAAACTTTTACTGCTTCCTTTGCCCTTGCACATCGTGGTAATCACTACCAGAAGAGGAAGCTGAAACAACACTGGATTTCTTTGCTCAACTTTTTCCCATAAATTCAGTTTCTGGTTGCAGTCATTTCCAATAAGGAAAAAAAAAAAACCCCAAACCAAAGACATCAGGGTGGTGCAGAATTGGGTTTAAAACCATCGCAACTGGGCAATGCCGAGGATGCGACGGGCGCTGGGTTGGGAATTTGTGAGTGTGACAATTCCAGCGGGCACGGCGGGGCTGGAAGCGGTCTGGGAGCGCTGGAAGGGGCAGGCGCGGGCCGGGAGCTGCCAGGCTGTGCCCGGGGCTGTGCCCGTGGCTGTGCCCGTGGCTGTGCCCGGGGCTGTGCCCGGTGCTGTGCCCGGGGCTGTGCCCGGCTCCGTGCCCGGCTCCGGGAGATGCTGGAGCAGGCTGGGCTCAGGAGGGCTGCAGCACCAACTCCCACAAGTTGCTCAGAACTCGCGCTTTGCCCTCTGCTGCCTCTCAGGATACTCCAGCCACTCTGCTCTCCCCCTGCTCCCCTGAATTTAAACACCACGGACTTTTCTTGCTTTTCTTCAGCACTTTATTCTCTCTCAATTCCCCTCTGGCTCCCAGGAAAGCTCAGCGGAGCAGCAGCCCCGCAGCTGATCCCTGTCACCATCCCTGCCTGCCCACCCTCACCGTGTGCTGCCAAGCGGTGCCAGCCCAGCGCATTAAAATCAAATTAAAACGTCACCGAAAGCCAAAACAGCCGTAAAATACCGGACCCACAATGTTTACAGTTCGCCGTTATTATTATTAAGCAATGAAGTTAATTGACTTCTGGCGTGGTGATTTGCTAAATGCGGGCGTTTGCAGAGTGTTCCTGCTCATATCGGCTCCAAGGGACCGGCGCTAATTGAAACCTCTTTAATTTTCGGAAATGAGCCTGCGGCAGCCATAGGGCTCTCCACGGTACCCCGGATCGCGCCCCTCAAAGACTATCCCGGATCGCTCTCCCCGATCCATCCCGGATCCATCCCGGATCGCTCTCCCCGATCCATCCCGGATCGCTCTCCCTGATCCATCCCGGATCCATCCCGGATCGCTCTCCCAGATCCATCCCGGATCCATCCCGGATCGCTCTCCCAGATCCATCCCAGATCCATCCCTGATCGCTCTCCCCGATCCATCCCGGATCCATCCCTGATCGCTCTCCCCGATCAATCCCGGATCGCTCCCCACGCCACCCGCCGCGAGTTCTCCCTGCACGCGTCTCCGCGGGGAAACGTGCAGTCCCTTCACCGCAACTAACTCGGAGCTGCTGTCCTGGACAGACGCGAGGACGGGCCGGGATCAGGCTCAGAGCCCCGCGCCTCTCCGCACCCCCGTCCCGCATCCCGGTGCCGCACGTGGGCTCACCTTGTTGGATGCCATCTCGCTGACGGAGCGGTAGGTTTGGATGGTCTCCAGCTGATCCAGGCACCAGTCGAGCTCCTCCAGCGTCTCCATGGCCAGCTTCTGGTAGGGCTCCTCTGCGAAGAGGCACACGGACATGTAGTCGGGCTGGCGCTGCGGCCGCCTGTCCATGGCGGGGCCGCCCGAGCCGCCGCCAGCGCTGCCGGAGGTGCCGCTCCGCTCCCTCATCACGCGGCCGCCGCTGCGCTGCCCCGGCCGCCGCCAGCGAGTCCCCGCCCGCCGCCGCCCCGGCCCGGCCCGCCCCGGCCCGGCCCCCGCCGCTGGGGGAACCGAGCGCCCCCCGGGCAGGGCAGGGCACGGCAGGGCAGCGCCGCGGCTCGGGAGCGTCACCGCGCCGGCTGCTGCGGGGATGGGGATCGGCCTCCCCCGCCGGCCGCGGGACGCTGCTCCTGCTGCTGAGCCAGCCCCGCTCCCCGCTGCACCCACAGCCTGCTCCCCGGCAGCGCTGAACCCGAGAGCTCTCCTCCCCGACAGCCCTGAACCCCGAGAGCGCTGAACCCGAGAGCTCTCCTCCCCAACAGCCCTGAACCCCAACAGCCTGAACCCCATCAGCCCTGAACCCTGAGAGCTCTCCTCCCCGACAGCCTGCTCCCCGGCAGCGCTGAACCCGAGAGCTCTCCTCCCCGACAGCCCTGAACCCCGAGAGCGCTGAACCCGAGAGCTCTCCTCCCCAACAGCCCTGAACCCCGAGAGCGCTGAACCCGAGAGCTCTCCTCCCCAACAGCCTGATCCCCAACAGCGCTGAACCCGAGAGCTCTCCTCCCCAACAGCCCTGAACCCCAACAGCCTGAACCCCATCAGTCCTAAACCCCAACAGCCCTGAACCCCATCAGCCCTGAACCCTGAGAGCTCTCCTCCCCGACAGCCTGCTCCCTGACAGCCCTGAACCTCGAGAGCTCTCCTCCCCAACAGCCCTGAACCCCATCAGCCCTGAACCCCGAGAGCTCTCCTCCCCAGCAGCCCTGAACCCCAACAGCCTGAACCCCGAGAGCTCTCCTCCCCAACAGCCCTGAACCCCAACAGCCTGAACCCCGAGAGCTCTCCTCCCCAGCAGCCTGCTCCCCATCAGCCCTGCTCTCCAAGAGTTCTGCTCCCCATCAGCCTGATCCCCATCAGTCCTGCTCTCCAGGAGTTCTGCTCCCAACATCCCTGCTCCCCACCCCTGCCTGCTTCTGCTCCCCAGCAGTTCTGCTCCCCAACCTCTCCAGCCCTGCTCCTAAACCTCACCAAGTCTCACTACCCACCAGCTCTGCTCCCCAGCCCTGCCTGGTCCCACTCCCCACTCCAGATCCCATTCCCCATTCCTGATCCCACTCCCCACTCCTGATCCCATTCCCCACTCCTGATCCCATTCCCCACTCCAGATCCCATTCCCCACTCCCAATCCCATTCCCCACTCCTGGTCTCATTCCCCACTCCAGGTCCCATTCCCCACTCCTGATCCCACTCCCCACTCCTGATCCCATTCCCCACTCCAGGTCCCATTCCCCACTCCAGATCCCATTCCCCACTCCCAATCCCATTCCCCACTCCTGATCCCATTCCCCACTCCAGGTCCCATTCCCCACTCCAGATCCCATTCCCCACTCCCAATCCCATTCCCCACTCCTGATCCCATTCCCCACTCCAGGTCCCATTCCCCACTCCCAATCCCATTCCCCACTCCCAATCCCACTCCCCACTCCCAATCCCACTCCCCACTCCTGGCCCTCCTGGCTCCCCAGCTCTGCTGGCTTTGTCCCCATCAGCCCCCTGCTCCCCAGCACACCCTGCACCCCAAACCCACCGTCCCTGCTCCCCGAGCTCTCCCAGCCCTGCCAGCAGCACACTCCCCAGCAGCTCTGGGGTAAAAGTTGAGGTTTCCACAAGCGGATACAGTGAATCATAAAATCTCCCCATGAATGTAACTGCTTCTCATAATCCCGGTAACATATGCTCATCCCATAAATCTGTCAGGGCTGATGGATTCAGCGTTCCTACGGGCAGGTACCAGTGACATCACAGGGCAGGATTGCTCAGACACACTCAGGAGCTGAGCCAGAGCCCCAGCCCTGTCCCCCTGCCCTCCCTGCCTCGTGTCCCTGTGTCCCTCGTGTCCCAGGGTCCCCAGGGAAGGAGCTGCACCCCGTGCTGCTGTCTCTTCCCAAGGACAGATCCTCTCTGTCGCTCACCACATCAATAAAGCAGCATTGGAGAGGGACCTTCCATCAAATGATTGAGAATAAACAGAAAATAAACCCTGCCAAAGGTAACTCAGCAATAAACCTGGCACAGTCACCTCTGGAAGGTTTGGTGAATCCCAATCTTAGTGGCATTGGAAGTCAATGGGGTTTTTTCTGTGCCTGCAGAGCTCCAAACATTCAAAGTTCTCTCATTCCTGCCTAATCACAAAGCAGGTGAAAATAGCCACAATCACACAAAGCCCAGTGTATTTTCCTTTCTCCCATGAGAAATTCCCATTTCCATCAAGGGAATTTTTCCCATTCCCTCTTAACTATTTTTTTTCCTGCAAATTAGTTGACCCAGAAGGACTCAAACCACTTGTTGCAGAAAACGTTGGGATTGATAAAACCAGCACAGGCAAAATAAGTTTAGGAAGAGCAAGAAACCCATCTCAGCCAAACTAAACCTCACATGTTTAAATCAAATCCTGCGTTCTCCTGCCCTGAGACTCCTCAGGAAGCACAGCCACGGCATGTGTGCATTCCTGGAGGAGGAGAAGGAACAGGTTCACAGGGACTCTGACACCAGACCCTAATTTTAGCCTTTTGGGGGATTTCCAGCCTTGCCCAGGTCTGCAGGACCCGCTGCCACTGTCACTTCACTTCCAAACTTCACCTCAGAAAGAGCCATCAGGGAAGGCAGGACCCAGAACAGAAATCTGCTCTTGATATTGAAGGACTCCCATTCCCCAGAGCTGATATTCAGGATATTCCTTTACTCTGTAATCTGAGTCTTATGTAATAAAAGGAAAAAAAACCCCACAACTAAAACAAGCAAAACTATATTAGGGATATCGAGATGAATTAGGAAACGTGAGGGTTTAGGGGGTTTGGCTGTAAGTATTTTATATTTATTTTTGGGTTTCAGAAGATGAGCTAAATAAAGAGTGACTATTTTACACATTTGCAATGTTCTCTGGCATTTTTAGCAGGACCCTCCTTCCCTCGGTTTCTGCCTCCCTGCTTCATCCCTGGGAGGTTTCCTGGAGGAATCCTGGGAGAGCAGGGATCCCTCCATGGTTTACTCATGCAGAACACTGTCACTTGCCAAGCCTTAGCACTGAACCCACAGAGAGCCCAATGGGTTCACGATTTAAATTGGGATATTTTGAAAACGGCCCCCTAAGATACCCCCAGTCATTTCAATGGCAAAGACTCAATAAAGTGAGAGCAAACAGCTCTTGCTAAGGATCACTCCAAGGGGAAAACTGTGAGTTCTGCTGCTGTTCCAGGGCAGAAATGGATTTTAAAAAGTACCATTCACGTTTTTCTTTCAGAATTTGCATTTTTCCTGACACCGGCCAGCCTGCCCACAGCTCCCTCTGGCCTTGGCACCCAGCGAGATGCAGCACCTGCATCCCTGTGCAGCTCTTCTTGGTGTTTTTGGCTTTTGACTCATCCCAATCTTTTATTTTTCACTCATTTTCTCAGGAAAGCAGCCTGGTGCACCGATGCCTGCAGGTGTGTGCCCTCCTGGGTCACCGGGCAGTCATTTCTGAACCGGCTGCCTTGGCAGGGGCAGGAGGGACGTCACAGGCACCACATTCCCTCTCATTTCACAGAATCACACGGGCCAGTCAAGAAGAGTCACTGTCCTGGCCCACAGCAGGAAGAGGGCCCAGCTCAGCCCTTCTCAGAAACTCAGAGCTGTCCCTGAAGGCACCGAGTGACGCAGCCTGAGCCCAGCACCCCGGAAACCCCAACTCTTATCAAACCCCAACTCTTATCAAACCCTCCCTGGCTGTGTGCAGCTGCACGAGCTCCCTCTGATGAACTTGGGGATATTTACCAATAAATTGTGAAAGCAGGGGCTACAGTCCTACTCCTAAGGCTAAATTTGCTTTTAGAACCAGCATGTGAAATTAAAATATACCCTCCAAGTCCCCCGTGAAATATTTTAAGATGCACAGCTACCCCGGAATAACAGCCAGATATAGAATCCATTAGGAGTTGCTCTTCTACCAATCTAAAAACTTTGTGTGGGAATGATCTTAAAATAACAAATATTTTCTGGCTTTCCTCATATTTAATGTTCATGGATACCAGAGAATGGTTTGGGTTGGGTGGGAACTTAAATCCCATCCAGTTCCACCCACGGGCAGGGACACCTTCCACTGTCACAGAGTGCTCCAACCCTGTCCAACCTGGCCTGGGAGACTTCCAAGGATCCATGGGCAGCCACAGCTTCTGGGTGAAATCCATTCCAGGGCCTCACGTGGGACAATTCCTTCCCAATATCCCATCTAATTCCATTCTCTGGCAGTGGGAGCCATTCCCTGTGTCCTGTCCCTCCATGCCCTGTTCCCAGTCCCTCTCAGCTCTCTCGGAGCCCCTTCAGGCCCTGCCAGGGGCTCTCAGGAGCCTTCTCCAGCCCAGGCTGGCCACCCCCAGCTCTCCCAGCCTGGCTCCAGAGCAGAGGACGGGGATGAAGTGCCCTGGGATCCTCTCCCCGAGTGGCATCTGCTGTTGCTACAGCGACTCCCACAAACAGTAAACACAAGTTTAGATGCTCCATGAGTTGTTCTTTCCCTGAACCCAACGTGAGCGTCCCACTGACATCAGCAGAGCCAGAAACCGTCCCAAGGCCCGGGCAGTGGCTGACTTCCATCACCTTCCTGGTACAGCTGAGGCACATGGGCACTTTGGAAACACTGCTGCCATTTCGGGATGGGGCTCCTGGAACACTTCAGGACGCATCTTCAACCATCTCACATTTCAGTTTATATTTGGGGGTTGCATAAGCCAGACCCGTAAATGACAGCGGAGCTTTGGTCATGTTTGCTGGGCTGAACTCACTGCTGACACAGAACAGGGAAGTGAGGAACAACAACAGGAGTTTCAGTTTTTGAGTCCTGCCCGGTGTTTGCGCAGGAGGGCTGGGGCTGGTGGCACTCCAGCAGAACTGAGGTGACATTTCCTCACCAGAGCTGAGCAGCTGCCAGTCCCCGTGAGGACAGAGGCAGCCCTCGCCTCGTGCTTCTCTGCTGGCACTGGGAATGCTCCAACGTTCTGAAATGCAGCACCTCTGCAGTGCCAGGATTCTGCAAAAACTGCATTTTTGGTAGGTTTTGCCATCTGTTCCTTTGCCAGCTCTGCAAGGTGATGGAGCACACGGAATCTCTCCCTGCAGAGGTGACTTAGCAGCCCCTTTTTAGAGGCTTTTTCCCACTTACTGACATTTCTGTGCTCTCTTTTTCTCACACAATTGTTTAGGTTGGAAAATCCTTCTCAGACTATCCAATCCAACTATTCCCAGCACTGCTAAGGCCATCACTGACCCACATCCCCAGGTGCCACATCCACAGGAATTTTAAATCCCTCCAGGGATGGGACGTCCTAGGCAGCTCTGCCAGGGCTGGGGAACCCTTTCCAGGAAGGAATATTCCCAAATATTCAATCTAAACCTCCCCATGCCCAGCCTGGGGCCGTTCCCTCTGCTCCTGTCCCTGATCCCTGGAGCAGATCCCAAACCCCTCCTGTCAGGAGCTGTGCAGAGCCACAAGGGCCCCTGAGCCTCCTTTGCTCCAGGCTGAGCCCCTGCCCAGCCCCTCAGGGATTCTGCAGCCCCTGCCCAGCTCCTCAGGGATTCTGCAGCCCCTGCCCAGCTCCTCAGGGATTCTGCAGCCCCTGCCCAGCTCCTCAGGGATTCTGCAGCCCCTGCCCAGCTCCTCAGGGATTCTGCAGCCCCTGCCCAGCTCCTCAGGGATTCTGCAGCCCCTGCCCGGCTCCTCAGGGATTCTGCAGCCCCTGCCCGGCTCCTCAGGGATTCTGCAGCCCCTGCCCGGCTCCTCAGGGATTCTGCAGCCCCTGCCCGGCTCCTCAGGGATTCTGCAGCCCCTGCCCAGCTCCTCAGGGATTCTGCAGCCCCTGCCCGGCTCCTCAGGGATTCTGCAGCCCCTGCCCGGCTCCTCAGGGATTCTGCAGCCCCTGCCCAGCTCCTCAGGGATTCTGCAGCCCCTTCCAGCTCCCTCAGGGATTCTGCAGCCCCTGCCCAGCTCCTCAGGGATTCTGCAGCCCCTTCCAGCTCCCTCAGGGATTCTGCAGCCCCTGCCCAGCTCCTCAGGGATTCTGCAGCCCCTGCCCGGCTCCCTCGGGGATTCTGCAGCTCCTGCCCGGCTCCTCAGGGATTCTGCAGCCCCTGCCCGGCTCCCTCAGGGATTCTGCAGCCCCTGCCCAGCTCCCTCAGCTGCTCCAGATCCTTCCCCAGCTCCATTCCCTGCCCTGGACATGCTCCAGCTCTTCAGTGTCCTTTATGTCAGGAGGGGCCCAAAAGTGACCCCAGGATTTGCGGTGTGACCTCACACACGGTGCTGGGTACAGGGGGAAAGGTGAGAGCTGCTCATCAAGATGGACTTGAGGCCTTTTTTCACTCTTGAACACTCGGAAAGTGAGAGGTTTTGGGGAGCATCCTCTTTTCTGGGAGTAGTTCAGTGCAAGGACAAGCACACACTTCACACACGTCACAGATGGGAAGGGGATTAATGGGATGAACTCCCACCCTTGGCTCCCCCCAAACCCCATCTGTGCCATCCTTCTCCCAGCAGAGCTCAGCCCCTCAGGGCCTGCAGGGATCCGAGCACGAGGCCAACATTATCTGCAGCTGCAGAGTTCCTCCCTTCACCCACAAACTGTCCCCATCGTGTCCCCAAGTGCCACAGCAAGGCAGGAGGGATTGGTGCCTTTGCCCTCGGCTGACGCAGGAGGTGAACCGAGCCAGGAAACACTTTGAAAAGAGATCCAAATGCCAGAATTTCAAGTGGGGTTTATTCTCTCTCTCCTGATTCCCTCATGATTCTCTCTTGTCGCCCCAGTCCTAATAAATAAAAGCATTAGGACTTCTTCTGGAGGGAACTGCAAAGGCCGTAAAGCCACAAGAGTTTTAAGGCCAAAACACCACATCCCAAGCAGGTGAATTAAAAACTTGGGGAGAAGTTGCAGTTCCCTTTCCAGCTGCCAAACCCTCAGTTTTCCATAATCCAGGAGGAATATTCCCAGTGGGATTGAGTTGTGAACAGACTGTCCAATCTGGTGGACAAGAAATGTTGAAGACAAATATTTGCCAACATCCTTTCAAACTCAGCTCTCCTCAACTGTTAAAGATCAAACTGTGGGCTCGCTGTACTGGTAAAAGTCTCCATTTCTACTTCTGCAAGGAAAAAGAGGAATTCCTTCTCCTGGATCACAACTTTCCTTGTAAACCTTGGGAATGTGGAGCTTAAGACTTAAAAAATCCCCTAAAAACTCTGATAGACTCTGCCAAAAATTCCAAGAGGAACTTTCACATGGAAGGTTAAAAGCAGCTTCCAGCAGTTTTCCTGACTTTACTCAGTCTATCCATCCTGTTCCACATGTTTACAGTGCCATAAGACATCTTCTAAGTTATTTACTCTTCATTTCATCCTGGCTGCAATAAATTGGGACTATTTATAAAGTTCTTCAGTGTTTGGGGCTGTCTTTCCCAGCCCAAGCTCCAGCTGCCTTTGAAGCAGCAACAGCTGAGACTCGAGGTCACCAAAGTAATTTTCCAGTGATTCCAACTGATTTAATAAAATATTATCACTCTATCTAAACCTTACCTCAACAATTTAGACTCAGGATAAAATCTGTTCCTCTAGAAGGAAAATAAATAAGAGCAGTTGCTCCCTTTTGCCTGGGAAAAGTTTTGATGCTGGATTTATTCCCAAATCCATGGTGTACAACATGGCACTGAAATGTTCCCATAATGTTGGACAAGCTGGTAAAATTCCACAAAACCTACAGCAGACAAACACTCATAAACCCCCAAAGATGAAAATCCAAGTGTTACAGGGGGAAATGGTTCCTTCCCTCCAGGAGTGGCACGCAACTGGGTGAAGAGGGAGCAGATTTGGGAACCTGAGCTCCTCCTCTATGGCTCCTAGGGGAGATGAGGATTTTGGAGCCCTGGTGGATGTGTATGGCCAGGTGGAAATGTTTATCCTGGTGCACGAAAACTCTGCTGTAGGAAAAGTGACAGCACAGTCCCAGACCCCCAGCTGGAAGATACATTAAGAAAACAACTTTAAAAACATCCCTAATTCCCAGGTGAAGCCACAGGGCGCAAGCCCAGAGTCTGCAGTCATCAGAGGACCTTAAACCACCCCACTTTTAATTATTCTCTGTTTATGACAGATTATCCCAACTGTTGTCATTACTGCAGATGACACAAAGGATTGGGGAGAGCAGGCAGATGCTAGAGTAGATCATATGGATGGCAGATGATTATTTGGGAGCTGATAGAGCTCATTAATGTCACTGAAGGCCTCATTTGCATCCCTCACTCCTTGGCTGCTCATGACTAAGAGCTCGTGTGGGGGGAAAGTGGGAGAGGGCCCCTCTGGGGGAGAGTCCATCCCAACTGATCCAGCAGCTGATCCCACCTGGGCTTAGCTGGGAACTGTGGGATCAACTCCTGGGCCAGGGGAGGGGGCAGGAAAAGGGAGGAGAGAGAAGAGGGAGAGGAGAAAGGGAAGGAGAAGGACGTGGAAAAGAGATGGGGAGAGAAGGAGAAAGAGTAGAAGGAGAAAGAGGAGAAAATGAGAAGAAGGAGAAGAAAAAGAAGGAGAAACAAGGAGAAGAAGGAGAAAGAAGGAGGAGAAGGAGATAGAGAAGAGGTGTGGAATGAGAAGGAGGAGGAGAAGGAGGAGGAGAAGAAGGAGAAGGAGAAGGAGAAGGAGAAGGAGAAGGAGAAGGAGAAGGAGAAGGAGAAGGAGAAGGAGAAGGAGAAGGAGAAGGAGAAGGAGAAGGAGAAGGAGAAGGAGAAGGGTGCTCAGCGTGATTTACCAAGGCACTCACACGGCCATGGCTCAGATAAAAGTCCCACAGATCCCTCTCGTTCCCCAAAAGAAAATGGCTATTTCACCTCCCCAACACGAGGTTCATTAGCAGGAATATCACCCCACTTTAATGACTAACCAGTGTCAGAAAATGGCTATTTCAGCCCCACAACACGAGGTTCATTAGCAGGAATATTGCCCCACGTTAATTACTCCCAGTGCCTAGCATCACTCTAAAACCCCAGAGCATGTTGAGTAAAACAGGTTTATCAACAAAGGACGTGCCAGGACTTGATGGAAAAGGGGCCTGTGCAGGCTGGGAGCCGCTCACCCTTTGCCTTCCCTAATGGAGCTGTGGTTGCTCACGGATCGTGTGGACATGTTTACATATTTATCCCTCACAATGCCGAGGGAATAACTGACACCCGGTGATTTATTTGTTTAATGTATCCTGTTAGTGATTCTGAGAGCTATTTCCTTGAACTAAAGCATTGTTCTACCAGATCCAGAAAATATTCCTGTGGAAATCCTTCTGTTGGACACATTTGGAAATTCACATGGAAAACAATCAAAGGCACAGAGCACAACCCCTGGGATTCACTTCAAATCTGCAATGAAATGTCCAAATCTTACAGCACCACCTCCCAAACTACAATCACTGAAAAAATCCTGTAATTACAAGTTGCTTTTATAGATCCGATGCCTTGTGGAGGCTGGACAGAGTTCCAGAATCAAGCAGGGATTTATTCCAAGGGTCTCCTCCATGGACCCACCTTGGGCAGCACCAGAGCCCAGCCAGGGCTGCGCCCAAGATGAACCAAAATGGCCCCAAAATGCACGGCCGGGCACGGGCTCTGTCCCTGGGATCAGCTCTGCTCCATTTGCACCTTGCAGTTCATTGTCCCATTCCAGCTTTAGCCCAGGCAGTCCCACCCTGCTTGTTTTTCTCTCTCCAGCCCACGGGGTTTGTGCTCCTGGGCTGAGATTTGGATCATTTGTCCTTGGTGCCCAGCTGGAGCAGGAATTGTTTTGTCTCCCTGCTCTGTGCACAGAGCTCAGCATCCCTGAATGTGAACCCAGACCCACACACTAAAGCAGCTCAGAATGTGAAAAACATAAAAGCCAAACCCTGAGGCATCAGGTCCCCCATGCACCTTCCAACACTCGGGAATCTATGAACAGATTTTTTTTCTGAGCACAAGAGCCAATATGAGCACCTGAGGAAGGTGTGATTGGAAAGGTGTGACTGGAAAGCCAGCTGCATCCAGCAGCACCACCCAGCCCCACTCTCTGCCATTCCCAACTGCTCCCTGCTGCAGATCCTATGGACACTCACGCTCCCGACCTGCTGGAGCGCAGGGCTGGAATGAGAAGTGAGCAAAATCCATGGGAACCAGGGAGCCACCAGCTGCACTGCCCCTCCTCCCCACCCTAATTATATCTTTTGCAAAGATAAGTGCAGATGTGCTAAGAAAGGCTCGGAGCCCCAGCGCCCGCGGAACAGGTGGAGCCACGACGCTCTTGAGCAACTCCCCAGCAAATGGACGAGCCTGCCCTTCTCCCCTCGCCGTATTTTTGGGACTCCAGTCCGACCAGTCACTCGAGCTGTCCCCTCTCGGGTTTCCCACACCTGCAGCCTCCCTCGGCGTGCAGGGGAGGTGGCAGGAGAGGAAGGGCTCTCTCTTTGTTGGCCGTGGAGTGGGGCCAGCGGGTGCCCGAGCTCGGCAGGAGCTGCAGCCAGAGCGGGCACGGGCACTGCATGCAAATGAGCACAGAGTTGTCTCACAGTTTATTCTTTCAACAAAAAAGTACTTTGGAAATGTAGATTTTTTTCCTCTGCTAGCCAGCGTTAACACATGAGATGGGGGCAGAAAGGCCTGGGAAGTGAAATCCCTGCAGAGAGAGGAACAGGGTGAACTGGCACAGCCACTGGCAGGGGGTCACTGAGGAGGTGGCACTGGAGGAGATCCAGCTGTGGGGGAACGAGGATGAAATCCTAACAGGGGCTCCAAAGCTCCAGGAACAATGGGGCCTGTATTCAGGCTGGGTTCAGAGATGAGAGAGAAGATAGAGACAAAAAATGAAGTGAAAGCTTTTCCACTGCTAATTGCGAAAAATGCCAGGAAATGAGTGAGCTGGAGCTGCCAGGAATAATGTGGGAGACTGAAATCGGGGATGAGTGTTTGACATCAGCTACAGCCTCTGGCAAAATAGAGCCAAGATTTTGGGGGGCATTTTTATTCTCTTTTCTCTTTTCCAAACAACAGCGAGCAGGAAAAAGGAACTTTTTGGTTGAATTGCTGAGGAGCCTGGCATTCTAAGTTCCCTAATTAAAGACAGGTCCTTTCTGGGACACACCATTCCAGCTGCTGGGAAAACTCAGCCCCAAGAAAAACGACTCCAGAGCCGCTGAAGACGTCATGGCAGTGATTAAACAGCACTCGCCAAGAACATCCAGGACACATCCAGGTTCAAACTGGAAGATTCTGGGAAGCAGGAGGAGATGTCTCACCAAGAGAAAGCACAGGGAATGAAAAGGAGAAGGAAAAACCTCCTGGTTGCAGGGAATGCCACAAAACCAAAGGGCAGCAGCATCCCAAGAAGGAAGAGGGCCCAGCTGGGAAGCAGAGGCTCCCAGCGAGGGGAGGATTCATTCCTGCAGTGTGACTGGGCTGGGCCAGAGGAGCAGCGGGCCGGCAGTCCCTCAGTGCCATAGTAGCAGCGATGTTTCTGAGTCAACAGCCCCGAGGCCGAGCCCCGGGCCAGCTGCAGTAACCCGAGCAGCACCCTGAGCCGCAGAAATGTCACTGTCACTGCCGGGGGGCCCAGCTGGGCTATCTTTGGCCAGCCCCAGTTAATCACCTAAGCTCCCCACAGCGCAGTGGAAAGTGCCTGGGAGCTCCAAGGGGTGATCCTGGTCTATTCTCAGTACCCGGGATGGGCCGAATCGCCCTCCGGAGGTGCTGCCACTCTCTGCTCGCTGCTCCCCTCTGCCCCAGGCACAGGAAGGGACCCCAGAGGTCACCTCCCACCCACGGAGGGGCCATCCCAGCCGAGCAGCAGCACCAGCAGCTGCAGGGCATTGCTGGACACAGCCCCCTGTCATCAGCCACCAGCAGCCTTCACCCCCGGCCTGCTGTCCTGCTATTCCCAGCCCTGCAGCAGCTGCCATGTGGGAATGCTGTGGGAAACGGTGCCCAAGGGCTCCCTGCACACCCACCATGGCCCTCCACGGCCCCAGGGCCAGGCCACCCTCCAGCCCTTGGAGGAGGAGGTGGGGTCTTTCCAACACAGCCTGCTTTGGCAAGTCTGCACCCACCATTCCCAGTCTTCCTTCTTGTCTTTCATGAGTTTGGAAATAGATTCCAGAGGAAAACCTCAGTGACCTCTCACTGATGGGAAGAGTCTGAGCAGTCCACAGCTCCCATAATCTGCCCCACCCTTCTCAAAGATGCACCTTTTTCCTGTTGTCACCTTCCTAAGCACCACAATTTTCATGGGCGACTCACACTGACCTCACAGCTTTTCCAGCCTGACCCCTGTCCAATGATGTGGGCCTGGACACCTCCACCTCCTCCAGGCTGTCCCCATCTGGCTGCTCCCTCATTGTCCTCCATCCCTCCTTCCCAGGCAGGCTGGGGGATGAAAACTGAGACCAAAAAAATGCTGACTATTTTGGTCTTTCCTGTACCATTACCATTAGGCTGTTTCACCCATGGATCAACGCGTTTTTCTGTATTTTCTTTCCCTGCTCCATCCCCCCACTGGGGTCCCCTCACCACTCACAGCTCCATCAGCCTCTGGTCAGCCCAACACATGCCAAAGTTTTCCATGCCTCCCTTGCTCCCAGTGTTTCTCACTCTCTGCCTGCTCCTTTCTTGCATTTTGACTCTCTGAGAAGCTCCTTGCTTCACCAAGCTGCCCTCCACTGGAATTCCTGATCTTCCTGCACAACAGGATGGTTTGCTCACGAGCTTTTCTTCAAAAAGCAGCCATCACTTAAGACTGGTCTATAATTTTTAGGTGGCTGAAGTGGGATGAAATGAATCTTATGACAATGACATAGTTTTCAGAGCAAGTGGCAGTGGAAGGCCTGGGCAGCAAACAGAGGAGCTCGTGCAGAGCCCTGGTGCTGGCCAGTCCCAGTTTGATCCCAGTTTGATCCCAGTTCCTATAACCCACCCCGGGGTGAGCAGCAGGACCTCAGCCATGCTGTTTGGGAGCAGAAATGAAGCATTTCCAGGGAGCTGATCCCAGAGGTCACCCTGGAGCGGGAGCCCAGCCAGAGGGAGCCGGTTAGGGCAGAACTGGACAGACCTGCAGAGTCCTGACTGCACCCACCAGCACAGGCTGGGGTGGTGGATCACCACCCAGGTCATGAGAACCGGGTCACAGAGGCCACCAGCACGGGCCCACTGACTGACGGAGGAGCCAGGAGTGCCCAGCAATCAGTGCACAGCCGTGACTGCGGTTCCTGACCTGCAGAGCTGGGTTTGGCCAGGCCTGGTGGGAATGGTGCTTCCCATGGAGCCAGCCCTCCAGGGCCATCAGCCCTGGGGTGGGCAGCAGGGCAGTGCCAACAGCATCACCCCTCCAGCAGAGGATGGGGATGCTGCTCCTGGCAGAGGAGGGGGACGTGGAAGAGGTAACAGGAGCTGGGAAAAGCACTGGGATAAGCCCAGCAGCTGGATCCAAAACCAGAGGCTCAGAACTGATGGAGGGGTCACTGTAAGTTTTCAGGGAGACCCTGGATAGCCCCACAGACACCTTAAAAACAAACTGAAAAAGGCAGAGATGGGGCTACTCAAGTACTGCCTGTCCAAGATCCCAAACGTAGCTGGGAATGAAGGACCTGAGCTGCAATGGGCATTGCAGAAGATGTTTCACCAGGAATCATCATTCCCACACAATAAACAACACTAACAACCCCAACAGAGCATTGGGAACTCTCGGAAAGCAGCAGCTAATAAAAAGTCTTGCTCCTGCATTAAACCCAAAAAGCACTTTCATATCCATTTTGTGTGTTTTAATGTGTCCGGTTGTACGTCAGCCCTGCAAAGCTCAGCTTTGAAGATGCTACAGGAGGAGATGAAAGCTCCAGATTCCCAAAGCTCCACTGCACCTTTCTCATGACAATGAGCTGCAAAAACGAGGCGTGAACACCAAGAGCACCTAAAGGTGGCTGATAGAAGTTGATGAAGCTTCCCAGAGAGGTAATTTCTGATGTGGAGATAAGCCTAAAGGTTTAATCTGAAATGCTAACGAGGAAGGAAAACTGGAGACATTCTGAGGAAGGATTTCAGGAGATAGCATCTCCTGTAGGGTGGGATGGTTTTACCACAGGGCAATCCCGTTTCCCAGTGTCCTTCCCCCTGCAGGGAACAATGCAGCCGAGGTGCCACAAATCAGAGGGGTAAGTGACAGCGCTTTTATGGTGCCAAATGGAAGTAACAAAATGCAGGAAGCATCCTGTCAGATGTCACTTAGCAGAGCTATCACCGGGGAATCTGGGAAAGGGATTTGCCTGCATAGTAGGAATTCCTCGGTCCTCCGAGAGGGAGAAGCAGAAATGGCAAGAGAGGCTGAATCTAATCTTGGCCTGTTGAATGAATGAAAGATTCCTCAGTTCCAACTTTATCTCAGGGTTTGGCACATTATCCTTTCACTGACCACGTAGATTCCTCCTTGCCCCGGGGATTCTTGCCTTAATCACAAGACAGGAGGAGAAATAGGAAGCGAGAGAGGAATTCTCCTAGCCAGGGTCTAACAGTGAGTGCAGGAGGTGGACGGTGCACACCAGGGAGGGAGCTGCAAGGAGAACACTGGGAATGATTTCCTAGGGAATGTAACACACTTTGAACGCATTGCTGAAGACACTGAGAATTTCCAAGGTCATGATGGATTTTTACATTAAGTGAAGCCCCATCACAGCTTTGCTCCCCACAGTCCTCAAAGGGCAGTGGGAAGAGCCCAGGGATCTGCAGGCTGGGATGGAGATGCCCATTGGTTTGGATGGGAGGGAAGCCTTGAATCAGCCCTAGAGCTGAGCCTGAGGATTTCAAATCCCAACCCCAATTTCCTGTGCCCACACTGTGCTTCTGTTTCTCCAACTAAACGAGGCCAGGCTGGGTCACAGCAAGCACATTTCACTGTGTGAGCAGAAGTGTTTTCTTCAAGCACACGTGAGTGCAGGAGTGTGAGAAAGCCCTGGAAAACTCAGGATATGATGATATCCTGACCTGGGTACCCACCTAGGATTTACCTGGGCACTGCATTATCTTATTTGCTGCATGTGGGAGAGCGCTGGGGAGCTCACACGTGCGGGGAAACCAACTTGGATCCTGGAAGCAACATCCTTGTGCTAACGAGGTGCTCCACCTAAGCTAATTAGCCCTGCCTTTCAACAGCCTTAATTAGGTGGGGCACCATCCTGGGCTGTTGTGGCTGGACGGCTTCCGGTTCTGGAGCTGGCTCAGCCTCAGCCTGGCCGAGGATCCCTGAGGATTCCCGAGGATCCCTGAGGATTCCCGAGGATTCCAGAGGATCCCTGAGGATTCCTAAGGATTCCTGAGGGTTCCTGAGGATCCCTGAGGATTCCCGAGGACCCCCGAGGATTCCCGAGGATCCCTGACGATTCCTAAGGATTCCTGAGGGTTCCTGAGGATTCCTGAGGATTCCCGAGGATCCCTGAGGATTCCCGAGGATTCCCGAGGATTCCTGAGGGTTCCTGAGGATTCCCGAGGATTCCTGAGGATTCCCGAGGATCCCTGAGGATTCCCGAGGATTCCCGAGGATTCCTACCCGGATCCAGCTGTGCTAGAGAGGGGCTCTGCTTGTGCCAGCCCCTCCCCGTCCCAAAGTCCTCCATCCTCACATCTGTGCACAAACACCTCCTGCACCCCTGCAGGCGCCCCAAAAGCTCCTCCTCTGAAACCTCGAGCTGACTTTCACAAGAGGCCCACGGCACGGAAGGAACTCCCCGGCCAGACCACACAGCAACGATCTGAGCTCAACCAGAGGAAAAAACAAGCCCAGAGTCTGAGAGATGCACAGGATTGACTGTGCTCTGTGTCACCGTTTCACAAGAATTTGACAAACCACGGGCAGAAAGGTCCTCGCTTGGATCTGCCCCCAAATCCAGGTGCTGCTTTCATCCCCTGACCCATCTGCAGCCATTAAATCAGGTTTTAACCTGGACATAATGTAACTTCTGGTCTAAAGAGTCTGTCAAGAGTGAAAGTCCTTTGTGGTGAAATAAATGCTGGAGTAGGAAAAGGAGGAGGAACCTCAGGGAAGAATCCTGGAAGTTCAAAGCACAATCCTGGATCTACCTGAAAAGCTTCACTTGGCCACTGGCACTGGATGCAAAGACAAAGTTTATTAATAATCCTTAGCTCTTCATGGGGAAAATTATTCAGAAATGTTATAAACAAGGGGCAGAGCAAGGCTGCCCATGTCACCTGAACCACGTAGTACAGGCTACTGGTAAAATGTTAGACCTGCTTCAATCAGGTTCCTTGGCTCCTGGGAAGGTTAAAAGGTCACAATTTAACACTAAATTTGCCTGTATTTCCTCTCAATTTAATTTCCTGATGTTTCTCAATGTGAAAGTTAAGAATGTGGTTTCAGGAAGCATCCCAGCTATAAACCATAGGAATTCTTTATGACACACAGCACCCTTTGTGTCCCCATGCCTTGCCTGAGCCATGGAAAGACAGGACACAAGGTCACCCCTTACGTTCTGAATGAGCATTTCCATGATATTAATTATTAAATATAACGAAATGGTGTTTTTTTCATGGCTAAATGTAATTACTTGAAAGCATTATCCTTTAGGATGGCAGCTTAAAAACCTGCTTCAGTTTGGAATTTTAATCTGTTTTCCTCCAATAGGTATTTTATGTACTCAAGGGGAAACGCCAACCCCGCCGATTCACCTCAGCTGAACTTTGCGCCCTTGGTTTGCCTCTCCCCGAAATGCCCGGGACTGTCATCCCCCAGCTGAAATCCAGGGATATCTGCAGGGAGCAGAGTCACCCAAGAATGCAGAATGTTGCAGAAAACGGCCTGTTTGGAGTGACTGGGCTGCCGTGAGTCAGCGCTGTCGGCGGATCCGCGACTGCAGCGTGGGACACGGCGCGAGCCCGGGGAGCAGAACCAGCACACAGAGCCTGGACAGCCTCAACTTCCTGATCCACAACCCCCCAGCTTTTAAAACATCAGGATATTTCACGTGTCAGCTGGGTGGTGGCTCCCCAAAACACCCAGGTGTTGTCCACCCCCACACCACAACTCTGATTCTGGGGAGAGCCTCAAGGCCCAGACTCAAACTCCTCGGTGGCTGAAGCAGAGCTGAAACTTCCCCGTGCTAATCCTGGGTATTCATCTCCCTCCTGCACAGCCCGTGACTCACTGGCCTTTCTGTCTCCCCAAGTGCACGTAGAACTTTTGGAATAATGTGCTGAAAATCACGGAGTGAGTCCCACGGGGAGCGGGGTGGGGAGGAAGAGGGAGATGGCAGGAGCCTACAGAGCAGCATCATTTGTTTTGACAGCTTTTAATGTTCCATATTAAACCCTGCACGTGCTCATCTCCACCTGGGAGCTGAGGCCAGCACACCCTGGCTGTTTAAGAGGTGTGTTTGGGACATGGCACCACATTTCCCCTGAAATTACCAGGGAAACAACATCAGATTCATTCCCTGGTTATCCATAATCAGAACTTGATATTATAGAACACCAGATATTAATTTATTTGTACATTTTTTCCTAGATCTGAACTATTTTAGCTAAATTCTGAGTCCTGTATGACAACATTCCTTAAACCCGGGGTCAGTCCTGACCCAAATCAGGTTTTTTACACCACAGAGATGCCTGGAAGGGACAGATGGGGACAAACGTGACCCAGCAATGACAGGCAGACTTGAAAGTGTAACCACTCCCCAAATGGCTGCAGCCAGCAGAGCTGAGCACAGCCTCTCACTCTCAAAAAACATTTGATTAAAGCCCTCAAAACACATTGATTTAAGCACTTCAATCTGAGTTCAAAGAAATCAAAATGTCAGCACTAAAAGCACCTCTTATTAACAATTCAAGTTCAAATATCAGATTGAATGGACATGGAAGTGGAAATTTTCCTCACTGAAGGTCAGCTATGGCTCAGCCTGCTGGGGATTATTCCAGGGCTTACTTTTCCTGCTCTGGGTTTTATACTCTGAGGCATTTTCCAGAATTTCTTACATTTGGCAGCATAAGAAGCACCTGGTGTCAGGCTTGGGCAAGGTCTCTGTGCTGTCACTCACGCTGTCAGGAATTCTGTGCAGGGAATTCAGCACAATTACCAGAATTTTGGTGGATTTCAGCACGTGACTCCCCACTCTAGGCAATGTGCACCAGGAGCTGTTCTAGCAGCACTCAGAGCCACATTTGGAAGTGTGACAAAAGAGGGAGCAGCTGCTGCTGGAAAATGTGGTGTGAGCAGCACCTCTGCCTGGGTCCCTCCTTCCTGACCTAGACAGGGTGAGGAGCAGCTTTTTGGCTTTTACCTGCACGGGATGATCCCACTGGAAGGGGGTGGAAAAACTGAAAAGTTCTGTGCAGTAGAGCTGAAACCCAGGAAGCTGCAATGCAAAATTCCAAGGAGCTGGAATTCAGGTGGAGGCCCAGCAGCATTTGAGGAGGAGCCAGGTGGGGACCCTGTCCTATGAAGTCTAAACCAGAAACACTCCAATTCAACTGGAAACTTCTCCTGGAGTTCTCTTCTTCAAGAGGATCTTTGGGAAGAAGAGGGAGGAAAGCATTTCACAGCTGTCAAATGGCAGCAAAGCCCATTTCCAACAAACCCTGCACTTGTGTGTGTTTATTCTTGGAATCCTCTTAGCAGGACCGGCCCCACGCTGTGCTCAGTGACAATCCCCACAGAACAGACGCTGTCCCACATCCTCCTGGGCTGTCCCAGGCCAGCACAAATGCTCCCAGCACGGATCCAAACGTCCTGTTCTCGAGTCAGCTACAGCAGGGACACGATTTTGGGTCACTTCTTGTAAAAGCTGTACAGGGAATGAGGCGGGGAGGGAGGGAAGGGGCGCAGGAAAACAGGCTGGCTTTTCCACTTCCCAGAACTCTGCCCTGGCTTTTTCAGAGAACACAAAGATTGCTCTGATCAACTCCTGCTTTTGTCAGCCTCATATCTGGTATTTAAAGAAAAGGACACTGCTTGTAAAATGTGACATTTCAGAAGCATTTTGGTATGAAGTGCTAAGCCCGACAAACCTCCCTAAACACAGGCTTGAGGCACGAAAGGTCTGACTGGATTGGACCCACTGGGAATGGAAACATTGGGGTGGCTGGAATATGCTCCAGGGGCCCTGGCAAGCTGCAGCCAGAGCCTCTCTCCAAGTGCTTGGAACCTGCAGCCTTTGAGGTCCAGGGAAAGTCTGTTTCAGAAAGCTTTTGAAGAGTGTGAAGGTGTGGTGGAGGAGTTTAGCATGCACAGATGATTAATTTGCTCCTGGAAAGGGAGATTTCTGACAGCAGGATATTTCTACTGGAATATCTACATTGAAATGCACAGTCCCTTTAAAATTCAATTTAACCATGGAGTTCCTTAGCACTGAATAATGATCTTGGATCCCAGCAAACCTTGGGTCAGATCCTGCTCCTGGCTCATGTTTGTCACCTCCAGAGGCACAGTCCTGATTACAAAATCAAAAGATATTAATTGTCAAATCAACACCCTGCAGGATTTTGGAGGGGTTTTTTTAAATTTTGAATTCCTAAAATGATTCTGAGCTCCAATGCACAGCAAAGCCAATCAGTGCTACCTTTGGATGTGAGAACATTTCCCACAGGGAGAGGTGTATGTAAATAGTTTTTAAAGGCTACTGCTTAAAACATTTAAATGTTGGTAATCATACATATTTACAGTGAACTCAATGAACTTTGAATAAACTGACAGGTTTGATTAATAACCATAAATAATTAGCAGCTGTTTCCTTTCTGTCAAAAAAGGTATTGCAATTATAGCATCCTTAAGGCTGTCATTTACAGGCACTTCTTGGAGCAAATATTACAATGAAATGTTTCATTAACTCTTAGTGTAACATTCCTCCCCGCTTGCACAATGGTGGTTACATTAATTAGCACACCTTGCTTGGCTACAGAAATCATTTTTAGTTCATCAGGAGATGAAACTGGTGATAAAAGCAGAACATTTCTGGGTGATTTGAACATCGAAACGATCAATATGTTCTTTATTCAGTGTCACTGTTTGGCAACTGCTGAGCGTGAATCAGAATGGATGCAATTCCATATGGAATAGAGGGAAAAGTTCCAGAGCAACCCTTTGCTTCTTTTAATTCCACCTTGACTTTTTAAAGCTCTAAAAGTTTTAATCTTTGTAATTGTTATTTTGTAATTTTAGAGTTAAGTTTGGTGAGCAGACTGTCCCTGCAGAGGACAGCAAATTCCAATTCTGCCCTTCAGGAACAGTCCTTTCCCCTCTTTCTGTTCCCCTCCAACCTGGAAACAACCCCTGCTCCCACCAAGACCAATAAATATAAAAAAATATTTGGGAATTCCTGCCTGACTGCAGACCAAAGGATTTGGCTGCTGAGAATCAGAACACAACGTTCCAAACACTTTTTAAAACACAAGAAGAAAGCAACTTCCACTGGGAATCAGGTCCTGCAGGAGGACCGAGGTTTGGCCTTTGGGGCTGGCTGTGGGATTTGAGCAGTGCATTTCCCTGGGAATGTCTCCACAGGGATTCTGGATGCAGCTTCTCCCATGGAGTGTCCAGGACAGAATGCTCTGCACTGAGAAACTTCCCAGAGCTGTGGGGCCGAGCTGCTGCTGGGGGCTTTGGGGAGGCCCCAGTGCCTGGAATGCTGTGACATGGAAGCGGAAAGGACTCAACCAGCGGGACAGTGTTCATCCCCCAGGCACGCACACGCTGTGCCCTGCGACCTAAAAAAATAACCCGGCCTGCCAGAGCTTTGGTTTGGGTGGTTTTGTTTGGTTTGGGCTGTTTTTCCCTCTGATCCAGGACACAGCTCTCATTCTCATCTGGAACTGATTCAGGGTGCCGAGGAGTGCGCTGTCAAAACCTCCCCCAGCAGCCCTGATGCTTGTGTGCAGCAAACAAAGGAGACACAGATTTTATCAGCGCTGATATCAGCGATGGCAGAGCCCAATTGTCTCTGCAGGGCCCTTGCGCAATGCAGCGGGACGGGAGCTGGGAACGGGACCCGACCTGGCCCTACAGAGCAGAGCAAACCAGGGACACAGCGGGACCGGACCAGGCTCCAAAGAGCAGAGCAAACCAGGGACACAGCGGGACCTGACCTGGCCCTACAGAGCAGAGCAGGGACACAGCGGGACCCGACCTGGCCCTACAGAGCAGAGCAGGGACACAGCGGGACCGGACCAGGCTCCAAAGAGCAGAGCAGGGACACAGCGGGACCGGACCAGGCTCCAAAGAGCAGAGCAGGGATACAGTGGGACCTGACCCGGCCCTACAGAGCAGAGCCAGCCAGGGACACAGCGGGACCGGACCTGGCCCTACAGAGCAGAGCAGGGACACAGCGGGACCGGACCTGGCCCTACAGAGCAGAGCAGGGACACAGCGGGACCGGACCAGGCTCCAAAGAGCAGAGCAGGGACACAGCGGGACCGGACCGGGCCCTACAGAGCAGAGTGAGGCAGGGACACAGCGGGACCGGACCCGGCCCTACAGAGCAGAGCAGGGACACAGCGGGACCGGACCTGGCCCTACAGAGCAGAGCAGGGACACAGCAGGACCTGACCTGGCTCCAAAGAGCAGAGCAGGGACACAGCGGGACCGGACCTGGCCCTACAGAGCAGAGCAGGGATACAGCAGGACCTGACCTGGTCCTAAAGAGCAGAGCAGACCAGGGACACAGCGGGACCCGACCTGGCTCCAAAGAGCAGAGCCAGCCAGGGACACAGCAGGACCGTGCCACCCCGAGGTCCCTCCCCTGCCACTGCACGGCTCACTCGGAACGAAGGCACCCATCAGATAAAGCCCTTTGATAGCCCGGCTGGATCGATGGTTTATCCTAACTGAGTGTGGGCTCATCAGTGAAATGCCAACTGACCAAAACCCCAGAGGTTTGGCTCTGTGACCCCTCCAAAACACATCGCTGCTGCTGCTGCTGTTAGAGCAGCCCTGCTCCTCCCTGGCTGCCCGAGGATGCCATCTCCGTGTGTCCTCAGGGCTCAGCTCCCACTAATGCCTCAGCATTTAGCTTTTATGGGTTTTATATTTTTAGCTTTTTAAAACAAAATATTTTTCAGATCCTGTTCTGCTTTAGCACTCTAAAGCTCCATAGCCTGTCAGGTGCTGCTCTCCCATTTTATTCAGACAAAACCATTCCTCTCTAGGCCTGAAACTCAAGGACACCTCACTGTCTCAGGCCCTGAGAGGTCCCTGAGAGATCCACTGTAAACAACAGTGAATTGTGGGGAGCAAACTGAGAGCAAATGACTTCATTAGCTGAAGCTGTAAGTGGAGGATTAACCCTGATATATAAATGGACCAAACTTATAAAAGTGTGAAAAAGTGGTGACCATCGCCCAGCCCATCTTGGGTGTAGCCCTGAGAGGCTTTTGACAGCCCAAGGTGTGCCTGTCAAAGGCTTTCCATAAATACCTGCTTTTATTCTCTTAATTTCCTCTAGCCTCTGTTTGAGGAGCCGCTCCAAGGCACCAGCAGCCCCTCGGGAGCCTGTGCAGAGCCATTCCCGATGGGAAAAGGGAGCAGAGCTGCCTCCATCCCTGGCTATCTGTGAATGGCTGTCCCGGGCAGGCTGGGGAACGCTCAGGGAGTCCCGCACAGCACAGCCGGGCTGCAGGAGGCAGCTGGCCCCGGGGAGTGACAGGAGCGACAGGCTCCTGATGGCAGCAGCACGTGGAGCATCTTCATGTGACATCCACAGGTGGGGCGGAGGGGAAAACAGTTTTTATCCGTTGCTATGGAGTTATGATTAGCTTGTGTGTCTTCAGAGCCTGCCGAGGAGAAATGAAGGCTATTTTCTTATATAGATGTCATGAAATCAATCCTGGCAGAATTTCGGGAGTCAAAGGCTAAGCAGGTTTGCCCGAGTGCCTCCTGTCACTTGATACACAAATAAATCTAGCCAGGGGACCTGAAACAAGTGTCACTTGCCAGCCAGAGCCGGGCACAAAAATGACTTTTTAGTCTCGTTTGGAGCTGTTTATGCACACAGCAACACAACAAACGTGCGTTCAATAAAACACAGCAATTATCCTCACCCGAAATGAGCCTTAGAAAATGAAGCAAAAAACCACCCTTATTGCAAAGGGTGACTTCAGAAGAAACTTTTCCCTTATTCTCTCCAAATGCTAAAAGCAAACCTGATGTTCTTCTTTTAAAATGTGTCTGCCTCTAGCTCTTTGGCACAGGCTTGCTGCTGGGAGGGCCGGCAATCTATTTAATGACTGCATTGACGTCAATAGCATAACTGAAATACTTACTAAGATGCATGAGTCCAACTTTCGGGGGGTGTGTTCCAGCAGGCGGGCGCAACACGCGGAGCGGACTCCGGCAGGAATGAACTCCCCCAGAGCCGGGGAGAGCCCCGGGACGGCCGGAGCTGCCCCAGCCCCGCTGGAAATCCGCCTTGAGACGCTCTTTTAACTGATGAGCGGCAAGAATCGCCTCAGCGCTCACCAGCACGCCTTTAGGCGCGTCATTAAGCTCATTATCTACCTGATTTCTCACACGGTTTTGGTTAGTTTCTGAATGATCTGCATCGTGCCTGCGCTGCATCCTTTAAAAATAATATCTGTAGGTGCTCACAAGCCTCCATTGTGCACGCAGGCTGTGACTCGGGGGCTCAGCTGCTCGGGAACTCGTGGTTCCTCCGCACCACTGTAAAAGCCCAAAGCACCACAGCCATTTGACTTTTACAGTGGCTCTCCAAATCAAAAGGTCAAATCTTGAGCCAAAATCCCGGCAAAGAAACAGAATTTCAGAGTGAATCCACTGCTCCGTGTGTGCCCAGAGCCATTCTGCACGTGCCAGGCAGAGCAGGATGGAGCAGGAGCAGCAGCTCCGTGCTAATTGCTGGGGATCAGAGATATTTGTAACCCAGAGCTCACTCGGATGCACTCACTCCCTAGCTCCTACGAGAACTCGGGGCTGTCAGCAGCACGAGCATTATCCAGCCTTTGTTTATGCTTTACACAAAGGTTCGTGCACGAGTCTGTGTACGTCCTACACCCACAGGAAAAATGAAAGAGTACGAGTCTGGAGGTCGTGTAAAGGCATGTGAGAGGAGCAGACAAACGTGCCGAGGTACAGGAAAGCAGAGCTAAGGCACAAGGAAGAAAAACACCGACCCTTCCCTCCCATCCCCAGAGAGGAATTTGAACAAAGCTTTAATCCCCTGAGCCCTGAAATGCTGCAGGTGACATATCCCAAAGGGCAGCACCCCACAAGCCTGGGGCTGCGGCAGATCAGCAATGTTGTGTCATTAATTGTGAGGAGAATGCCTATCATTAATTGTGAGAGCTGCCCATCATTAATTGTGAGGAGAATGCCTATCATTAATTGTGAGGAGAATTGTCATTAGTGAGTGCTGAGAGTATCCAAGGGCATCTTGAGAAGACTCTCCACAAACCCCTCGCAGTCAGGGGAAAACTCAGTGCTGTTTGATCCACAGCTCTGTGCTTTGCTCCCGTCACCACTGATGACATTAAATGTGGCAGTGGATCAAACAGGAATGGGAAAACACTGCCCATCCCAGGACTGATGGCGTGGGAGCAAAACAGGTTGGGAAAAGCTTGTACCAAATTTGTGGAAGAATGAGAGGCTTGGACTGTGAAAGGCAATTCGATTCAGAGGGAATAAGGGTCACTGAGGGGAATAAACATGGAAGAAAGAACAAAAGCAAGCAGGGAAAGCCAGACCTGCTGCTGGTTAAAGGTGTTATTGGTTGAATCATTGGTAGGAACTGCAGACCTTCACTGGGGCAGGGGAGGGGAGAGCTGGGGGCAGAAGGGAAGGCTCTGATCGATTCCTGAGCCCAAGGTGGCACAAAGGTCACCAGCAGTAACTGCGGCAGAGGCCACGCTCAGCACAAACAAAGGGGGACAGGAGAAAGAAACCTCAGGAGAAAGAGCCCTCAGGGACACTGTGACACCATGTCCCTCATTGTTCCTGTAACCCAGAGCTGGCTGAGCCCTGGCCCTGCACAGCTGCTGGGGATGCCACACACCACAGGAACCCACAGCACTCCCACCATCCTGCCCAGCTCGTTAAGGACTGATGGACTTTTGCTATGGCTTTGTATTTCCATGTTATGGTTTCTCAGTTAATTCATAAAAGTGATTTTGTGCGTTCCTGTGAGCTGCACTTATAACAAAATAACAGGAAAAATCTGCCAGATTTACTTCAGCTGATACCAAGGACAAAACACAGGATGTTCAATCCATATTGCCCTTCCTTCTCTGGCTGTGCTTGCAAGGTTAAGAAAGCTCTGAAATACACAGTGACACCAGCAGTGCCTTTCAGAGCCCTTTGTCCCAGGAAAAACCCGGCCAAAAGTTTTTCTGCTTAAAGAAAATGAAAGCAAAAAAAGAATTTCCTCATTTCACCACAGCTCATTTATTCCACCACGGGCCTGGGTCCTCAGTGATGCAACACCAGCAACAGATTTGGCTGTTGTTGCTTGGAAAATCCTGGAATATTCCAGCTGGAGTAAATAGCTGGCGTGTATTCCTTGCAGTGCAAATGCTGGATGTAATTTGCCTCCCTCCAGGGTAATTTTATTAATGCAGCCCTGTTTGCTTTAAGGCCTGAGTTCTGTATTTCTCAGAACAGGATATAAATCACCCCGTTAATGACAAATCAAAGCAGACATCCACAAGATGCTCACAGTGATGTCAGTGCGTTGTGGCAAAGCCGTGAATCAACGGGTGACACTGGAGGGTTAAAATCAAATTCCCAGCTTCAACAAATCTCACGAATCTAAACCCAGGCCATTCCAAACACAGTCTTTCATCTGCAGAGATGTGAAGCAGCCTGGTCCCAATCAAAACACGACTGCTTCCTTCTGCAAAACCTTCAGGAAAAACACTCTGCATCCTCTCAGCCGCTGGCACAGAACTGGAAGGGTTCTGCTAGGAAAACCTCTCCTTCAGTTCATCATTTCCAAAGCAGAACCATCCACGGGGGAAAAAAAAGGTGCAAACACTGAAAAAGTTTCTTAAAAATCTCTGTTCTTGCTGAATTAAATGGAAACTTCCTTAGAAAGTCAAGGGTTGTGACTGTTTTTTGCTGCTTGGAAAGGAAGTCAGTGTGACAGTGGCTGTGAAGAGGCAGAGGAAGGCAATGACCTGAATTTAACCAAGAACCCAGGGTTTTCTACCAATAATGCCAATATTGGCTGGTTTATGTAGGAAATCACACAACTGCCTATTAATCTCAAAAATGCATCTCCTTCTTACCTACAAAGTGTCACAATTTACCACAGCTGCAATGATCCAACTCACGTTTAAAAATTTTACTTGAAGATTTCACCTAAAAGCAGCTAAGATTCATGGTTAAAAACCTATTTACTTGAGGGGCCACAAATCCAGCCTTTACAAGGTAACACAACACTTGCTCTACAGTTCTGTGTGTCAAACACTTCATTACTAAAGGAATTCTCATATATTCCCAGCATGAGAAGCTTGGATCAGCTAAAAAGTACCAAGTGTCCTACAGCTCTCATTGGAAATAGTGTAGAAAAATATGCCCAAAGTGTTAAAAAGTTGAGAGCAACTTTTTCCACGGAAAGTGTTAAGAAAACGAACCTAAAAATTCCTGGAAGGGCATTCTCTCCTCATTATTAGACTGTCTAACTTACATAAACAGATTCATTGAAGGCCTAGGAAATTTTCCATGGGTTTTTTTGGTTTTTTTTTTTTTTCACACAGGCACAAATTCAAAGCTTTGCTAGACCCAGCCTTAGATCAGGTGATGAGCTGCATTCCTGCTGGCTGTGACAGAAAGGGAAGGAGTCTGAAATTGTGTTGTCCAGTTTTGTTTTTGAATCAGAGGTTTCCATCTCCCATTAACAAGTTTGGAGGAACCTAACCTGGAAGTGTCCAGGACTCTGTGTGTCCCTTGAGAATAAATAACACACAGCAGGAGAGGAAATGATAGTTATCCAGGCTTCACATGCTGTGAAAATTAAGCTTTATTAGTCCCTCCAAGCATGTAATTATTGGAAGGGCTGAGATTAAACCTTACAAATGGGCACTGATCCAAATCTTGTCTCCTTCTCTCCAGAGCAACCTTTGAATTAGTGCAAGTAGGGCCAGCTCTGATGCTGAGCAGGGTTCTACAGCCCCTCAGCCTGGCTGAACCCAGGTGTCAAAGCAAATAAACCTGTCCTAGCTAATCAGCTTCTGCTGCTCACCCTTGTCCTTCCCCTGCCCGAGCAGCCCTCACGGTGCTGCCCACCCCACCTTGCCCTGGCACCTCCTTTCCCAGCAGGAAGGCAAGGGAGTCTCACCCAGGAAAGGTTTGAGTACACAGATCACATGGAGACAAACTGAAATAAACAGAATAAAAAAAAGACCCAGCTGTGCCTGAGCCTGTTCAGGGCTCGTGGGCTGGGGCTTGTCCAGGCCTGTGCTCACAGGGACTCACAAGAACAGCAGCCACTGTGGCCATGACTATCAAACCAAAATCGTGTTCATCTCCTGCGCTAATGCACCAGCACAAACCCCAAACCAAACGATTAAAATAACAATATTTGCAGCCTGGTAGCTCTCCCCTGTGAGTTTTGCAGACTTGCACTGGGGAGGGGGCAGGAGAGCAGCTGTGAGCAGAACTGGGCAATAAATGCTGTGTGCCCTTGGCCTGGCAGCCATCCCCACATCCCACACGTACCTTGCAGGCTCACTCTGGAGACAGGTGGCTGACTCGTGGCTGGAGATCTCCTAGGAGGGAACAAGAATTCTCTGTCAGCGGTGGGATTTTATCTTTGCAAACCCTGCCAGCTCCCCCAGTTAAAAATCCTTTTCTATTGTCCCAAAAAGCCCCAAACATTTCACAAAGATTTGTTGAGCAGCACTGACAGATCTGTTAGGAAAAGCCAGAGATGGCTGCTCTCTGCCTGCTCCAGAGGCTGGAAATGAGGAGAAATGGAACCATCCCCTGCTGCCTTTGCAACTTCGTGCTCAAAACATCCCTGAAGGCAGCAAGGGCCAGGCTCTGGAGTTCCCCCATGGCCAAGGCCTTTTCCCACAAAGCTTTTCCCTACAGAGTTTGGAATGGACCCTGCAGTGATGCCAAACTGCTGCAAGGCAATGCCACAGGTAAGGTCAGAAATATGCCTTTAAACCCTCCAGTTAACGCTGGAATTGCTCCTGAAGTGAGGAAGAGGATGCTGCAGTCACTACTGTTTAGCTCTGAGACAGCTGAAGGACACTTCCTGGACTCTGACCAACGATCTCAGCAGCAATTCCTGGATTTTGGAGGGGCCAAAAGTTATTTGAAAAAAATTGGTTCAAGTCAAGCCAACAGGGTCTGACTGGAAAAAGGTGCAGATTCCCTCCAAATGTCAACACAGCTCCCTGTGAGACTTGCCAAACAAAACTGTTACTTTTTCAAGCTGAAACCATCATCAGAGACTTGTTTTCTAAAGGAGTTAAAAAGAGTTGACACCTAAATCAAGACACTTCAGTTTGGATTGACTGCAGTCCTTCAGGCTGACCAAAAATGAAACTTTGGGCTTCTGCTTCCCCAAAGAAGTTTCAGATCCATTTTAACTGAAGCCAGATTTCCCCACACTCTCCCTTCGCCAACCTCCTTCCTAACCCCAAATTTCGGAGTCAGCCACTGAACTGCAACATCCATTATTCGCCAGCTCCGCTTTGAAGCTGGAATCAAAGCAGGCAGAGCGGCTCAATTGTGCTGCAATTGTTGCTCCGGGGGGTTCTTCAGAAGTGCTCCGGGAAGGCCCCGCTGCCCAGGTGAGGTGTGGAGCGCGATTCCAGCCCCGCTCCCAGCCCGAGCCTCCCCGGCATCCAAAGGCTGTTCTGGCAGCATGAGCAGCACCCGGCCTCTCTGAAGGGTTCAGCACAGGGCACACGCGCTGGGCGCTCAGCTCCCGGCAAATGTGCCCCGACCTGCCTCTGCTGAGCCTTTGAAAAGCCAAATCTCGAGATCTCTAAAAAACAGAAACTCCCCGATAGGGACAGCGCGGAGCAGAGGGATCCAAGCTCAGGGATCTCCAAGCGCCGAGCTGCGCTGACATGCCTTTGGGGGGTGGGCAGGCACCAGCCGCTGCTCCCTGCGCTATTCCCCGCTCCGGAGCCACCCTCGGGGCCGTGTGCCCATCCTGTTCTGCGGGCAGGGGGGGAAGAGCTCTGACAGCGCTGTCCTTGCCCGGCTGCCGCTGCCCGCTCCGTCCCGCCCGCCGCAGGGCATCGCACCGAGCCGGCTCCGGATGCTTCCCGACCGCGTCCTGCGCTGCGATTGCCAAACTCCGCCACTCCAAAGCCATTAATCATCCTCTCCTCTTTTCCAATCAGGAAACTGCCTCAAGAACCCTGACGTTAAAGTCCAAAAAATATGACTGCCAGTTGTTTTTTTTCCTGCAGGCCTTAACATTCATACTTTCCAGCAAATATGTGGGACAGCATCCTCTTTTTCTCTGCTCGGGCCAGGAGGGGTGGAGGAGGAGGAGGCAAAAAGAGAAGAGAGGAGAAGAAGGGGTAAAGGAAAGCTGAGATTCTCATGATGCCCAGAGCAGAAGTTTAAGTAAAATGTCACATATCATGAGACAGATGATAAAATCATGAGCTGGCAGCATGGCTGCAACCCAGCAGAGCTCTGTGGAAACTGTGCAGGAAGCTCCACGGCACCTGGAAGCACATTCCACCATGGACTGGGATGTTTGGCATGGGATAGTTTAAAGATTTAATGACTTTTACTTTGGCCAGGCAAACACTTTATACCTCAATCAAATCTGGGAATGCTTTCCAAAGGACACTGTAAGATGCCTGTGTGTCCTACAGGTTACACCCTCGCTTCCTTCCGGCCCTGTCCAATTTCAGATTCCTCATTAAGAACAGCCAAAATGCCCAAGCTTTCCAAAAAAGCAAAGCTTATGAAAAAGGAATATTTAAACCATCTGGGTTTTCATTAACCTCCACCTTGGAATGCAGCAGTTCCTTCCCATCAAAATTTGCCAACAGGAATCAACAGGAGGGAAAACCTCACGCCCAGATAAAATGCTGGGCTTTATGTAAAATAAAGATGATGAGCTTGTGGTGGACACCAGGTGATGCCAATCACACTTGGAGTGGAGCGAGCCCGTGGTGTCCCACTGGGGACATCCTCATCCTCATCCTCATCCTTCCCTTCTGGAGCCAGTGAAGGATCAGTGGGACGGGTGGGTGCACAGCAGACCTCGTCAGGAATGAGTGATGATGGTTTGAGGCTGAACAGCTCTCTGGGGCCCAGCAGGCCAGAGGATGACGATGACTGGCTCTGTATAAATAGCCAAGGGGAAACGGTGGTTCCGGACAAAGGCCTAAAAAGGAGTTTGTTTGGTTTCTCCTGTTCAGCAGGTAGGAAAAACAACATCCTCCTCCTGAGTGCATCACCTTCCTCCTTCAGAGCAATCAGTGTCAAAGGAAGTGATGTAGGATTCAGTTCTCTGGGCAGCCCTCTGGCAGCTGAGCTCCAGGATGCCACTTCTGGGAAATCCTTGCTGTTCCCAGAGCTCCAGGTTTGGGGTGCCCTTTGGCCATGAACTGCTCATGTGAGATAAGCTTTGTTGGGTAGAGCCTGGTGCTGATAACACCACCTTTGGGGGTTTGATCCCTCTGCGGGCCAATTAAGAGTTGGCCTTGATTCTGCTGGATCCCTTCCAACCGGGACAATTCTGGGATTATTATTGCTTTGTGAAGCAGCGGTGGAAATGCAGAGCAGGACCATTATGGAATGCCTGGGATAGCCAAGGTGGCCACATGACAAAGATCATGGAACTGTTTAGGTTGACAGAGACCTCTGAGATCACCAAGTCCAACCCAGCACTGCCAAGGCCACCACTGACCTGTGTCCCCAGGTGCCACATCCACAGGGATTTTAAATCCCTCCAGGGATGGGGACTCTACCCATGCCCTGGGCAGCCGTGCTAGGGCTGGGGAACCCTTTATGTGAAGAAACTCTTTCTGATATTCAAATAAACCTTCCCTGGCCCAGCCTGGGGCTGTTCCCCCTGCTCCTGTCCCTGTTCCCTGGAGCACAGCCCGACCCCCCTGGCTGTGCCCTCCTGTCAGGAGCTGTGCAGAGCCACAAGGGCCCCTGAGCCTCCTTTGCTCCAGGCTGAGCCCCTGCCCAGCTCCCTCAGCCTCTCCTGGGCCTCCAGACCCAGATCTGTTTCTTTCTCACTCTCCAACCCCTCAATGTGTTTTTTTTGTGGCGTGGGGCCCCAAACTGCCCCCATGATTCATAATGGACATTGCACAAAATGAAACACAATGCCTGCTCCTCAGGGAGGACCTGAGGGATGAGGGGATGAGGGGAGGAGAGGACGAAGAGATGAAGGGATGAGGGGGATGAGAAGACGAGGCGGTCACGGAATGAGGGGTGAGGGAATGAAGCTATAAGAGCATGAGGGGATGAGGGGATGGATGCCATGAGGGGATGAGGGGATGGAGGCCATGAGGGGATAAGAGGACGAGGTGGTGAGGGAATGAAGCGATGAGAGCATGAGGGGATGGACGCCATGAGGAGATGAGAGGACGAGGTGGTGAGGGAATGAAGGGTGAGGGAATGAAGGGATGAGAACATGAGGGGATGAGGAGATGGACACCATGAGGGGATGAGGGGATGAGGGGATGAGAGGATGAGGTGGTGAGGGAATGAAGCGATGAGAGCATGAGGGGATGGACGCCATGAGGGGATGAGAGGACGAGGCGTTGAGGGAATGTGGGGTGAGGGAATGGAGCGATGAGAGCATGAGGGAATGAGGGGATGGACGCCATGAGGGGAGGGCAGACGGCGCCCCCTGGCGTCCCGCGCAAACCGCGGCGGAGCCGTGAGGCCATGGCGGAGCCGGAGGCACCGTGGCCGCCGCTCCCCGGGCCCCGCCGCTCCCCGGCCCTGCCGCTCCCCGGGCCCTGCCGCTCCCCGGCCCTGCCGCTCCCCGGGCCCCGCCGCCCCTGCTCGGGCCCCGCCGGCTCCTCTTGTGTACGAAAGGAGCTTAAAAAGCCAGGCTTACTTGTTGGAGGTGCCGTGTAAATTGGTGAGAAGCGTGAAGTTGTTCCTCACGCTTCTTAGGCTGGCCAGCACCTGAGGGAGACAAAACCGCAGGTGTCACCTTCTCCGCTTTAATGCTTTAGAAAAACTATTTCAGAGGCCAATATGCCATCAACTCACCTGGGCAAAAGGTGTGACAATCAGGTCGTCGCCATGCCTAAGGAAAAACGGAGAAAAATATATAAATTTCTGTACAAATTTACCTTCAAACAAAGTGAAATTCACCTCAGGGAAGGAGCGTTTTCCTGAGAGGGTTTTCCTCACGAACGTACCCACGCAGCATTTAGTTAACACCACATAAAAGCTTGTTCCTAATGGAAAGGTCACCGTGTATATCCAAAACAACCGGCTGCAGCAAGCATTCGGTCTGAGAACGCCAGGCAATAAAAGCCAGGAAATTCAAAAGTTAAGGCTCACACTTGCACCGCGGTGGAAAAAAACCAACCGTAGTGGTGCGGGGAAAGGTCACCTTTGAATTTCCTGGCTTTTGTTGATCTCTGTCGCAGTCTCTAACCTTGTTCAGACGCCGGGTTTTGTCTGGCTGTTTTCATCACGGAAGATTTGAGCAGAAGTTGTGAGCAAAATATACCAGCAATAAGAGGGATTTTTTTTTTTTTGCCTTTTTTTTTGGTATTAGTTATGGCACTTGAGCGTGTATGGAACATTCTGTATGATTGACCTAACTGAGAGATGGTAGGGTACAGAATCATTGGAAGGTTAGGCTTGGGAGGGAGCTTAAAGCCCATCCAGTCCCACCCCTGCCATGGGCAGGGACACCTTCCAGTACCCCAGGTGGATGCAAACTCCACCCAGCCTGGCCTTGGACATTTCCAGGAATCCAGAGGCAGCCACAGCTGCTCTGGGCACTCTGTGCCAGGGCCTGCCCACCCTCTTGACAAAGAATTCCTTCTCAATATCCAACTAAATCTACCCATTTTCAGCTTAAATCCATTCCCCCATTTCCTGTCCCTCCATTCCTTGTCCCAAGTTCGGCTCCAGCTTTCTTGGAGCCCCTTTAGGCTCTCTTAGAAACAACATTTTGGTCAATTCTATTCTTAATCTCATAATTAATAACAGGATGTACTGAGCAAGGGCAGCAGAGCCAGCTCCAGGACCCTCTGGAGAGTTTTCCACCAGTGCTGGACCCCTCCAAAGAGCAATTGTCCCTGCTGTGCTGCCAGAGGTCATCCCTTCATCTTCACTCGGGTATCAGTGCTATTAAGCCTAAATTTAATTAAAATTGTCTCCTGCTCATGGAGACTCTGTCCCAGTGCTAACAGAGCCTTGATGCCCATGGTGGATGGACACTTCAGCTGCAGACAGCCATGGATTTGGGGGAAATTATGGCATTCCCCCACCCCAGCACACTGCTGGGAATTGTTACAATCCACCCTTTACACGAAACACTATTTGCATAATCTGGAGTGTTTCCTCCAATAAATATTTACTCAGTTTTAACTCAGCAGGAATATTTTCTCGCAGAATTCTCGTGGATCTGGCTAATATTCAGATTTCCATTCCGTGACAAAATTTTCGCAACAGCTCAACTTTGTTTAACGAGCACTTTTTTTATAGCTGAATGGCCGCTTCAAAACTTCAAAATGTGCCTTTCAAAATGAGGGGCTGGGAATCCAGGACACTCTGTGGGTATCGATCCTCTCAAGCTTAGCCATCTGTCTCATTTTCCCTTTGGTTCTTGGGAACAGCCCCAAAACACGATGGGGAACGGCAATACTGTAAATAAAAGTACAGCATAACTTATCTGTTATTCCAGGACATGGCTTTGAAAGCTCTTCTGCTAAATTCTGGAGAAAATGGGAATGTTCGAGGGATGGGATGGGATGGGATGGGATGGGATGGGATGGGATGGGATGGGATGGGATGGGATGGGATGGGATGGGATGGGATGGGAGAGGATGTTGGATCAGCACCTGTTTTGTGCATTCCAGCTATGGAATGTGCCAGAACCACCCATAAGCTCCTCCTAGCAGAGCTCTGGGGATCAGAGCAGCACAGAGAGCTGTAGGAGAGTGCAGAACACGAGCTGAACTGGTGCTTACTGTTCGCTCGGGAGGGAGGAGTTCCTGGACATGGTCTTTGGTGAGAGGTCATAGTCGCTGTCGGATCTGTAGAGGAACGACTCCCGGCGCTGGCTGTGGCCCGGGAACGTCGTGTGCAGGACGAGTCCCGACGAGGAGCTGGCCTGCGGGTCCAGCGGGCTGCGCCCCGGCGACGGGCCATTCTCCACATCGAAGCTGCGAACGGAACACACACCGCGGGTCACACGCTGCCACAAGAGGGCTCGCAGAGCATGTGTCACCTCAGCGTGGCTCTCTGCCACTGTGTCACAGCATGGCTCCCTACCACCGCGTCACCTCAGTGTGGCTCTGTGCCACCGTGTCACCTCAGGGCGGCTCCCACCATGTCACCTCAGCACAGCTCACTGCATCACCTCACCGTGGCTCACACCGTGCCACCTCAGCACAGCTGCCACCGTGTCACCGGCCTGCGGCCATCAGAGCCACTCACCGACCCCGAGTTTCTCCCGAGTGCAAGGAGGACCCTGTGTGACCATCAACATTTACCCCGGAGGCTCCTGTGCTGGCTGCCTCTGCTCATGCTTCCTTCAGCACGGATGTTGAGCGGCTCAGCACAGCTCTCAGCATGAGCACGCAGCAGCTGAAGAGGGCAGGGACAGATCAGAGATGACGGAGAATCCATCCCTGGCAGGCCCTGGCACTGGTGCCCAGAGCAGCTGTGGCTGCCCCTGGATCCCTGGCAGTGCCCAGGCCAGGCTGGAGATGGCTTGTAGCACCTGGGACAGTGGGAGATGTCCCTGCCATGGCATGAGATGGGCTTTAAGTTCCCTCCCAGCCCAAACCATTCCAGGATTCCATTATTCTAAACACCCCACTCCACCCTCAATGCCTTTTGCACAAGCCCAGGGGTTCAATTTGCCAAACCTCACTCCAAGTCTTATGAGTACAACAGGGACTAAAGGCACCACAACATGACAGCACTCTCCAGCCCAGCCTTGTTCCCATCTGCTCCGGAGCCAAGCTTTTGAAACCCTGTAAGATTTGCAAGCACTTGGCAGTTGTGGGAGCTGGATGCCCAAACCTTGTTTTATCCATTCAAGGTATCACTTCAGTGAATTTTAAACAGCTGTGCTGTAAAATGAAGGGCTGTTTAAAAACTAAATAAAACCACCAAACTTTTTGTCACCTTTTCCATTTTACATCCACTTTCTTGTGGTTCATAGCTTGGCTGCTGTGACCCGTGGCTGAAGTCACCCTGGCCACTCCAGCAATGACACCCCTCATAAACACTGAAAATGAGCAGGTTGGCCTCCTTTGGCCTGATGGAAACACCAGAAGTGTGACCACGGCCCGGGAAGCCAAGTGAGGTACGGCCACGCTCAGGAGGAATTTCCTTGCCTTTGGAAGTCAGCTTTTGTCCCATGCTGGATGCTGCCCCACCAGGACACCGGGCTGTGGTTCCTGCTGTGCCTTTCCCCACCCCTCCACTCCTTAATCCAGAAGATTCCCTGAGCACAGTGGCAGGGAAGACCCCAGCTCTCCCTCCTCTCTGCAGAGAGAGCTTCAACGGCGGCAGGAGGAGCACATAAAGTATGAACGCCTGAACTTGCCTGGATCCTGCAAGTTTTTCAGATTTCTACATCACTGGGATGAACTGCTGCCTTGATGAGAAGCCTCCACAGCCAATGCCCAGCTGGGAACACCATGGCTGCTCTAGCTCCTGCTGCCCACTTCCCCTGTTCCCCGTTCCAGCACCTGGCACGCTGCCGTACGGATCACGTGGTTAGTCCAACTGAAAAGTGCTTTTATTCCTTTCCTCAAGTTCAATGTGCAGCCACACCAGTGCTCCTCAGGCTCCTTTTCCTTGGCCTTGATCCAGCACTCAGCCACCCATGTGCTCAGCCACAAGTTAACAGAAAATTCCCCAAAAAGTGACTGATCCCAGAGTTTGGACTGAACAGGCACTCCCAGAGGTACAGCCTGTGAGCAAGATCCTCAAACCCAGGAATAACTCTGCTGGCACTGCTTTTTAATAGGTACAAGAACTGGAATATGGGAAAATATTCCCTTTGGATGATCCAATGTTAGGAAAATGTGACCTGAGACACAGAGAGCAAGACCTTGTGTTTGTCACCAGTTGCTCCTGGTTTGCACAACACCCACCTGGAACTGTGCCCTGATGCCAAAATATCCCCCAAACAAACACTTGCTGGAATTAGTAAGAACTTCAGTGGGATTGTAAAGTTGCTGTCTCAGAGCTGCATTTCCCACTATTTTTTTTCTGTTGGAAATTAACTGCTGAGCTTTGCTGGAAAAACTTCATCACTGTGTTCAGAACACTGTAAAGACTGTGAGATCCTCTCTGCAGTCTGCACACCCCACAGGCTTTGTCCAAGTGGAAAAAAAGCTGCATTTGCCCACTTAGAAGTAAGGATGGCAGAATACAAAGCACAAAACCCCCAAAATTTCCATTCCAATTTATCCCCAAATAACAGCACTCACAGCGAGACACCCCATTTGTGATATAAATTGTGTTATCTAAACATATGGGCCAGAAATTTGATATCTAAAGTCCCTAAAAATCTTTCAGAAATCTCTGTCTTCATAAGAGATCTCTCTAGGATATGCAGGAGCTGCCAGCATTCCCTGCCTGACTCCAACCTGTGTTATCAGACCTATTTACCAACATTTCCCAGTACTGGGAAATCCCTGCGCACCAAGGGATTCCAGGGAACTGAGCCCTGCCAGAGTCGAACAGGCTCCAAAGGAGGAAAGGTGACACCAGCACCAGCAGAGCTGCCCAGGGCAGTGGTGGAGTCTCCATTCCTGGAGGGATTTAAAGCTGTGCAAATGTGGCACCTGGGGACATGGAGGTGGGAATGGATGGATTTGATTATCTTGGAGGCCTTTCCGGAGTGATTCCACCATCCCGGTGGGATGGGCCCTAGCCCAGGCAGTGCTGTCTCCCAGCAGTGTGGGGCTAGGAAGGAAGGGGGCCTTCCTTTCCCGGGATGGCTCTGCAGGCTGCCCGTGCCTTTCCCGGGATGGCTCTGCAGGCTGCCCGTGCCTTTCCCGGGATGTCTCTGCAGGCTCCCCGTGCCTTTCCCGGGATGGCTCTGCAGGCTCCCCGTGCCTTTCCCGGGATGGCTCTGCAGGCTGCCCGTGCCTTTCCCGGGATGTCTCTGCAGGCTCCCCGTGCCTTTCCCGGGATGGCTCTGCAGGCTCCCCGTGCCTTTCCCGGGATGGCTCTGCAGGCTGCCCGTGCCTTTCCCGGGATGGCTCTGCAGGCTGCCCGTACCGGCTCTCTGGGGATGCAGGAGCTGGGAGCGCAGAGCGGGGAGCAGCGGCCGCTCCCCGATCCCCGCGCATCCCAAAGAAGCCAGGATCTCAGGGAAGCGAGAGGAAGGAGACGGCAGGTGGCAGGAGTTAGCTGCGAGCGGGCACCGGCCCCGGACCTGTGCAAAGCTGCGCCTGAGCCGCGGTATGAGCAGACAACGGCGAGCCAGGAGAAATCATTGTAAAACACAGCGAGGCTTCGTGAGTCACTCTGCAAACAAAGAGAATTCATAACAGCAACCTCCAGCTGCTCAAATGCTGCAGTGTTACTGTAACAGCTACAGGATCAGAGAGCCTCCCGAGCTGGAAGTGATTCACAAGGACCATCGATCCAACCCCTGGCCCTGCATCCCAAATCCCACCCTGGGCATCCCTGCCCAAACGCTCCTGGAGCTGCTCTGGCAGCCTCGGGGCCAGGACCATTCTCTGGGGGAAGAACCTTGCCCAAAATCCCAGCTAAACCTCCCCTGACACAGCTCCAGCCGTTCCCTGGGACCCTGTCCCTGGTCACAGAGGATAAATTGGTGCCTGTCCCTCCACAGCCCCTCGGGAGGAGCTGCAGATCCTGGTGAGGCTCCTCCAGGAGGAACAAGCCAAGTGCCCTCAGGTGTTCCTCACATTTCCACTCCAGACCCTTCACCAGCTTCAGGAACCGATGTCCCTGGACTAGCATTGCCCACCAGCAGTCGTGGAATGTATCAAAATTTGGCACAAGGATTGAGAAACAGGAATGCGCCACGCTTTGGATGTAATTCAGAGTCATTCAATCGTCATTGCCAGTCAAGTGGTTTCCATGAGAGCTGCACAGCCCCACAGTTTGCTCTGGAGTAACAAACACAAACACATTCCAGCCCAGCAGACCAGGCAGGCTCGAGGATTTTTGTTTATGTTGGGAATTTACACTTTTCCTGGGGATGATAGCACTGACTCTCCAAGAAGGTTCACCATCTGCTTTGCCTTCCCAGAGTCATTCCTGAGGAGATTACTCCCCATCTCCTAACTACAGTACCACCTTCATGATATCAATGTTTCCAAAATATTTCCAGAGGTTTGGGCAGGCTTTGTTAATTATAGAGCTCCTTTTTGAGATTTGTGAGTCTCACCAAAACATCCCTCAGGATTCTTAGAACCACGAACAAGGAAAACTGCTGTTCCTTGCACTGCCTGGCCGCTCTCTACTGCTGTGCACCTGTTCCCCATTATCTGAACAGCTTGCTGCTTTTCCTAAATAATCTCCCATGTGGAAAGGGCTGTGCTTGAAACCATCAGCACTCAATGGCCCAGGATGGGACACAGGGAGCCAGGCACAGCCCTGGCAGGGGCACAGGGCTCCTCGGGGTGACAGCTCACAGCTCCACAGGCATCACTGACCTTCTTCCCCTCCCGACCTTCTCCCACTTAGGGAAAACACTGTTACTCTTAGGAACCCCTTACAAGTTCAAACCCCTCTGCTGGGTTTGTCCCTCTTGTGGCTCCTGACTTTTTTATCCAGGTGAGGCCCCACCTGCAGAGCTGCCCCAGCCCTGGGGACAACATCAGCAGCACCTGGAGAGAGCCCAGAGGAACCCATGGAGCTGCTGCAGGGCTGGAGCCCCTCTGGAGCCAGGCTGGGACACCTGGGGGTGCTCACCTGGAGAGGAGAAGGATCCAGGGAGAGCCCAGAGCCCCTGGCAGGGCCTGAAGGGGCTCCAGGAGAGCTGCAGAGGGGCTGGGGACAGGGATGGAGGGACAGGACACAGGGAATGGCTGGAAGTTAAAAGAAGGTAGATTCAGATACTGGGATATTGGGAATTGTTCCTGGCTGGGAGGGTGGGCAGGCCTTGGAATAGAATTCCCAGATTTGCTGTGGCTGCCCCTGGATCCCTGGCAGTGCCCAAGGCCAGGCTGGACACTGGGGTTTGGAGCAGCAGGGGAAGCTGTCCCTGCCGTGGCAGGGGTGGAATGGGATGATTTTTAAGGTGCCATAGAAGCCAGCCTGGTCTGTGGTTCCGTGATGCCACAATCTCCAGAGCTCAGTGTCCCCACACAAGGCAGCAGCCCCTGCAGCCCCTCCCTGTGCTGTCACAGCTGCCTGGCACAGGAGCCCGGCAGCACTGACTGAAGTGTTTGCAACAGAAGCTGTCAGCTGCTGCTAAACACATCATTAAGCCTCTGCATGTATCCAAAAGCAAAAATATGTGTTTACTTGACTTTGTAATCTCTGAATAAAGAAGTTCAAGGCCAGGTCGGACAGGCCTTGGAGCAAAGTGGGCTGGTGGGAGGTGTCCCTGCCCTGGCAGGGGGTGGCACTGGATGATCTTTAAGCTCCTTTCAATCCAAACCATTCTGTGACTTTAATTCACTCTCTGTTCCTGTCCTCCTGCTCAGTGGGTACAACAGAGACAGAACAACCAGAGCCCCTGCCCTGCTCACAGCAGAGCCCAAAACAGACCCGAGAGCTGCTGCTGCTCTCTGCAACCCAAACCCACCTTCAGCAGGTAAAAATGAGTCCCCAGAGCCCTCCCAGCTCTCAGAACCCATCCAGCAGCACCCTGGGGAGGCTCCTGGTTTGCACAGCAAATGTCAGGGGTTGTATCCAGCACTGTGCTGGGCTGGAGCAGCCACCAGGAGAGGGCTGGAAAAGTACAGCAGGAGGTAAAAATGAGTTTGTATTCTCTCTTAGCACAAAGGATTCCAAAAAGCCTAATCCTTTTAATGTTTACTACAGATAAGAAGCTCGACATTATCCTGTAACAAGTGAACATCATGGGGTTGTTTTAAGTCCCCCAGAGAAGGAATCCTGAGTGCTAAAATCCAGTTGTTATTTTTCCAAATGTTCATCCTGGACTATTTTATCCTCTTCCAATGGTTTTCTGCCACTAATCTCTGGAAAACGCAAGGCACAGTCAAACAAAGCAGACATCCCACCTGTATTTTTACTTCCAGAGCTTGGAAAAACATATGGATGTGAGTGTGATCACTCCCAACATGGGCAGCAATGCCATTTCCTAAGGGATTTTTCCTCCTGAAAACATTCCAGCTGACAACTGATGGAGCAGTTGCTTCCCCTCCTACCCAGCTGAGGTATAGCAAGGTATGAGTGGCACAGGGTGCCCAGACAGCTGTGGCTGCCCCCAGATCCCTGGCAGTGTCCCTGGCACAGTGCAAGGTGTCCTGATGAGCCTGAAGGTCCCTCCCAGTCAGACTCCCCAGGGTTCTGTGGTGCTGCTCCTGTGCAGCTCTGACAGCTCTGCTCACCCTCCAGGCATCTCTGCCCACACCTCCACCCACCCTCCCACATCTCCAGCACCAGCTGAGCCTCCCCGGGGGAAAGCTGCCCCTTTTCCCGGTGGGGAGAGCTGGGATGGCTCGTGGCTGTGGGACAGGTGGCACAGGGACAGCACGGTGCTCCAGAGCCGGGATTGTGGCAGCGCCTGCTCTGTGACACTGCTGTCCCACGGCACAGATGCTTCCAGTGTTTGCCCCAGCCTGGCCTGGCTGCTCTGCTCTGTTCAGTGTCACTCCAGCTCTCCCAGCTCTCCCAGCTCCAGCCAAGCCCTGTAGCTTTTCTCAGACTGTCTCCCGATCCACAGCACACGGATGTTGGAGGCTGCCTGTGGTGGCCTGGCTCATGTGACAGGGACACTGGTGTCTTCTGGTGGGGCTCCAGGACACCCTCCAGCCCTTCTGGACAAGCCTTGATTCCTTCCCAGAACCAGTGGGGGGGGTAATTCCACCCAGCAAGTGGGAACACGGGGTCCAGCCCTGCCTTTCCCCACTGGGACATTACCGGCAATGGAAGGGGAATTCCAGTCCTATATTCCATCTTTTATTGATGCATCCTCAAGGATGTGCTACCCCTCTGAAGTGCAATCTGCACTTAACTCCCTTCGCAGAGCCAGGCCTTCAGCAGGGGTCTCCAGGGTCCCCTGCACAAACACCCTGAGCTCCCAGCACTCAGGAAAGCATTCCCGGATCCACAGACAGCCAGAGCATCAGGAGGCTGCTGGCCAGAGCCAGGCTTTATTCCCTCCTGCCCTTAAACAGAGACCCTGGCACGGCTCCAGAGGCACTTCTGCCTTTCCAAGCAGGGGGAAAGCTCTGAGCTGCTGCATTCCGGCCGGCCCCACTCCACAGAGCTCCTCTCATCTGCTGTCAGCCACACAGGAGACAGGAACAAAGTGACAACCGTGGTGACAACTTACAGACACCACAGAGTTTCCATTTCACCTGAGCTGAACACGCAGCCTTTGAGGTAGAAGATTTACACATTTCCTGCACTAATTTTTTAAATTCCCCCAGCCCTTGCATGGTATCCAAAACTCCAGCAATGGGTGCGTGGAAAGCTGCTGTGCTCGGAAATGCATCCAGCCTTTCCATTTGATTCATGGAATAATTATTTGACCTGGTTTTTGGATTTATCTCCATAATTGGGATCCGTGGAGCCTGTCAGTAAAAAGACAGTGAAATGTCCTAAAATGGTATTCAGATCTTTAAATCCTTTGGAGACTCGGCCTTTAACAATAATTAATCCAGCTGGGTACATTTCAGCAAAATTTTCCCTGCTTCACATCTCTCAAATGCCTGCACTCCCCATCTCTCCTATCCACGGGAAAGGACACTGTGATAGCAAATGTCAGAGCCCAGGGATGTGATTCCAAGGGCCATCTTTTCAGAGCTCTCATTGATCATTTCAGGGCCAGCAGGAGCTCCGTGCAAAGGCTGCGTCATCCAGCTCAGGAGCATCTGCCACCTGCTGCTGTTTGAGGGGTGAATCTGAGGGATAGCAAGTCCTGGCCCGTTGGCACAAAGGGTTTGCTCTGTCTGAGGGGTCTGGCACAGGGATCACAGCCATGGCTGGGAATGGCGCCTGCTGTCCCCACACAGGGGTGTCACAAGGGCCTGAGGCAAAGGCACCAAAGGAAATCACCAAAGAACAACGCTGGTGTGAAAACAAGAGGGGATAAAACGGACAGGAATAAACTGAGGTTGGAAATCAGAGGGAAATCTGTGCCTCGAGAGCAGCCAGAGCACTGAACAGCTTTCCTGTGGGAGTGATGGGGGTAAACACCAACTTGATGTTATTCCTGGTGGGATTAATAGTGTAACTCATGAAACATTGCTCCAGGGAGATCCTGAAGGCCATTCCAGGGCACAGAGGGGCTCCAGGAGGGCAGGAGAGGGACTGGGGATAAGGAATGGTTCCCTGGCAGGGTGGGCAGGCCCTGGACCCCTGGCAGTGCCCAAGGCCAGCCTGGAGCACCTGGGACAGTGGGAGGTGTCCCTGCATGGCAGGAACGAGAGGAGCTTTAGGATCCCTTCCGACGCAAACCATTCCGTGATTCCACAATTCTGTGAAATGCCCAGCCCAGCTCGCCAGGCACAGCCAGGGAATACAAAGCCTGCCAGCCCAGACAGTATTTCCATAAATTTGCATTTTTCCCAAGGCCAGTGAGGCGGAAGGGACAGCTCTGCCTGCCCACACTGCCTCCCCTCCTCCTCGGGCAGCTGCAAAACAAAAGGGGGGGAAGGAGGGTCAAGCTAAACCCCAGATTTTCATTTTCTGCTGTTAAATCACATGGTCTGCAATGAGCTTTAATCACTCAGGACAGCACACTGGATTTAGCAGAAGGAAAAGCTTCCCCAGCGTGGAGAGAAGTCAGAGGTGGTGAGCAGCAGGAACAAAACCTTTTAAAGGAATGATTGTGAGGCCAAAAATCCAGGCAGGGCAGAACTCCTGCAGCACATTTCACGTGGTTTGTGCCAAATGGTGGGGTCAGGCAGCAAATCAAACCCTCTTGGGATGATTTCCCTGATGTGAAAACAGATAGAGCGCTGCTGGCACCCAAAATATCATTTAATAACGCTGTTAATGTTCCCTAGACCTGCAAATCCTCTCCAGACCTGCTCCGGGGCTTATTTTGATCTTCCTTAATTAATGATCCCTTAGAAGCTCTGTTTCATGTTGAAAATCACTTGCTGGAATCACTGTTTTGGAGTCACTTCCTGCAAACCACAAAGCTTTTCAAAAGAAATAAGAGATGTGGGGGCACTGAGCAAAACCAGCCCAAAACTAAAATCCGAAACAAGTCATCAAGTCCAGGAGCATCAAACAACACAACAAAGCAGCCACAGCCACTTGGAAATTTGGGATAAATACAAGCAGAGCACTTGGTACAATTAATTAATGCTTAATTACACAGAAGGTGAAGTTTGCAGTGTGAGTAAGCACAAATGTGTGGGCCTGGCACAAAATCATTGTATCTGATTGCAGTTACAGCTCCATTCCCGAGCTAATGAGAATTGAGCCATCCTGGGGGTTTTGGGCTATTGATAAAGGGTTTGACCTGAGCTAATGAAGAATGAGTAGGCAGAGGCAGTCGATGGCCAAAGTGGATCCATTTAAAAATATTGACTCACCGTGTGGAAACATTTGGGGTGGTGAGACCTGTGGAGAGCAGGCACTGAGGGGTTACTGCCATGGGGGGGAGAGATGCTGGAGTTCACTGATGGAACACAGGAGAGAAAATACCTGGAATTAGGGAGGAGCTGATTAAAACACTTGAAACTGGTAAGGAGCTGCAGGGAACACCTGAAACTGGTGAGGAGCTGATTAAAACACCTGAAATTAGTGAGGATTTAATGAAAACACCTGAAATTAGTGAAAACCCCTAGGCTTTAGTGAAAACACCTAAAATTAGTGAGGAGCTGATAAAAAACACCTGAAACTGCTGAGGAGCTGCTGGGAACACCTGAAACTGGTGAGGAGCTGATTAAAACACCTGAAATTAGTGAGGAGTTGATAAAAAACACTTGAAATTAGTGAGGCTTTAGTGAAAACACCTGGAATTAGGGAGGAGCTGATAAAAAGCACCTGAAATTAGTGAGGAGCTGATAAAAACACCTGAAACTGGTGAGGAACTGCTGGGAACACCTGAAATTAGTGAGGAGCTGATAAAAACACCTGAAACTGGTGAGGAACTGCTGGGAACACCTGAAATTAGTGAGGAGCTGATAAAAACACCTGAAATGACGAGGAGCTGCTGGAATAGATGGTTCCAGGCCTTTCAGTGGTGCCACAAGCAGCAATGGCCCTACACTAAAACCCAAATTGCACCTGAACATGGGGAAGAACTTTTCTGCTCTCAGGGTGGCAGAGCACTGCAGCAGCTGCCCAGGGAGGTCACAGAGCTTCTCTCCTGGGATATTCCGAGCCCACCTGGATGTGTCCCTGTGCCACAGCTCTGGGTGACCCTGCCTCCAGCAGGAACCCGTCTCCTTTTGTCCTTGTCGGGGTTCCCAGGTCAGGAGGTGTTGGTGGCACTGTGTGGATGTTCCTGGGCTGGCTGCTGGCCCTGACAGCCTCTGGGAACCATCAGCATGCAGAGCCAGGCTGAGAGGCAAACAGGGGGTTGTCCTGATAGCCCTCAGCCAGAGCCCAGCGTGACACTGTCTATTAATACCCCGGTGTCACCCTGCAGAACAGCTGACCCAGGGGACAGCAAATGCCACACAGATAGCCAGGGCCTGCTGGTGATCATGTGAGGAGCAAACAAGATAAGGAGAGGACAACAAAAGCCTTGTGCCAGAGCCTCCTGTGCTGAGCTCCCAGCCAGAACAGTCGGGCTGTGCCTCGTGCCAAGGTGCTGCTGTGTTTGGGCAGGGGGGTGTGCAGGGCTCAGGAGGCAGGGCAGCAGCGTGTGCCAGCCTGGGCAGCTGGGCAGGGCTCACCCTGCTCGGGTCAGAGATTTATTGCTGCTCACAGCACACCCACGATGGCTTTGCACTGTGCTCTTGCAAGGGATGTTCTCTGGGATTGAAGCTAATTCTCTGATTGCTGTTCACTCATCACTCACAGACCCAAATTCAGGTTAAATTTGTACCTGCAGCGAGCAAAGGCTCGATGAACCCCAAGCCTTTTCCATGAGGGGGAAGCCAAAAGCCACCGAGACAGCCTGAGAAGGTAACCATGGCCACACTGGTGGCTCTGGGCCCCTGTGCCTGTCCTGGGGGCACAGAGGCAGCAGTGCCACCTCAGGCACACGTGCCGAGGGCAGCTCTGACACAGCAAAGCTCCCTCCAGCAGCAACACTGAAAGCTGGGTGCCTCTCAAACATCCAGAGCTGGCCTCGCTCCTAAAGCACAGCAAATCTGTGAGTAGAAAACACAGCCCAGCTCCTGAGTGAGTGGAATGGCTGAGTTAATAAACCCCGTGCTTCATCCCTGCAGAGCTCCTTGCCACAATCATCTCAATGGATCCCTGCTCCTGAACCTCTTCCCAGCTCAATGGGGCCATTGAAGCCCAGAATAGCTGGACTGCCTGTGCTGCATCCTCACAAGAGGATGAGGTTCTTGCTGCAGTCTAAGAAAGAAAAATCACTCAGCACAAATCAGCTCTTTTAAACCCACTGATTAAATAGATATTCACAAGGCAGAGCACAATGGCTTGGAAGGAGCCATTGCAACCCATTACACAGCTCCTCACTCATGCCCAGGAGAGCCTTTCCTTGGCTTCTCTAATAACAGGAGAGAAAAGGAAGCCACAGGAAAGATATTAAACTGCATAAAAATAGGTGACAGGCAAATTTACAAACTTGGAGAGGCAGAGAGAGAGAGGATTTGGGCTGGCAGTCCTGCTGGGAGCCTGGAGCCCTGCAGGAGAAACTCCAGCTCCTCTGAAGGGAGGATGGAACTCCAGAGTTTATTGAAGGGTGACATGAGGGGCTGGGCAACACTCAGAAACTCCATCTCTGGCTCTGTAAAGATCCAAGGAGCTGCTGCAGGCCTGGAGCCAGGCTGGGAGAGCTGGGAATGCCCAGCCTGGAGAGGAGAAGGATCCAGGGAGAGCCCAGAGCCCCTGGCAGGGCCTGAAGGGGCTCCAGGAGAGCTGCAGAGGGGCTGGGGACAGGGATGGAGGGACAGCACACAGGGAATGGCTCCCAGGGATGGATGGGACATTGGGAATTGGGAATTGCTCCTGGCAGGGTGGGCAGGCCCTGGATCCCTGGCAGTGCCCAAGGCCAGGCTGGACACTGGGACACCCTGGGACAGTGGGACTGTCCCTGCCCAGGGCACAGGGGACAGGATGATTCCATGGGATGTTCCCCTGCCTGTGAACCCCTGCAGCCCCAGCCCCTCCCAGCCTGGATGAAGAGCTGACCTTTGTCAGCCTCACACAATTCCTCCTCCAAGCTGCTGTGCTGCCAGGTCAGATCTCATGCAAGGTGACAATTTCTTAGAGCTTTGACAATTTCCTGTGTCTCCTCAGGAAAACATGGTATTTTTTTTTCCTTGCCAGAACCCACTTTTTAACGCTCTTAATCTGAAATGAACCCATCATATTCCATCTGTCATCAGCTGGGCTTTCATTCCTGGAGTTAAACTGGTCTGGGAGAGCTGCAGTGAGGGCAGAGTTTAATGGAATAATTCTTACACTGCACAATTTGGACGCAGCAAAGCAAAAGGGGGTCAGCTTGTTCTTCCAGCCTCCACTCCAAACAATTTAATGTCTTTATGGATGAAAAATGTCAGAGCTTTTTGTGATCTGAGGGAAACTGGGACATTCAATACAGCCCCACTTCAAGCCTTCACTCACACACCTCAATTCCTTCAGCCAATATTTATTCTCTGGATTTTCCAGAGCTCTTTTATGCACTTAAATGGAGAGATACAGACAGAGCCTCTCCTTCAGAGCCACTGTGCCCCAGTAAATCTCTGTCCTGGGGAGCTCGCACAGCCAATAGGAGCTCAAGTGATGCACCTGAGACAGACCCATTCCATCACCACCTGCAGATTTTGAATTAATCTCCCCTTCCAAACTCATTGCCAAACCATATTTAAACGTTTCTTCCTAAGGGAGTGATAAAAATTGACCAGCAAAATCAAAACAGAGCATAGAATAAAGATTAGAGCCAAATTATCCATGATCAGTGTAAGAATAATAGACTTCCCTAGGATAACTGGGCACTGAAATGTGATTTAGAGCTTTCCAAGAGCTCTGCCAGCTCACCCTCCGTGTGACTTTTGGAACGCTCAGGCTGTGATGAGTTTATAGCACAGTTCTGAGATTATAAATCCAAGGGTGTGGCTTTAGCTCTTTTATCGGGGATTAAAACTGAGAAATATTTACCCAACCCCTCAGCAAAGCACGAGTGGAGCCAGATCCCCAGTTCCCTGCTTTTGGCTCTCCTGGATGCCACAGAGCAGATCCTGATCCTGATCCTGATTGCCCTGAGCATGGGGCAGAGGATCTGCTGCCCACAGGGCTGGGAATGCTGCTCCAGAGCTCCAGGGGCTGTGGGGGGCACCAGGAACCCCCCAGCTCCTGTTCCTGCAGCCTCAGAGGGTTTCACACCCACCTTCCTCCCTGTTTCAGGAGGAAGGGTTGCAATGATCTCCTGTCCCTGGTGGGATGAGCAGGCACGGGCAGTGTGGCTGCTGATGGGAACCAGGAGAGCTGGGGAGGGCAGCTCCCCCTCCCTGGGATGAGCAGGTTTGGGAGGCATGAGGACAACTCCAGCAGCTCCACATCCAGCCCTTCTCCCACCCAACCAGCCGGCAACTCCCACATGGAATTCCCCTCCCGCCAGCTTCCAAGGCCAGATGATTTCATCCCAAACATTTGTTTATCAACTTCCAAACCAGTAAACGAGGAGTGAAACTGTTTCACCAAAAAAAAAAAAAAAAAAAAAAAGGTGAAGTTTGTGCAAATCCATCTCTGCTAAAGCCAAACAACACAAACATAAATAAGGGAAGATCGAATTTCTCTCTTCTCCTCACATGAAGTCATTCCCAGGATTTCATCTGAAAATCCAGGAGTGCGCTGCGAAGATTTTGTAATTACAAACCAATAAGAGAAAGCATCCAGGAGGAATAATTACATAATTCCTAGCTGAACTGGCTGCTCAGAAGCATTCACAGCCTGGAAGAGCTGTAATAAATAGCTCCTCATCTCCTGGCTGCCGCTGCAGCTGATGAGTCACGGCTGTTCCCGGGATGGATCCCAGAATATCCGGCTCCTGTGTGTGCTGCATGGACAATCAGCCGGCAGGGAACGGCCCTGGGGCAGCACTGGCGTGGCCCTGCCATGCAAACACAGCTGGGCAGTGCTGTACTGCCTGTGGGGAATGGCAATATTTCACTGGCATTCAGGGAACGGGGCACGCCCGGCCTGGAGGGCTCTGCTGCCATCCCAAGGGTTGGCACAGCCCAAAGTGACCCGGGGGCTTTCAGGGAATGGTTCCCAATCCCACCCTCCTGACTGGCACCAGAGGAGATCCTCCTGCAGAAAAACCATCCAGAGAGAGAAAAACAGCCATGGAATCAGGAAAACATGAGGGAACAAGTCCAGGGATGGGACACAGGGAACCCAACAGGAAGAGACTGGAGCCAGGCTGGGAGAGCTGGGAATGTTCACCTGGAGAAGGATCCAGGGAGAGCTCAGAGCCTTTCCAGGGCCTGAAGGGGCTCCAGGAGAGCTGCAGAGGGACTGGGGACAGGGATGGAGGGACAGCACACAGGGAATGGCTTCCAGCTGAAAACTGGTAGATTGAGATGGGATATTGGGAAGGAATTCCTGGCAAGGTGGGCAGGCCCCGGAATAGAATTCCCAGATTTGCTGTGGCTGCCCCTGGATCCCTGTCAGTGCCCAAGGCCGGGCTGGAGCAGCCTGGGACAGTGGGAGGGGTCCCTGCCCAGGGTGTCCCTCCTTCAGGGGTGGAACTGAGGGATTTTTAAGGTCCTTTCCAACCCAAACCACTCTGGGATTCCATGATAATGCACAAGGAGAGGGGATTTTTATACATCCCAAAAGGAAACCTGGGATGTTCCCAGTGCTGTCTGCAGTGAGGGTGTTGGGAGGTGAAGGCAGCAGCTGCACTTTGAGATGTGCATAAACAGCAGGAGATGAAAGAGCAGAGCCTGTTTGGAAATGAGGTTGTGACGTCAGATGGGGAAAGGCCTTTCTCAGCCCTGTCACTCTGTCAGTCTCACCCACCCGGGGAGCTGTCCTACAATTCCCAAAGAATCCTGACATTCCCTGAGAGTGGCAAACACACCCTGGTGTGGCACTGAAGGCCAGAGAACACATGCAGGTACCTAATAGCCAATTACACAGGTATAGGGATTTTAATTGCATTATGGAATCCTGGAATGATTTGGGAAGGGAGACACCTTAAAAATCATCCCAGTGCCACCTCTGCCACGGCAGAGACACCTTCCACTGTCCCAGGTGCTCCAAGCCCCATCCAGCCTGGCCTTGGGCACTGCCAGGGATCCAGGGGCAGCCACAGCAAATCTGGGCACCTGTGCCAGCCCCTGCCCACCCTGCCAGGGAACAATTCCCAATTCCCAATGTCCCATCCATCCCTGGGAGCCATTCCCTGTGTGCTGTCCCTCCATCCCTGTCCCCAGCCCCTCTGCAGCTCTCCTGGAGCCCCTTCAGGCCCTGCCAGGGGCTCTGGGCTCTCCCTGGATCCTTCTCCTCTCCAGGTGAGCACCCCCAGGTGTCCCAGCCTGGCTCCAGAGGGGCTCCAGCCCTGCAGCAGCTCCGTGGGTTCCTCTGGGCTCTCTCCAGGTGCTCCAGGTGCTGCTGATGTTGTCCCCAGGGCTGGGGCAGCTCTGCAGGTGCTGGATGTGCCTCGCTTGCTGCTCCCAGCCCGAGCTCCTGCGCTGCTCTGCCTGCCCAGGAACGGCGTCAGTGCTGCCCCAGACACCGAGGCTGCTGCTCCACACGCCCTGCCAGACCTCCCCGTATCTCTCACGTTATTCCCAGCACTTCTGCCCTCACCCGCACTTCACCTTCCCTGCTACCCACGCCCAGCCCTTCCCAGCTCCCTCTCCTCTCCAACCCACAGCAAACCAAGTGTTTCTGTCTCATTTCTCCAACCTTCCCATCCCAGGAATTCCCCTCATCCCCCTCAGATTGGAATCCCTCCCAGCTGGGTGATCCCAGCTCCTGGAGCTCCTGTCCTGGTGGGATCCCATGGATGCTGTCCTGTGGGATCCCATAGATATCTCTCCTGGTGGGATCCCATGGATGCTGTCCTGTGGGATCCCATGGATGCTGTTCTGGTGGGATCCCATGGATGCCTGTCCTGTGGGATCCCATGGATGCTGTCCTGTGGGATCCCATGGATGTCATCCTGGTGGGATCCCATGGATGCTGTCCTGTGGGATCCCATGGATGCTGTTCTGGTGGGATCCCATGAACGCCTGTCCTGTGGGATCCCATGGATGCTGTCCTGTGGGATCCCATGGATGCCATCCTGGTGGGATCCCATGGATGCTGTTCTGGTGGGATCCCATGGATGCCTGTCCTGTGGGATCCCATGGATGCCATCCTGGTGGGATCCCATGGATGCTGTTCTGGTGGGATCCCATGGATGCCTGTCCTGGTGGGATCCCATGAACGCCTGTCCTGTGGGATCCCATGGATGCTGTCCTGTGGGATCCCATGGATGCTCCTCATGGATTGCCCACTCCCATCCCCAGCTCCCCTGATGGGAGCCTCAGTTTGAGAGCTCCAAGTTGATTTTGTGCTCTCCTAAAAGCCACGGATACCCTGTCAGTCAAGGGCAGCTCCTGTCCCATTCCCTGCCCCCAGGAAGGATCCCACCCATCCCAGCTGCTGTGCTTGGCTCCTGCTGGGGCTTCCCAGCGTGGCCCAAACCCCTGGAATCCAAAAACTCCAGATTCCCCTTGGAATCTGTTCTTCCATGGGGCAAATCTGGAAAATCTGCTTTTCTGGCAGCTATCCATGGCAAAGGTTAATCCTGTGGGAACAAGAATCCCCAGCACCACCTGGGCATCTTTTCCAGCCGTGTCTGCTTTTCCCAGTCCTCTGGTTTTTCTGTATTCCTACACAAAAACACCATCAAATAATGCAATAATTCAGGAGTTTATATCACCAACCCATCATCTTTCATCCATGGCCTCTAACAATATTTTATAAAGGAATCCAACCCTTTGGATTAATTCACCCCACTCCCATTTCACCAGCAAACCTCCACCTATGGCCTCCATCCAAGGAAACAGGGATTAACACCAGGCTGGAATGTCCTGGAGCTTGCAGGGAACACAGAGCCTCATTCCCTCACACTGAGCGGGAGCACAGGCACCTGGAAGGGAATTGCCCTAATCCCAAATTCCACAGTTCCCATTTGTACCCCAAATTTCCTGCTGATATCCAATCCAGGCAAACCTAAACCGCCAGAAAATGAAATGTGGGAATGTTCCACCAGAAAAGTGGGAATTTTCATGAAGTTTCTGTGGTAACCACCACAGAATTAGGTTTAGTCTTGCTGCTGCTCGTTACCAGAATTGTTCAAGTTTATCTGGAATTAGCATGGAAATACAAACACCTGAGGGAGCACAGCAAAAACTCCCTAAAACTTCCCACTGCAATCCCAGGGACGATGCCAGAGCCAGGCCAAGCTCGGGATGGAATCTGCCAGGAAAGGTTCTGGAGAAACAGAGTTAATTTCAGGATAAACCCAGGAGCTGATTCGGGACAAACCCAGGAGCTGATTTGGGATAAACCTAGGAGCTGATTTAGGATAAACCCAGGAGCTGATTTTAGAATAAATCCGGGAGCTGATTTGGGACAACCCTGGGATCTAATTTGGGATAAACCTGGGATCTAATTTGGGATAAACCCGCGGTGAAGCGGCCATGCCCCAGCCCCAGCTGCTCTTTCCAAGCCCACAGCCCCCAGGCTCTGGTTTGTTTTGTTTCCTCTCTCCAAAGGCTCCATTCCCACCTTTGGGCAGGAGAGCCCAGGGCTGGCCGGGAGCAGCCTCTTCCCAAGGAGCCACCCGTGGGTGCTCAGGGATCTCCTCTGGAAGGGAATCCAAGCTGGGAGCCCTTCGGCATTCCCAGGGGACCCTGAGGAGCACCCTGGGCTGTGGGAGGTGTCCCTGTCACAGGATGAGCTTTAAGGCCATTCCCAAGGCAGACCGTTCCAGGACTCTGGAATGCCTGCCAGTGGTTCATCCCATCCACTGGGTCTGCAGGGCTCTCCTGATCCCCTCCCTGCTCTCCAACCTCTGTATCCCAGGTTTCCACCTCATCACCAGGGTGAATAAACTTGGGGGTTTCATTTTCCATAGTGCTGCAGAGAGTGAAGATAATCTGATTTATCCCTACATGATTTTCCCCTTCCCTGCCGTGTCCTGAGACCTCATCCCGGCCACGTTTCCCGCACTAATTCCGATTTCCCCAGCATTTCCCACTCCCGTGCCCCGCGGGGCTGAGGAGGTGCTGTCCTGTGCTCGGAAAGGCAGGATGAGCCGGGAGCATCCCCGAAAAGCCGCGGCATCTGTGGGATGAGGGCTCCCGGCAGGAATCCATCAGCTCGGTGTCACGGGCTGCTCCCCGCCGAGCTCCTCTGCAGCATTCCCACATTGAGACAATTAACACGTTTTTCCCAGGCTCTTCCTTCCAACAAAAAGCTAAAAAAAGCGAAACTGCTCTGAAAGGCTCGCAGGCATTTTCTGCCCTAGAATTTAGAGTTACATAAAAAAAAAAAAAAAAAAAAAAAAAAAAAAAAAAAAAAAAAGAGACTTATAAATAAGAGTTTACATTAAAAAAGCAACAAAAGTAAAAGTAATTGGGACTGGGGAGAAGCAGACCCTATAAAATGATTAATAGACCCTATAAAATGATGAATAGACCCTATAAAATGATTATTAAACCCCTTTTAAAGCCAAGCTATAATTTCACCACTTGAAAATTTGCTTTTTTCTCCCCGGAATAAATGAAAACCGCAGCACGAAGGAGCGGCGTTAGCACTGAGCGCATCCCCGCCGTGGCTGCCGGTAACTGTGCCGGAGCGGGGCGGCGCCGGGGGCTCGGGGAGCGGCCCGGGGCTGCAGCGGGGCCGGGGATGGGCTGTGCGGGCGCTCCCGTTCCGTTCCGTTCCGTTCCGCCGCTCCATTGGCGTCAGCGGGAGCTCCCAGCGCGGCCCCGCGCTCCGAACGGGCGAGGAAAGGCAGCGAAAGCCGGCGGCTCCTCCGGCGCGGCGGCTCTGCCCCTCCCGAGCCTCCCGCTGCCGTGCTGGCCTTGCTCCACACCCTTCCGCGAGTGTTTGAACCGACCAACACACGGTTAAAATGAGCGGCGAGGGCCAGCGCGCTGCCTCAGCCTCGGCTCCTGGGATCAGAGCATTTTCAAGGCTCTTCGCAGCCCACACCAGGCTGGGATTCTGTGATAGAGTGAACCAAGACAGTGCAAGGGCTGTGAAGGACACTTTGAGTGCTTCCAAAGGGGATGGAACGGCTCTTTGCACTGGAGCTCACATGGTTGAGGCAATGATTTCCCAACCCTCATTAAAAAACCATTTCATAGTGCATGGAATGAAGGTGTTCTCAGATATAAGCTGGGCTCGACCCTCTGGGTCACCTCCAGCTCAGGATATTCTGTGATTCCAGGATTCTGTGATTCCCTGAGTCCATTATTCCATCATTCCATTACTCCATGATTCCATGATTCTATTATTCCACTACTCCACCATCCTAAGCTCCAGAATCTTTCTTTCTGCAGTGGCTGCCCTCAGCAGGAGCAGCAAAGGCATTCCCTGTCTGGTCCCAGAGCTCAATCCCTCTGCCAGAGCCCCCAGTTCCCAGGGCAGAGGGATGATGATGATGATGGTGATGGGTTTGGGGTTGCAGTTTGGAGGGAAAGGTTTTCAATCACACCTGGTTCCTTTGAGAAGTCCTGAGGAGGCTCCTATGGAAGTCAGGACAGGGAAGAGCACTGGAAAATCCTTTGTTTAGCTCTTAGGATTAAACTTGGGCTGAGCTTTGGGCCTGGGGAGCAGAGGGAATTCCCAACACCCACCTGCCCTGCTCTCTGGGTTTATCCTGTGCAGAACTCGAGCACAGTGCCTGGGGATGTGGGCCCAGCCCTGGAAAAGCTCCTCCACTATTCCCACCTTCCAATTGCAGGGGCCTGGCCCAGCTGCTCTCAGGATGGCAGAGCTGCAAACCACAAGCTGTGGGGCTGTGTTTAAACAGAACAATTTACCGAACTTTGGGATTCTTTGTGCGTGACAAACTCCAGGTCAGCAGGAAGCCCAAATTTCCCTTATTAAATTTTGCTTCTTTCTGCTGGAAAGAAGAAAAGAAACCCCTTTTCCATCGTGGTGCTCACTGAGAGCCTGAGATTGGCTAATCTGCCAGGGAACTGGAGCTAAAAGAAATCCATATCCCAGTTATTAGCCCCTGGAGAAGAGGGTTAGGGAAGAAATCCTGATCAGGCTTTCAGAACAGGAATCTCATTCCTAAGCCTGCTAAGATGTGAGAGTGGGAAAAGCCCCAGAACTTCTTAGAAATGCTGAGAGCTGAGTTTGCATTCACAGGATCCTGGAATGGTTCAGGCTGGAAAAGGCCTCAAGGATCACCCCAGTGCCACTCCTGCCACAGCAGGGACACCTCCCACTGTCCCAGGGTGTCCCAATGTCCAGCCTGGCCTTGGGCACTGCAGGGATCCAGGGGCAGCCACAGCAAATCTGGGCACCTGTGCCAGGGCCTGCCCGCCGTGCCAGGAGCAATTCCCAATTCCCAGTCTCCCACCCATCCCTGCCCTCTGGCAGTGGGAGCCATTCCCTGTGTGCTGTCCCTCCATCCCTGTCCCCAGCCCCTCTGCAGCTCTCCTGGAGCCCCTTCAGGCCCTGCCAGGGGCTCTGGGCTCTCCCTGGATCCTTCTCCTCTCCAGGTGAGCACCCCCAGGTGTCCCAGCCTGGCTCCAGAGGGGCTCCAGCAGCTCCAATTCCTCCTGGAGTCACACAAACCCAGGGAAAGCTGTCCTGGGTTTTCCTGCTCCTGCCTGGCTGTCACCTCTCCCAGGGGATGCTCCCTGGGGACACCAGACCAGGCTGGGGAGCAGCTCCTCCACCCCGAGGGGTCTTTGCAGCCAGGGGGACTCAGACTGAGCCCCTGGGACAAGGCAAGGAGCAGGAGGAGGAGGAACAGCTTGGAACAGCAGCTCTGTGTGCATGGCAGGCACAGATGTCCAGGAACTCAGCTGAAAAGTTTCCCATGCCAGTGAAGCTACCCAGATCCCTTCCCTGGAAGTGAAGGTAACGAATGGAAATATGGAACTGTAAATACGTCAGGAGCAGCCTCTAACTCTCACCTCCTGCCTCTCAAAAGCAGCGGGAAAACACAGCCAGGAGCAACTTGAAAAGGCCCAGCCTGAGGAGAAGGGAAAGGTCACTAAATACCAATAATTAAACAGCAGCCCCTTGCTCCCCAGAGCCCCTGCACACCCAGCTCCCCCCAATTAAAGCCCATCATTTGCTCCCAGCTCCTTCCAGGCAGGCATTGTCTCAGCTCTTTGAGCTTCCTCCAGGCTCTTCTGAGAGCAGGAGAAATATTTGGCCTCTCCTTTTCTAAATTGTGCCCACAGATTTCAGAGTTCTGTCTCTCAAATCTACCTGCTGCATATAAATCATTGTTTTGTTGGAAATCCTGCCTATTTATAGGAGGCTGTGGAATTAATCCGTCAGGAGAACCAAAATGGTTTAAGATCCAGCTGAAATCCATGGAAATAAGGTGACTGGAAGGTTTAACCCACAGATCTGGAGAGTGTTAATTCCCAGAGCAAACCTTGAGTATTCTGGAAGTCAATACAAAAATCAAAGTGAAATTTGTGCATGAAGTGAAGGGGAAATCGGGCTCTGCTCCCAGGGAGCAGTGACAGGACAACAGGACACAGCTTCAAGTTGTCCCAGAGGAGGTTTAGATTGGATATTTGGGAAAAATTCTTCCTTTCCAGCCCTGGCACAGCTGCCCAGAGCAGGGATGGAAGTCCCCATGCCTGGAGGGTTTGAAAAGCCCTGTGGATGTGGCACCTGGGGACACGGGTGGCCTTGGCAGTGCTGGGGACTCGGTGCTCTCAGGGGGCTTTTCCAGCCTCAGTAACTCCACGATTATGGTGCCACGTTATGGAAAACCCCTCCAGCCTCACAGCCAAGTGCCACAGCTCAGCCTGAAGCAGGGAGCAGAGGGAGCCAAGGTCAGGGTGACTCCTGTCCCGTGGTTATCACTGCACTGATAAATCTGTTTGCATCCCAACACAAAGATACTCCTGCCACTCCAGCTGCTATCAGGGAGCTGTGGCCTCTCTGAGATTCCTGAGCTGTCAGGAATGCTGGGATTTGATCCCACCCCTTCACCTCAGGACAGAGTTTCTGCTGCCCCCCTGCCCAAGTTCAGCCTCTGCAGCTCCAGAGTCAGGCCTGAGTTTGGGGCCATCCCTGTGAACAACCAAGAATTCCCACATTGCTCCAGAGGAGCTGCTGTGCTGGAGCATTCCCAGCTTCCATTTCCCCAGAATGAGCTCCAAGCGCCATTCCCACCCTGAGCACAGAGCATCCCCTCCCCTCTGCAGCCCCAAGCAGCAGTGACAGAGTCCCACATCGTCCCCACCAGGGGATGGAGGGCAGCAGCTCCTCTCCTGGATTTGGGGAGAACGTGGAAGATAAAAGTCATCCATGGAATCATGGAAAGCTTTGGGACACTGAAAGTTCATCGCATCCCACCAGGCCAGGATGAAGATCCAGTTCAAAATTTCCTATGGGGTGATGGAACAGAGGAGGGAGAAGCTCCAAAGAAGCCCAAAACATTTTATTCCAGAGGGAAGGAATCCCTGAAGACATTTCCACCAGGAATTAATGAGTCTCACTCCCTGTGTGGGCCCTGAACAGCAAGCAGGAGCTTACACAGGTCTGGTTTAGCAAGGCTCAGCCTGACTCCAGCTAGGCCAGCACTGGTGAAGAACCAGCTTTGTTTTCACCTGGGCACAGGTGAAGGGAATCTTCTTGGGATAACTTTATCCCTTCATAAATGCACCCCTGCCAAGGCTCCCTTTGAGCTGCACAGTTTCCATCAGCTGAAACCTCCCTGGCTGATCCCATGGCTCTGTCCCAGCCCCATCCCTGACCATCCCTCCTGGTGGCACTCGGGGCTGCTCAGGGTTTGTTTCAGCTCCTAGAGCTGAAATGATTTCTGTTCTCCTGCAGCCACAGAAATGGGGCTCTCCTTGCTCCAAAGGAAATGCATTTTTCCATCACTTCCTGGGCTCTTTGGGCGTTGATTTTGTCCATAATTAAAGCACAGGATCTCTCCCCTTCCCTTCATTTGTAAATCTGGCAAATCAATTAACACTCCCCACCCAATATTCCTCTTTCTTGGCTTATTGGGGCTCCTCCGCAGGAGGAACTTTCCAAAACAAAGCAACAACTGCCCTGGCTAAACCTCAAGGGGAAGCCATGGGAAAAATCCCAAGACAGGCTGGGTTGGATTGGGTGTCAGGAAGAAATGTTGGGAAGGAATTCCTCCCTGTGAGGCCCTGGGATGGATTTCCCAGAGCAGCTGTGGGTCCCTGGAAGTGTCCCAGGCCAGCCTGGAGCAGCCTGGGATGGTGGAAGGTGTCCTTGGATGGAACGAGATGATCTCCAAGCCAACCCATTCCAGGATTCCATAGTTTTAATACAGGCCCTGCATTCTTCCTGTTCTCCAAGCATTCTCCTTCCTGTTCTCTCATCCTGGAACTGCACACGACAGGAGCAGGATGTGCTCTGGAAAAGCCAACCCCATCCCTCCCCAGCACCATTCCAAGGCTCAGAGCCTTGGATATTCCTATAGATTTGTTTATATTTTATTTATATATTTATATGTCAGGGGATATTTTAATTCCTATATACAAATATTGACCTGTAGGTTGATCCCAGAGCCGCGGTTAAACGATTAAAAACCATAATGAGATTACAGAGAATAAACTCTGTGTAAACCCAGAATATTTGTGTGTAGGTGAGATCACAGAAAGCAGGATTTGAAGAAGCAGAATATAAAATTATCTCCAGATTCCCAGAGATTCCACAGATTATCCACCCTGGAAGCCCACGTGGACCACACCAGCCAAAGACTCCAGCCCTGAACTCCACTGGCGGATCTTCACCCATAAAATGAGGTTTTGGTGCCAAGTCCCAGCCCCAAGCTGGGAAAAGCCTCTGGGATTCCCCTGGCTCTCCCTGTCCCCCTGCCCTGGCCCAGCAGAGGCAGCAGCAGCTGCTCCATCTGCTCATTAAAATGCAACAGGGAGAAGGTGCCGAGGTGGCACCATGGAATCGCTCCAGCGAGGGACGTTTTAGGGACTCATTAATTTTTAAAGGAAAATTGAGGTTCATAAACACCTGAGAAGGAAAATAAACCAGGACAGCGGGAAATTTTCCATCCTCTCCCCACCCTGTCCCCACAGTCCCGCTTGGAGGTGTCGCGAGGGCGCCTCAGATCAAACTCTGAGCAGGGAAGATCAGAGAAGGAAATATTCAGCAAACCCACAGTTCCAGAAACCCCCTTATTCATGTTCCCATCCAGCAGCTGCTTCTCAGCCTGGAAAAATCCTGATTTCCAAGCTTTTGTGCCCACCAGAAGTGCTGCGATCCGGACAAACCCATGGCATACTCACCAAATCCACGAATGGCGGCGATTGGGTAAAATATTAATATTTAACATCTTCCCAGCTGATCCTTCTCCTCTATCATCCGAAAAGAGTCAGGACATGTCCTGCCAATTCCCAACTTGGGTCCCTCTGGAGTTGGCTCAGTGGCACGGAGATGTTTCCCGGAGTTTTTATTCTTTGGGATTACATGGCAACTCCCCTTGCAGGTGGATGCCACTTTCCAGAGGAACGCAAATGCCTCGGCAAGCAAAAAGTGGGGGTGCCTGTGGAACAGCCTCTATGGACTCCCAAATTTCTTCATTTCTAGCAGGAGAAAGAAAAAATAAATCTATTTCTGGCACCCCCCCCTTTGACTGCAGCTTCCTGCTCTCATTTGTAAAATCCCAACGATCCTGAGACAGCGAGGGGGGGGGGGGAAACCTTTTCCAAGCTGCAGCACCATCCCCTTTCTGCCGTTCCTCCTTTCCAGGTCACATCCCTCCTTCCTCCGGAGCCGAGGCAAAGTTTAGTGACGCTGCAGCAGCCCCGGCGCGGGTCCCTGCCGCGGAGCATCCGCCGGGACGGACGGGCGCGGGGCTGCGGCGGGGACGGGGCCGCAGCGCGGGCTCACGGGGCGGGACGGGGCGGCCGAAGGGCCGGAACGCGCATCCCGCCGGCTCCCTGCCAGGGGTCAGCGCCAGCCGGGAGGGGAGTGCCCCGCCGCTGTCACTCTCTGTCCCTGCTGTCACCCGGGCGCGGGGCTGCTCCTCCCAGCCCCGGCCATGCCCACCCAGGTGCGGCTCCTGCGGGAAACGCCGGCCGGGCAACGGGACCGCGCCAGCCGCAGCCTCGCCCGCCGGATTGCCGAGCGAGCGTGTGCCTCTCTGTCTGCATAAAATGGAATTTTACAAGATTTACAAGATCTAAATCCCGCCGCTCCACATCAAACCCGACGCGGCTCCCTGGTGCAGCGAGACGTCAGGGGTGGGTGGGAGATGGGGCCGCATCCGCCCGGGAGCGGCTCCCGAAATTCCGGCCCCCCCCGCAGCCGGGAGGGGAGCCGGGGACAAAGGGAGGGCTGGGAGAGCCGGGGATGGAGGGATGGAGGGAGGGAGGGAGGGATGGAGGGATGGGGGGGATGGATGGATGGATGGAGGGATGGATGGATGGAGGGATGGATGGATGGATGGATGGATGGATGGATGGATGGATGGATGGATGGATGGATGGATGGATGGATGGATGGATGGATGGATGGATGGAGGGATGGATGGATGGATGGATGGATGGATGGATGGATGGATGGATGGATGGATGGATGGATGGATGGGAAGGAAGCCGCGCAGCAGGATCGGGAATGCCGGCAGGGCTCTGCCCCACCCGCACCTTGCGGAGGTGACAAAGGGGACCCGGTGGCGCCTCCTCCCCTCGGGAAGGACAAAGTTCGGCGGCACCGGACGCGCAGCAGGCACCGGAACATTCTCCCTTCCCCGGGTTCGTTCGTTCGTTTGTTTGTTTGTTTGTTTTCCCCCTGAAGTCTCCAAACGTTTCACCTTGACAACCACGGGAAGGGATTTTATCCATCAGCTGCAATCGAAGGTGTCGGGAAAGGGGGATAAAGGGGATTTTTATAGCTGATGGATTTGTACAGCTGATGGATAAATGAGATTTTATAGCTGATGGATAAATGAGATTTCTATAGGTGATGGATAAATTTCATCAGCCATCAGTGATCCATAACATTCCCTATTCCCAAAGCAGCAGGAGGGGACAGCAGGGGACAGAGCAGGGGTCACCCCACGGATCTCAGAGGATCCTCAATCCAAGCCCCCCTCCCTGCAGTTAACTCCGAGCTGGAAAGGCAGAACGAGGAGCTGCTTCAGCAATTGAGATGCCAAATCCAATTTAAAGATCCAGGGAAGGGGGAGAGTGGCAGTGTCATTCCATCCCCACTCAGACTCCCCAGCTGCTCTGACACACTCAAAGCCCAGGAAAAGCTTTTCCAGACTGGGAAAACTGTGTGGTTCTCTCCTGTCACTGGGAGATGAGACATAAATCCTTATTTTTATTCTATTGACGTTATTGATAAAAGGATTTAACAAATCTATAAAAATAGGGGCAAATCAAAGGTATAAGGGAAAGATCAGGATGGAGCATGAATGATCAATATTCCAAAACTCTGCACCTCTCCTTGGCTTTGCTCCATCTCCACTTTGGTTTGGCAGGAGCTAGTTTTACTCACAGGGGTGAAGAATTTTGTGTAAACCATGGAATTCTGCTTCTTATCCATGAAAAAGGTGCCCAGCAGCCATGGATGGAGGTAAACAGACAGATACACAGACAGGTCCAAATCAGGGAATCATGGAATGGTTTGGGATGGAAGATACCTTAAATCCATGGAATCATGGAATGGTTTGGGATGGCAGGGACCTTAAATACATGGAATCATGGAATGGTTTGGGATGGAAGGGACCTTAAATCCATGGAATCATGGAATGGTTTGGGATGGAAGGGACCTTAAATCCCACCCCATTCCACGGCTGGGACATCTCCCACTGTCCCAGGCTGCTCCAATCCCCCTCCAGCCTGGATTTGGGCACTGCCAGGGACCCAGGGGCAGCCACAGCTGCTCTGGGAATTCCATTCCAGGGCCTGCCCACCCTCCCAGCCAGGAATTCCTTCCCAATCTCCCGTCTAATTCCACTCTCTGGCAGGGGGAGGCCATTCCCTGTGTCCTGTCCCTCCACCTTCCATGCCTGGAAACCCTACCCTGTGGAATGAACATCTGCACATTCCCCTCATTGTTCTTGGAGAAAAAGCCAGAATGAATTCTCTGCTAATTCTGGAGCAGCCACTTCCACGAGCTGTTGGTTTTTCTGACCCCACCACACTGAGTTTGTGCCTTTTCCCTCCCCATTCCCATTTTTCTGGTGTCTCCCTTCACAATCCAGCCTTTCCCAGCATCCCAGATTTGACGTGGGGAATTGCAGGGAGCGGGGCACTAATCACAGGGTGCTGGGTGGGAAGGAGAACAATCATTCCCTGGATTTTCCTCCTGGAGTTTCTTAGACAGTTCAGTGATTATCCCGAGTGGAAACCCAGGAATTGCAGGATCAACAGGACAGAAATGAATAAAATCCCAGGGCTGGGATCAGAACCCACTGGGCCTCCCTCCCTCCCACTCCCAAATCCCCAAATTGTTCATTTGGATCTCCAGACTCCATTTATTTATTAATTAGCCTTTGCAAGCCATGCTAACGAGGAGCCTCCTCCCACTGGGCCATCCTGGCAGCCCCAACACTGATGCTCCTCCAGGGAAACTTCAAACATTTCCTGAAAAATCGCACAGAAACCGGAAAACCAGCCCAGAATGGGGATTTTTTTTCCACATCTTTGAGCAGAAGTTACATAAGGCAGCCCCTGCTCTCCTGCTGCCTTGAGACTCTGCAGGCCCCCAGTGCTCGGGCACCTTCATTCCCTCAGCCAGCAGCAGGGAAGGCTCAGGAATGTTCCCTGTCCTCACAGCAGCCTGAAAAACACCAGCGGATATTTTGGGAATTTTGAGACAAACCAGAAGCACAGAATACAAAAATGAGTTTATTCTGTGCTCTCTCTTCCCAGATTAAAGACCTACACTGATGTAATATTGGTGTTTTCAGCCCAGATAATGGGGTTTCACCCCAGATAAAGAAATCCTAAACATGTTTTCAGGGATATTTCTCTTCCCCCTCATTGCTAATTATGGAATAATCAGGATAACACACAACCACCCCAGCTGATCACTAAAAACCACCCCAAAAGGAGCTTCCCCCACGCTGTTCCTGGCATTTTACTGTCTGTTTTTCTCCACGGCATCGACCCTTTCTCAGACACTGAAATTGGTGGGGTTTCTGCCCCTCTGGGGAGCACAAAGCCATTTATGGGTTTGGGAAGGCTGCAATTGCTGGGGCTCCTGAGCAGCTTTCCATTCATCCCTCCTTGCTGGCCACGCTGATTGAGGATGATGAAATCCTGATCTGCAATTCTAATTCCCTTCTTTTTCCTGAACAGGCTGCCCAAGAGCTCCAGGAATATTATTTTACCAACCCTCACAATAAACACCATTCTCCATGGAGTCCTGAACAATGCACTTATTTCAGATCCTGAAACACAGACCCACTCACAATAATTAGCTCACAAACTCCGATTTTCAGATCACCTATTTTTCTTCAGAAATTGGGGAATGCTATCCAGCAAATAACGAGCTGTACCAACAGCAGGGTGGCTGCAAACCTGCAGCAGAATTGGTGTGCCAGGTGCTGCATCGTTAAATCACGGAACCCTGGAATGGTTTGGGTGGAAGGGAACTGAAATGCCAACTCAGTGCCACCTTCCAGGGACAATTCCACTGTCCCAGGCTGCTCCAGCCCCAGTGTCCAGCCTGGCCTGGGATCCAGGGGCAGCCACAGCAAATCTGGGAATTCCATCCCAGCCAGGAATTCCTTCCCAATATCCCATCTAAACCTTCCCAGTTTCAGCTTCCAGCCATTCCCTGTGTGCTGTCCCTCCATCCCTGTCCCCAGCCCCTCTGCAGCTCTCCTGGAGCCCCTTCAGGCCCTGCCAGGGGCTCTGGGCTCTCCCTGGATCCTTCTCCTCTCCAGGTGAGCACCCCCAGGTGTCCCAGCCTGGCTCCAGAGGGGCTCCAGCCCTGCAGCAGCTCCATGGGTTCCTCTGGGCTCATTCCAGAAAGTTCCTCTCAGTTTCCAGAGCTCTGGATAGAAACTCTCAGGAAATGGAACAAGCACTCGACATTTTCCAAAACTGGGATCCCCAAAAGTCATTTTCCAGCAGGAATTTGTCATTTCTGGAGCACTGCTCTTAACCCACCCCGAGCTGTGCTCCACAAATCCAACCCCAAGTGCCCTCAGGAGCTTCCACCTCAGCTCCATCCTTCCCACCAACACTGCCCTTCCCAGCTTGCCATGAACAAAATCCCATTTTCCAGCGGGTAATGCTCTGTCCCAGGAATCCAGTGTGGAAGAGGAGGAGTTCCCAAGCAAACCCTGCACCCAGAGGGGCCAAACTGGGAGCCAGAGCCACCAGACCGGGGTGGGGGGAGCGGGACAGAGGCAGGAAAAGCTGTACCAGGGGCAGAGGGAAGGAAAACACAGGGAAAAAAAGAAGGAAAATCATCTCATCCCTGTGAAGTTCCTGAAGAGTTTCCAACAGAATGACTCAACAGCGGCAGCTGCTCCGTGCAGAGGGGTCTGGGGCTCGCTGAGCTGGCAATTAATGAATGTTTGGATCTATTTTCCATCAACACCAGCTCTGCTGACATTCCTCCAGCACACTGATGGAGCACAGAGAGCCCGGGGCTGGGAATGAGCAGCTCCCGGCAGATTCCCAGGTCCCCATCTGGATTAAATCCCGACCTCCCGTTTCATTGCACCTTCAGGGAGCTGGAGTTTTATGTTCCACTTTGGCTCCTTCCAGCCCCTGGAGCTTTCACAGTTTGAGGAGAAGCTGCTGCAGGGATGTGGGCTCCCAGCATGGAAGTGATTCCAGGAGCAGGAACCACCACAAACTTTGGGACTCAGATGACCTTTCTTTGGTGCTCCACAGCTTTGGAATGCAGATATTCCCTCAGCTAGGGAAGCAGCAGCGCTGGCTGTCCCCTGGATGAAATGAGGTGAAACAAAAGGGGAAAAGTGCTGGAATTCATGGAGTCACTGAGGTTGGAAGAGCCCCTCAAGGCCATTGAGTCCCAGCTCTGCCCAACCCCTGCCTTGTCCCCTTGACAGTGTCACCTCCAGGAATTCCCTGGATGCCCGCAGCATCCAAGGCTGGATTTGGATCCAGACCCTGGCACAAAGATCTGGATCTCCAGCCGTGGAACAAGGAGCAGGATGGGGGAGGGAAGGCCCTGAGCATCCCAAACCCTCTTGGTTTCCCTGCGCCTCCTCCGCTGCGCTGATTTATCCGGGAATAAAATCACTGCCTCTGGAACAGGTCACAATATTATGACTTATAACCCCCACAGCTTTTTGTTCCCTGTCTCCAACCCCTGAAGCTGCAGCTCTCCAGAGCTTTCCCATCTCCTGGAGAGGAGCAGGGCTGGAATTTTTACACATTTTGTGTTAAAACAAGCAGCTGACAATTCGGGAGCGCCACTTAAGGAGCGATTTCCTGCCAGGAGCCGGGGAAAGCAGAAGTTTCCTCCGATTGCTCCTTTCTCCTTCCTCTCCCCTAATGCTCATTCCCAGCACCCCTCAGGTTCCTTGGAGCACAAATCCATCTGCATGGAAATGTTGAACAATGTTTCCCAGAGTTTGTGGCGGGGAGGAAGCCCCGGGGCAGCCAGGGAAGTTTAATCCCGTTTTCCACAGGTTTCCCCACCATGGCCGTGGTGAATTCCCAGGTGAATCCCAGGAGGAGAAGATCCCAGATCTTTACAGACGGCCACCAGCAGCTCCTGAAGGCTGCCTGCTGTCACCACTGTCCCATCTCCAGGTGCCCCATCCAAAGAAAAGCCAGGAACAGGAGGAGCCCTGGGGCAGGACAGACAGAAGGGACAGGACAGACCTAATCCTAAAGTCAATCCTAGGGTCAATCCTAAGCAATCCTAAGGACAACACTCTTCATGCCCCTTCAGCAAACTCTCCAACCCTGGATTTTCACTCCAAAACAGCTGCTAAACCCTGAAAAGTTGGGAATCTTCAACTTCCAAATCCCTAAAGGAGCGAAAATATTGGAAAACCAAGGAACCTTGGGATTCAGTTTCCCAGATCCTTTGGGGGATGAGGCAGGATGAGGTTGGATAAGGCTGGATGAGGTTGATAGGGTTGGATGAGGCTGGATGAGGCTGGATGAGGCTGGATGAGGTTGATAGGGTTGGATGAGGCTGGATGAGGCTGGATGAGGCTGGATGAGGCTGGATGAGGTTGATAGGGTTGGATGAGGCTGGATGAGGTTGGATGAGGTTGGATGAGGCTGGATGGGGTTGGATGAGGTTGGATGAGGTTGGATGAGGTTGGATGACGCTGCATGAGGCTGGATGAGGCTGGATGGGGTTGGATGAGGCTGGATGAGGCTGGATGAGGCTGGATGGGGTTGGATGAGGCTGGATGAGGTTGGATGAGGTTGGATGAGGTTGGATGACGCTGCATGAGGCTGGATGAGGCTGGATGAGGCTGGATGGGGTTGGATGAGGTTGGATGAGGTTGGATGAGGTTGGATGAGGTTGGATGAGGTTGGATGACGCTGCATGAGGCTGGATGAGGCTGGATGGGGTTGGATGAAGTTGAATGAGATTGGATGAGGCTGGATGAGGCTGGAGCCTCCTGGGCTGGTGAGAGGTGTCCCTGCCTATGGAATGTCAGCTGTGAGGTCCCTCCCAGCCCACACCTGGCTGGAATCCTGGGATCATTGCCTTGACACAGTGAAGCTCCCCTATCAATTCCAAATTAACTCCCCTTGACAATAGGATAATTTATTTGTGGGGAATTTTGGAAGGAATTTGAGATGGGGGTTTTGAGTTGATTTTTTTTGTTTGTTTGTTTTTTTAATTAATTTTTTTTTATTTTTAAAAATGTTCATTTATGTTTTTATTTTTATATGGGTAGGAAGGGTGAGTTTGGTTCCTATTGTTATACTATGGTTTAGAAGGTTTTTAGACTTTCAGTTTAAAGATTTTTAAGAAGTTATTGACTAATAAAATACTGTTAACAAGGGTATTTATGTTTTCGACCTAACTTTTAAATATTTTGTTTTATGGACTTATAGTGTAAATTTTTTTGGTTAATTATGCTATGATATATAAACTTATAGTATTGTATTTTAATTTTTTGTTTATTTTTGTAGCTATTTTATCTTTTATATTTTAAACTTTAAAATTTTAAATTTTTAAAGTTCAGTTTAATGTGGTTTTGTATTAAATTATAAATTTACATTTTTGTTTTTAATACTTAAGTTTAGAAGTTTTTCCTAAAGTTCCAGATTAAATCCAGTGTTTCATTTTAAGCTTTGGTTTACAGGCTTAAAGCCTTGAGAGTATTTTGCATTTTGGATTCTAAAAGACAGCAGTTATTTTTCCATGGAAAACAACTCCCATTCCACCCCCCCAGCAGCACATTAATATTCCTTTCTCCCTGCACTCAGCCAAGCCAGGAGAATTTGGCACGCTGCAAACTGTGAACATTGACAACAGCACTAATTTTTAAATAATTTGGGAAGAGAGGAAGTGCCAGAACGTTTCCCTGAGTTAACTGCACACAGTTAAACTGAGCTTTGTTATGCAGAGCCTGGTAGGGAAAAACAGAGCCTTGGAGCTGCTCTGTTGGGAAAAAAATGTGTATATTCCTTCAAATTCCACCTGGGCGCACCTGCTCTCCAAGGAGGCTCAACAGGAAACTTCAAAAATAGAAAATAATGGCTTCGGGGAATCCCTTTGGATCTGGTGGGGAGTGCTGCTCCCAGAGCAGCGTTCAGGCGGTTCAGGGCCTTTGGGGGATTTCACCCCAACTCCCAGAACATTCCACATCACACAGCCACACATGGCGAGTGTCTGAGTTTAACTGTAATGCAATGGGTTTAACTGTAATATTTAACTGTAACATAATGGATTCAACTGTAATATTTAACTATAATTCCTCATCACTTACATTCCTGACCCTCTAAACATCCTTATCTCACAACAGGGAGAAGAGAGGCTCTTCCCAAAGTTTTCCCAAAAAAAACCCCTCCACTCACACAAAAATGTTTGGACTCTTCCCAAGTTGTTTGCCCATTCCTCTGATTTTCAGACTGTTTTTATTGCTCCCATTTCCCTAATCTTCAGGGGGATGGGGATGGAATTGGGAAGCCTCTCCCCTTGGTACTGCTCTGCCCTTTCCCACATCACACCTGCAACACATAAAAACAACTATACCCAAATTATGCCCAAAATCCTGGAATGGTTTGAGTTGGGAGGGATCTTAGAGATGATCCCACTCCACCCCTGCCATGGCAGGGACACCTCCCACTGTCCCAGGCTGCTCCAAGCCCTGTCCAGGACAATTCCAGGGATCCAGGGCAGCCACAGCTGCTCTGGGAATTCCATCCCAGGGCATCCCCACCTGCACATGGAGGAATTCCTTCCCTAAATCCCACCCATCCCTCTGGCAGTGGGAAGCCATTCTCTGTGTCCTCACCCTGTAAAATGGAAAACCACTCTGACTTCCTTATTTACTCCGAAATTTAATATTCCACAAGAAAGCAGAGCTGGGATTCATCCCAGGGGTGTCACTCCAGCTGCAAACGTGGCTCCTGCAGCCCCACATCTTCCAAGAGCACAGAGTGACCCCATGGAGCTGACTGGGATGGGGCCACCAGCCCTTCCATGGAGTTCCAACAGCAGCTGCATCCAAACCCTGCCAGTGCCAGGAAAATGGGAATCCAGGTGCTGTCCCAGAGGTGATGCCCCCATCCCAACAGTGGGCATAAAGCCTGAGATAAAACTGTTAATTCTCCATTGGAATTTGCCAAAACAAGGGACGGATAAATTATGACCCCAAAACATTACTTATGTCTTCACCTATTACCAAAAATTCCTGTCTTTTCCAGGATGTCCCAGTAACTCCTGTGGGAATGACAGCATTACTCCCATTCATAAAGCACATTAATCTGGAAGCTGCCACTTCCCACCGTGGTAACAGCTCTGGATCACTGGGGAAGGGGCTGATCACTCTGCAAATGGGACCTTGTGGAAGAGGTTTTACAGGGACTTCTGAGAGCCAGAGGGAAGTTTGGTAAGAGGATCCATGTTCACCCCTGAAAGAATTTCCTACCAAGGTCGTTGACATAGAAACCAAGAAAGAGAGAAGGATAAATAAGAGAAACCTGTAACTATTCCAATGAGCACTTTGTTTATCTCGTGACCAATGAGTAAAGTGTAAACTGATGAGTTTTGTGAGAATGTATAAAAAGCGTGCATGCCATAATAAGAACAGTTTGGAGCCTTCTGGAAATGGAGTGTATTTTACTGTCTCCATCTCAGCAGGACAGGATGTGACGGAGTTCCCTGGGCACTCTGCTGCCTTTGGAGCAGCCTGGCACTGGAGCATCCTGCCCATCTCAGCTGGGACAGGATCTGGTGGAGTTCCCTGGGCCCTCTGCTGCCTTTGGAGCATCTGGCACAGCTGGCACAGCTGGCACAGCTGGCACCCTGGGCTGCCCCTGTGTCCCTGCCCTCTCCAGGAACGGTGCTGGTGCCATTTTCCTGCAGCAGCCCTGGATGCGCGCTGCGTGCAGAGCGTTTGTCTCCTTGGAAACAAAACCCTCCCAACCTCCAGCGCACACAATCCTCGGGAAAAGAAAACTCTGCCATTAAACCCAAGGCCTGGCTATTTTTAGCCCCCGAGATGTGAAATCCCAACTGTTTCATTAGGAATAGAACCCAAGGAAAACACACTTATCTCGATTATTGGAGGAGGAAATCTTTGTATCCACCCAAACAATAAACCCACGGACTTGTGCTGAGCAAAAGAATTGCTTGGCCTTTGGAAATCAAAATAATTTGGAATATTTGCATTTTGGGATGCTCCGAGCCAGGGTCAAAAGAACAACTTGAGGTGATGAACAAGAAAACCCTCAGTTGACAAAGCTGAAAAATCAGGAGGGAAAATGGATTCATTCCCTGGAGGCTGGACTTGATCCTGGAGCTCTTTTCCAACCCTAATGATTCTGGAATAATGGAATTAGATCAAGGAATTGGAGAGTTTAATTGAAAATATATTGGCCAGTCCTTTGTGCTGATGACACCCTGGTGGTTTTCCTGGAGAAAGTCTCTGCAGCATTGCAACTAAAGACATGCCAAAGGAATTCTATTTAAAAATCATCTGAAAAGATCAATTTGGAAGAACCCACCCCGAAATTTAAAAGAATTCACTCTGGAAAGTGAAAGAATTCACCCGGAAATTTTAAAGAAATCACTCTGAAATTTAAAAGAATTCACTCTGAATTTTAAAAGAAATCACCCTGAAATTTAAGAAAATTCACTCTGAAATTCTATTGTGAAGTTGCTGTTTTCTCCAAAGAAGAAATATCAAAAATTATGAAATTATTTCTCCTCTAAATCCGTAATTTTGAGTTATTCTCCAGCCCCACTGTTGGGTTTGATCCTTGGATACTTTCCTAAATTCTAGGGTATTTTTGCTGTGCACTGAGCAGATCATCAAACATTTCTGTTAAATTTGACTGCTGGGCTGCTCGGGGAAATAAAACATTAAAAACAAATTTATCAAATTAAAAACCAGATGAAAAACAAGAGTTACAAAATCGTAACTTCATGTTCCACACAGCAAGAAAGAACCCGGGAGTGGAATTCTTTCACAGCCCCCAAGTTTTATTTGTTCTCTGGAGATTCTTCCCTTGGATTTGGATGGATTTTCCTTTTCCTTGTATAAATGTTTGGAAATAAGAAAGATTTATCCTCTGCCTGTCACGTTTTTGGATTAAACATTGCATTTCAGGGGGCTTTTTCCACCATAAATAGAGGAATTTTCAATCAGAGGAAGCATCCTGACATCCTGAGGTGAAGCAGCTGAGGTGAAGCACAGGGCAGGGAATTTTCATCTTTTATGGATAAAGATCATTATGCTTGATGTTGAAAATGAGCTTAAATTTCTTGTTAAAACACAGTTTTAATCTCTTCATCACCAAAGGAGTGTCCTGGGAACCATCCCAGCTACTGAGAGGAGCCAAACCTGGAATGACCATTTGAAGATATAAAACTCCACTGAAATTCTGATTTTTTAATTTTTTATTTGGAAGGATGGGATGCAGAGCTGCTGGAATGTCAGGAATTCCCACAGGATCTGTTGTGCCATGGATGACTTCATCTGGAAGTCAGATAAAGCCATGGATATGCGGGGAAAGGAAGGGAAATGTGGATCCTGGAAGAACAAAACCAGGATCCCTTTGGCTCAGTTCAGCCACTGGATTGATTCCCTTTGAAATACCAGGAAAAATTCCTCCCCCAGAGGAGCTGGAGCAGCTCCCCTGGGAATGGGCACATTCCCAAACCCCCTGAGTTTGGAGAACACTCTCAGGGATGCCCAGGGTGGGATTTTGGGATTGTCCTGTAGGGCAGGACTTGGATCAGTGATCCTTGCATGTCCTTCAACTCAGGGTATTCCATGATTCCATGATCCTCACACATATTCCACACAAAAATCCAATTTTTTCCAACAACTGCCCCAAAATCTCCAATGGGAAGCTCTGAAACCTCCAAGGCTTTGCCACTCCAAGGAGCAATTCCAGGGGGGAGCAGACTCAGCTGCAAAATTATTCCTGAATTTAGGAGAACAAACACTTGGCCTGAGCCTGACTTTTTTTTTCCCCAAGTTTTCCACATGAAGAGCCCGCCTAGAAAACCCCAATACTGGTGTATTTAGCTAAAACTGGGAAAATCCAGTTTTTAGGCTTAATTTTTTGGGATTTGGAGAGCAACTGGAAACTGTTTTGTCTGGAAATGGGACCAAATTATTAAAATCAGAATCAAACGAGTCAGAATCTGATTCCAGTTAACAAAATCAGATCCCAATTAATGAAATCAGAACCAAACAAATGGGATGGGATCCCTCCCCAGGGAAAGAGTCACCTCTGGATTAATGAGCTGCTAATTGGACACGACAGGAATTCCACCCAGGGGGCTTCCAGTGGCCCTAACGAGGCTGAGGGGGGTAATTAATTAATTAATTAATCTCCCTGCCGACCCTCCCTGCCATTGCAGCTGCCATGAATAATTCAGTTGGTTGGACAAATCCGCCTGAACATGGATTTTAATCCCAATATTCATGAGGAATTTTGTCCTCCCTGTGTGGAAAATCGAAACGGGGAATTTGCTGTGTTTTCAGCTGGTTTCCTCCCATTTTTAACTCCTTCTGTCTGAGGGAAGCTAATTAATCTAATTCCCTTTGAGTCCAATTAACTCCTGTTGGAACATCACAGGATCTTGGATTGGGTTGGCCTGGAAGGACCCTAAAGCTCCATTCCCACCCCAGGGACAATTCCACTGTCCCAAACTGCTCCAGCCTGGCCTTGGGCACTGCCAGGGATCCAGGGGCAGCCACAGCAAATCTGGGAATTCCATCCCAAAATCCCATTTAACCCTTCAGGTTAAAGCCTATCCCTGGAAATCTGCCCCAGAAAAGCTGAAAATCAGGGATTGATCCATCAGGGATGGTTGGAGATGTGGCCAAAGGCAACTGCTGGGATTTTTAGGAAAACTCCTGCTTTCCTCAAAAATAACCCCACAGAATGGGATCCCTGTCTCCCAGCCAGCACTGGAGAAATGGAACACTGGTTAATAAATTCTACTTTTCCAGATTTAATCCCAAATTTCCCCACCCACATCCATGAAATCCACCTCTCCCCGCATCCTTTGAAGGCCTGGCTTTGCTAATTGCCCTGGCTGCTCGTTAGGGAGTTAATTAGGAATTTCACCCAGCTAAACGCTGTAATTTACAATTACAATGTCCATAACATCCATCCATAACACGCTGTTCTTAGTACAGAAAATGTGCCATGAATATTCAAAATATTCCCGGGAGCAGCTCCTAAAATGGATGGAATTCCAGGAACCTCCATCCCAGGAAACTGATCCTCATCCATCTGCAGCTTCCCTTTCCCAGGAATGTTGGTCACCTGCCTCAGGTTCTGGTTTTGCACCCACCCAAAACCTCTGGATTCCACCCCAATTTTGTGGGATCCTCTAATTCCCACCCAATTTTGTGGGATCCCCGAATCTGGCTTCTCCAGCCACTCCCAGGATCCCATGGAATCTGTCAATTCCCAACGTTTGGGATGAGTTGCTTCACTTTGAGTAGGAATTTCCAGTTAAATCTAAATAAAATCTTCAAGAATAAACCATAACCTCTTCTACTTTTTGTTGGTGACTATTTCATGGCATTAAAGGAATATTTAATAATAATTTAATTATTCCAAATAATGAAATTACAGATGAAATTATGGAAACCACACACAACGAAAGCATCTAAACAACTTCCAAAACCCAAACCCTGCTCTTTCATCACAAGGTTTTTTATCCAAAGGAATTTAGAACCAAATAATTTGATGTGAACTGGGAAGTGGGAGGTAAAACCAGGATTAAACAACACTTCCATACTAAAATTTAATAAATTTTATGGGAAAACACAAATATTCAATTCCAAAATCAACATCTAAAATTAATTAAGACCCTTTTCCAGAGGCAAATCCCATCCCAAAATCCACATACATCCTGATCCCCTGCCTGGTCACTCAGATAACAGCACAAAACCAAAACTCCTCCTTATTTTTTGGGATTCTGGGCATGTTTGCTCCCAGTTCTACAGGAACTTCCTGCATTTGAGAGGCAACAAAACCAAAATTCCTCATTATTTTTTGGGATTCTGGGAGTGTTTGCTCCCGGTTCCACAGGAACCTGCTGCATTTGGGAGGCACCAGCTCCGTGTGGGAGGCAGCAAATGGGATTGTGAAGCTTCTGTGCAAACAGAACACAAAGGAATGAAAATAACAGCAGGGATGAAGTGCAGGATTTTTTTTTCACTGTGTTTTTCCAAGAGGGATCAGCTCCCAGAGGAATAAAGGTCTCCTGGATGGCACCTTTAATTTGGGAAGATCCTTGAAATAATGGCAGCTCCTTCCCATGGCTGGGATGCTCTCCAGGCTGGCTGTCAGGATGGGTTAATTGTGAGTTTGGGGTCCCCATCCCTGCAAGTGTCCAAGGCCAGACTGGAAAGGGTTTGGAGCACCCTGGGATGGGGGAAGGTGGCATGATGGAATGGGATGAGATTAAATTCCCTTTCAACCCAAACCATTCTGGAATTCTGTGAGGAGACCCAATGGTCTTGGAGGGCTTTTCCAGCCTCAGTGATCCTGGGATTCTGGAATGCACAGAAGGAAAGCATCCCAAAAATTTCCAAATATTCCTTCCAAACTAACACAAATATAACTCCTCAACTTCCAGGGAAGCAGCAGCTGGGACAGCTGGAGATTAAATGGTTTGCTTGGAATTCAAAATATAAAATTCCAGCTGGGCTTCCTGCAGCACAGGGCTGGGAAAGGGGCTGGAATTCCAGCTGACTGACTGGATGGAGTGATGGGGAAGCAAGGCAGAGGATTGCTGTGCACCTTGCAGGGATATTGAATAATTTCTTTCCCATAAAAGATGGAAGAGTTTCAGCTGGAGATTAAAGATGTCACCGAAGGCCTCGATAATAACAAAATAAAGTTTCTTTTCCACCTGACATCTCCGATCCCGGAATTTACTGAGCCTGACAAGGGACACATTCCCCTTCCCAAGGGAAAGCGGGTTGTTCCTCTGGATATTGCAATATTCACCTCAGAGCTCTCAGAACAAACAGGAAAGGTTTGACTTCATAAAAATGGGATTTGCTGGGTGCAGTGACAAAGCCACTGCTGCTGCCCCTGATTTGATTCAGATAACACCAAAATGAGATTGGGAACAGAGAGAAATCCCTGGAATGACAACTCAGCTCCAAACCTCCACTTGTTCCTGTGGTTCCACAGATCCTGAGGGAACAGCAGGTGGGAAAGAGCCCCCTCCATCAGGAGCAATGGTCCCATGGGCACTGCTCCAGGAATTCCAGATTTATGGAGCTTCCCAGAGCCTGAAGGGGCTCCAGGAGAGCTGCAGAGGGGCTGGGGACAGGGATGGAGGGACAGGACACAGGGAATGGCTCCCACTGCCAGAGGGCAGGGATGGATGGGAGATTGGGAATTGGGAATTGCTCCTGGCAGGGTGGGCAGACCCTGGGATAGGATTCCCAGATTTGCTGTGGCTGCCCCTGGAGCCCTGGCAGTGCCCAAGGCCAGGCTGGACCCCCGGTCCATGGAAGGTGTCCCTGTCCATGCATGGGATGACCTTTAAGGTCCTTCCCAATCCAAACCAGTCCAGGATGGAAAAATCTCCAACTGCACCAAATGCCAAAGGGGAGTCTGAGAAAAAAACTTCCCAAGCCACCAAGAATTACATAAAAACTGGGAAACATTGGGTAGAAAACTCTGCCTAAATTAGGGATAAATGAATGGTTTTGAACAGGCTATTCCCAACCAGCTCCAGCTTCCACAGGGCAACATCCATGACCAAAACACGAATTCCCAGATGGAGATTTCCCAGTGCTCCTCCCATTTTTGGGGCAGGAGTTGAGCTTTTTTTCCCAGTGCTCCTTCCCTTTCTGGGGCAGAGGCTGAGCTCTCGCTGCCCTGTTTTGGGAGCAGAAGGAAACCAACTCCTGCCATGGGCTCAGCATCAAGGAGCAGCAGGAACATCCTGAATTCCAAAGCTGATCCCTTCCCTGACCTCATCTGCCCAAACCCACCTCACATCCCAGCACAGGGAACCCTCTGTGCCCTCCCCACATTCCATTTGTTTGCGTTTTTCCAGGAAAAAGAACAGGGAAGGGGAATGTTCAGCTCATGAGGATTTTCCCTGGCCTCTCCAAGTCCTTCATTCCAGCTCTCCACCACAAACTCTGATTTTCCCTGCAGATCTCCGGGACAAACTCTGCTCCCAGCACACGTCAGCAGCTGGACTAAACTGGGAATTTGGGAAGCAAATCCCAGTTCCAGCGTGAGGTTCCAGCTTTAAATAAATACCTGCCTTGTCATCCCCCCAGCCCTGCTGACATCCAGACTGCTCTGTCTCCTGCTGATCCACATTTTCTGCCAGCCCACGCACCCGTGGATCCTCCAGCTCCTGCTTTTCCTCTGCTCCGTCATCCTCAGCTTCTCCTGGATCCTCTCACTTCCCCCTTCCTCTTGCTCCAGCAGATCTGCTATGTAGTAACTCCCATTTTCCCCTCATTTCCAAAATTAAACACGGAGTATTCCCGGTTTTTTGGATGGGGCCTGGAGCAGTCTGGGATGGAGGGGAGGTGTCACTGCCCATGGCATCATCCTCAAGGTCCTTCCCAACCCACAGCATTCCAGGGTTCTGGGATTCCAACCAGGGATTAACTCCCTAAATCCAAGTGCAAATAGAAATAATCTGAATCAAAGTTACAAAACCCAGAGATTCCTGATGCCACTAAAAAATGGGGGAAAAATATCCTGGAATGAAAAAAAAAACATTAAAAAAACCTTTGTTTTGTCTCCACAGCCTGATTGTTTCCTGCTGAAAAGGAGGAGTTTGCACATTCCTGTTTCTAGAATTCCCAAATCCCCAGCAAGGTCTCACCCTCAATTTGCATAGAAAAAAGCTTAAAAAGAGTAGAAAATAATTATATCTAGTCTGAAAAAGCTGCAATTGTTCTGTAGCTGCCAAAACAATCCCATTCCTTCTTAAATGCCATTTTTCCTGCCTTAATGGACTTATTTTCCTTCAGACTGACAAGTTTTGCCTTCAATTAGCAGGAATTTTAATTGATGGAATGTTTAATGTGGTATTGAGGTACTTATTTATATCGTACTAAATATTTATCAGCTCTCATGCTGATGAAGGGAACCAGAGCAGGAAGACAGAGCACAGAATGCAAAGGGGTTTGGGATAGAGCAGGAAAAAAATATTGGATTTGCTGGGAATAATTGAGATCTAAACATAAGGAATGGTGCAGAGCAGGATCTGGAAGTGAGGTCAGCTCTGAACCTTGGATTTGAAAAAGGGAATGATGAGAAACTCCCTGGAGTCTGGTGCAGAAAAATGGACTGAAAACCATAAAAGCAAAAATCAGCTTTTAATAGTATTTAGCTAGAAAGAGAAAAAATCCATTCCATGGCAGGGGTGGGGCTGGATGGGCTTGAAGGTCCTTTCCAGCCCAATCATTCCAAGATTCCAGGATTCCATGTTGGAAGGGTCATTAAAGCCCATCCTGTTCCAAACCCAGACTCCTCCACGGGGCTTTGGATGTTCCAGGGGTTTTCCTCTGGGCCATTTATTCCACCAGATTTCTAAACCCACTGCAAGGCTCCTGTGAAGTCTCCACTGCTCCCAAACCATCCAGGGAAAAGTGGAATGATTTCCAGGCTGGCAGTTGGGAACTTGGGGATTTTTCAGCCAAAGAGGTCGTGGAGTCCCCTGGATCCCTGCAAGTGTCCCAGGCCAGTGGAAGGAGTCCAGGGAGGAACAAAATGGGCTTGAAGGTCCCTCCAACCCAAACCAGCCTGGGATTCTGGGATTTGAGGTTTGAGCATCCGAACCACTCCTGAAACAACAAAGGATCCATTCTCCCATCTAAGGATCCATTCTCCCATCAAAGGATCCATTCTCCCATCAAAGGATCCATTCTCCCATCAAAGGATCTCTTCTCCATCATTTCTCCAGAGGGATTTCTGAAGTGCCCAAAACACTCCCAACAACTGAAGCCTTGGAGGTTCTCAGATGAGGAATAAAGGATTTGAAATCAGAAGAATTCCAGACCAACTTCAGCTCCTCCTGGACCAAATCCAACCTGAGGAACTCCCTGTGCCACCCAGAGCTGTCCCAGGTTGGTGATTCCTTTACCAAGCTACTAAAATCCTAGAAAACACTAAAATCCTACCAAAAAAATCCAAAATTCCAGAAGGAAAAGGCCAATTTTTGACCTGTTTTTCATGGACAATTAATGATGTGGCTCAGTTACTTCTCAATGTGAAAAACGCTGTGCAAATGATGCAAATCCTTTAATATTTTTTTAAGAAAATGCTATTCCAGACTTTTCTTTGCAATACAGGAATGCTTTTAAAACAGACTCTTGATTACACCAAGAATTTTAATTAAAACGACACAATTATTTTCAACTGGACCAGAAACTTGTTTAAAGGAAAGCCATAAGAATTCTTTTCTTAAGGAATAAAGAGCTCGAAATGTCCGTGTTTCCATGGAGACAACCTCTATCCTTTCGTGCTTCCCAATCTATCCTGGGCGATCAATACTTTATGGTAATTGTTTCCATGGAAATTGCAACCAGAATAATCCTCTTTTTCCATAGAAAAGCAACAAGGAAACAACCTGGGGAAGGCAGAGTGGGTCTGCAGCAGCGACAGCACAACGAGCTCCGGGGTCTTGAGGAGAAGAACTCAAAATTTGGGTTTGATTAACCCAGTTCAATAGTTTTTGGGAAGTTTCATAGGGAATGTGAGGATGAGGATGGGAAGCTGGGTTTGTTCAGCATGGGATCAGTCCTGAGCATCCAGGTTCAGAAGAATCACCCAGGGTGGAGAGGGACAGGAATGAGGCGGTGCCAGAACAGATCAGGGACAAAGGAATGGCACAACCAGAAAATCATGGGATGTGCTGAGCTGGAAGGGACCCACAGGGATCATGGATCCAGCTCCTGGCACTGCACAGCCCCCCAGCAATCCCACCCTACGCGTGTTCTCCAAACACTCCTGGAGCTCTGACAGCCTTGGGAATGGGACCATTCCCTGGGGATCTGCTCAGTGCCTCTCCTCTCCCTTTTCCCAATATCCAACCCAAACCATCCCTGGCACAGGAAACTCCCTGGATCCTGTCCCTGGTCATGGAGGGGAAAGATTGGCACCTGTCCCTCCATTCCTTCTCCAACAGCCAGAGCTGGGGAAAGCAGGGCTGGTTCCCAGCCTGGAGCTGCATCCAACCTGCTCATCCCAAGGATGTGCAGGAATCTGGATATCCCCCATGGAGCACCACAGGGAACAGCCCCCAGCCCATTATCTCAGCCATTAGCTTCCAGAAATGACAATTAGAGGCTCATTAGTATTCAACTAAAATCATAAAATCAAATGAGAATGCAAAGTTCACCCTTCACATGAAATTCCAGCCCCAGCTGGTTGTGGAAAACTTCCAACACAACCACTAAAAGTTCCATGTTCAGGAAAATCCTTCCCTGGGTTTAAATTTATGCCAAGAGAACTCCCCAACAAAGCTGTTCCACACTTTGGGAAAAGGTAATTCCTGGTAAAACAAATGCCATCAGAATTAGCAATTAACAGCTGGATCAAAAGAGAATTACTTGGAATTCTTCAGGGAATTCCTGCATTAGGAGCATGTGAGCGGTTTTGGATGGTTTTCCATGAGAAGCAGGCGAGGAGCAGGATGAGAATTCATTATGTTGATGATGGATGTGATTACAGGAGATTAAAAAGCATTCCAGGAGTGCTGATCCCATGGCAGCTCCCAGCAAACCCTGCCAGGAAAAGGCAGCAGCTCGGGAACTCCAGGATCCATCCCCAGCTGCTGTGAACACTCATGTTTGTTTTCCAGGTAAAAATCCAGAAAAGATGGAATGTGGCACTCCCTGCTTCAGCTGTGCAGCATGGAATCTGGGAATGGGTTGGGTGGAAGGACCTTAAATCCCATCCCATTCCCATGGGCAGGGACAGCTCCCACTGTCCCAGGTGCTCCAAACCCCAGTGTCCAGCCTGGCCTTGGGCACTGCCAGGGATCCAGGGGCAGCCACAGCAAATCTGGGAATTCTATTCCATGGCCTCCTGATGAGGAATTCCTTCCCAATATCCCGTCCAACCTTCGTCATTGGGAAGCCATTCCCCTTGTCCTGTCATTCCTTGACCCTCTGCAGCTCTCCTGGAGCCCCTTTAGCCCTGCAAGGGACTCTGAGCTCTCCTGGATCCCTCTCCTCTCCAGCCCAGATCTTCAATCCCAGTGGGATCTCTGGTGGCAGAGATGGTGACAGCAGCTCTCAGCAACATTCCCATTCCCTCAGGACCACCGGGTGTGCCAATCCCCAGCCTGGCTCTCTCTGGTGGGATCCCACTGGAATAGATCCAACCCTATGCCTGCACGAGCCACAGGAGCCCTGGTGTCACCTCCAGGCGTTGGAGGATCCCCCAAGGACACCCCTGACCCCACAGGGCTCCAGCTGCTCTGCCTCTTCCATGGATGTTTGAAACCACCAACTAATCCACAAAAATGCAAAAAAAAGAAAAGGGGAAGCTTGCAGGGGAGAACTGCAGCAGGGACACCAAAGGCTGACTCCTCTTCCCCAGCAGCTCACCTGCCTCCCAAGGAAGCCCCGAGGCCGCGGAGCTGCCAAGCGCAATCCATCAGAGCCTGACCCCCCTGAACCCTGCCTGGATGTGCAGAACACGGCATTCCAGAGAAAACACGGCCCAGGCAGAGCTGGGAGCCCTTTCTGGGCTGGAACTCATGCACATTTGATGAGCCCTTCTCTGGAGATGGCCTAAAAATGGCACAGGATTTGTTTTCCCAATTGTTCCCGTGATTGAGGGATGTTTTTCCCCAACAGCTGCATCCTGGCTGTGCATGTGTTTGTCATTCCAGGATTTTAGATCCATATTTATATATTTATATGGATTTTTTTATATCTCTATATAAGAAAATAGCACCTAATTATTATCCTATATCTTCCCAGACTTCTTTGGGAAGAAACTCAAGGAAACCATCAAATCCCATGGCTGGCAATTAGGAACCTTCCCATAAATGTAAAAAATTTGAGGAAAAGGCTCAATATATCAAGTCAATAAAAACACAGATTTCACATTTAGTGTGGAAAGATAAAATCTGTATTTTGTGCAGTGGTTTGGGATGGAAAGAAGCTTAAATCCCATCCCATTCCACCTCCTGCCATGGACAGGGATACCTCCCACTACCCCAGGTTGCTTCAAGTCCCATCCAACCTTGAACCCTTCCCAAATAAATTTATCACTGAATAATTTATGGCAAAGCTCTTTTCCAAAGTTGTTTAAATCCTCTAAGACAACAAAACACCAAATTTTAGCTCTTTTAGTGCCTTTGGATCAGAATCCTTAAAAACAGAGGCCTGGAAGAGGATAAACATATAAAGAGCACCACTGGAATTCTGTGGCAACATCACTGTGGTATTCCTTAAGTTTGGAATGCATACTCCATGAGTTCTGAAAATCTAAATTAAAATAAACTCTGCTTTATTTGCATTTAATTGAAATTTTTCTTTAAAGGCTTTAAAGAAGCTCAGAAATTCTGAAGCCAGAAAAGGGAAGGAAAAACCTGGAAAATTTGAGGTGGGAAGCAGAGGAATCAGGAGGTGGGAATGCAGCTTTGCTGGGTGGGACCTCCCATCCAAAGGGAATTTTTGTCAGGAAAGGTGGAAGCCAGGGAAAATCTACAAGTGGCAAATCAATATTTCCAATGGATCTGTTCTGTTTCCAAACTCCCTCCCTATAACTGCACATCTCTCTACTTGGATACGGAATAAAAAGAGCTCAGTGTGAGTTTTGTACCCATGCTGGAGTCCCCAGTTGTTCCATTTTCCCCAAATTTCTACAATTTTGTTCAACTTAAAAATCCAGCTGAGAAATTCCTGGGCTTTTTTCTTAAACTGTTGATTTAGGAGTAAAGAACTGCAAATCTCCACTTCCCTGACAGAGAACCTACCACGGGAAGCTATTTCAGTACTCCCTGTTTTCCACTCACATCGTTTTGCTCAGGTCCAATTAAGGAGCTGCTCCCCGTGCCTTTTTCCTGGGAATTATAATGCTCTCAGCCCCACTTGGAGAGCTCTGAACTATTAAAAAGGAATCCATCAAATTCCCAAGTCCATATGTTTGTCTTCCCCAGTTTCTCCTCGTTAGAGCGCATTTCTCGCCCTCCTCCTCAGGTAGCAGATGGAGTAGTACAAATCCCACTTCCACACATCCCTGGGAAGGGATTTGAGTCAACCCAGCTCCCTTTTAAAGCTGCAGACACCAGGAATATGGGATCAGGAGGATGTGGAGCTGCTGGAGAGAGCCCAGAGGAACCCATGGAGCTGCTGCAGGGCTGGAGCCCCTCTGGAGCCAGGCTGGGACACCTGGGGGTGCTCACCTGGAGAGGAGAAGGATCCAGGGAGAGCCCAGAGTCCCTGGCAGGGCCTGAAGGGGCTCCAGGAGAGCTGCAGAGGGGCTGGGGACAGGGATGGAGGGACAGGACACAGGGAATGGCTGGGAGTGAAAGAAGGTAGATTCAGATATTGGGAAGGAATTCCTGGCTGGGAGGGTGGGCAGGCCCTGGAATAGAATTCCCAGATTTGCTGTGGCTGCCCTGGATCCCTGGAGCAGCCTGGGACAGTGGGAGGTGTCCCTGCCATGGCAAGGGTGGCACTGGGATGGGATTTGAGGTCCTTCCACCCAACCCATTCCCAGATTCCACGTTTGAGCTGCACCCAGGATGTTCCTCACTCCAAGGCCTCCTTCCAGGCTGGCCCAGAGCTGGCAGGAATCTCTGTGGACAACGACACCCAGCACAAATCCTGGGATGCATTCAGCAGGGAATCGCTGCAGCAGCCACTTCCTTGGCTTCCAAGTTTCTGGGTGAGCTCATCCCACTCATCCTCTCTTCCTGCCTGGAATGATTTCCAGGATGGCAGTTAGGATGGGTTCTTTGTGAATTTGGGGTTTTTTCAACCAAAGTGGTCGTGGACTCCTCTGGATCCCTCGAAGTATCCCAGGCCAGGGTGGCTCATTCCAAACTCCACCTTCAGGTGATGCCTCAGGGTTTGGCTTTTCTATTTTCACACTCTGTGCTGCTTTAGTGTGTGGGTCTGGGCTCCACATTCAGGGATGCTGAGCTCTGTGCACAGAGCAGGGAGACAAAACAATTCCTGCTCCAGCTGGGCACCAAGGACAAATGACCCAAATCTCAGCCCAGGAGCACAAACCCCGTGGGCTGGAGAGAGAAAAACAAGCAGGGTGGGACTGCCTGGGCTAAAGCTGGGATGGGACAATGAACTGCAAGGTGCAAATGGAGCAGAACTGATCCCAGGGACAGAGCCCGTGCCCGGCCGTGCATTTTGGGGCCATTTTGGTTCATCTTGGGTGCAGCCCTGGCTGGGCTCTGGTGCTGCCCAAGGTGGGTCCATGGAGGAGATGCTGTGAATAAATCCCTGCTTTATTCTGGGACTCTGCTCTGGGGCAGCCTGCACAAGGCATCACAGGGGTTTGCAGAGCGCCAGGGAATTCTGGAAAACCCAACAATGATTCCCAGTGTGGATAAATGCTGGAGAGAGGAAGCTTTGGTCCGAGGTCACAGCCCCCAAAATCCCAGGATTCTGGCAGGGCTGGGAAGGGATTTATCTTCCTTCTCACGCTGGGATGTGTTTTGCCAAAGAAAACTGGGAATTCTTTGATGTCACCTCTTCTGTGTTGGATTTATTGACTCGAGCCTTTCTCGTGGGGGTTGCCAGGAGTGAAAAGTTTTCCAAGATTTCCTTGCTTTGAAGGATAGCTCAATATTCGGGATGACTCAGCTGAAGATGAGTCAGACCCATCACTCCACGAAGAGGGACTTTGATCTATTGGAGTTGATCTGGATGCCCTCAATAAAAGCGAAAAACTTCCCAAATGCTCCTTCCAGCCCGGAGAATCCCAACAGCAGCACTCTCATGGAATGGGGTTATGGATGATAACTACTTTAAGATTTATTGGAATTTTTCTACAGGGTAAAAATGCGCTTTGGCTTAAAAGAGAGCAGGAAAGTCACCTGAGCACAGGAATATTCCTGACTGGGAAAGTGGTGCCCAGTTTTTATACTGGAAAAGCTCACAGGAATGAAAAGAAATCTTAATTTTGCCAAGATTTCTGCTGATTTATTTTCTGAAGTAAATTTTCCCTGGACTTCTCTGAGCTGCACAAAAGAAAATCTGGGAATTTATTCAAAACTTCATTTCCCTCTCACTACATCAGGAGATAAAATTGTTTAATATCAGCTTATTTCCTGACAACTTATTTTGCGCACAAAAAAGCTCTGATAACAATATTTACCCACAAACAGGGATAACTCTGTCTTTTTTAAAAGGTCAAATATCCAAAATAATAATTAATCTTCCTGCTGATTTATTTTGTTAATTATCAGTAAATTTTCAGTTTTCACGGAAAAAGAACTGGGAATTATTGGTAAAATTTCAATTTTCAAGGGGGGAAAAACTTGTTCCAAGGAAGTGGGTTTCAAATTTCCAGAGAGACCCTGTCAGCTTGGAAAGACACCTTGGAATTTCCTTGGAATTATTTCTAGCCTGGAAGGACACCTTGGAATTGCCTTGGAATGATTTCCTGCTGCTCGCACCTCCTGCCAAACAACTCCACTGCAGATGAGGAGGGAATTTGCTTTTTGGGCATTTCCAATTGGATCATTCCTGTATAATCCCATTATTTTTTATTCATTACACTCCAGGGAAAACTGGAACAGAACTGGGAGGCCTTGGCATAAAGAAAAAAAACCCCAAAAATTCAATTGTAAGTGTTTTTATGACAAATCCTAAGGCAGCAGCACACAGAATCCCTCAGGTCCAGTCCCTGTACCTTGTTGGGCTCTTCCAGGTGGGAAATATCCCAGCCATGGCACAGAGTGGCCGGGAAGGAGAGGGAATGTTCCTCCAGCAGGGCAGCGGGGCCCAAGGATGCTCCACATTCCCAGGAGCAGAGGATCCATGTGGATCCAGAGAGGATCGTGCCTGTGCCCAGAGCCTGGTGCTCCTGCCCCCTTCCCAGCTTTTGGACACAAAAAGCTGGAAGCAGAATGGAATCTTGGTGGGATGGGGAAGAGGAGGGAGGTCAGGCTGTGGTGACCCCCGGCCCACTCTGCCTCCCTCCATTATCAATCATCCATCCATCCATCATCCATCCATCCATCCATCCATCCATCCATCCATCCATCCATCCATCCATCATCCATCCATCCATCCATCCATCCATCCATCCATCCATCCATCCATCCATCATCCATCCATCATCCATCCATCCATCCATCCATCCATCCATCATCCATCCATCCATCCATCCATCCATCCATCCATCCATCCATCCATCCATCCATCCACCCGTCCATCCATCCATCCATCCATCCATCCATCATCCATCATCCATCCATCATCCATCCATCA